>NC_072793.1:118583918-119208918 GCF_028583425.1 Eublepharis macularius
ACTTCCTTTCTCACCTCTCCTTTGCAACAACAATACCTAGAAGTTGGTCTTCAAGTCCTTCTGGAGTTATCATGAAGTTGAGCAAAGAAACCTTTGTGGCTAATTCAGGCAAATAATGTGGATTTCTTAATTTGGTGGTAATATAAAATTTGAAATCAAAGGAATATTCAATAATTGTTTCACCAAGCCGAATGCAATCCATGCCCCCTAATGTCAAAGAAAAAACATACATATTTATTCTCTTTTCCTGAGTACACAAGTTTTGCAATCAAGTGGCAGAAAAATTAAATTGCTAGAAAACTAAGCTGACAGACAGTACTAAATACGATACACAAGGTAGTTCAGTGAACCATTCTTTTATCATCACCTCACTTGGTGTGTTCCTAAGCAAAATGTTTTTTAGAAAAGTTAGCTCTGGTGATAGCAATTACTTCTCCAATAAGCTCAGCTCTACACTGGAAAGGCAGACAAAAGAGCACACTGAAGCAACTTAAAATGTTTTCAGAGGGAACAAGGCTTATTTTCTTATCCAGAGGAACCAAAATAAAGAAAAACCTTAAACAAAGAAACTGAGCTAATGCAATACAAATAACACGCCAGGGGCTTGCACAGCTAATACAATACATGTCACACACCAGGGGCTTGCACAGTTACCCAGCATTCTGCCAAATGCTGGGTAACCGTGCAAGCCAAAATCATCTCAATCAAGAAGATGTTTGTCTTTCTGTTGTTCACCTGGCCAGGAAATAGTCTTTCCTGATGTGGCATCAAGGAAATAAAAGCAATCAGATTCTCAACTGCTTCCTAATATTCCCCAAACAGAAGGGGTTGCAACATTCATAGTATGTTCTTCTCCTTCCCTAGAAATAATTCCAACACTGTCTCAGAGGTAAAGAGTAACAATCACTCCCCCGCCCACTCTACATAACTTCTGTCCAGGGCGCCCACGAACCCAGGTAAGTAGGGATGCAGCCTAAGGCTCTGCCCAAGAGCCCTCTGCTATGGGGACTTAAGAGTGTAAGGCAGGAGAGAGTACACTCAATGACAGGGCAAGAGTGCATGGGGGAACTTTGAGAAAATCGGGGTGTACCTTGCACTCACACATGGGAGGAGAAAGCTAAGTCCAGAATGTCTGACTAACAACTACTGTCCAACTTGCCTTACAGGTTATCTGTCTCTTGAGTCCTGGCTTGGGGAGGGGTGAGGGTGCACCAACAGGTAAGAAGGAGCTTGCTCGTTCACAACAGATTCCCCTCTCTCTTCACTGGTGTCTCCCCAACACTGGCCTCTGTGGTTGAAGCTTGCTGGTGGGGGGACAGCCTCTGCCTGCAAGCCAACAAAGGAGTTTCCCAGGGAGCTGTGCTTGACACAGCTGTTTTGAGGAGGGAGAGCTTGTAGCAGCCCATGTTGGGGTTCTGTTCAGACTCCCTCGGCCAGGCTTCCCCCTCAGGCAGAAGAGACAGTGTGGCTGCAGGTCAGGCTGAGTGGATACTTGCTCTCGTAACTCCCGTATGATGGCGAGCACGCAAACCCTCAACTGTCTCCTGCACAGGGTCAGAGCTCCAAGCAGCCACAGGAGCAGAACATCCAGATGCAGATGAGGAGTACTTTCTCACCAGAGGGGCATCCATCATCTGATTGCTGGCAGCACCTGTGATAATGGAGCTGCCGCTGCTGCCCTCAGCCATGGACACCCTCCCAGGACATGGCAGACCTGGCTGTGGCTTGTGCGAGGCCAGGCCCCTCACCACACGTTTCTGTTTCTCTTTCAGGTAGGTCAAAACTTATCAGGGGGGCCAAGGAGCATTGCTGTTCCAGCCCCTGGTGATCATTCTCAATTACCATTTGAGCCCAGCCCCAAGATTGGTTCCCCAGGCAGCCCACAATTCAACTTCACTCCTGAGAAGGCAGGACGAGGAATGGTCCTCGTGGCTCTGACTGCTGTGCAAAAAGGCACAGCTCCCTTCCTGGATGATGGAAATTGGCAACACACATCCAGACATCCTTTTCACTTTTGGCAGTTCAATAAATTCTGTGTGGTACAAAACCTGCCACAATTACAAGGCAGTGCATTCAAAAGATATTACAGAACAAAAGCTTTAAAAGGTTATCTCATATTACCTTCCTCTGATGCTGGGCAGCGGCAGTTAAGGAATAAAAATAATAATAAATGAGGCAACAGAATGTTCAAGAAGAATCAGATGCATAGTTTAGAGCTTAACTATTTCTCATACCTTGTTTAAAAGTTTGTCTAAGCAACAGGGGCTCCAATGAAGGATCTATCTCCTCCCCAACATTTTCAAGCAGAAGTGGCGTTCCAAACTGAATGCAGTTTTCTAGAGTTCTCATGTAGTCTGTGTCTGTTAGCTTTATGACGCTCAGCCTATTTTCTTTCTCAGAATTTTTAATCCATTTATTTGCTTGACCTTGAGGATCAATCATTAACGGCCTACAACATAATAATCATAAATTGTTTCAACGGTGGAATGCTTAATAAGCTATTTGTAAAAATTGTCAAAGTAAATATATGAATCTTAGCAACTTTAAATATTGTGCTTTGACTATGGTATTTAAATCTAAATCAGTCTGAATTTATAATGCAACCCATAACAGATCTACCCAGAATTCTACTTAGGCTTATTCAAAGGGGCTCACTTACAGGAAAATGATGGTAAGATTGCACTATTTGACAATTACGATACTATCTGTATTTCTTTTGAGTTATCTAGATTTTTCCTGGATAAAACATTTGTTTAAGAGTTTCTTTGGCAGGCATTAGGTGGTTCAAAGAATTTGAATACATTACCCTTGCTACAATGCAGAGGAAAGATAGATGATGGAAAGGCACCAGTTAAAGAATGCCTGTTAAACTAAGAGCACAATCCTAATCAGGTCTACCCAGAATCTTACTCAGTTCTATCCAGTGGAGCTTACTCTCAGGAAAGAGCTCTTAGGATCAGGACTGCCAGCTCCTGGTTGGGAAATTCCTGGAGCTTTGGTTGGGGTGCAGCTTGGGGATGGCAGGGTTTGGGGAATAGAAAGACCTCAGTGGAGGATAATGTCATACAATCCACCCTCCAAAGCAATCATTTTCTCCAGATGAAATGATCTTGGAAGTATGGAAATCAGTTGTAATTCTGTGAGATCCAGGCCCCACCTGGGCAACCCTACTTAGGATTGTACTGCTGGTCTCATCTGTGTAACCTAGAAAGGATTCTCACACTGCATACTCTCCCAGATCTCCACTGGTGGGTGGGGAACAAAGTGCAGAAGCTGTGGAAATGAATAGGATTGGGTGGCAGTAAGGAGTGCACAAGGTACTGAGTACAGTATTAACACGTATACAATTATATCAACAGTGATTTTGTGTTTGAGACTCTGGAGGACTGTTGAGTTTTTAAATGTACAATGGTATAGTTTTAAAACATTCTGACAATGTTTTTTTTATATTTTTGTTGTTGTTTTTGTTTGGTGAGTAAACATTTGTTCAGTTTTTTTCTTTTCCGTAATAAATCTCCTTTTTGGCAATGCTCTCCCTGTTCATAGAATCATAGAGTTGGAAGGGGCCATACAGACCATCTAGTCCAACCCACTGCCCAGTGCAGGATCAGCCTAAAGCATCTCTGACAAGTATTCATCCAGACTCTTCTTGAAAACTGCCAGTGAGGGGGAGCTCACCACCTCCCTAGGCAGCTGATTCCACTTTTGAACTACTCTGACTGTGAAAAAGTTTTTCCTAATATCCAGCCGGTACCTTTGTGCATGTAATTTAAGCCCATTGCTTCAGGTCCTACCCTCTGCTGCCAACTGGAACAGCTCCTTGCCCTTGTCTGAATGACAGCCTTTCAAAAGAGAGCAATCATGTCCCCCCTCAACCTCCTCTTCTCCAAACTAAACATTCCCAAGGCCCTCAGCCTTTCCTCATAGGGCTGAGTCTCCAGACCCCTGATCATCCTTGTCGCTCTCCTCTGCACCCTCTCGATTTTGTCCACATCCTTTTTGAAGTGAGGCCTCCAGAACTGCACACAATACTCCAGGTGTGGCCTGACCAAGGCAGTATAGAGAGGGGCTATGACCTCCTGCGATTTTTTAAAAAAAATTTTATTGGTGAGTATACTTTTCAAATTCAATACGTACATTCCCTCAATATCTAATTAACCCTATCCCCCACCCTTTTCCTCCCCCCTCTCTATCGACTTCCAACAGCTTTCCAACCCTTAACCCCTCTTATTACTTAATAAATCCCTTACTCTAAGCACATTCTAATTCCCCCCCCAGGTATTCTATTATATATATCAAATATCCTATCAATATAGTATACTTCTATCAATTATGCTATCAGATATTCTATCAGTATAATATGCATCTATCAGTTATAATATCAATATAGTATAGATCTCATACCCCTCAATATAGCAGACCAGTATAATATAATATAATATATAACAAAAATCTTAATTTAAACATATTCTATTTCTTTTAAACATATATTCTATCAAATATACTATCGTCATCGTAATATGTATTAAAACCCCTACTGTGTGCCCTGCCACCAATGTGGCATAGCACACAACTCCGTACTACACATTCATTATATAATATACAATCTGATCCACTAACATAATAGTATATATAGTATGCCCCATCAGTATATTTATTTAACTATTCCCTTATTCATATACTCTAAAAAAGGTATTACTTATCCTAACCTCCCTATCTTATTCTTTACAAAATCAGTTCTAAATTTCACCCCTCTTCTACTATAATCCAAGCTTAGATTAAAATAGATATAAATTCTTAATGGTAAAGTCACTTCTCTCTTCTGTTTAAATTGTCTTATTTTAAAAATTCTCAAACTGCCACAGTTCTCCTTTCACATCCCATTTTTTTTCCAAAAATTGTTTCAGTTTCGCCCAGTCCGCAAAATACTGTCCCGGATCCAGGTCTTTGAGTTTTCTTGTCATTTTATCCATCTCTGCCATGTACAACAATTTGTAAATCCAGTCCTCTACAGTAGGTACTTCTTGCATTTTCCATTTCTGCGCATACAGTAATCTTGCTGCAGCTGTCATATAAAATAACAATGTTCTATTTTGCACTGGAACATTCTCCATTCCCAAGTTTAGTAGCAGCAGTTCTGGGTTCTTATTTATTTGGGTTTGTAACACCTCATTAATTACTTCTATTATATCTCCCCAGTATTGCTTCGCTACTTCACAAGTCCACCACATATGGTATAATGATCCTTCATGCTTTTTACATTTCCAGCACTTATCTGACATATTAGCGTTCCCCAGCGCAATTTTCTTCGGTGTTAGGTACCATCTGTATATCATTTTGTATACATTTTCTCTAATATTCGTACACGTTGTAATCTTAATTGTATTCTTCCACAAGTGCTCCCATGCCTCCATTGCTATTTCTTTATGAAAATTTATTGCCCACTTCACCATCTGTACTTTCACTACTTCATCTTCAGTATATCATTTTAGAAGTATCTTGTAAATCTTTGAAATTTGTTTCTTGTCTTCTTGTAGCATTACTTCTTCCAATTCTGAGTTTTTCCATTCTTATTCCTCCTCTTGAACAGTCCGATTTGTAAAGATCTCTAATCTGTCTGTATTGAAACCAGTTATAACAAGGAGACAATTCTTCTTCTGATTTTATTTTTGGCATTAAATGTTGTATTTGTGTTATCTCCTTGTAAGTTAAGCATTGCTGTTCGTTATCGACAGTTCTCGGGTCTATTACTTCATACGGGACCACCCAAGAGGGGATTTGATCTTCCAGATACATCTTATATTTCTTCCAAATTGTGAAGAGGCTTCTTCTAATATAATGATGCAGAAACAGAGAGTCCGCTTTTATTTTATTGTACCATAGGTATGCATGCCATCCAAATATTTTCTTATAACCTTCCAATGCCAGAAGTTTGCGATTTTTCAACGTTATCCAATCCTTTATCCATGTCAAACAAATTGCTTCATAATACAGTCTTAAGTTGGGCAGTTGCAAGCCACCTCTTTCTTTCGCATCCTGTAACACTTTCATTTTAACACATGGTTTCTTGCCTGCCCACACAAAATTCGAAATTTTTCTTTGCCATTTTTCAAATTGTTTAGAGTCTCGGATAATCGGAATCGTTTGTAACAGAAACATCACACGACGTAGAACATTCATTTTTATTGCCGCGATTCTGCCCAGCCATGATAAATTCAACTTGTTCCACTTTATCAAATCTCTCTCTATTTGTATCCACAACTTCTCGTAGTTGTAAATATAAATATAGACTTATTTAAGTCTATATTTTTTGCAGTTAGTTCAATTCCCAAATATTTTACTTTGTTTGTTACCTCGCAATCCGTTAATTCCATTAGTTCTTGTTGTTTCTGTTTAGTCATATTTTTGCATAGTATCTTCGGCTTCTTTTTATTTACAAAGAAACCAGCCAGATCTCCAAATTCCTTTATCTTCTTTATTACCTTTGGCATATTGTCAATTGGATCCTCTACAATCAACATTATATCATCCGCAAATGCTCTGACCTTGTAGGTAAACTCTCTTATCTTTATACCTCGAATTGTATCGTCCTCTCGTATCTGGATCATCAATATCTCCAAAATCAATATGAACAGCAATGGAGACAATGGGCAGCCTTGCCTTGTGCCTTTGCTTATTTTCAGTTTTTTTGTCAGATCGTCATTCACGACAATCGCTGCACTTTGGTCTTTATAAATTCCTTTAACTGCTTGTATGAACTTTTCTCCCATTTGCAGCTTTTCCATGGTGGCGAACATAAAGATCCAGTTCAGACTGTCAAATGCTTTTTCTGCGTCTACGAAGAAGAAACCAACCTCTCTATCACAATGCTTATCATAGTATTCAATAGCATTTATTACTGTTCTCAGATTGTCTTTAATTTGTCTATTAGGTAAAAATCCCGCTTGTTCATCTGCAATGAATTCCGACATCCATCCTTTAATTCTTTCCGCCAACACCTTTGCAAATATTTTATAATCATTGTTCAACAATGAAATTGGTCTATAATTTTTAACATTAGTCAAATCTTGTCCTTCTTTTGGAATCAATGATATGTTAGCCTCCTTCCAAGAATCAGGAATCCCTTGATCCTGCACAGCACCATTCATCACCTCTTTCAGGAGAGGTGCCAATTCTTGGCCCATTATTTTATAAAATTTTGCCGTTAGTCCGTCCAGGCCGACCTCCTGCGATTTTGACGCTATAGCCCCTTTGATACAACCCAAGACTGAATTAGCCTTTTTCGCCACCGCATCACACTGACTGCTCATATTTAGTTTACAGTCCACTCTTACCCCAAGATCCCTTTCACATATACTACTGCCCAGAAGGGTATCCCCCATCCAGTATTTGTGCTTCCCATTTTTGTGGCCCAGATGTAATACTGTGCACTTGTCTTTGTTGAATTGCATCCTATTCACAGCTGCCCACTTCTCCAGAGTATTCACGTCTTGTTGAATTTTAATTCTATCTTCTTGGGTGTTTGCTACTCCTCCCAATTTGGTATCATCAGCAAATTTAATGAGCAGCCCTTCCACTCCTTCGTCCAGATCATTGATAAAAATATTGAAAAGTACCAGGCCCAAAACCGAGCCCTGCGGCACCCCACTGGACACCTCCCTCCAATCTGATGAAACGCCGTTGACCACCACTCTTTGAGTGCGGTCCTCTAACCAGTTCCCTATCCACCGAACTGTCCTATAGTCCAGTCCACAGTCTTCCAGTTTGCCCATCAGAATGTCATGGGGGACCTTATCAAAAGCTTTGCTGAAATCCAGATAAATCACGTCAACAGAGTTCCCCCGATCCAGTAAGCTGGTCACTCGATCAAAGAAGGAAACCAGGTTGGTCTGGCAAGATCTGTTAGGAACAAAACCATGCTGACTTCCCCGGATCACTGAGCGGTCCTTCAGATGCTTACAGATTGATCCCTTTAAAATCTGTTCTAATATCTTCCTAGCAACAGAAGTCGGCCTGTAGTTTCCTGGGTCATCCTTCTTCCCTTTCTTAAAGATTGGGATAACATTAGCTCTTCTCCAATCTTGTGGCACATTGTCAGTCCTCCAGGAGGCCTTGAAGATGATGGACAGGGGTTCTGCAAGTTCTCTAGAAAGTTCTTTCAGCACTCTTGGGTGCATCCCATCCAGCCCAGGGGATTTGTATTCATCCAGTGCAGCCAGATACCTCTCCACAACCTCTCTGTCAATGTCAATTAGCCACTCAGGTGTCCTGCCACATTTTCTACTATCTCTAGATGTGCCTGAGTTCTTCAGGGAGAAAACAGAGGCAAAAAAGTCATTAAGCCTGTCTGCTTTTTCTCTGTCCTGCATCAGAGTTTCTCCTACTCCCAACACCGGTCCAATTGCCTCTTTTATCTTGTGTTTGCTTCTCACATATCTGTAGAAGTTTTTCTTATTGTAGCAAGCCCTCCTGGCCAGACCCAGCTCATACTGAGCTTTGGCCTCTCTGATGGCTGATCTGCAGTACCTAGTAACCCTCATATACTCCTCTTTAGAGGTCTGTCCTTCTCTCCATTTCCTGAACATTTCCTTTTTCTCCCTTAGCTTATTCTGAAGCTCTCTGTACATCCACATCGGTTTCTTGGAGCCCTTACCATGTTTCCGTCTTGCTGGGATAGTGAGGGCTTGAGCTTGAAAAAGCTCGTGTTTGAGAAGGGCCCACCCTTCACTCGCTGCTTTCCCTTCCAGCACAGTCCCCCACGGAATGACTCTCATCAAGCCTCTGAATTCATTGAAGTTGGCCCTACGAAAATCTAACCTACGAGTCTGGCTACGAACTTCCTTGGCCCCCCACAGCAACTGGAATTCAAGGAGAACATGGTCACTTCCCCCTAAGGTCCCCACCACCTTCATCTCATCTACCAATTCTTCCCTGTTGGTTAATATCAAGTCTAGTATGGCTGAGACCCTTGCAGCTTCCTCCACCTTTTGAAAAAGGAAGTTATCGGCCAGGCAAGTCAGGAAATTGCATGATTCATGACGCTTTGCTGAGCCTGTCTCCCAGCACACATCGGGGAAGTTGAAGTAACCCATTATTACAAGGTTCTGATGTCTGGATACTCTACCAATCTGTTCAAAGAGGGCAGCATCTGTTTCTTCTCGCTGGTCAGGTGGTCTGTAGCAGACTCCAACAATAATACCCTTTGTCCTTCCTCCCCTTATTTCTACCCATGTTCTACAGTTGTTGTAAGTAAGTACATATGTACATGCCTTGAATATTCCATCTTCACCATTTCTTTTGGCATTTTCCTGCCTTATACCTTTTAGTCTATTGTGCAGAGTTTCTATATGTTTTCTTCCTTTAGAAAATGTATAATCCACCTTTCATGACAATGGCTCCAATTTAAAACAAAAGACAATTTAAGATCAATAAAACTACTTCAGAAAAAGTAAAAAAATTATATAGCAACCAATAAAATCACATGAAACCACAGAAGCACACTAACTACAAAGACTTGTCTCAATAAATCGCTTTTAGAACATGCTTAAGAGATCTGAAATGTCACCAGGCAGCTGATTTAATAATGTCAAAAACTGTACCAGAGAACACCCATTTCACAGGGTAATAGAAGGAATGTCAAAACCTTAAGGTTTTTTTTTAAAGTTAAGCATAAGCACCTAAATTTAGCCCAAAAGCAAATAGGTTATCAGAGAAAACAGAGTTGCACTTACCTGTAACTTCTGTCCATCAAGTGGTCTTCTGTGAAGAAACACATTGGGACTGCGCATGTACAGGCCAGTCACAGACAAAATTTCCAGAGCTTTCTAGAAGACTCGGTGCGCCCCTCCTCCCTTTGGTGCTTTCCTGTCAAAAACATCACATAACCAGGAGGAGGGGCACTATTCCCTCAGTTCTCTCCATACCACCAGAGACCCCCCCAAAAAAACTAAGGTTCCAGAGAGTTCACAGGAGGAAGGGATGTGTGCCTGTATAGAAGACCACTCAATGAACAACATTTACAGGTAAGTGCAACTGTTTTCATCTTCATAGCTTCTATGCAGTCCCACATTGGAAGAGTAGCAAGCTCACTTACTGAAGGAAATGGGTGTGAAGCTCTCAGAGACTATGGAGGACCACCTTCCCAAAAGATGCATCTGACGAAGAGAACTTGATTCTCGAAAGCTTATGCTACAATAAAACTGGTTAGTCTTAAAGGTGCTACTGGACTCTTTTTGATTTAGTATCTCATTGATATTAACCCAAAGGTGCTTCTAAAGAAGCAGGGAGCTCTCTAAAAGTGTCTCTGCCAAAGTACAAGCAGGAATGCAGCAAGGAAAAAACAGCACTCTGATGGGGAGAGCAGTGCTAGGTAAAGGACATCGAACAGATATGCATTCAAGGGAGAGTATGATAGCCTTTACCAACACACAAAGGAAGGAGCCTGAATGACTAATACAATCAATGGTATTGTGAGACATAAGGGCTGATGGCCTGGTAGGAAATCCTGGCCAGGGCACTGGACACAAACATCATGAAACTCTATGAATAGGGGGGACATAGGTTAGAAACCCACAGTTTCCTCATTCCACAGGTGGAAGTGCTGTACATTAAAAATTAAGCACTAGGGAGGTGCAAAAAGTTAACAAGGGGTTATACCCCTACTTTAAATGTCTTTGGAGATCCAATAAGAAAGGGAAAAATGTAGAGTGCTTGAGTCCGAAATATAATCAATAATGCAAGAAGAAGCGTCCTGCTACAGCCTCAGTAAAGACTCTTCCCCACTTAGAGGTGCAAGATACGGTAGTCAAGGAGCAGCAGTTGCCACTCAGAACCCACCCACCCCTGGAGACAACTGCTACAGTGCAGGAAAAAGAGCTGACAAAAACTGCCAAAGCCATCAGTGGGAGTGAAAGCAAAGCAGATCCACACCAGAATAATGAAAACAATGAAGCTGGTGTGATGGGACCAAAGAAAGGACAGACAGTATGCACTATCAATGAACCTTGTGCTGCTTGCAGAACAATTTATGCAGCAAGAAACAGCCAGGAAATAAAACATAAAAATGGAGTATATTGCCAGTAGATTAGCAAGGACATTCCCCAATTATGGGCATCCCTGGCAGCTAAGAAGCAAACAAAAGGATCTCACATTTTCTTTGGTCAGAGTTACGCCATGTTTAATACTGTAGTCGTTAGCCTTTCTCTCCCTTCAGGTTCAGGTGTTATTTTGACTGCGCTTTCCATGGGAGAGAATACTCTTATCCGTTTCTACAGCCAGAGACCTTGACAAGCCGAACCTTCCCACAGCAAAGTTCTCATCGCCATGGAAGATGGGGGGGGGGAGGCTGGGAATGAAGGGTTTGATGTATCACGTGTTGTGCTTTCTTTTCCCATTCTCGACAATGACTGTGTTCAGCCAAGATCCTTTCTAGGCCTTGGAATATGGATACTTGTATCAGAGCCTAGTCCTGCAATAAACCTTTTGAAATCAAGAATTTATGCTTCTTGCAGAAGGGGGAGATGAACTCTAGATAACAGGGATTCCATAGTCTGACATTTTGGCGAGAATCCTACTTTTACTCCCCCGACCCCTCACCAAGGGAGGATGGAACAGCTGAGCGTGAAGGAGGGCTTGTCCTAATGCCTGCACATCCTCATCCATCCTGTTGGAGGGATTGATACACCGAAGGAGTGGCATAAATTGAGAGAGCGGATGAGAGATTCATCAAAAAGAACTTACTTACCTTCAGAATCCTTTGTCGCACCCGGGAGATGTTGCAATAGCTGTACCTATTATGACTGTAGAGTTCAACTGATTGTAAATTTGTTATTTATGAAGTTGTATGTGAATGAATTGTATATCATGTATTGAATGGTTACACTAGCACTTGCACTTTAAAAATTTTCACTTTATTACAAATTTTGCATTGGACTGCGAGTCCTTTCAGTTACCCGTGGAGGTTTTCCTCTTTGTATTTGTGCCAGTGGTACCGGGCAGGATCGAGCGACTCGTGAGGGCGCTCACCCTAGAACGAGTGGGATTCGTGAACATGAACAGCCGCTATCGTTGCCAACTCCTCGGCAGTGGGGCTCCAGCCCCCCGGGAATCCAGGGAGAGGCGAGCTGGCACCATGTTCTCCCGCTCGATGATTGATCTAAGTCGGACCATCGGGTCGACGGAGCAGGGAGCAACGGGAGGACCTGTTTTGGAAACGGGGCGCCTATCCACGCTCTCGGTGGGTGCTACTCGGACCAGCCCCCAACAGTGGTTTAGATGGGATGCGCAGGCTGGGCGCCTGGTGGAGGATGTCCAACAGGAGGAGGCCAGTGGGCCTCAGAACTGGGAGACTGCATGCAATGAACTTTTAAGTTGGGATTACACTGATGTGGGCTCAATTGGAACTTGGGACGCTGGCGCAGGAGCCCCAGCGGCAGACCCATGTTGGAATCGATTACAAAATCAAGCGTATGTGGTACAGTATGGAATACTGGCTGTTACAGGAATGGCAAAGAGCTGGATGGCTAGTGCTGCAGAAGAGCAGGAACGCCCAAGGGAAACCTCGGAGGTGACCTTGGCCGGTGAAGATTGGATACCGGGGATTTCAGGTGACGCTGCGGAGGAAGTGGATAGACAGCAGCGTGACTGCGAAGAGACCCTGCTCCGGCCGGATCAGACCGGGCCAGCCAAGGGGGAGGAGGTGGATTACGGCACTCCTGCCCATTACCGGTGGCTGGAAGGCCGGTTGGATGCAATGGAAGGAGACCTGGCCCAAGCTGTCTATCTAATAGGCCTGCTGGTGCAAGGTAAAGGCTCTCAAGTCCGGGAGGCAGGAGGGGCGCACGCTCGAGCTCAGCTGCCCCCGGCGCTGCCTGCTCCAGGACCCCAGTCACCAGTTCAAGCCCAGCTGGGGCCTCAACAACCGGTGCCGCCACCAGCTACTCAAGTTCCACAACCACAGCAACTGCCGCCGCCACCTCCGGCCCCGGTCCCGCAACCGCTGCCTCAATAGCTGCCGGTGCAACCTGCGCCAGCCCCTCAACCTTTGCCGCCGCCGCCACCGCTGGTGCAACCCGCGCCAGCCCTGCAGCCTCTGCTGCTGCCACAGTTACCCGCCCCAAGCCCGCTACCACAACCGCCAGCAGGGCAATTGGGGCCTCCAAGGAGACGGGCTAGACCAGGCGGGCAGGCGCTGGGGGGACCAGCGGGACCGGCGCCTAGACCTCAGCAGATCCCGGGTCGAGTGCCAGCTCCCCTCCGACCACAGCCGCAACAGCCACCGCAGTTCAGACCTCCGCCACTAGCCCAGGGACAGCAAGGTGGAGCAGAGTTACCTATGGGATGGATTAAGTTGGAGGCCACCTTTGACGGAGATACCCACAAACTGGGATTTTTCGTAGTACAAGCCCTCCAGTTTTTCAATCGGTGGGGCTATTTGTTCTTGGACGAGAAGAGCCGGGTCACTCATTTAGCGTCCAGACTAGAAGGCAGAGCAGCCGAATGGTACATGACTCTATATTACTCGGGGGCTCCGGAACTGGACACTTTATAGGACTTTATTGCCACACTTAGAGCTCAATATGAAGATCCCTTAGAGGAGGAGAGAGCACGTACCGAGCTACAGACCCTCAGACAAGGATCTCAACCCGTCAGAGAGTATGCAGCCAAGTTTCGTCAACTTGCAGCCAAGTGCCCCCATTGTGAGGAAGGGACAAAAATAGTGATGTTCTGCAATGGAATGAATCCCAGGTTGCTCGATCGAGCTTTAATGCAAGATGATCCCCCGACTCTGATGGGATGGATACAACTGGCATATGAGGTGGAAAACCGTACCCAAGTAGTCCGCCTTGTGGAGCAGCAGCAGGCAATGGGATATAGAAGACCACCGCCTGTAGCGAGAGGGGCTCGTGGAGCACCACCGGTTAGGGGAGCTTGAGAAACCCAGTGGAGGCAGGGCCTTTGTTTGCAGTGTGGAAACAGCGGGCATTTCACGGCCCAGTGCCCTCTTCGAGCGCAAACCCAAACTCCTCCCCCAACCTGGGAGGAGGAGGGATTCCTTTAGTCAGGCAGTCACATTTTCAAAGGCCTTGTGAAAAGACTCAGATCCCAGGCCTCTGTTAAGTTACACTTCCAGGTAACTTCCCTCAGAGCCCACACAGACAAGGAAGTAGAGGGGCCATTATTCAGGCTGGCAGGCAGCCAAAGCCTTTAGAAAAAAAAGCTTCCAAACCCAGAGATCTGTTATGGTACACCTCCAGATGTCTCTGCTCAGAACTGACACAGCCAAGGAGATGCGGGGGTTTTATCCAGGCAGGCATGCAGGCAAAGCCTTTGGGGAAAAGTCTTGGAACAGAGGGCTCTGTCATGCCACATTTCCAAGTTTCTCCCCTCAGAACTGGGGGTGGGCGCGTAGGTGCCTTTAATGAGGCTAGCACACTGCTGGAGCCTTGAAGGAACAGCCATTGTGAGAAGGCTCTGATGGACCACATCTCTGGATTTACTTTTAATCAGGTTGGCACAAAGCCACAGCCTGGAGAAGGAGCCAGTGTGAGGAGGCTCTGACGGATCACACCTTTGGATTTAGCCCTTGATAATCAAAGGGGCCAGGAAAACAATCAAACTAGTATGAAGCCACAGCCTTGGAGAACAGCTGTTGTGCAGAGGCTCTGGCAGGCCACACCTCTGGACTTAGCCCTTGGTACTCAAGGGTGCTAGGGAAGCAAGCAGGTCGGCATTTTCCAGCATCTTGGAGAAGCCTCTCTTGAGCCATAATGATGAAGGGAAAGACAGATTTTTTCTTCTTTAAATGTTGTTGTATTCTACACTAGAATGTCTATTGAGAGTTAAAAAGTTTAAAAAGAAAGAATTCTCCTCAACTTCAAGGATAAGGGGAGGGAAAAGCAAAGAACAGCAATGGAGATCCTCTCTCTGCGGTGGCAAAAGAGAGCTGAGAGAATAGCACCCTTCCTCCTGGTCATGTGATGTTTTTGGCAGGAAAGTGTCAAAGGGAGGAGGGGTTTTCTAGAAAGCTCAGAAAATCTTCTCCATGGCTGGCCTGCGTGTGCAGAGTCCCAAGGTGGAACTGCACAGAAGCCACAAAGACGAGTATCATGCAAAATTGATGTTACCATGTTAGTCCATCTGTAGCAGTAGAAAAGAGCAAGAGTCCAGTATAGGGTCTCCTGCAGGTGCTACCCTGCACATCGGCAAAATTGACAGCAGCCTGTACATGGGCTTTCTCTGTGGTGGCCCCCACCCTGTAGAATGGCCTGCCTGGGAGGTCAGGAGAGCCCCCACTCTCCTGGTTTTCCGCAAACAATGCAAAAACAAATTATTCAAAAAGGCTTCTTACTCAGATAGGAGGGCTGTATTGTAGGGAGGGGATCTCAAATGATCCACTAATGAATTAGGAACCATAGACCTCACCCCTATGTTGTATTGGATTCCTACTAATGCTATGTCTTTGTGAACTTGTACCTATCTCTCCTATGGCATTGCATTGTCTATGGAAATGTTTCTGATATTGACTGTACTAATCTCACACTGTGTAATCTGCCCTGAGTCTCAGTGAGAAAGGTGGACAATAAAGGACATCAAACAAACAAACAAACAAACAAACAAACAAAATTAATTAATTAATTAATTAATTAATTTGTGGTAGGATATGAGCTCTTGTGAGACACAGCTCACTTTGTCATAAAAGCTCATACCCTACCACAAAGTTTGTTAGTCTTATAGGTGCTACTGGACTCCTGCTATTTTCTACTCCTTTTCCAGAGGTACTGGGACAGCCCACCATGTAAAACTTTGTTGTGTCTGAATCAAACCTCAATTTATTCACTGTCATCCAGTTCTTTTCTAAATAAGCTTTCATGGACAAAACTGCCATATCCAGCTCAGATGGAAAGGAGAAAGAGAGCTGGATGTCATCAGTATCTTAAAAAGAAGACTAGAACAGCAGAATTTATAGAAGAGAAAGAAAAATGATCAGGGATATAGAAAATGTCAGTGTGGAAAATCATTACTGCAGAAAATTTATTTGTTTCAGCAAAATTAGGGTTTTTTTGTTACCTACCAACGCCTAGAGTTGTCAACGATCACACCATTGTCTATAGAAAACTGATCTGTTGGAAGCCCTGCAATATTCCAGGCTCTGATTTTTATTGGATCACCAAGCGTCTTACTTAGAGAGAAGCTCTCAGAACAAGGAATATTTTTCTCCTGCAAGAAGAACAGTCATAAAAATGAACTAGCAACTTCTACTGAACATTCATTTCTAGCAATAGGAGAGGGAAGAACAAAACTGCCAACAACAGAAAGATTTCTTCCAAATAGTGTTCAGGAGTATATTGGACCAATTACGCATTTGGGGCTGGGATTTGTGATAGGATGACTTTGCTTTCGGCCAAGTTACAGCCAAATCCACATTTAAATATACAGGAAATTTTCCAGAGCTTAATAGAGCAGTCCAGGATCTGTGGAGGTTTACATATAGTCTTAGCTATAGTTTTCTTGAATGCTATGGATAATAGGCTGGATCCAAAGTACCTCATGTGCAGCAAAATTGTGGAGCGGAACCTTCCCCCTCTACCCCCCATTGCAGCCCACTAAGCCCTCTGAAATCTTTTGTTCCTGGGGCCAAGCAAACTTCATGAACAGTGTATGGAGGCAGCAGAGGGGGCCAGCAATGAGACGGGGGAAATCAGCAAAAAATATCCCCCTTCCCCACCAAAAGAAGTACCATTCCACTGTCATAAGTGCCTTCAGTTCTATCCCTACATCCCAAGTGATGACGCTGTTTTCTCCTGTCAAGAAGTCAAACATATTCCATGAAAAGATTTGCCTTAGCATTCCTGTTGATGTGTTGGCACTTAAACTATAAGACAGAGCAGAGATGGAGGTTCAGATCCTATTTCCCATTATGCTGTGCATAAACAGTGTATGTGGTATCATAATGTATTATCATAATAATCTGCACCACTCAACACCAATTGCAGATATTTTAATGCCTTCAGTTTATGTAGATGACAAATTGTGGCAGACCAACAATAGCAGAAACTTGGTATGTTTTGGAGTAAAAACCCTCCCAAACACCCATCCTCAAACAAAAACACTTTTTGTTTAAACCCACCTTACATAGTTGGCTCCAGTCCTTAGTACATGTTTGTCGAAAGGCAGCTGTGAAAGCACCCAGGTAAGCTATTACTCCTGCTGACACCAAGACATCTCCTGTCAAGTTATCATAAGTGTTTTGAAGATCATCTGCAGCATTAGACCATCTACAGGAAATCACAAAATACACCCATTACTAAGTTACCATCATTAGTTCTTGCTCCTTGTCACATGGAAACTGTTAAATCAGAATTACAAATTGTATTACTAGAAAATCATCACGAAGTGTCAAACTAGGATCTGGGAGACTCAGGTTCAAATCCCCAGTCTACCATGGAAGCTCACTGGGTGTTCTTGGGCCAGTTATTCACTCTCAACCTAACCTATACAAAGAAGCAGAGAAAAACTGTTTATAACATCTAAAGAAATATATAATATAAAAATTGAAATCTTGTGTGGTTTCGGCACATTTCATGCAAGCATAATATTTTTCCACTTTAAAATCTGTGTAACCTATATAGTTTTTAGATCTTTACACATAAGCTATGTTGAAAAACTGTGTTCTTTTGCTTGCTAGAATGAGTACAAAGTATTTTTCTCTGACCTTGATTTTTCTCCACCAAGACCTCCAATCAGCTTCTCTGCTCTTTCTAGCTTTTTAGCACATAAATCCACCTGAAATTCTAGGCGAGCTTTTTCTTCTGTTTTTTCTGCAAAGGTTTGCTGCAAAGCTTCCAAACGATCTTCAACAGCTTGGAGTTCAGCTCTCTTCTGATTTAGTAAAGCCACAGTCTGTGCTAAAGAATGCTGTGCCTCTGCTAAGCGGGCTTTCTTAGGAGCAACAACCTATTCAATTACCGTTAAAAAATGACTGATTACTAAATTGCTATAGAAAAATATATAATCTAAACTGAATTCTAGGAAATGAAGTTCAGTAGGTATACATACACAGACAATTTAATTATAAAATGCCTCTCACAAACTTAAACCTAAAAGCCCCAATGGAGTATAATCTATTAAGTGCTGCTCCCCTTCAAGTCCCAATGACAAGAAAATATGAAGGGGAGAAGAGTAGCTTGTTTTAATTAGTGTAGTATATTTCTCTCCTATGTTCAGAACACTCCATGCGCTGTTCTGAGCTGAACCCCTATCCAGGTACTGGCTGGAGTAAGACCTACTTAACCTCAGTGTTGGATTTCTTTTAGACATCTTCAACCCATTCTGTTGTTACTGAATGATATTATAAAGGCCTAGACAAAGTCATAGGATAGTTCTCCAAATGACTATTTACCATGGTTATATGGAACCTGCATATTTAGAAGCAGTATACAGCAGAGTACCAACTGCTGGGGACAAACAAGGGAAGGGCTGTTGACTTCATGCCCAGCTTGTAATCTTTCCATATGGATCTGGCTGGCTGCTGTTGGAAATGCCAGGCCCCCAGACTTAACTGGGGGTCTCAGTTACAGGCTGCACAGGGAGGAGACCAGGGGCACAGGTGGCTGCTATGTGGGGAGGTAGAGGCGGCTCCCTGTGGCCTTTGTGAATCTGCACCGCCCAGATTCAGGCGCCAGGGCCAGCCAATCAAAGCTAGCTGGCCAGGGCAGCTTGGGGTAGGGTGAGGATTGCAGACCTGGGAGGCACAAGCTCCTCTCAGGTCTGCTGCCAGCATTTTGAGAGGGAGGCAGCTCCACCCCTTGGTGCTTGGTTCATGGCTGGCATCCCACCCAGCCTGACCTTAATCACAACTTTGGAGGGAGCAAGTCTGTGCATTGGTCACTGAACCAGTGTGTGTGTGTGTGGGGGGGGGGAACAGGGCCTGCGAGCTCAGTTTCCCTATTATAGTGATCCCCTTATGGGGTCTGGAGAGTGAGGCATGGCAGGTGCATGCCCAGCTTGGGGGCTGTCAGATCTGCCTCAATCTCAGGTGGCAGGGGATCCACACAGGGGAATAGGAGACTCAGCATGCCTTGGACATTGGGGGACGCTGCATGTCTCTGTATGTATGTGTAACTCTAGCCAAGTAAGCTGCTTCTCTTTTGTCTAAGGTGGGAACACCTCCTGACTCCTCCTCTGTCTCTGTGCCTCTTGGGAGATTTCTCTCTCTTGCCTCATGGTCTTCCATGAGAAGGATGTGATCCTCCGCCCTCCTGCCATGAAGGCCTTACCCACAGACTCGCACCTCAGCCTCGCTGCCAATCTCAGGCCATGGTTTAGTGATAGGAAAAGTGACTCTTTAGATTAGGACTCTTTCCCTTTACTCCAAGATATTGCTATGGATGGAATCTACCTCAATGAAACTGTAAATTCTATCTTTCTATAATTTGTCTGAAGATTAATTAATACGCGTTGGGGTGAAACGCTTCTGACTAAGTAACTCTGCTGCTACCACAAACCAAAATACAACTAACTCCTAATAGCACTAACTGTCATCCCATGGTTCCCCCCCTCAGCAGGGGTCTGAGGGGGTGTGGTGGTCATCGGCTGGCAGGCAGGTCAGGTGATGCTCAGACCTGCGCCCTATGCAGCTCCAATGCTCCACGAGCTATAAATCAATAAAGTTGTGGCCTCTTTCAACTCCATCATGATTGTCTGGTGTATTTTGTCACCTTGCTCCGATAGCTCTCCTCCCCCTTCAGCAGTGGCCTGCAAACAAAATGCTAAACTAGTTTGAATATGATGGCGTTCACCTAATGGGGCTTTGTGGAATTAATATTTTCCAGTCAGAGAGACAAACAGATACACAATCCCACCTTTGCAACTCTGTCATATACTTCCATTGCCATAATCCATTTACACAGGCCTTCTGCTGCTGAGGATGCTTTAGCCACTTTGGGTGGATCAAACTCAGGATTAGTTAGATATTCAGAACGAATCTTCTGCATGACAGAAACCTGTGTGAAAAATATGTTACATACATTTGAAAATTGTGTTTATAAATAAGCTTCAGTTTCTAGACTGATGTCACCCACATATTACTCAACTTTGGCCTGCCATTATCAGTATGTCATTCTTTTTTCTATTGACCTGATTATTATATTGGTTAGTGTGACTTCCTAACCTGTGTTCAGTAAGATAATGGATATTCAGGGTATACTTGCAAAGGAGAATCAGCAGATGGAAGGGAAGGGCACTTTAAAGTCCATCTTTATTGATTCTCCTCTGTACAGGCATTCCTGTACTGGTTTTTCTTCAAGCTGGGCTTATTTGAGAGCCAAGTTCTCATGAGAGCCAGTTTGGTGTAGTGGTTAAGAGCACGGGACTCTAATCTGGAGAGCCGGGTTTGATTCCCCACTCCTCCACGAAGCCAGCTGGGTGACCTTGGGCGAGTCACAGTTCTCTGGAGCTCTTTCAGCCCCACCCACCTCACAGGGTGATTGTTGTGGGGTAATAATAACACTTTGTAAACCGCTCTGAGTGGGCATTAAGTTGTCCTGAAGGGCGGTATATAAATCGAATGTTATTATTATTATTATTATTTCTGAACTCAGCTGGGGGGAAATATTTTAAAATGCCCTGGTAAGCAGCTGCAGGGAAGGGAAGGCAGCATGATATATCCCAATCTTGTCAGATCTTGGAAGCTAAGCAGGGTCTATATTGGATGGGTGACTACCAAGGAAGACTCTGCAGAGGAAAGCGATGGCAAGCCACTTCTGCTTCTCACTTGCCTTGAAAACCCCTTGTTGAAGTCGCTGTAAGTCAGTTGTGATTTGAAGGTATGTAAATACCTAAGCAGCTACAGAAAGGAATTAGCAGAGGAGGGCGGGGAAGAGTTAAACATCCCACAAGAATAATTCTCCCCTGAACAGTCTGTCCCAACTCTTGTATTAACATTACAACACAAGCTCAGAAACCTCACATTTTCCTCATTATGTGTAGTTCTGTCCTGACCAGCCCAATTGTTTTTGCTTTGTGATACCACAGCCAATGTGGCACAGTTGGCTTCTTCCTAGGCACTTGTTGCAAGTTTGAATTGCCTCTGGGTAACCAGTGGAGAAGAGATAAAGTCCTGTCTAAAGGTTCCAGGATGTTGTCCTTTGTGGCCCTCTGCTTTGAGGGACATATTTGTGGCTCTCTCATGCAGGCATAAACAACCACTTGTTATTTGACATTAAAAGAAAGTCAAAGAGCCTCATGCCCATTACCCCATCCTGTACTACAAATTTTATTACGAACTGTTGTAATAATGTATTGGTGGAGACAAAAAAACTTACTGGAATATTGTCCTTGTCATACTCTCTCAGATCTTTTAGGAAATTCATGTCACCCAAAAGTTTTTTGCTAGGCCCCCAATAGTCCAAAATCTGTAAAGAAAGTTGCAGAACTGAAAATATTACTTGTTAAAACACAGAAACATAGAGCTGGAAAGGACCCAAAGGGTCACTTAGTCTAACCCCTTGCACAAAGCAGGAAATTCACAGCTCCCAGAGGAGCTTCCCTTCCTTTATGCCCAGAGGAAGGGAAAAAACCTCCAGGATCCCCAGCCAATCTGGTCTGGAGGAAAATTCCTTCCTAACCCCAAAATGGTGATTGGCATTACCCTGGGCATGTAAGAAAAGGCCACAAGAGCCTAGCACTGGCTAATCCATTCATGCCCTCTCTCTTCTGATTTTCATACATTCAGTCATAGAATCATTATTGATGTCAGGTGGCCATCTAGCCTCTTCTTAAATACCTTCACAGAAGGAGAGCCCACCACCGCCCAAGGAAGCCTATTCCACTGAGGAACTGCTCTAACTGTTAGAACTTTCTTCCTAATGTTTAGTCAAAAGTGCTTTCATTTTAACCCGCAGTTTCTGGTCCAACCCTCTGGGGAAGCAGAAAAAAATCTGCTCCATCCTTAAATGCCTGAATACTTGAAGTGTAATAGGTTCTCTAATTAAAAGAAAATTATTCTCATATTAATTAGGTTAAGAGTAACACCATAAGAGAACATGTAGGGAACAAAGTAATTGTCATTTTATCTATACACTACTAATTCTACCTACAATGTTCTAATACAAAGGTTGTTTTCCCCACTGTGAGCGAGTAGAGACAATGAGAGGTAACCTGGCTAGGCTACAGGGTGGCACATAGCCCTCCGAGTTAGCAGCGTAAAGAAGCAAAGTAACAAAAGTGCCATGGCTACTGTTCTGGTGTGGTGATTCTTCTTTGTGCACTCTGGGAAGAAGATCACATTGCCATAGCTATCAGTATGGATCCCCTTGCACTGCATATGTCTCTGCCATGTTCGGTCAAAATATTATTTTATTAATTCATTGTCATAGTTGTTTCCTATCTAATTAGAATTGCCTTTGCAAACAGAAATTAAAATGCACTCTCAGTTTTACCTTGCCCCCAATTCCTGAAGGATCTGCAACTTTTTCCGGTTTTATATCCTTCATGACACAGATGGCAGCCATGACAAGTTTAACACCAGAAGGTGGATTCTTCATTGATTTCACAATTGTAATATCTGCAGGCTAAAATGAAATATATTGAGTTATACTACAATTTCTACTACCTGAAAATGGTGGTAAGAGTTATTTTGTATTATATATTTAGGTCTGCAGAGAATTAAATTTGTTTCTATGTTTATTGGCAGTCTTAAGCTGTGCTTTTAAACTTTGTTTTTATTCATTCATTTCATTTATTCATTTTATTCATTTATTATTCATTAAGAGCCCCGTGGCGCAGAGTGGTAAGCTGCAGTACTGCAGCCCAAGCTCTGCTCATGACCTGAGTTCGATTCTGGCGGTAGCTGGGTTCAGGAAGCCAGCTCAAGGTTGACTCAGCCTTCCATCCTTCCGAGGTCGGTAAAATGAGTACCCAGTTTCCTGGGGGAAAAGTGTAGATGACTGGGGAAGGCAATGGCAAACCACCCCATAAAAAGTCTGCCAAGAAAATGTCGTGATGTGACGTCCCCTATGGGTCAGTAATGACTTGGTGCTTGCACCTTTACCTACCTACCTTTATTCATTTACAATGAGGTTTTCTTAAAGTTATATTATAAGCTGCCTTGAGTTCCTGCCAGGTAAAAGGTGGCTAATAATGTTTTAAATAAAGAAATAAATATTACTTTTACACTTTTTATTGCAGAAATGCTTCTGTCACACCATTGTTTCCAATCTCCCCTCTTCTCTCTTCTTCCTCGCCTCTTATAGCTTTTTCCATGTATCCATGCATCATCAAAATAATACTTATTTCCCCTCTGTATTTAGCCTTGCTCTGTTTTGTCCATTTTCAGGTGGTCTAATGACATCAATTTAACTTGCCTTAAGAGTGTCCAGTGCAGACAGTGCTGCCTCTAGGGCTGGAATTGCCTCTGCAAGGTCACTCTCACATTCATTCTTTAGTGCCTGTGCTTCTGCTGCTTTTTCTGTAGCAAGCTCTTCATCCACTTTTACAGTTTTACTTTTGGCTTCTACTTCTGCAGATTCTCTCTCTATGACCTAAAAGAAACACAAAGAAATAGAAATAATGATATACATGCCATCAAGTTAAATACTCCTATATAGCTCTATCAGATTTATTTATTTATCATATTTATACCTTGCCCTCCCCGTGAAAAGGCTCAAGGCGGCTAACAACAAAAACATTTTATATTAAAATCATCAACAGTTATCTAAAACAATATTTAAAACTCAGTGCATTACCATACAAATATTAGAATGGCGCCGTAAGTAATACTTATTCATTTATTTACTCATTCATTTATTAAGAACTTTATTATTTTGAAAGAGATGAGCAGATAGTATAATGATGAAATTTAGACAAGATTCTAAGCCCTGCATTCAATCAACTGATAAAAAGCAGCCAGAAACACTTTCTGTGGCTTATTTTACCCTTTTAAAGGCTGTTTCATATCAAAAACATCATACCGCACCCATTCCACCCAAACCAAGCTGAAGCCAGAGACGCTGTTGCAACCAAAGCAAAGGAATGCATTGTGCTTGTGTCTGGGTAGTGCTTGGTTCTGTTCTGTGGCATTCCTCCACTAGCTGAACCCAGTGCCTGGCTTCTGTGAATGACAATGGTTCTGTTGGGCTAAGTTGCAACAGTGTCCCTTCCTTCAATTTAGTTTGAGTGGAATGGATGTGATTCTCTGCTGTGATGTTGGTCCTCTTGCTTCACTTTGGTTCTGGGAGGATTCCATTCTTGTACTTCAGTTTGCTCCTGTGGGACTTTCTCTTTGTTAGTTTCCTGTCCAAAGCAATCATTTGAAATTTGGTTTTATGGCTGGCTATATGCACTTAAGTTTAGGGCCTTTTTCCTTTATGCACCACCCCCTTGATATCTGAGAAAGAAGATTCCTTTGAAGGCTGGGGCTGTTTGGTACCATGGCTCCCAGGCTGATAAGGAGCAGCCTGTCTCTGGAGGTGTGAAGATTCTCAAGGCCAAAGGCCTTGGACAGTCCGGCTCTGGATATTTCAGTTAATTAGTGCAAGGCTTCTTGGGACTTGAAAAATTATTTCCTTCTTCACACCTGTGAGGCATAGTAACTGCAGAACTAGTCTCATAGGCTTGCCCTCAAATTAGCTAACTTCGGACATCCTGCTGGCAGCATGCCTTTAAAAGATGGGTTTCAAACTAGCTTTGTTCCATTTGGGACACCTCCACCGTTTCCATTTTGCCTTCTGTCTCCCTGCTTTGCTGAAAGTCTTGACTCTGGAAGACCACAGCCTTAGCTGGTCTTTGTTTAGATTCTTGGACTTTTTGACTTCTTTGGGGACTTGTCATTTTGAAGCCTTGCTGAAGTCTACTATTTGCTTGAAGGTAACATCTGGAAATTAGCTTAGGGCTTTTTAGTAGATGCTAGGTTAGTTTAGTTTTTATTATATTGTTTGCTTGCTGCACTCCTCTATACTTCTTGATAATTGGCTTGCACTTCTTTAATAAATTTTATTATCTATATTTTATGTGGAATTCATTGTGTTGATGTTCCAATCCAAATCTAGCTATTTGGCCACTTTGCCACATGCTACCCGGCTAACTTGTTTTGGAACTCAGCCTGTGAGGTGCCTACCTTGGAGGGCTGACTTTTGTCTATTTAGTTCCTGAGGGCTGGAGGCTTGCCTCTCAGTATCTAGCTGTGGGGTTAGTCAGAGAGGTTGGTGGTAGCAGCTTCCAGATTTGGTTTGCTATTTTGTCACTTTGAGATCCTTGGGCTGACTTTTCTTGGAGGATCTGAGCTGGAACAGTCCTGGGTTCTTGTACATCGCAGAACCAAATTAGAGAATCAGTTCAGTATTCCCAGAATTTCGAAAGTTTTGGGACTCCAGAATACTGAATCTGGATTTCTCAAATTTTCTTTTGGTGCACACCCCTGATATATGCTGCCACACTTCTGAAGCCTGGGCCTACTATCCTGAATAGCTATAGGACTGGGATACTAGATACAGAAAAGGAACAAGATATGCTGGAAAGAAAAAGGGCAGGTGTAGATAAGCTTACATGAGGAAGATTTAGCTATAGCTGACACTGAAACATTTAATTTTTGTGAGAAAAGATGATTTCAACTAAGATTACTAGAACTGGTGTGCATGTGTGCACGTTCAAACACATATGAGTCACACTACATGGCTTGTCCATTGACAAATTATTATTGCAACAGACCTGAAGCACAGTAAATTAGACTTTCATGCTTGCTACTGCATATAACATTTAAGTAAGCTGGTGCACTGCAAAATTTTTAAGAGCAAAAACTTTACCTTCATCATAGTTGCATTGTCTACTTTAGCCTGTTCCAATTTAGGCTGCAAATCAACCAGTTCTTTTTTCATTTCGCCAACCTAAAACCAACAGCAGCTGTACATGAGTTGTTTACAATATAGCAAACTGCAACTAGAGAAACTGACATTTAAATATATAATCATGTATTCTGAAAATTTGCATCAGTATTTTGATTAATTATATTTTCCTTTAAGAACCCTACAACATTAATGACAAGAATATATAGTTTAAAACCTAAGTATGGAGTATATAGAAGCAAAATAAAAACTATGAAAAAGACAAAAGAATTTTACAGTGCTGGAGGAAATTGGTAAGCAGCTCTCACAAGCCATGGATGCTGAGGCCGCACGTTTGCATTAACTTACCTGAGATTCAGCAAAAGCTAGTTTGTCTAAACCATTGGTATACCGTTTTTTGGCCCTCATCACAGTATCTCGTTTTGAAGTCAGAAGTTGTTGGAATGAAGCAATAAGTTCAAGATAGGAAGTAGGGGTAACATAATTATGCCGTCCCAACATTTCCAAAAATCTGTGGAGTGAGAAAATAATCTTTAGCTGCAACTGAAATTCAAAAGAAAGGATCCATTTGTTCATTTACAGGATATCTCATTTTAGCTGAATATTATTTTAACCTTCCAAGATACCCATGTCACTAAGGGCTTTCCTGAATACCCAGTGGTTTAGAGCATTAAGTGTACAGTTATTACCCTTTTATTGGGCACAATCAAGAAGCCTTCCTTCTTTTTTAAAAAAATGTTAACCACAAGGGGTGTGTGGAAAGACATGCTGAATCTTTCCCCTGCCCATGTTGTCTTCACTCCAGCAACTGTCTCTCAGCTTTCTTTTCCCACCTACTTGGACTTACATGTGGTTCTGGAGCTTCGCCAGGACAAAAATGAATTGGCTATGAGGTTATATGCGAAAAGTGGCAGGTAAAGAAAAGTTTCGGCTCCTCTCTCTAACCTGCCACTTTAAATACACCCCTGGCTCACCCACAAAACCTACATTTGATGGTAACTGAAGGTTTAACACACAGGTTTAACATGCATTCCTTTAGATTCTAGACAACATCATGCAGCTAAAGTGGCTTTTAGTTCACCTTAGAGGAACTGAGAATTAACTGTGTTATTCACGATGTATTTACTTCTGTGAATCCAATACACCTTGGGTTGCTTTCATAGATGCTCTTCTACCATTGCAGTGATGGCAAACTAGTTTCAGATGGGTAGCCATGTTGGTCTGCAGTAGACCAGCAAGTTTTTAGTCCAATAGCACCTTAAAGATCAACATAATTTTCAGGGTATAAGCTTTAGAGAGTCAAAGCTCCCTTCATCAGATATGAGTAGGACTGAAGATCCCTGAGCCTTTATACCCTAGCTAGAAGGTGGAAGGGGTGTTGTAAGGAAGGCATCAGAATGCAAAGGTACAACACAGCTTGATTAGGTGGAAGGGGTGTTGCAAAAAAGCGTGTCAGGATGTAATGGTACAATGCAGCTTGATAAGGGCAGAAATTAGCATCCGTAGTGAGTTAAGAATCCAGTATATCTATTCAGCAGGGGGGAGGGGGCTCATTGTTTTGAATTTGTGAACTCAATTTCAGCAATTGTAATCTTCCCTTTGTTTGAGAACTGCGACATTTAGGCCAGCAACAGAATGTTCTAGAATATTAAAATGTTCTCCCCCTGGTTTTGGGGTGCTGTGATTTCTATTATCAGATTTATGTCAATTTATTGTTTTGCATAGGGACTGACCTGTTTGTCCAATGTAGACAGTGGAAGGGCATTCCTGACATTTGATAGCATTTATAACATTGGACCAGTGAATGAACCTGCAATGGTATAACTGGTGTTGTTAGGCTCCGTGATTGTGTTGTTGGAGTGAATATAACAACAACAACAACAACAACAACATTCAATGTATATACCGCCCTTCAGGACAACTTAACACCCACTCAGAGCAGTTTACAAAATATGTTATTATTATCCCCACAACAATCATCCTATGAGGTGGGTGGGGCACACAGAGCTCTGAGAGAGCTGTGACTGACCCAAGGTCACTCAGCTGGCTTCAAGTGGAGGAGTGGGGAATCAAACCCAGCTCTCAAGATTAGAGTCCTCCCACTTTTTAACCACTACACCAAACTGGGGACAGAGGTAGCATCTTGGTTTATTGCAGGTCCTGGTCCCAAAATCTGTGTCTAATGTTAGGAAGTATATTATTATGAGTGAGAAGTTGTTTACGGTTGGGCGCCTGTCTGTGGGCAAGAAAAAGTTTGTTTCTCAATACTTGTGAGATAGGAGTATCATTGTCCTGCACAGGTTGTAAGTCATTGCTGATGCACTGAACTGGTTAGAGCTGAGAGCTGTATGTGACCATCAGTGACTTTCTATTGTTGTTTTGTTTGGGCCTATCTTGTAAAGGTTATCCTTTGGTATCATTCTGGCTTTGCTGATCTGTTTCCTTATTATATCAGGTGGGTATTATAATCCCAAAAATGTCTGTTGTAGATCCCACAGGTGAGAATCTCTGTCAGAGGGATTGGAACAGATACAGATGTAATGCAAAACCTGGCTGTAGATGATGGATTGTTTGATCTGTACAGCTTCTATCTGTACAGTGGGGTCTAGAAAATGTACATCCTCTGTGGATAGATTCATGGTCAGGTTGATGATAGGGTAATGATAAAAATGTCATTAATAAATCTCAGGTCCAGGAGGGGTGTTAGCGGGAAAGAGCTGAGGAAGCCCTGCTCCATCAGCCATGAAAATGTTGGCATATTGTGGTGCCATGCAAGTACCCATGGCTGTGCCATTGATCTGAAGGAATAAATCTTCTCCAAGCAAACTAGAATTTCTGTTGATAGCGGGTACTTGCCTATTCTAGTCTCATGCAGCAAAGTCCCCTCCCCCCATGCTGTTCATGAGGGCTACCTGGCTTCCAAGAGCAGAATTTTAATGATGTGCTCACTGGGCTGCAGTGGGAAGGGGGAGGTAGAAGAGCTCCATTTCAAACTTTAATTCACTAATGGTACTTTAGATTCTACTTATTGTTGTGAGACAGTTGTTTAATTACTGTGAATGAGTTTATAATTTATGGTTATAGATGCTTAAAGAACATTGATGTTCTTTAATGGCTAGATATGGTTTCTCAGCAGGAGTTAAATGTTAGGAGATTGTCTCCTGTCAGCTCTGACCATTAACTTAAAGGAAGTGACCCTTCTTGATTGTGTGTGCATGTGTAGAAAAACAGCAGGCCTGGAGTGTGGAAGAGAGAGAAACTGAAGAGGGAAAGCTGTGAACTGGCTGAAGGTGAAGCTCCCTGGAGGACAGGAACTTCTTCTCTGGGTATTTAATGAGGCATAGCAGAAATAGTGCTGCATAAAAGTGTCCCTCTTTGGCTCTACCTATATATCTGCAAATAAAGCAAATATTTTGAAAAATCATGTTTCTAGTATCCTCTTCCCAGGCCACACTGTCCCTGTAACATTTCACACCTTGAGAAAGTTGGAAGTGTGTAGCAACATGAATGAGATAATAATCAAAGTATGCTACTAGTAAAAAAAAAATTAAAAAGTATGCTACTAGCATTTTCTGGAAAAAAAATTATCCTAAATTTTAGTTTTGTTTAAATTAGAAGAATTTTTTTCATAATTGAACAGTGACATAAATATGCATAACTCCTTTCCAATATCTTACATATTATATTAGGTTGTTTCAAAATGTATATAGAAATATCACCTTGCAGAAAGTGTCAACACAGAAGTATGGAAGTGTTTGCAGATAGGAACAACTTCTTGCCGCTCATTGTCTGTGAGCTCAAGCCTTTCCAAGAACTTAATAGCCACACGTTCAAGAGCATCATCAGGCCAAGGCTGGGGGAAAAAAAGAGCTTTATTTGTGATCCCCCTTCCAAAACGAAATACAGCTTTTAACTATATTCTTAGTAGTAGTTCTTCCTGAAATCTGCTGTAGGCATTTGGGTAAGGAAGGAGGCACAGTTCACATCACAGCCTATTACATCTGATATACTGTCATTATTCAAACTCAACTTCCTGTTTCTTTCCTCCCTCTAAGGAATTTTGCTCAGTTGGTGAATACTGAAGTTCAAATTGTGCCTTTTTCCAGGTATCATTATTCATTTTTCGTATTTTTTTAAAAACCATGTTTTTGTGTGAATTGCACATTGTACCCATGCATCATATAACTAAATGTATCAACCTTACCCCAGACCCTAGATATTCTATTATCTCAAATTAGCTATTTTATGGCCCTTCTTGAGATTATTCACAGCATTTAGAAATTAGGAAGGGGAACACACAATATATATGGAGCTGTAAATACAAGAATACTGAATTCCAGAAACAATTGCATAAAACGAGCTATTTGGCACCAGTCATTTTCTCAGAGATGTGTGTTTTGAGGCTGCTAAAATTGGAAGGAAAAAGGCTTTCAGAAAGCCACATTCATTATTTATATCATGATTTCTCACTCCTGTGACCTGTTAACTAACTAACATTACAGACATTCATATATGTATACATACACACATTCAATGCTGGTTTACTCTTTCAAAACTATGAAAGGAGATTTTTTTTTTAACATTTCTTGCAATTCGGGAGAAAATGTTCTTCAGGGTGAGAAAATAGTGAGGCTGATGAACTATGTATTTGGCCATTTGTTTAATTATATTTACAAACCTGGAACCAGTCAATAGTACAGCAGTTGATAAGTGATGGGAACTGTCTCAATCGGTTGCGAAAAGCATCTCCAATCGGGCTGAAAGCAACTACAACATGGAGATTTTCTTTGCAGCGATTCACAAAGAAAGCAAATAAGGCCAAGGGACCAAGCTCTTCATGTTTATTGCCTGCCTGGGCTACTGCACGAACACCCTAAAAGAGAACGGACTCTAATTAATTACATGAATTAAATAAAATGAATTAAATAATATAAATAAAATAATCAAACCAATAAATAGAATGTCAGAGCATGACAAAATTATATTTCCACTCTGAGCCCTTTGGAGGAAGGATGGGATAAAAATGTACTAAATAGACAGGGGTTTAGGTATGTGTTTAATTTTGATGAGATTACATATATATTTATGGACTGCAAATGTTCATCAGTGGAGAGCCAGTTTGGTGTAGTGGTTAAGAGTGTGGGACTCTAATCTGGAAAACTGGGTTTGATTTCTCACTCCTCCACTTGAAGCCAGCTGGATAACCTTGGGTCAGTCACAGCTTCTAGGAGCTCTCTCAGCCCCACTCACCTCACAGAGTGATTATTGTTGCAGGGATAATAATGACATACTTTGTAAACCACTCTGAGTGGGCATTAAGTTGTCCTGAAGTGCAGTATATAAATCGAATGTTATTATAGTATATTGTTATTATTGGCATACTATGTTTAAGAGAATTCTTATAAGGATACCTCCATAACTTCTTGTTTTTCATCAGCTGCAAAAATATTAGGTACTTCTCCAGTATTGAGCAAACTGTCAACATCTTCCAAAAATGCTTCTTCTTTAATTTGCGTGTCTGTGATTAGAAACACAGTTTTCAAGCCCTTCACGCCTGCATTCCTCAGGAGGTTCTAAAAAAACCAAAAATTGGAAGGATATTCAAAGAACTTAATTTTACACTTAGTAACTAGGGTGCAAGTATACGTACATTTTAGCCTGTAATATGGGTCAATGTGGCTATATTTCAACATTCCATCTAAATTTAAGTTTGCAAATACTTAGGACATTGCTAAGGTGGATTCTTCAGCGTGGAAGTAGCTTTCTTGAGATATCTGCCTGTCTCATCTCATCTTTAAAAACTGCCTGGAGATATAAATGTTTGCCAGGTGCTTTCAGAAGATTTAATGTTAGTTTCTTTAGTATACTACCAACTGTTCCATGCTATATTCTGTGCTTTAAATATAGGTTTATTGAATTTTCCTTGTGTGATACCTACTTACAGCATCTTGACCCTTAACTGGAACACAGGTACTGTACACATTATCAAGTAAGTTAGCTTATGCTATAATAAAATTGGTTAGTCTTAAAGGTGCTACTGGACTCTTTTTGATTTTGCTACTACAGACTAACACGGCTAACTCCTCTGAATTTATTTATAGACAGCCTTCAACTAAATGTCCCCAAACTGTTTTCAGAGTACTCAGTAAATACATATCAGTTAAAATCAGTAAACCTCTTCACTATAAAATTACTAAAACCACTAATCTATTATTGATGTTATTATTATTGGAATCCTTAGGAACTGATCCTGTACTCAAACTCAATAATTACTTGTGATATTCCTCTTAAAAGAATGAACACAGTTACTAATTTTTACTTGATTAAATTGTAAGCCACTTCAAGTAGAACTCTGGTGAGATGGCATAAAAATCTTCTTTAAAAATTATAAATCGCAGAGGTGTAATATTAAAGCTGTTGAATAAGATGACATTGAACAATTAAAAAAATTAAAAATACTGGTATAAAACCAACCAGTCTTAATTTTTACCTTTAGATCATCCCTCCATTCATTTATTCCATAGCTCTTAGAAATTTCTGGCTGAAAAATGCTCATTTTGGCCATGGATGTAGCCAAACGAGTCATGGACTGGCGGCCACTTCCTCCCATTCCAACAAGTAAGGCATTACCTCCTGACTGCTTCAGCACACGACATATGCGAGACAAATGTTCCAGCACATATCTATCATAGAAATATATACATAATGAAAAACAGAAGTACCTATGTCTGAGTTTATGCTAACTAAAACTTTTTTTCTATTTCTTTTTTGTAAAATGTACCATGTCCATACTACATCCCAACCACAAAATATATTTCCCAATCATCTCAAGGTGTTCTCAGACAACTGTATGGGCCTCTGGGATCAAAAGCACATTGCACAGACCTTTTATCATGACCACAGATGACACAGCATAAAGTTCATTCTTGCTCTGCCTTTATTCTGAGTTTATAGGCTGGTTGTCCTGTGTTTATCATAACTGTGACTGCCTAGTTCTTCTCTCTCTCCTTCTTTGCAGGAGCCTACTACTCCTCGGGCAGTGAAGGGATCACTTTCCCCTAGTGGTCCAAATTCCCCAAGCTTTGATCCCAAGCCTCTTTTATAGCTGGGGTAATTTCTGCTCTGCCTCTTTGCTCCTTCCAGACTTTCTCTCAACCCTTTCCCATGGGCCATGGTCTGGCACTGTCTTTTCTGGATCCTCCTACACCCCATATTGGCTGTCCTGCAGTCTCTCCCCTCCAGGTTCTTAGGAAGGTCTATCACTGTACCAAAATCTCTTTTGCCAGAGCTGCACTCCCATGCCCACTGACCAGCCACGTGTTGGGTTTGGCCTCAGTCCCCTGATACAGCTGCAGCAGTCACACACACACACACCCATCTGACCAGCTAGCTGATTCAGCAGCTACTCTGACAGTGGTTGGAAATGCCGACAGGCTAGGGTTCAGCCATTATGTCCTGACTTCAGCCCCCTCTGAGAGCAAGTAGGAGGAGCTGAATAGAACTGTGGTATGTCACCAGGGCTGTGCATCACAACAATCCTTAATCAATCCTTCTAATAATGAACTTGATGGTTTTATGTTATCAGTGGGAAAGCAGAATGGGGCGACCCACAAAGAACATTGAAGATGTTTGCTGCTCTCCAGGAAACATAGAATGTAGAGAACATTTAGATATCAGTTAAAGGGGAGGGAAATAAACAAAAGGAAAAGGGGAAATTGGCCTGAGTCCTTAACAGCTTCAGGATCCTAGAAGGGGAGTTCATGCTATGAACTCCCAGCTCTAATTCACCCCGAGAAATACAGAATACTCTAAGCTTTTAAAGGACTGACCCTTTTGAAGCTAAAGAGTGTACTAATAATAGAATTAAACAGGATAAGAGGAAAAGGTTCCCATCTAAGGAACACATTGTGAAGGGGACAAACCCCTTAACAATTTTTAGTATCTTGTGATACGTGCATGTGTAAAATTAGGGTTAGGATGATGCGTACTGTCAGGGATACATTTCCTACCTCCAGTGTCCCCCCACCCCCCACCCCGGCAAACACACATCATGAAGAAAGACTGGAAAATACTGCCCTCCTGCATCACACTGCTCAGGTGCAGGGTTAGATGAGCACTTTTTTACCCATTTAGCCCTGAATCTCAGAGCCAGGGCAACTGTGCTGTAGCGCAAAGGAAACTGTTCAACTCATCCTGAACCTAAGTTGTATTACTCAGGCTACAAAGAAACAAAAATATCATTGCTCTAAATAGGAATAAGCTGCACAAGTCCCCAAATAGTATATCATATAAACAGTAATAGTTGATGCACCTAAAAATTACTAAGTTCATTCTCGATTTGTGAGTTTGGTTATACTCATCCAAGCACACCTCCACGATATCACTGAATACTTGCACAGATGGAATTTCAATGTAAAGTCTTTCATCACCTTCAAGGTCAGGATTCATGTAATCTCCAAACAGCAGATTTCTCATATTTTCTTCAGTTACCTGTTGGCCAAAAATGAACAGCTTGTAGTAGAATTCTATAATACGCTTGCATGTAAATAGTTCTATAATCAAGCAGATGCAAAGCCACATTGCTCTACTTCAAGAATCGTAATAAGAACCCAATTAATGGTCTGAAAGCACCTGATGCTGTAGCATAACTGAAACTGAATGAGTGTGGATCTGATTAATCTCTTGGGTGACAGATCACCAACAGCAGGATACTGCTAACAGTATCCTGGGGTGGCTCATGCCAGTCAGAAAAACAGCAACATCATAAACAAGATAAGGACAGTAAACAAGGTAAAGACAGTCATGAACAAGGTGGGAATCTCTATATAGTGACTCCACAGGTATGCAAAAAACTGTTACTTTTTAAATTTACCAAAAGGAAAAAAGAGTTGTGACTTAAAGGCTGACCTGTTGGTGCCCTTTATCAAGTGGCTATCCCTGTGCTATTCAACAGCTACATGAAACCACTGAGCCTGGTCATCTGAGGATTTGGATGAAAGAATTATCAGTATGAACATGACATCTAACTCTATTTCTTCTTTTCAGCTAATTCAAGTGAGGCAGTGGATATTCTGAATCAGTATCTGGAATTAGTAATGGGCAGCATGAGGACCTATTAACTGAAGCTGGATCAAGACAAAACGGAAGTGTTGCTTCTTGTAACAATAAAACTAACCAGGACATGAAGGATTAAGTAGAAAGCACTGAACTTCCCCTATATAAATAGCTTAATGCAAAGGCAGTCATATTCTGGCACACATGCCACGCAGCAGCCCATAAGTCCATAATTCAGTACACAAAGCTGGTTCTCTGCCCAAGCAACTGGCAAGCCCCTGAAGTGTTGATAGTGGCACATGGGCTTGCTTTGGTCCCATGTATACAGTTAAGAGCAACCCTTATCTCTCCCCACTCCTGTTTTTGCCAGCATACCAACATCTTCACAGGGAGATGCTGCTTTTTATGACATTCAGTTTAAAAAGGTTATATACCCCTGTGTGTATGTTATGTGCCATCAAGTCGCCTCCGACCTATGGCAACCTTATGAATGATACATCCAAAACATCCTATCATTAACAGACTTGCCCATATCCCACAAACTGGAGGGCATGCCTTCCTTTTTTGAGTGAAGCCATCTCATTTTAGGGCTTCCTCTTTTCTTACTGCCTTCCACTTTTCCTAGCATTATTGACTTTTCCAGATAATCTTGTCTTCTCATGATGTGACCAAAGTACAATAGCCTCAGTTTTGTCATTTTAGCTTCTAGGGAGAATCCAGGCTTGCTTTGATCTAGTACCCACTTGTCTTTTTGGCTGTCCATGGTATCTACAAAACTCTCCTCCAGCACCACATTTCAAATGAATCAATTTTCTTCCTGTCAGCTTTCTTCACTGTCCAGCTTTCACATCCATACATCACAATAAGGAATACCATAGTTTGGATTATCTTGGTCTTGGTTCCTAGAGAGACATCTTTATCTTTAAGGATCTTATCTAACTCCCTCATAGCTGCTCTTCCAAGTCTCAATCTTCTTCTGATTTCTTCATTGAAGTCTGCCTGTTGGTTGATGACTGAGCCAAGGAATAGAAAATCTTGAACAATTTCAGTTTCCTCATTGTCAGCTTTAAAATTGTGTAATTCCTCAGTAGTCATTACTTTTGTTTTCTTGATGTTCTGCTGTAATCCTGCTTTGGTGCTTTCTCCTTTAACCTTCATCAGTAGTCATGTCCAGTCTTCACTATTTTCAGCTAGTAGCATGGTGTCATCTGCACATCTCAAATTGTTAATGTTCCTTCCACCAATTTTCACGTCACCTTCTTCTAGATCTAATCCAGCTTTCCTTATGATATACTCTGCATAGAGGTAGAACAGGTAGGGAGATAATATGCATCCTTGTCTGACACCCTTGCCAATTGAAAACTATTCTGTTTCCCCATATTCTGTCCTAACCATAGCCTCTTGTCCAGAGTACAGGTTGTGCATCAAAATAATCAGATGTCGTGGCACCCCCATTTCTTTTAAGACTCTCCATAGCTTTTGATGATCCATGTAGTCAAAAGCTTTGCTGTAATCTATAAAACACAGGCTGATTCTCTTCTGAAATTCCCTGGTATGTTCCATTAGCCATCGTAAATTTACAATGTGATCTTTGGTGCCTCTTCCTTTTCTGAATCCAGCTTGAACATCTGGTATTTCTTGTTTCATATATGGTAAGAGTCTTTGCTGTAGAATTTTGAGCATCATTTTGCTTGCATGGGAAATTAATGCAATTGTCTGATAGTTGCTGCACTCTTTGGCATCCCCTTTTTTTTAATTGGGAGGTAGACTGAGCATTTCCAGTCTGTGGGCCATTGTTTTGTTTTCCATATTTGTTGACAGATTCTTGTTAAGATTCTGATGGACTCCATTTCTGTAGCTTGAAATAGCTCTATTGTATTCCATCTACTCCAGGTGCTTTGTTTTTCGCAATTGCTGTCAGTGCAGCTTTTACTTCACTTTCTAGGATTTCTGGTTCTTCATCAAAAGATTCTTCATTGAAAGTATCTGTCATTCATCTCTTTTGTATAGTTCTTCAGTGTATTGTTTCCATCTTTCCTTTATTTTGTCCAGATCACATACTGTATTTTCGTGTTGATCTTTCAGCATCCCAAGCCATGGCTTGAATTTCCCTTTGATTTCTCGGATCTTCTGGAACCGATATCTTGTTCTTCCTTTTTTGTTGTTCTCTTCTATTTCTTTGCATTGGTTATTATAATAGATTTCTTTGTCTTTGTGTGCAAGGTGCTGAAAAGCTGCATTTAGATTTTTGACCCTATTTCTGTCGCCTTTTACTTTTGCTTCTCATTTGTCTTTAGCAATTTTAAGAGTTTCCTCAGTCATCCATTTAGGCTTCTCCTTTCTTTTGGCTACAGGAATAGTTTTTGCACATTCTTCCTTGATAATATTTCTGGTTTCAGCCCATAGTTCTTCTGGTTTACGATCATTAAACTTGGTATTGCAAATCTGTTCCTTACATAGTCTTTACATTCTTCAGGAATATTATTTAGATTGTATTTCGGCACTATGATTCTGTTAGTGTTTCTCTTCAGCTTTATTCTAATTTTTGATATTAGCAGCTCATGATCTGTATCACAATCAGCTCCTGGTCTTGTTTTAGCTGAGAGGATAGAGCTTCTCCATCTTCTGCTTCCAATGATGTAATCTGTTTGGTTCCTGTATTGGTCACCCAGTGATTTCCACGTATACAATTGTCTTTTTGGTTGCTTGAAGCACATATTGGCAATGAACAAGTTGTTGGCTTCACAAAATTCTATGAGCTACTCCTCCTGCTTCAGTTTTTGATCCTAGTCCAAATTTTCCAACTAGGTTTGATTCTGCTTTATTGCCTACTTTTGCATTCCAGTCACCTATGATTATCAGCACATCAGCACATTATCAGGTGTACAATCAATTTCTTCTTGGACACTTGCATAAAAGTTCTTCCTCCTCAGCAACCGTATTTGGAGCATAAACTTGAACGATGGTTATGTTAACAGGCTTTCCATGAAGTCTGATTGATATTACTTGGTCTGACTTTGTGTTGTAGCTCTTAACTGCTTGTGCTATGTCTCACCTCAGTATTAGAGCAACACCATTTCTTTTGAGTTCATTTCCACAGTAAAACACTGTGTGATTTTCTGACTGAAAATGTCCTAAGTCGGTCCACATTAGTTCACTCACACCCAGGACTGCAGAGTTTAAGTGTTCCATTTCTTGTTTTATGATTTCTAGCTTACCTATTTTCATACTTCTCATGCTCCATGTTCCTATTATGGGTGTCGCACAGCTTTGGACATTCCTTTTGCATCTATTCATGTCCGCAACTGGATGTCCTTTCAGCTTTAATCCAGTCCCATCATTAAGAATAGCACTATTCATACCTGTCCTTGGCTCTTCCCCAGTAGCCAATTGAGTGCCATCCTACCAGGGGGTCCTGTTTTCCAGCACAATATCTTTTTCATTTTGGATTGTCTCATCATAGGGTTTTCAAGGTAAGAGATTAGCAGAAGTGGTTTACCATTGCCTTCTTCAGCTTCGCAGTACTAACCAGGGTTAGTTGAAGTGACACTGCTGTTGTCTGTGAAAGATCCTCCGCCAGTGTCACCTTCCACTACTGCTGCTGCCCAATAGCTAATCTTCAAGAATTCCTCTATTTCCATCACCACTGGAACATTCAGTTCACTTCTGCTGATGTGACCATTGATTCCTGAAGGGGGTGGATGAATCTTAGTCTTAGCTTTGACCATTCTGCCTTGAGTGACTCTTCCAGGAGTTTAGACTATTGGCCAAGCCAGTGCTCCTGATAGTGTTGCTTTCAGCTACACTAACACACTCAACCCCCCTCACCACATTAAGGTATGTATCCAAGAGGGAGTATATACCCCTAGTTTAGCAATAATGTTGGAATCATTTTTACAGATGGACATTCACATACAGTACCTTTAACTATCTGTATTTGGTTTGACAGCATTATCCTTTCCTGGAAAAGTGAGACTCAGCCAATTACATATACTCTGATCACATCCAGAATAGATTACTTCAATGTACTCAGCATGGGGCTGCCTTTGAGGTATATTATGAAAATCAGCAGGTGCAGAATGCTAACTAGAACAGCTTTACATAAAACGTATCTCAACAGCATGAAAATAACTTATTTCTAGGAACAATTTTATAGTGGAACCAAGTCTATTGAACTTACTCTCCACACTCACTTGTTTCACACCTACTCCTGAACTTCAGGCATCAGCTGAAGATTTTTTTTAAAATTCCAAGTATTTAGAAATAATAAGTTTTTTAATTGCCTCTTTTAATTCTTACTACTTACTATTTTTAACTTTGTAACAGTTCCTGTAACTTTTGTTTTAACTGTTTTTTTTCAGTTGCTAATATCATAATTGCCCTTCTTATTGTTAGGACCATTTGTTAAAGTTATCAGAAAATCTATCATTGTAGCTCCTTCTACATCGGGGACATAACTCCTCACTTTCCCTGAAGTCAAGCTGAAAGGCATGGAATCAGCTTGTATGAGGCCATTCACACCCCTCTAAAACTCATTAAAGTCTTTATTTTTGATACCCAGATATTTAGCTCTCTATACAATAGTCCCACCCATGCCAAAGCAAAAAGAATAAAATAGGAACTTCCTCCTATGTTTTCAAACCAGCACTTCATTGATCCTGCACTAGACTTTTAAAAAAAATTAAAGAGGAAAGAGAAGAGCCGGGAAGAATGGAAAGGAGAGGAGGGGGAGTGGCTGGCTAAATGAGAGTAGCCAATTACAATGTAGTGGGCTGGCAGGGACGGGAAAAGAGGAAAGAGGGTGGAACACCAAAAAAGGAATAAAGAGTATGCATGGGGAAACAGCCTACCATAAAGCCATGGAAAAGCTGCATAGTGGCTGGAGTGACTACTCATGCAGCAAATCTGGTGTAGATGGTCATGAAAAAAATGCTGTAGTATGCAAACTGAACCGGCAAAATTGATCTGTGCAGTCTCGGCTTGTGTTCATATTAGGGCTTTACTGATTTTTTCCCCTGAGCTGTTTAAAGAATTGTGGTTTTGAATTGGTGTAAAACTTCTTTCATAAATAAAATAAACTCCAAGCAGCTTGTATCTTATCATGTGGCATGACATTAGATTTTAAGATTTTGTTCTTTTCCCTGGAAAGTTAATTAAATGACATGAGTATAGTCGAGACAAACAAGAGGGAATTTTCTAATGAATAGTGAAATAACTTACAGGTGCATTTGATTCTTTCAGATGCGTAAATATTGCATCAAATGATTCTTTGAAATGTTCTTTCACAACTTCTTTCATTAGTTTGAACAGCCAAGCTCTATCGACATCATTCACAAGGCGGTCATAAAATACTCGAAATACTTCATGCACAAAGAGGCGAATCATTGTTTGTTTGCTTAGAACAGAATCCTTTTTAATGAGCAAGCAGCCTAGAATTACACGTGAAAAGTCGCGTAGATTAAATGTATAATGTGATTTTGCTGGGGTTGGCAACAGATTTTGCATCGCCTTCTTATATACCTGAAGTATTGGAAAGAAAATAAACTATTCAGATAATGGCTTCAAACAATTTTGTACATTTCACTGTGCCATCTTAAGCAAAGTTTCCTCTTTTAAGACCAATTACTTTGATGTACTTAAGTTAGCATTATGAATATATACAAGGTTCCTAAATGTTTGGTTCCACACTTGAAAAATAATTCTCTGAGATAAAAGATAGAACGTGGGTAAGAGAAACGATACTCTCATGCCTGCATTGACCTTGCAATCTCTTACAACAGAGGGACGCACCTCAAACAATTACGTGCTCCATAATGGATCTTGACTGGGGCTAAGTGGGCCACCCTGTGACATCGCCTGGCCTCATTATGGCCCACATAACTGAGCTGAAAAATTTCCTGTCCTTGGAGGAGCTCATCAGAATCAGTGGTGGGGATTGGTCAGTAAGGTTGCCAGGAAGAGTCCTGGTGGGCCAATGCCCCAGGGGCCATCCCCCCACTGGGGCCACCTGAATTTAGTGGTCACACTTGTACCAGGGCATCCTCATATCAAAGAGAGGGTCAAGCATGATCCAGAGGCATGGGGAAAGAGGGTTCACCCATGATGAAGGTTACATCCTCTTGGCCCACCTGTGCCTGACCCAGGCTCATCATGGAGAGACAAGGGATGTGCCTACCTGGCCTCACCTCACCATGGCAAGGGACAGACTTGCCTAACCTAGCTGCACTGTTTGGGTCAGCTTGTCCCAGCATCACTACGGCTTTATTATTGTGATGTGATCTGTCAGCATCTCTTTATTCTAGTCAAAGAGTTGGATCCAGGAATCCACCAGCTGAAGGCACTGACAGTCACAATCTTCCTCACTTTCTCCTTTCCTAGCAGTCTATTTTGACCCCAGTCAAGTTTATTTTAGGATTGCAGAACCTGTGTGGACTAATAAGTCATGGGGGCGGGGGCTGAAGGTTGCAGTGGGGATTGGGAGGAAACTGCACTTTCTGCCTCTTCTGCCAGTGGAACTGGACTGCTGGAAGGTGAAGAAGGGTGAAATTTCAGGGGGGAGGGTAAAGCATGAAACAGAATCCTTGTGCTAGAGGCAACCTGGTATGTATCCTAAATTAATTTCAGACCAGGTTTCTTTTTCTTCAGTCTTAAATCTTTGTTTGTCATTAACTAGCCCGGATGATAGGGATTTTCTCTTGGGTTAGCAGGAGCCTAGTAAAATAAGGTCATGCTCTCTATGAGTTCCTTAAACATTCCTATTTTAAAGCTTTATATTCTGTCCTATCTGGGTGATGTTTGATCTATGGAGTCCTCATAGAAAAATCAGTCAGCAGCAGGTCTACTAGAAGGGAAGAGAACTTTTCTGAAGCATTATAGAACTATCATAAGAATAGCATTACTGGATCAGACCAGTGGTTCAGCTAGCCCAGCATCCTGTCTCACACAGCGACCAACCAGTTGCTGTGGAGGGCCAACAACAGGGCATAAAGGCTAATGCATTTCCCTGAAGTTTTCTACTGGCACAGGTATTCATGTTTACTGCCTCTGAATGTGAAGGTTCCCTTTAGTCACCATGACTAGTAGCCACTGATAGACCTATCCTCCATGACTCTATCTATTCCACTTTTAAAGTTGTCTATGCTTGTGGACATCACTCTGGCAATAAATTCCAAATCTTAATCACTTGCCATGTAAAGATGTATTTTCTTTTGTCTGTTCTGAATTTACTGTCCATCAGCTTCATTGAATGCCCTTAAGTTCTAGTATTATGGGAGAAGCAGAAAAATTATCTCTATCCACCCTCTATCCCATGCATTTTATAAACCTCAATTATGTCCCTCCTTAATCATCTTTTTCTAAACTGAAAAGTTCCAGACTATTCAGCATTTCTTCATAGGAAAGGTGTTCCAACCCCCTAATCATCTTGGTTGACCTCTTCTTTACTTTTTCCAGCTCGACAATGTCCATTTTCAGAATAGCACATAGTATTCCAAATGAGGCCACACCATAGATCTATACAGGAGCATTATAATACTGGCCATTTTATTTTCAATTCCTTTCCTAATAATCCTCAGCATAGAATTTGCATGTTTTACTGCTGCAACACACTGGGTTGACACTTTCACTTGAGTTATCAATTACAACCCAAGGTCTCTTTCCCTATCAGCCTCAGCAAGTTCAGATCCTATTAGCATATTCTTGAATTTGGGATCTTTCGTTCCAATGTGCTTCACTTTACACTTGCCTACAGTGAATTTCATTTGACACATTGTTGCCCACTCATCCATTGTGGAGATCCTCCTGGAGCTCTGCACAGTCAGCTTTAGTTTTCATCCTGAAGAGTTTCATGTCATCTGCAAACCTGACCACTACACCATCTCCTATTCCAGATCATTTATGAAGATATTAAATAGCACCGGCCCCAATACCAAACCTTGAAGGATACCACTGCTTACTTCCCTCCATTGTGAGAACTGTCCATTTATTTCTACTCTTTACTTCCTCTTTTTAAACTAGTTTTTAATCCATAAGTGGACCTGCCATTTTATTCCATGACTATTAAGCTTATTCAGGAGTCTTTGGTGAGGAACCCTGTCAAAAGCCTTTTGAAAGTTCAAGTAAATAAAGTCTACTGGGTTGCTTATTTACATGCTTGTTCACTTTCTCAAAGAACTCCAGAAGATTGGTGGAGGCAGGATTTGCCTTTGCAGAAACTATGCTGATTTTGTTCCTCTATGCACCTAATAATTTTGTCTTTGATTACAGTTTCTATTAATTTATCCAGGACAAATATTAGGCTAACAGGCCTGTAATTTCCTGGTTCCCCTTTAGAACCCTTTTTAAAATCAGTGTAACATTTCCTACTCTCCAGTCTTCTGGTACAGTGGCTGATTTTAGTGGTAAGTTACAGATATGTGTTAGTAGATCATAACTACATATATGAGTTAGTATGTTGTCCATCTGCGTAAGTTAAACTAATTATTTGTAAGACTTCGGATATGGGTTTGGCCAATAACTGGATGGGAGACCAGTTATTGGGGATGCATGAATGGGAGACACATGCATGAGAGATGCACATACAGACACATCCCTGAGTTCTATGAGGGAAGAAATGTGGCAAATAAATATAGTAAAAAAGCACATAAACAGTGGCATATAGATGTTTGCATCTTACCTCCATAGTACCACTGACAATTTGATTTCCAACAGTGAAATATTCAGGGGCAAATTCATTGACTCTGAGGTAAAAAGACACAACAGTAGAGAAAATCCGGATCATTGTTTCATCACTAAAGGAATTAATGGTGCAAATGTTGAAGTGTCTTAAGAAACGAGATGTGACTGGATTTCTTCCACCACCTGGTGGGCCCATGGCAGCTATCAGTTGTATATCAACTAGTGCAATTTTATTTGTATCTTTTAGATCATACCTTCAAAACAAATATAAATATAATATTCAGACAATGATAAACATAAGGCAGACCTATGTACTTTAGTACTTCCACACCTAGGAATATCATAGACTTTGATTCTGCTGAGATAAATAGATGAATGGACACTTCATATGAACTCACTGAGACTCCATGTAAACTGAAGGCCTAACTACATAGCTTTATTTTTTTAATCGTTTTAGCATATGATGTGCAAGAATTACTAAACAGAATAAAATTTATTCTAGGTATGAATCTGAGATTGATAATTTGAAGATCATCAGCCTGGAATCTTTTTTATGCAACAGTTACAAATTCAACTTTAAATATAAGATAATGAAAAACTGCAGCTTTGCCTTTAATAATGTATACCAAAAATAGCTTTAGAACTATAGCCTCAAAACTCAATACTCCTGATAGGATTCAACAATCTACTTTAATATCCGCTTGAATTTAACCATGAATATTTACCAAATCCCATGGTCAAAAAACTGTCTTAGAAGTTCAATAGGAGGCTGAGCTCCATATTGTTCCAATGCAGGCATATTCATATCATCTACGAAGATGATACACTTTTTCCCCATTGGTGGTCCAAATATTCCTTTACGCCTTTTGTCAAGCCTGGCCATTATGATGTTCTAAAGCACAAAAGAGGAACATTTTCCATATTGGTTAAAAACAGACCATGCAACATACAGAACAACCAATAATACATAGTTTGTTATAAGACACCAGTTTAAAGACAAGGTGGTTTATTTATTCAGTTGTTTGTGAAATTTTTTTGTATGATATATGATTCTGAACCACACCTAATTGGGTATAAAAGACATATTATCAACATAAATATCTTTAAATTAAACAAATATGAATATTTTTGTTAGTGATCTTGGTATTGACACAATGTCAGAATCTGTCATGCCATTAAGGCATGAGCCATAACTAAACTCGGATCAACAAAGCAGCATTTCTTGGTATTGCTCAGTGGGTTGCCTGCTGCCTATACCACAGAGAAGGGGGCACTGCTGGCATTGCATAAATAGCTCTATTGTTACATGCTTCAAAGTGAAGGAGGAGGGGCTCACACTGCATACGTGATGTAGTTGAGTTAACAGGTTCACAGTAGAATGTTGCTTTTATATTTTAATTGTTAATTTCATCTGAGGAAGGATATATGTTTGAAATGACTCAAGAAGCGGCTTAGCAATAAAATCCTTTGCAGCACTGTGTAGCATCTTTCCTTGGGGCAACTACCTGCCTGATTCTGCCCTGCCCCCACTACACAAATAATACATTGTCTAGCAGTTTGGATAGCAATGCATGGTTTTATCCCACTTGAAAAGCACAGAATGCTGTATAGACTATAGCAGCATAAGCCACTGCCTTCCAAACCCATTGCAGCATGGTGATTGCTAAAGATACCATGATACTGATAGGCACTGAGAACCCAGGAGAACTCTCTCTCTCCATTTCTGGATCATCTCTGTAGGGAGATTGATGCAGTTTCAGGCCACTCAACCACCCCAAGTAAGGATGCACACTTGGAAAAAAACCCTCAGTATTTTTCAGATTCTTATTTTGGGAACGGTTACCATGCTAGTATTCTGGATTTGGGTTCCCAATACCATTCTGGGATTTGGATTTGAGGTTTTTCTGAAATTCCAAATTGGGGGGGAGGAGTCATTATTACCTATAGGGAGCTAAAGTGGCTGTTTTTCAAGAGAATGACACCAATGTTACAAGGAATCTAGTCCTGCCGGTCCATTAAAGTCCCCCCGCCCCATGATTTCAAGTGAAATCAAAGGGACCAAATTTATGGGCCCCTGAACAAAGAGCCCTAAGCCATCCTACTTGTCTCCATTATTTCCTGGGGGGTGGGGAATAAATCCATGCTTTCTCCAGGGTAAAGAAACCAAAAGCAACCACTGTCCAAAAGCAAACAGAAAACAGAGTTGCGCTTACCATAACTACTGTTCATTGACGTCTTCTGTGCAGACACACATGGGACTGCGCCTGCGCAGGCCTGCTGACCGGATTTTTCTTTTCTAGCTAATGTCCACTAGGGGGCTCACGTCCGATCCAATGCGCATGCGTGGCCGTTTCCCGCCCGAGCGACATTAGGCGACGTCGTCCCCTTCCCCTCAGTTTCTCCTTTGCCGCCGAATGCCTTCACATTATCTGGAAGAACACAGAGGGGTAGGAGGGAGGGTTGTGTGTCTGCACAGAAGACGTCAATGAACAGTAGTTACGGTAAGCGCAACTCTGTTTTCATTGTCCGTCTTCTGTGCAGCCCCACATGGGAGACTCACAAGCCACTTACCCAGGAGGCGGGCATGTGTTCTCACTGAAAAAGAGACTGAAGCACTGCTTGACCGACAGCAGCCTCTTTCCTTTCCCACACATCTAGTGCATAATGCTTAGCAAACGTGTCAGAAGACGACCACGTTGCAGCCCTGCAGATGTCTTGCAAGGGCACGCCCCTAAGGAAGGCCGCAGAGGCAGCTTGCGCTCTGGTGGAATGAGCTTTTACTTCCAAAGGGCAAGGTAACGTAGCATGCAAGTAGCAAGCCCTAACAGTCTGAGTAACCCAGCGAGAAACTGATTGAGCTGTAGCAGCTTTTCCCTTCCTGGGCCCATAATAGCACACAAACAGTTGTTTGGCACACCTAAACTGTGAAGTACGTTGAAGGTAAAATAAAATGGCCCTTCTCACATCCAAGGAATGTAAGGCCCTTTCAGAGTTATCGGAAGGGTCAGGAAAAAAGATAGGCAGGACAATGTCCTGTGAGGTATGAAATTGAGTGGACACTTCGGGTCTAAAACGAAGGTCAGGTCTCAGAACCACCTTATTTTGATGGACCTTCAAAAAGGGAGGATATTTATCCATCACCACCTTAGGGCCGCCAACTCACTAACCCTGCGGGCAGATGTAATGGCGACCAAAAAGGCCACTTTACAGAACAACCATTTTAATTCACAAGTAGCCAGTGGTTCGAAAGGCGACTTCATAAGCCCCGCCAATACTACTTGCAGTGACCATTGGGGAACAATTTCCTTGACTTGTGGAAACATGTTATACAACCCTTTTAAAAAAGATTTCGACAGACTGTGGGAGAAAACCGTTTTCCCATCTATCTTAGGGTGGAAGGCTGAAATAGCCGCCAAATAAACTTTAATAGAGGAATTAGACAGTCCCTCGTCCTTTAGAGACAGAAGGAACTCAAACACAGACGACAGATGACAGTCCCAAACATTCACTCCTTTGTCATCAGCCCAGGCCTCAAAACGCTTCCATTTAGCTGAGTATGACCTGCGAGTGGTGTCTCTACGTGCATTCAGGAAAATTTCAGCTACCCTGTCAGACATCCCTTCCGCCCCTGAATGTGCCAAGCAGTGAGGTTGAGTTTCGGTAGGTCGTGATACCAAACCCCTTTGTCAGACAGAAGGTCCGGGTTCAGAGTGAACCGATAATATGACCCCTGTGAAAGCTGCATGACATGTTGGAACCAAGCCTGTCTGGGCCAGAAGGGAGCTACTAGAATTAAGTGAGGCCCATCCCTCTGAATCTTGCTGACGACCCGAGACAATACTGGGAATGGAGGGAAGGCATAAAACAGGTGCCCTGTCCAGCGTATCTGGAACGCGTCCCCTAGGGAATGGTGACCTAGACCTCCCCTGGAACAGAATCGTGGGGCTTTCTTGTTGTTCTCTGATGCAAAGAGGTCTACGTCTGGGAACCCCCAGTCCAAAAAGATGGTGTTCAGGTAGTTGTCTGCTACGGTCCATTCGTAGCTGTTGAATCGCATCCGACTCAGTTTGTCTGCGATGACATTGGTGGTGCCAGGAATATGGACCGCATGAATGAACACGCCTGTGTCCATGGCCCATTCCCAAATCCGAACAGCCTTCGAAAGGCAGATTCTCCACTTTGTTTCGTGTCTCGACAGGCAGTGCCGTTGTGCGGAGCCACGCGTGTCTGCGAAGCACGATGGAGGGTGCCAATGCTCTCGCCAAGGTATCAACAGTGTCGCGGCCCGCATTTATCTGCTGTCGTGACAGGCGCAGGGCCTCATCAAGAACCACCTTTGCCAACACTCTCTGGTCTGCCGGGAGTTTTTCCATGAAGGCCGCCATGCAGTTCCAGAGGAAAATTTGATAGGCCCCCATGATGGCCGAGTAGTTGGAGATTTTCAGTGTCTGGGCCGCCAAAGAGTTTGGACCAAAGCCGACTGCCTGTGCTTCGATTTCTTTTTCGCCTTCTTCTCGCCCTTGGCGGCTGAAGTCTGATCAGTGCTTCGGTTCCGGTCCATCGGAACCGGTGATGTCAAGGTGGGCAACGGATCCGACGCCTTCGGTTCCGACCGGGCACCCATCTTCAGAACGAGGCTAGCGCGCGCCGATTCTGTAAGCTTCAGAGCCGACAACATCGACTCCGATATCGGATCCAATGGCTTGGGAACCGATCCAGCCGGAAAGTTCGGATCTGACGAAGTCCTCAGCACCTTCGGCGCCGTTGTGGCAGGCGGTTCCGACCTCATCAGAGACCTGGAACGGTGTCGCTTCCGAGTCGGATCTGACTTTGGGGCCAAATGTTTGCAACCCGACGTGGAGCTCGCAGTGTCCTTCGGATCCGAGGTCGGAGATGGGGCTTGTTGTGGCCGATCTGGCGAGCGAGAACGCGAGGTGGAAGTGGAGCTCCGGACAGATCCCATCATCGAAGGGGTTTCGGCCGTACCACTAGCCGGTGGTGGCCCCCCCGGGGTATCAGGAGCTCCTGACGCCCGCATAGCCCTTCTCCACAATAGGGCATTCAATCTGTTTGCCCTCTCAGCTCTGGCCTTCGGGATGAACCGTTGGCAATGCTCACATTTTTCGACAATGTGTCCTTCACCCAAGCACTCGAGGCAAACGGAGTGACCATCCGTCCTTGTCATCTTCGTCGAACAAGTCAAACAGCGCTTAAACAACGACTTCTCCGACATCCTTGGACAGAAGGTATAGAAGATAGAACGATCTCTCTCACAAAAAAGTTTCCTCTCACAGTGGACAGCTAGATCTTTACTGGTCGGCGGCAAAGAAGAAACTGAGGGGAAGGGGGCGACGTCACCCAATGTTGCTCGGGCGGGAAACAGCCGCGCATGCGCATTGGATCGGATGTGCACCCCCTAGTGGACGTTAGCTAGAAAAGAAAAATCCGGTCGGCAGGCCTGCGCAGGCGCAGTCCCATGTGGGGCTGCACAGAAGACGGACAGTGAACCAACAAGTTCAACAGGACCAATATCAAATCAGAGAATGTAGAATGGAAAATCCCCACCCCCAAAGCACAAACCCTTTTAAAATTAAAAACTTTTCAGTAACAGAAAAAATGAAAACCAGCTAAACTTCTTAAGCAAACCAATAGAAGAGAACCCAACAAAAAGCACAAGCCTTTAAAACCTTTTTAAAAGCAGCACAAAGCAAATCAAAGAAAAAACTATTTTAAATTAAAAAACAGAAAGAAAATAAAAGCTTGCCCCAAGCTACAACACCACCAGGCAAAAACCTTGAAATACAGAAAACCTTAAAATACCATTTTAAATAATATTTTAAAATGAAGTCCCCTGTGGACTAACCAGTCCTAAAGATGTCTAGGCACAGAAAGAACAAGAATGTCTTCCCAGGCAGGCAGCAGCAGGCAGCAGAAATCCAAGACACAGACCAGAGCAGCTGCAGCAGCAAACAGCACCAGGAATCCAAAAAATTAGCCTTGAAATGGAGTCAAACTGCAGAGCAGGCCTTCTTCTTAGCCTCTTTGCCCAAGCTCACAGGCATGGAGGGCTGTGATAGAATGGACTGGGCGGACAGTTCTAATGCTCCCCATAAGGCCTGATCTCATTGCCTGGGAGAGCTGCCTCCCTCTCCCCCCCCTCTCCTGTTGCACAAGAAACCTGTTAAATAGTAGAAAGACAGGCCTGGCAGCCTTAAAATGCTGGTCCCGGATATCCCCAAGTGATGGCAGCAAGGATGAGAGGAGTCTCCCAGTGCTGTCACTGCAGTCCTGCAGTGCTGTCACTGCAGTTAAAAAAATATTCAATCTCAGTTGTTCTTACCAACCTGGGTCTGATTGGCACTGGTGCGAGCTGAAAAATTAACGAAGAATGGGAAGTAAAATTCCTTCTCTAAATGGTTCATTAGTTTGTCCTTCACATACACAGATTTCCCAGTTCCTGTTGGTCCCACAAAAAGCAATGGTCTTTGGAAAAAAATCACATGTTTGTATTAATCTCTCATTACCAAGGTAGACAGACATTACAAATAAATAAAGTCTAATGACTGGTAGCATTGTTGCAGTGATGTTTAAACATACGACACCTTTCATTATTTAGTTACTTGTTCATGCATAAAGAAACATACATGAAAGAGGATGCAGAAGTCCAACATATTAAGCCAAACTTGCTGATATATAATATAAGTAGCCACGTGTTTACCTGCATGACATTGCAGGTAAACAATAACATTTGAGTACTCCCAGATACTCTGAACAAAATTTATACATGGAGTAATTTATGTCTATGAGTAGAGGCTGGTGCTTCCCATCTCCTAAGCATAGAATCTAGAGACAGGCATCAAGACTGCACCTTCTCCTTCCTAGTAAAATTTCCCATTACTAAAGGTAATAGCTGCACCTCTTCAACCAGGATTTGTAATGGGTTTGCAAATGTTAGCAGAAGAGAATTTGGTTACTGTGGTGTCAGTTTGGTAACAAGCAGAGACCACAGAGTAGATGTCCAAGATTCTGAAGTTTTAAAAAAATCTTTGTGAACACACAGCTCTGAGCAAAAGGTTTCATTTTATCTTCTAGTCTACAAAGAAGGAAAGATTCAGTAAAATTCAGCGAAGATAGATTAAGTAAAATACTTTAATATGAATAAAGAAGAATTAATAGAACAATCCAAACCAGAGAAGTGATTTCCTCTCACTATTACACAAGGACAGAGTGTTATCCCCTAAACATAAATTATGCCTCCTACAACCCTTGAATCCAGAGGCTAATCACCTACTTAAAGAAAAGAAGACCACTCCAAAAGACTGGATAGTCTCCATCCACTCATGAGAAGGTATTAGCTATCATATACAAAGTTTTTCACAGCTTTGGTCCATCATATTCATGGGATCATCTCTCTCCCTATGTTCCATCATGGCAGGTTCACTCCTCTGAGCAGGACCCTCTGCAGATACTGCCGTACAGTAGGACAAAATCAACAGCTGCTCATACACATACATTCTCTGCTGTGGCCCCCACCTTATGGAATGGCCTATCTGGTTTTGAAAGCTCCCACTCTCCTGGCTTTCTGCAAACCATGCAAAAATGAACTATTCAGGAGGGCTTTTAACTTAGAAAGGAGAGCTGTACTGTAAGGAAGTGGTCTCAAAGAGATGCATCAGTAGAGGGATGGGAACTGTGGTGCATTGTCTGTAGCAGTGGGTGTGATCCTGCTGCGTGGTTTCTATGTTGTTTAATACATCAGTCTTAAAATTGCTTATACTCTGTTTTAGCATTTCTTCAGCTCTGTACTGGATCTCTGCTGGCAATGTACTCTATTGCATTGTTTAATGAAATGTCTTTGAAACTGATTGTACTGACTCATACTGTGTAATCCGCCTTCGGTTTCAGTGAGAAAGGCGAATTATAAGGCAAATAAAATTTAAAAAGAAACATTTACATCAAATCCAATCTTCCTTTCTCTACTGGTGCAAAAGAGTATCCTGGTGAGGGATGTTAAACTGCAGAATCTCTATCTCATGTAGAAAATCTCTCTCCTAGAGATTGTGAAGGAAAGTGATGAAACATCTACTTGCCAAATGCAATATTAGAGGAGGTGAAGGTGTCCCGTTGGCAATAGAAGAGACAGACCTGCAAAACTAGGTAAATGCTGAACCTCATGCTTTAATCTCTCTCTTCCTATGGTTGTTTTAGAAACAGGAAAGATACAGTTTAGTGTCAGAAAAAATGTGGGACTCTGAGTACTATTATGTGGAGAAATGCATAGACTTCATTGGAGAGGGTACACAGTTCTTGGTCCCTGGCTGATATTTATAACATTTCTTTGCTGCCTCTCCAGAAAAAAAAACCTACCCTGGGTAATTCATTAGAAACATTAAAGTAACATAAAGCCTTATAAGCAATTAACAACAAAAAAACTAAACCATAAAAACAACCCAACCAACATAAAGGTAAAGAAAAATAACTCAACTACAGCAAACAAAATAAAAACATATTAGCATAAAATCTGTAAAAAACCAGCCAGCCAAATACAATACTACAGAATAACATACAAACCATAAAACAAACAACAAAATGCCTGAAGTAGTAAAACACTTGGAACACGGTTAGAGAAAATTCATATAAAAGCCTAGGCAAAACTATCACCTTAACATGGTGCTGAAGTGCCAGGTGAACTTTCAGAAGAACAGCATGCCACATGTGGGATGCCACCACTGAGAAAGCCTGCTCTCTAATTGTTACCAATCTCAGTCCTGTGAGTGGGGACTGCTCAAACCCAGGCTCCCCGTAGAAGCAAGCAGTAGCCAGGGGGACTCCGATGTCGCCAGCTCTGCCAGTGGCAGTGTTGGCCGCCGCCATTGAGAATCATGGACAACCCCTCCCTCCTGAAGGGCAGGGGCTGTGAGGAGCCATGGGTTGGTGGTGGGACCCAGGAACCTCATCAGCTCAATGGTCTGGTAGCCCTGGGGAGGCCCTCCAATGGGTGGGCAGGGAGGCAGAGTTTGGGATGCCCCTACCCGGAAAAGCCTTTAAAAGGCCAGGGGAACAAGGACCAGGGCCAGGGAGGAAGAGTAGAGGTGTGTCCTCGGAGCAAGAGAAGCAGCCCAATACTGAAGGAAAAGAGGGAAGAGGGTGTGCTTCTAACCCCCCTCCTTCTCCATTTATGAGGCCCCTCTGACTCTCCCTCCAAAAGGCCTAGAGAAGGTACCCCAGGAAGGGGCTTCTGCCCCAAACTCTGCCCCAAGCATAGACGAGGCTCCTACACCAATTATACTGAAAGATGCTGAGAGGTCTAGGAGAATTAACAAGGCTGCAATTCCACTCCCCCACCCCGCCCCCGCAAAGATCATCAGTCAGGACAATCAAGGCAGTTTCAGTTCCAAAACTATTCTGGAAATTTGGCTGAAAGTGGCCCAGACAATTTGTCTTATTCAAGAATGGCTGGAGTTGTACACTGCCAATCATTCAAGCACCTTGCCCAAGAAGGGGATATCTACCACCAATGGAGAGTTCTTCAAGCTGTTTAGGTCTTCATTCAAGCAACTGCAATCATATTGGGTCCTGATAACATTCAGTGACCACCCTGCAGAAACGGTGGCATCATGGTGGATATGAATGACGTTGTGCACAAAATGCATATTAAACACGTAAGCTGAAGCAGCAATTTACTTCAGTAAAAAGGAAGCCATGTACATACATTTCAATTGACAGTCATATCTGTGCTCTACATACATGGATTCAGAAATCCTACATTCTTAGCTGGGAATTGCAGTGGGGTATTTTGGTTTTTATGTGTTCTCAAAAGCAAATTTTCAAAAGTTCTTATAATAAGCCAAGATAACAAAATATAATTTGTGGGAAAATAAAAAAAAAAAACTAACCTATCAAGGGACACAAAGGGAAACTTTATTTAACACAGAAAAAAGCATGTATCAAAGTATATTTAAAATTTTTTTTAAACAGTAGAACAGGAAAGGCATGTTCCAATACACTAATTCAAATGAAAAACTGATTTCTTCAGGCTTTGAACAAGACCTTTATATGAAGAATAAAACTAGTCTTAGTTTTAAAGGAAGCAGTTTTTCTTACTTTCCATGTTTAATGCACATATCCATCAAATAGGTGTATCGGACTGTGTCCATTGTCGGGACTATAATGTCTTGAATCTTGGCATTTTTATCACTGTAACTGATGTTCTTAATTAACTCATTCCAATGTACCCAACGACCTTTACCTTTCAACTAAGAAGAAATACTGAAATAGTTTCATGAAAGATATAATGCTAACAAAAGATATTTAAAATTGTTTCATCATAACTTAATTCTTTTAGCAGTTTTTTACGTTAGCAAATTTAATTGTATCTCAATGTATTTAACTTAAAATTAGTATTAGTTTAGTAATTTATTAATTTTCAAAATGTAGTTCTTTTTATTGAAGAAGACAAGGTATGTTGCAGCAATAGAGAATTTACTGTACAGAAAGAGACTGATAGATCTATAGTGACGTTCAACAATTACTTATATCTAGCTATTTATTAAAATTTCATTATTCAAATATCTATTAATTTTATAACTGGTTACATACCTCAAACATATAATCATACACTAAACCTCTGTCTTCAAATGGAGTTTCCCATTTACCCACAGCTGCTGGAATTGGATGGTCTTCCAACTTTCCTGCTAGAATATCCCTCATAAAGCTATCAAAAAGATTCCGGCTATCACTGTCACAGGTTCCACCAATGGACCAAATCAAAGAGAAAGCAAAACAAGCCTTCCATAAAAAAAAAGAGTAATAGTAATTATTTAATTATATTATTATGCTTTTTTTGCTGTTTAACACTATATTACAGTAATGAATTATGTAGTCTGGGTAAATTTCATTTTAAAATACCTTTAAATGTATGCTTATAGCTGTCTTTAAATTGATCTGTGTACCTGCCTATTTGTGAACATCCATTCCAAAAAAGCTAGCACAAAACAATAGAACTCTCTAAAAAGCATAAATTTTATAAGCTATAAGTAACATCAGTCCTACCATAATCCATTTGCGAATGCTTTTATTGTTAGAATCCTTTTCCACAACATCACAAATCAACATTTCAAAAAGCCGAGTAAGAGATACCACGGTATTGCTGTTGCTGGTGGGGACCAGTTCCTGTCAGAGGGAAAGAATAAAAAATGTAATGTTTGAATGATGTATAACAAAGATACATATTTCAGAAATTATGTTTTATATGTTTTTACATTTAAAAAGCAGTAATCTACATTGAAGAATGTAAAATTCATAAATGTTATGTAATCTAGCAGCAATGTTCCAGACTTTCTGTAAGATAGTCTCCTTCTTAATAACTTATGTACTATTTCATCAAATAAAGCTTTATCTTTAGAATGTGCACAGATTTTTAAATTAAACTATACTTTGAAGATCTGATGGTAACATAAGCATAAAATTGTTAGAATATACAGCCATGGCTATTAGTTCTTTACTAGCTGAGCATTAATTATCTTTGTTTCACATTTTGGAATAGCTTCTAATGTGGTTCTGAGCTGAGGACTGAATTAAAATGCTGGCACCATTATTCACTCATATTGGCCATTTTTACACAGGTTATTTGCCTCAGATGCAATTCTGTTGGGCAGCAGGTTTTTTTCCTGCTTCCCCACAGCATCATGGTATATTTGTCCACCTCCCAGGGATTCTCTGGTTTTTCCCTGATCTTTCCCAAACCTACTTTGCTCTGAATGTTTTAAATTTAATTTATTTGTGCAAAACACTGGGCCCAGACTCACCTGAAGGCCTGGGTTGCAGGCGGCAGGGGGAGGCAAGGGGCAAGGAGCATGGCGGCTGCCATGTTGTCCGGCTGTGAGGCTCCCGACGGCTGTTACAGGTGTTCATGTGGCCCAGTCAAGGCCGGCCAGCTGGAAGCACTCGGTTTCCTTATTATGGGATTCCCTTAAGGGATTTGGAGAGTGAAGTTCTGGCTGGTGCATGCCCAGCTTGGGGACTGTTGCGTCCGGCTCACTCCCAGATGGCAGGGGATCCATACAGTGTCATCTGCCCCCGTGGTCTCCCTATAACTGTCATCCCATATTTCTCCCCCATCGGCCATGGTCCAAGGGGGTGAGTGGGTCATCAGCTATCAGGCATGTCAGCTGACGCTGGGATCCGTGCCCCATGCAGTGCCAATGCTCCTGAGCTGTAAAATCAATAAAGCTGTGGCCAGGGCTGGCTCCAGCATCACTGACACCTGAAGCAGCTTAAGGCTGCTGCTGTGCGTGTGCATGCATGCGCCAGACTGCATGATGACATCACTGAGTGTGACATCATCACGCAGGGCTGGCACGCGCATGGGGGGCCTTCCAGCCCTCCTATTCAGTTGCTCTGTGGGCCAGGCACAGCCGGCTGCCCTGGCCGCTGGCTGCACCTGGCCCACACAGCAACTGAATGGGAGGCTGCCCGCTCAGCTGCCCCACACTGCCGCTGCCAGCACACGCTCCTGGCCAAGTGCAGCAACTGCTGGCTAGGCGCGGCAGGCGGCAGCACAGAGCAACTGTGGCCCACAGCACAGAGCAACTGTGGCCTACAGCTGTGTGCCAGTGGCGGCGGCAGCACAGAGCAACTGAGCTCTGTGGTGCCCCCCCCCCAGGTTGGGGCCCCCTCTGGTACCTTAGTGCCCGAGGCGGCTGCTGGGCAGGCCTCAATGGGCGGGCGGGCCGTGGCTGTGGCCTCTTTTAAAATTCAGCACTGGTGTCAGGTGCTTTTGTCGTCATACCTCTCCGCCCTTCCTCCCCACATCATCGCTAGCCCGCAAATAAAGAAAAGAAACCAAAAATTGAATAATAAGGTTGAATAGGTAACAGGGAGTATATATAATATTTTTGTGATGTATTAGAAGCAATAGATTTATAATATAGATAACAGGTATTTAAGGATTAGTATATTATATATATATATATATATATATATATATATATATATATATATATATATATATATATATATATATATATATATATATATATATATTAGTTAGTATATGTACCCATTATATACTTATATATTTTGTATACTCTTAAGTTAGATAAGTATTATATTGATATAGAATACAATTAAATAGACTAGATTAGTATGTATTATATAAATATATATTATACATATTATTATAGATTTTAAGAATTTATAGTATATATTCTTTAGGTTAAGTTGGGTATGGAAAACTGTTGGGAGTCACTAGTTAAGGGAGGGGGGAAAGGATGGGGAAAATGTAATGGGGTGGAAAATGATAATGATTATCATGTTTATGTTTGTTAACCCATCCAATAAAAAATTTTGAAAAAAAAAAAGAAACCAAAAAAAGAAAAAAAATGCTGGCAAATAAAACCAAAACCAATGCTGGCAAATCTACACATAAGCTTCTATTAAAAGGCCTCCAAATATCTAAAAATAAGTCCATATCCAATTGCCGTCTATATGTGATATGCTCAGATGTTGATGAGTTTATAAGGTCCTCAATGAAATGAGTTACGGGAAGCGCATTTTTGCCTTTCCAATGCTGTAGTATAAGTCTTTTAGCAACTGTAAGGGCTTGCATGGTCCATTACATTTGAAAATCAGTCAGATTCGAAGAGATAGGCAAATATATTAAAAGTACATAAACATCCTTAAAAATAAATGAGTATTCTAATACAAAATTAATTAGTAATGACTTCCTTCCAAAAGGACCAAATAACTGGGCATGTCTAAGATGCATCTTGTAAGTTACAATGCCAACAACTGGACACCGTACTTAATCCTTTATTAAAAAGATGCCCTAAACATTATTTATTTGTTTGTTTGTTTGTTTGTTTATATTCCGCCTTTCTCACTGAGACTCAAGGCGGATTACATAGTGTGAGATCAGTACAATTAGTGGCAAGGACAAGGGCAGGCATTTCCATACGGTGTCAAGAACATTTCCATAAACAATAAATAATGGACCCTAAACATAAGGATGCTATGTGGGCTGCAAAGTTCAGATTTCCTTGCCCAAGTTCCCATAGCAGCCATTTCCACCTACTGCCACCAGGGTAGGCTTTTTTCTCAGCAACTGAGCAACTTATGAGCAGCTTATGAAAAAGCATAACCTTCAAGCAGTATTCAGACCCACCCGAAAAATACAACAGATGCTACGATCAGCAAAAGACAGTAGAGACCCCCCTCACCTCTGCAGGAGTATACCGTATACCCTGCAACTGTGGACAAGTTTACATTGGGACCACAAAGCGTAGCATCCAGACAAGAATAAAAGAACATGAAAGACACTGCAGACTTGGACAACCTGAAAAATCAGCAGTGGCTGAACATAGCCTAACTCAAACAGGGCACAGTATCTTATTCCAGGACACCAAAATACTGGACAACACTTCCAACTACTTTGTCAGACTACACAGGGAAGCCATTGAAATTCACAAGCATAAGCAAAACTTCAACAGGAAAGAAGAAACCTTAAGAATGAACAGAGCATGGTTTCCAGTTCTGAAAAACACCAGGCTAACAAAACACTCTACACCCGACAATAGCCCTGCAGAGAAGAATAGCACATCAAGCACCAATCCATATGCAAAAGAACCTCCTCAGGATACAGTGAAGTCTCCCGCCATTAGCATTCCACACCCTGGGAAACTCTTACAGGATGACTCAGCTCAACCCCACCCCTCCTGAGTAGATACAAATGATCTGCCAACATCTTTTCCACACTGTGACACTGAGAGATCTCTGTCTTTTGGTGCTACACCTCTGAAGATGCCAGCCACAGCTGCTGGCGAAACGTCAGGAACTACAATGCCAAGACCACGGCAATACAGCCCGGAAAACCCACAACAACCAACTGAGCAACTAATCAGACAATACATTAAAGACAAGTTGTGTTGGGGGAAACCACAACCTAACTCGCGTTGAACATGTGACTTGGCACTCACCTTAAAAATAGTGTGGGGAGGGCAAATCAGCTCCTGAGTACAGCACAGTGGCAGACACATAAAACTGGCAGCAAGCTCCTCACACCCCTTTTTATGCTAGTGAAAGCACACATGGCAGAAGGGAGGCAATTTGCTACCCTGTAATGCTTAGGAGCCAATTTGCTCCCCCCCCCCCACATCTTTAAGATAACAGGGTTAACATACCTGTAACTTATGTTCATTGAGTTCTTCTGTGCTGACACACATGGGGGACTGCGCAGGCGCAGGCCAGCCGCCGGAGAATTTTCTAGAGCTTCCATGGCTCCGAAGGGGCCGTTTGTCGCGCGCCTCAGCGACCGTTTTCCCGCCCAAACGGTCACATGCTCCTCCAGCGACCAACTTCCCTCAGTTCTCCTTTGCCGCCGCTAGACCAACACACTTAGCCGTAACACCTTAAAGTACATCAAATTCCGTTACAGCCACCACATCTTTGTGCATTGGATTTCACAGCGGGGTAGGAGGGAGGGTTGTGTGTCAGCACAGAAGAACTCGATGAACATAAGTTACAGGTATGTTAACCCTGTTTTCATCTTCGTTCTTCTGTTCCTCCACACATGGGAGTGTACCAAGCTTCACACAATGAGGAAGGTGGGGTGAAGTCCAACACAATTTTATTGAACAACAAGAATAACATAACATACACATAGACATATATACAGTTCCACAAGAAGTGTAGAAACATATACGTACTCAGTATTTGCAAAAACTATATACAGAAAATATATACATATACATACACTATATCACCCAAGGTACCCAGCAGGTACGCAAGGGGCCACACCCAAGACTCTCCTAGGAAAAAAGGGAGTGTAGGACAGCCCTGGCCACAGATACATCCTGCTCCGCATTGACATCAATGGCATAGTGCCTGACAAAGGTGTCTGCAGAGGACCATGTGGCCGCCTTGCAAATGTTAACTAGGGGCACACCCCTGAGGAGTGCCGAGGAGGATGCTTGGGACCGTGTGGAATGGGCCCTGACATGAAGCGGGCAAGCCACCCCTGCCAGGGAATAGGCTTTGCTAATGGCCGTCACAATCCACCTAGACAGGGTCTGCGAAGAAGCCCTGTTTCCCTTGTCTTTGGCCCCAAAACATACAAACAGGTGAGGACTGGAGCGAAACCCCTTTGTCCTATCCAGGTAATAGGCTATGGCCCTCTTCAAGTCTAGGGAATGAAGGGCCTTTTCCCCCTTAGAGGAAGGGTGAGGAAAGAACGCAGGCAGTGAGATATCCTGCGAGAGGTGGAAGGCGGACACCACCTTGGGCAGAAAAACCAGGCTGGGATGCAGGACCACCTTGTTGGGATGAAACACCAGGAAGGGAGGGTCAGATCGCAGCGCAGACAACTCACTGATCCTTCTGGCCGATGTCACAGCCACCAAGAACGCCACCTTGTAAGATAGTATATCCAAGGGGCAGGTAGCCATAGGTTCAAATGGAGGCAACATGAGACGTGAGAGCACCAAGGACAACAACCACTGAGGCACTGACGCCGGCACAGGTGGGTAAAGGTTGAACATGCCTTTAAGGAACTGGCGGGATTGTGGGTGAGAGAACACTGTAACACCCTCAACTCGGGTGTGAGCAGCCGATATCGCTGCCAGGTGGACCTTGAGGGAGGAAACCTTCAAGCCCAGGCCACGCAAGTGGCACAAATACTCGAATACAACCCCTAAAGGGCTGCTGTCAGGCACCACTCCTTTAGCAAGTGCCCAAACTTCAAACCTGCGCCACTTGGCCGCATAAGCGCGCCTAGTGGATGGCCGACGGGCGTTCAGGAGGACCCTCTGTACCTCGTCTGTAAAGCCTACAGGGGAGGAACGATCCGCCAAGCTGTAAGGTGCAGCTTCCCCGGGTCGTGGTGGACCAGGCTCCCGTTCAGGAGAAGGTCTTGCCGAGGGGGCAGACTGACATATGTCCGTTGGGACATCCGCAGGAGCTTTGGGAACCAAACCTGCCGTGGCCAAAAGGGGGCCACCAGAATGCAGTCCGTCCCGTCCTCCTCCATCTTGCACAGGACCCTGGGGATCAAGGGAAATGGTGGAAACATGTAGTGCAAGCCCCGCGTCCACGTAAACTGGAAGGCATCCCCAATAGAAAGGGGGTCGCTTCCCGCCCTGGAACAGAACGTGTGGGCCTTGGTGGTCGCCGCAGTGGCAAACACGTCTATCACCGGACGACCCCACATCTGAAAGATCGGCCCAATGTACTCTACGTTCAGTTCCCACTCGTGATCCAGCAAAAGAACTCTGCTGAGGGCATCTGCCCGGGCATTGTCTGACCCCGCCACGTGTATAGCACGGAGCGACACGCCATTCCTGATTGCCCACTGCCAAGTGAGCGTGGCTTCCCGGCACAGGGCCATGGACACTGTGCCCCCCTGCTGATTCACATAGTACATGGCAGTCGTGTTGTCCATCTGCACCAACACCCGGCGATTTTTCAGCAGTGCTGTAAGGGACACAAGCGCGAAACGAATGGCTCTTAGTTCAAGCACATTAATATGGAGGGTCTTTTCCCTCTCAGACCAGATATCTTGCACACATACCTCACCACAGTAAGCCCCCCATCCCAACAGAGAGGCATCAGTGGTAACTGTGACGTCATGATGCTGATACCCAAAGGGGGTCCCTTTAAATAAATTGTCATCAGACAGCCACCAGTCCAAAGAGGATAAAATGACCCTTGGGACAGAGAACTTAAGGGACGGAGAGTGCTGCTGAGCATCATACTTCCGCACAAACCAGTTTTGGAGAGGCCGCATACGCAGCCTAGCGTAGGGCACCACAGAGGTGGCCGCTGCCATATGCCCCAACAAGCACTGGATAGTGCGCACGGACTGGAAGCGGTTCCTTTTAAACATGGACACCAGACCCCTTAGGGACCGAGCCCTCTCCAAGGGGAGCAGAGCCTTACCCTCCACGGAGTCTAGCAGTGCACCAATGTAGGACACCTTGCAGCTGGGCACCAGTTTGGATTTTTCAAAGTTCACCAGGAGCCCCAGGCGTTGGCAAGTGCTAAGTACCAACCCAATGTCCTGCACCAGCCTAGACTCCGATTCAGCCACGATGAGCCAGTCATCGAGGTACGGAAAGATGGTACAACCCTCCTCCCTAAGGAAGGAGACCACAGGGGCCACACATTTAGTGAACACACGCGGGGCCGTGGACAGGCCAAAGGGGAGCACCTTATACCGGAAAACCCTTTGCCGGTAAACGAAGCTCAGGTATTTCCTGTGCTCCTCCCGTATTCCCACGTGAAAATATGCGTCCTTCAAGTCAAGGACCGCAAACCAATCCCCCTGTTTCAGCAAGGCGATCACAGACGCCAATGTAACCATCCTGAATTTGGTCACCTTGAGGAAGGCATTAAGGCCCCTCAGATCTAAAATGGGACGTAAGCCCCCATCCTTCTTGGGGACCAGGAAGAACCTAGAGAAGAACCCCCTTACAGAGTCCTCATAGGGCAATTCTTTCACAGCACCCTTGGCCAAGAGCGACACGATCTCCGCATCCAGCTCGGCCATAGTGTTATTGACAGCTGTCAGGGGTGAAGTGCACCTAGGCAGCTCAATGAATTCCAGCCCGTATCCCATTTCAACAATTGTTAAGACCCATGAGTCAGATGTTATTGACTCCCACTCAGCGAGGAGTGGACTTAGTCTGTCCGAAAAATTCGGGGATACGGCTGGCGTGACCCGTCAGTACTGCCTCCCGGCGCCCTGCTGATCTCTCTGCTGGGCCGGTTGCTGTGACGGGCGAGGTTTGAAGGGCCTACGCCTCCTCTGCTGCTGTGCGGGAGGGTAGGACCGTTGCTGGTAGGCAGGATACTGGTGGAAACCAGGCCGCTGCTGCTGGTACCTGCCCTGGAAGTGGTAAGGGCCGGACCGGGGGGCGTACTGTGGCCTGGAGGCGGGTTTGTCCGAAGGAGCCAGACCCAAGGACCGTGCTGTCTGCCTGTCCTCCTTTTTCTTTTTCAGGGTCTCGTCGGTGGACTTGGAGAACAGCGAGTCCCCTTCAAAGGGCATGCCCTCCACCCTGGAACGCACCTCCTGGGACAGGGCAGTAGACCGCAGCCAGGAATGACGTCTGAGGACCACCGCCGAAGCCATCCCCCGAGCGGCAGTGTCGGCAGCATGGCTCCCAGCATTCATTTGCTGTTTAGACAGCCTGACAGCCTCCGTTTGCAGTAGGGACACCACAGCCTTCTGCTCAGGTGGGAGGTCTCGGGTATAGGATGCCAACTTCTCCCACAGGTAGAGCTGGTGCCCTGCCATAATGGTCTGATAATTGGCAATCCTCAGACCTAGTGAAGCGACAATGTACTGGCGCCTGCCCATGGCATCAAGCTTTCTGCCTTCCTTATCGGCAGGCACCGAGGAGTGACCCGACCGTCGGGGGTTGAATTCCTCCGTGACCAAAGAGGAAGGTGGAGGGTGCTTCACCAACGCCGGCCAGGTGCCCTGTTTGATTTTATACAGCTGCTCGATTCTCTTGGATGTCGGAGGCTGGTCACAGGGCACCTTCCACACCCTCTCCACGATCTCCTCAATACCCTCGAGCATGGGGAAGCCAATGGACGCCGGGTTGTCACCGTATATCCGCTTGAGGAGCTTGTCTTTGGTCTGTGGGGTTGCCGAGGAGATGTCCATCTCGAGGGCCTGGGCCATCCTTGCCATCTGGTCGGCGTAGATGCGGAGGTCCTCGTACGGTGAGCCCGTAGATGGCACCAGATCATCAGCCGGCGATGGTTCGGACCAGGACTCCGACTGGTAATCGGCCAGGCTCTCAACTTCTCCCTCCTCGGACCCGAGCTGGGAGTCCTCACCCAGGACTGGAGGGGGAAACCACGTTCGCCTCGACCTCGATGGCCCCGGTTCCGACTCGGAGAAACCAGCAGGTGCCCCTTCTCACTGGCAATGGTATGGTGAGGGAAGGTAGGAGGCTTGACGATGCCGGGACGCAGTGGATCGGGCGGACCGAATGCTGTCCCCGGACCGACGTCGCTCACGACCGACAGCAGGCGAAGATGGACGGGCAGGAGATGGACGGCCCCGATGAGGGGACGGGCTCGGTTCCGATCTCGGCGACCGACGGGCAGGAGATGGTCGACCCCGACGGCGTGGGCTCGGCTCCGGCCCCGAAGAAAACTCCGCCTGCACCGTCTCGAAGGCCATTGGATCCGGCACCGGCACGGAGACCTCTTCCGGTTCGGGGGAACCCAGATGAGGGGAAGGCGTGTGAGGAAGCACGATGACTTCCTCCTGAGGAGCGGGACGCGACAACCGATGATGCTTGGTCTTTTTCTTCTTTTTTTGCCGGTTCCGAAGAAGAGCTCGGAACCGACGCGCTCCTCGCCTTCGAAGGGGACCTCTGCTTCGACCTCTTCGCCTTAATCGGGATCGACCCGGTCGTCGGCTCCGACCGGGGACTCGGCACCAGGATCCTCGGTTCCGAAGCCGGTCTCGGATCCGACCTGGTGGATGACGCGCTCCGGGGCGGCCGCGCCGGACCCTGCGCTGGAGAGGCCGCTCTCGACGCCGAGGCACTCGGGGGACGCGGTTTCGACCCCGACCTCGCGGAGGCCACTGAGCCAGCTCTGGAGTGCCTTCCGGCAGAGGGGCTAGGGCCAGCCTTGGGTGGAGGTAACGGGGCGCCCTCAGACATAACCGACTGCCACAACGAGGAGTTCAGTCGGGCCCTGCGATCCTGCCGGGCCTTGTTGGTGAAGCCCTGGCAGATCTTGCAGGCCGACACGTTGTGGGTCTCCCCCAAACAAAAGAGGCACAGTTCATGGCCATCGGTCTTGGCCATCTTAGTGTGGCATTGAAGACAATGCTTGAAGAGAGCCGTTGAGGCCATCTTCAGGGGCACGCGAGAGAAGGGTCAAGACAGTCCGAGTCGTTTTACCGAGTTCACGTCAAAGTCCAGAGGGAGATCCGAAGAATAGTCGAGTCCGAAGTCCGAAGTCAAGAAGCCAAGATCAATCAGTCAGAAAAGCACGAAGCACAAGCACAGAGCGCGAAGCTCAAACGTTCTCTCCAAGCGGCGGCAAGAAGAGAACTGAGGGAAGGGGCCGTTGGTCGCTGGAGGAGCATGTGACCGTTTGGGCGGGAAAACGGTCGCTGAGGCACGCGACAAATGGCCCCTTCGGAGCCATGGAAGCTCTAGAAAATTCTCCGGCGGCTGGCCTGCGCCTGCGCAGTCCCCCATGTGTGGAGGCACAGAAGAACGAAGATGAATACAGGGTTATACATTAAACATGAATTGGATTGGGGTTTCCCCCAACCCAACCTGTATTTAATTTATTTTCTAATCAGACCTTGAATATCATTGTATCAATATAACATTATGTGTAATGGGTTCTCTGGATTCCCATCTTTCATTTAAAAAGTCTTCTGCACCTTTTGTTGCAGAGATATAAAGGGAAAGGCATATCTCTGCAATGAAAGGGGTTATTTTATTTTAAAAATAAAAGTTGGGAATTCAGAGAACCTGATATACAGAATGTTATATAATAATATTCAATTGTTGATTTAAAAAATTGGAAAATCCTTGACTTAAAAAAAACGGAAAAGCCCCATTGGTATGCTACTGCTGAGAGATTGGAGAAAAGAAACTATAGGGAAACCTGCTATGTGGCAGCTCTGTTGCCACTGACCTGTATTGGCATAGCTGCAACAGGGAAATTGCACATGCCTATGTGGAAAACACCATTATAACACTGTAGTTTATACACACAGACTTTTTTCAGTTGATATATTGAACTATTTTCTTAAGAATGGAGCCCAAATTACCTTGCATTTTTTTTGGCGAAGTCTTAACGCAGGTGGTGCTAACCAGATAAAAAGTTCTTGCAGTAGTTCTTGGTACTCTTTTTGGTCCAGGGGTTCAGGCAGTGTATTCAACCAAGAAGATACAAGGGGCATCCAGCCCAGCTGTAAAGGTTCCAAGTAAATCATACCACAACGACTGACAGTAGCTGGCTATAGCAGAAACAAAGATTTTTTAAAAATCTTGTAATATTTTCCACTTCAGAGAACTATTTAAATTAAGCTTAACCTACCGAAGCTTGAGACAGATCCATTGCTTCAAAGATGAGGCTCATCTGTGCCGACATTTGAATGATTTCTCCACTCATCAAACAAAGCTTAAAGAAAATGTTTATCATGCATAAAAGACATAATATCACAAATTTGTTGTACTAGCTTGGCTCTATTTCAAATTTAGTTGGTAAATAAAAGTATAAGAACAGAATATCGGACCTACAGTACTAGAATCCAATTCCTGTCTCCCACATTGGCAAGTACTGGATGCTTCTGATAAGCACGTATAGACAGTTGTCATATAACACACTATCTGTTACTAATTCCTAGTTTCTATCAATTGTGAAATGTTGAGAATCAAATTCTCCTGGTTACCTTAAATCTCCACCATCTTGAGGTCAATGAATGTATATATTTCTGACATCTGGTTAATTTCTTTGACCAACTTGTAACCACTTTTAGTCATTGACAAGAGGGAAATCTGTGGGCCAAGCTACAAGTGACAAATGACACTTGAACGGCAAGTGGATTGAGTGGAGAGCAAGTGCAGGGCAAGTGAACAGGGAGCAATACACTTGCCATTCAAGTGTCATTCGTCACTTGTAGTTTGGCCCTGTGACTACTCAATTCCACTTATTCTTTCCTACTCCCGATCTTTATCAATTTTCCTTATCCCACTTGTCATTGCTGCACCCACTCACCTCCCCCCCCCATCACTGTTGCCTAATTCATTTGCTATCACTGTGTCCTCCACTTCCTGGGTTCTGCTGCCTCCAAGGCCCACACACCAAATCCCCCACAGTTTGGGTGCAATGCTGTTCACTGCAGTTGCCCCAGCAACCTGGCCAAATTTCTGCTGAGTTTTTTTTAGACATCTGTGCTTATGGTAATGTCATGACAAAGCTTAGGAGATAGTTTGGCCCCTTTTCTTTATAATCATGTAAAAATGTTCTGCAAACACGGCATTTCTTCCAGATTTGCAGAGCCCTATTTAGTAGCTGTAGCCAGCACTGTTACAAAGATTTTACTATTTGCACAGGGCACAGACCTTGGTGATTTGCACAGCAGTACCTTTTTGTTGTCATCCAATACAGTGTTCATGCTCTCTATCCACAGGGTATCAATAGGACCATCAAAAACAACCCACTTACGATCAGGTGTCTCAGCTAAAGCAAATTCTCGAAAAGTGTTGGCCACAATGCCATCTGTCCACTAAAAGAAGGAGAAAGAGTTTAAAAATTTTCAGCAAACATTCAAATGGATTTTTTTTCTGAAATTCATTTGAAACTGTCATCTGTTCCAGTAACTGAACAAAACCTAAAACAGGTAAAACATCTAGAAAAATATTAAGTGTAGATAATTTATACATATATATGTACAAATAAAAATAATACTTAGCATTTACTTCTTTAGGTGCTATCCTTTCATTGGAACAAAAAGAACTTTTATAAGCAACTTTATTCAGTTATTTTTAGATTCATTTATGTATATATAGAAATACCACATATTTGTGTGTGTGTGTGTGTTTGTATTTGCGTGTGCAAAGGCAAAAGGAATGCACACATGTTGATGACATGACATATACAGGGAAATTCATAGCTTGCTTGGTCAATATTTACAGACTTCAAGTTAGTTTGGAGAATATGAATTCATTAAAGGAATTCTATACATTGCCTGGTCAAGCAGAGACTGTGCAAGGCACATCTGTCTCGCAAACAAACATATATCTCTATCAATGGCTGTTAGCCATGAAGACTAAGTGGAGCCTCAAGATTTAGTGGCAGTAAACCAATGAAGACCAATTGTTAGAAGGAAACAGCAAAACGGGGGGGGGGGGGCTTCTTCCCTTTCTTGGTTAGCCTCTGTAGAAGACAGGATGCTCTGTAGAAGACAGATGTTTGTTTTTATCCAGCAGAGGTTTTCTTATGTTCTTACGACCAGGAAATATATGAAAAGGAAAACTGGGTTTACCCTAAAATTCCCTTTTATATGAATGATGGAAAGGCAATCTGACATAGGTTAAATCCTCTGCTCTTGTGGTAGAAGAAAAGGCTAAAACAACCACTGCCCAGCTGCTTAGAAAGCATTCTCAATCTTGTAGCCTACATAGATGTACTGTAGTAACCATCTCTCTAAGAAAGACCAGAAGAATGACTTCCTCAACAAAAATAATTTGTATTTACTGTTTTTTAGCCCCAGTAGTATGTCATGAAAGCATGCCGCATGCCAGCACTAATGAGTTCCAGCACTTTTGCAGAGCTATGAGTTAATAGAATATGCATTGTTTTCAGGCTGTATTTGTTGCTGCTTTCAACTAAAGAATCACATTTACCAACCTCAAGGTGAGCACTGGAAATCTCCCAGAATTAGAACTGATCTCCAGATTGCAGATATCAGCTCCCTTGAAGAAAATAGCTGCTTTGGAGAGTGGATTCTACGGTATTATACCCCACCTAGGTCCCTCTTCAGCCTACCCACTAAAGCTGCCATTGTCTCCAGGGGAACTGATCTGTATAGTCTGGAGTTCAGTTGTAATTCTGGGAGATCTCCAGGCCCCACTTGGAGATTGGCAGACCTACTGGGGAGAACAGGTTCAACGATAACAGAATGAGAATAGGGAGGCTCACGTACCTGGGCTCCATGAAGGGAGGACAGGGTAAAAAAATCTGATAGAATGGTTCTAGAATGATTCTGTTTTTGTAGGGCATGATAGAGCAACTGAGAACATACTGGAGGGAGTTAATGAGAGTTCAACTTATCCTATAGCCAGTATTTCCTCAGATGCTGGATAGCAATATGAATCTGGATAAGTTTCCATGAGGAAACACCAAGTATGAAAGTACCAACACACTCTCACAAAACAGAGTATCATCCTTTCCTTGAAGCACTGTATGCATGATTATGAGAAAAATAATGTCTAACTCATCTTCTTTCCTCTTCGGTAAATCATCTTTCTCACTGAGACTTAAGGTATTATCTATGGCTAGGCTAGGATATTCAATAAACAATGCAATAGGGTACTGGATAGCAGAAAAACTGAAAAGAAGCAGAAATTTGATACCGAGCTAATACAACACTGAAAAAAATAAGCAATTTAAACATAAAACATTAAATGATGCAGAAATTACCTAGTAGGAGCATACTTATAGCAACAGCCAGTACACAGTAGTATAGTCTACTGCAGTCCCTGTCCCTTTACCAAAGTATCTTTCTGAAACATTTTGTTACAGTACAGTACCTGAGTAAAAAATCCCATCTGAATAATTCAGTCTTGCATAGTGTGCAGAAAGTTAGGAGAGTGGAAGACTTCCTAACCTCCTCAGGCAGGTCATTCCATAAGGTGGGAGGCCACAATACAGAATGAACATGTACAGGCAGTTGTTGATTTTGCCCATTTGCAGGGTGAACCTTCAAAAGGCTCTGTTCAGATGATGGAAGCTGCCAAAGCGGAGCATAGGGAGAGAGCTGGTTGCACAGATATGAAGGACCAAGGTTATGAAGAACTTTGTATGCGATAGCCAATACTTTGAACTGAGCCTGGTGATTTATGGGTAGCCAGTAGAGCAACTGCAGAACGGGAGTAATATGCATGCTCTGCCTACTCCAGATAATAATCAAGCTGTGGTCGTCTGCACCAACTGGAGTCTCTGAATTGACTTTGAGGGGAGACCTATGTAGAGTGCATTGCTGTAGTCTAGTCTCATTTTTTTATTATGGTGTGGACCCAGGTGGCTATACAAGGCTTGTCAAGGCATGAGGCCATCTTCCAGGCTAGATTGAACTGGAAGAAGGCATTTTTGCAGTTGCATTAACTTGCTTCTCTAGCAGCAATGCTGGATCCAGCAGAACCCTAGGCTCTTAACCAAGTCTGCAAGGGCCAATTTAACCCCATAAAAAGCAGGGGTGTGCACCCCTAAAAGATTCAGTTTTCCTACTTTGGGTTTACCCGAAAATGGGGAACACAATGTCCTTCAAGATCTCAGCCTTCTCAACCAGCATCATTTCTGTCTTGTTTGAGTTCAGTTTCAGTTTGTTACCTGTCAGCCATTTGACCACAGCAGTCTAGTTGCAACTCAAGACCCTTACAGCATCACCAAGGGATTTGGATAATGAAATATAGAGATGGGTGTCCTCCTCTCATTGATGACATCCAATTCCAAAGTTACAAAAGATTTCTCCTAAAGGCTTTACATAGAGGTTGGATAACATGGGGGATAAGACTGCACCCTATGGAACCCCCCAAAATAATTTCCACAGTGAAGATAGCTGATCTCCAACCTCAGTTGTTTGAGTCTATTTCATGAGGAATGATTTAAACCAGTCCAAGGCATATCCCCTGACACCCACTTCTGCCTGCAAATGCCTCAACAGGATGGCACAATCTGCTGCATCAAAGACTGCAGACAGACCCTAGAGGAGCAACAAAGAAGTGTGGCCTTTGTATATATTCAGATGAAAGTAATCAACTAAAGTCACCAAAGCCATCTCCATCCCATATCCTGCCCTGAAATCAGATTTAAAAGGATCCAGAGCCAAGAATTATCCAAGAAGACCTGGAATTGGTCCACTCCTGATGAAAGATAAATATCTGATATGATAAGATATGATTAACTATTATATAGTTATATTGCATATAGTGGTTTTAAATTGACAGTTTTATGTTTTGTAATGTATACATGTTGTAAACTGTTTCGATTCCATGTTTTTACAGAGAAAAGCCATCTCAAATTATTAATTAATTAATAAAATACTTTCTGCTTGCTAAGCCAAACCCTTCTCCCAAATGCATCCCGTGTTTGGAGGTTCGTACGTCCATTTAAGGGCTTACGTGGTTTATCAATGTAAGGTTTTTTTAATGCAAATAATCATGAATTAAATACATCACCTCATGAGATACTGGATCAAATCGTCCAAAAAGTTGACCCATGGTAATAGCTTTTGGATTCACAGTTCTATATATGACTTTTTCTTCTTCCCCATACCCACGCTGATTCATGAGTGTAAGTGTATCTGCTAATACATGCAAAACTTTGGTCTTCCCAGCAAAAGGCTCCCCTACAAGCATAAAACTGATAAAGTAAAAAAGAAACATTGTTGACTATTTTCCTTTCAGCAGAAAAGGTTAATTGAACTATTCACATAACTAAACAAGAACACACACTTAACTATTTATTATTGCAAGAGATAAAACATTCATTTCTTGTTTCCTCAAAACAGAGAGATCCCCGTCCCTGTGGATTTGTCATGGCTTTAATTTGGCATGCTATTACACATATTTAAGTCCCATTCTCCAGAATGAGATTTTTAGATATGAACTAACTGTGCCAGCTATATTTAAGTCCACATCTTGGACATTTCTTACAAATATACTTACCCATGTCTGACTATCATCATTTCATAGGTCTGTATTATCTTTTCTATAAACACTTTAACAGGTTGGACATTATGTGTTTTACAGCATTCATATGCACATTCTAGAAAATCCTGAAATATAATGATAAAGAGTTAATAATATGATTAATAAATATTTTACAATGATTTTATTATTTAACTATGCATAGCAAGACTTTGAACTGAAGTTTGCTGGCATACAGAAATAATAATGTGACATCATTATACAATTAAAAACAATCAGCTAAACTAAGTAAAACTGGCAAGTATTGAAATAATAATAATTGAAATAACTGTGGAACAATTCAAATATACTCACTTTGTAGTCAGCTTCAGGGAGCTTAATACCAGGGAATAAATCACTTGTAATGCCCATAAAAAGAGGTATGTCATGTGACAAAAATTTAGGCTCATTTACATCCTTGATTGATCGGAGAAGCTGAAGAGAACAAAGCAGCAGAACAATTCAGAAAGTATATTCTAACTGGTGTTACAAATATGACTTTAAGGAGGAATTAAAAACAAGTTTTCATAACAAAATGTGCTGCTAGTATTTTCTTCAAATTGTAATTAATACACAGGAAACTGCTTATACTGAATCAGACCAGGTCTATATTATCTACTCTAACTGGCAGCAGCTCTTCAATGCCTCAGGCAGAAGGAATTCACATCACCTATTACCAAATCTCTAAAATGAATCTGGGACCTTCTGCATCCAAAGCAGATGTTCTACCTCTGAGCCATGGCCTCACCCCAATTAATACAATTGCTTTGTCAGTGAACAATTCTCAAACATGCACAGACTTCATCTTGCCAGAGGGAGGGCTGCAGGAAAAAGAGGTGTGCATAGATCTCCTAATCCCTATAAAGGCATTTAGTAAACAAGTCAAGAAGGTCTGTGTGACCTTGGGCCAGTCACTCTCTCTCAGCCTAACTTACCTCACAGAAGGGCTGCAAGGATAAAATGAGGGTCATGTATGCTGCTCTGAGTTCCTTGTAGGAAGGACAGGATTTAAATGTATTAGAGAGATGGACAGATTTAGCATACTTGTAGACAAAAGGGTTTGTAATTGTCCATACTGAATCAATGAGGCTGGGTGAGTATTGAGAGAAAGCACAGGGGTGCGTGGGAAAAGAGGAATCCTTTAAATGCAGATCCCTGTGAGGGCTGAGGAGGAATCACAGGGAGATGCAGCTGGAGTATGCTGTCACTTCCAGGGCAGAAGAAGGAACAAGGTGACGCAACCACTTTCCCTGCCAATATGAGGCCTGAGGATGCCTGCTGGGGGAAGCAGGCAAAATGACAGATGGTTGGGTGGGGGCACTGGTGAGGGAAGAGCCTCTTACAAGTAGAGGAGCGCCACGAGCCTTACGAAAAAGAGCTATGCTAGAGGCTCCATTCAGACATCACTGCAGGTTGTGAGTCAACTAAAATTAGGCATGAACACAGTTTGTTGTTGTGTGAAGCATTTCCTTTGCTCCTTCTATCCTCCTCCATTTTTTTTGTAATGTCCTTAAAATTGTCAGTAATACAGTACTTACCAGTATATCTTCATTCTCTGTTGGGAATTTCAGTTTGAGGTTGCCAGCAGCTATCAGTACAGCTTTGACTGCACGCATACCATAGTCATAATGGAACTGAGATGAGAGCTGTTCTGAACACAATCTGTACGTCATTACTATTTTCACTGATAATGGCTTGGCATTCAGAAACCCATAAGAATAAAGAGAAATTTCAGCAATAAGGGCATAGTTAGGAACCATCATGGCCACTGTTCGGAAAAGGACCTGAAATACATATCAAAATTTATAATTTTGCAATACCAACAGGCAACAAAAGAGCATACTCCAGAATTCTGATTAGTTCTAAAGCTACAAAAAAATTAACCATTTCTCCCGCAATGAACCTCCCTAATTCAAAAATGCGGATATAAGTTCTGTCCCCCTCTCAGACCCATCTTATCCTTGAGAAGTTGCTTAGTCTGAACTCTTCATTTGCAAAAAAAAACTCCTTTAAAAAAAGCCAAGAGAGACAAAGACCTCAACTGTATTGTTGTGTGAACAGCTACTCTACTCTCACCATGTGGACTTCTTCATCCAGTGTAAAGTCAACCTCAAATCCAGACACAGAACACAGGTAGAACACAGCAGCCCCACACATACATGAAAGAATTGGCTTTGAGATCAACATTTGCAGAGAGTAATTTAACCCTTCTCCCAACAGTCATGATGAAGAGCAGTCATCGTCCTCTCTCTAGCCCCTGAACTTAGGAAACTAACAATTTGTGAGAGGCCTCTGATATGTCTGTCGTCCCCCCACCCCCACCAGAATACAAATAGTGGACAGTTATTGCTGGAGAGACAAGAAACTATCTCCACTCTGTTGCTTGAGCTATATGGTGCAAATTTCACACTCATGTCATTATTACAACATTAGGAGAAACTAGGGAAGCCAATCAGAAGAATATGTCATCATGAAATATAAATGCCTTCCCACATGATGTGGACACAGATTTTGAAATGATTTTAAGATAAATGCCTTTTAAAAGCAAGATTTGGAATTACTCTCAGTCCTCATATTAATTTTGCTATTTTACCTTCAGATTGTCAGGAAGTTCTGAGCGACCTGCATAACCTGGATTCATGGTAATAGCAACAAAACAATTGGGATTCAGTTTCAACTCTGTCCCTTCAAAATTGAATATCTCTAGTTTCAGTTGTATAGCTCTCTGGATGCAAAGAATCTGCTGAGCTACCACAGACAGCACTTCCAACTCAATGCGATTGAATTCATCAAAGCAAGCCCAAGCTCCTGAAGATGCCAGACCTTTGAAAAACTAAAAAATAAAAACAAAATTGATAACTTTGATTAAAATGTATATATATTTAAATTCTATACTCAGAACACAATTAAATCTGTTTGGGAGAAATTCATATAGGGCAAACAAATTCAAATTGGGGCAAATAAAGTACCTATATTGGAGAAAAGGTGACTCTGGGACATCTTTGTTTATGAGTCTCTCAAACTTTAGGCTGTGTACAAGCAGTTATTTACTGGTGCCATGGCATTAGCCTTAATCCAGCATTAGTAGCTTAATAATGCTATGAAAGATGAGGGGGAGGAGAACCTGTGTACTCCTTTTTCCATACATTGAGTGTGATTCCTGTGAGCACCTACTGAACAGTCTGCAAGACATTAACCTGTGGAACGGTCAAGGTTTAAACTATTTTAAAGTGTTCTTCTACAGACAGACAGACAGACAGACAATATAAGGGGAATACCCTTACAGGAAACTACTGGACCAGCCGCCAGTATTTGACCTCTGTACACAGTATACTTGTATGAAACCAAAGACCTAGTTTCTGTACTTAGTACTCTCGTATGAAACCAGGGACCATGGTACAATACAAACAGTGAACACGTATACTCTGATCAATGAGGCTCTAAAAACCCTCTTTTGAGTCTCCAAGAAAAGCTATTGCCTTAAACATTTGAATTTTAGTTCTACAGTTTTGATTTTTACAAGATGCTTTCTATATGTACATGAGCAGAGCCACTCCACTTGGTCACTGGGGAATTCTCTGCAAGTGCTTTGTTTGACACTGAGGTGAATGGTATGATTACTGAACTCACAGAAATTTGTGTAAGTGTAACCCCTATGAGGTAATTGGTTTAGCCCAGCAGGGCGGAGTCAGTAGTAGAGCCAGGTAGCTGAGGAAGAAGCTTTTTGCTGGGGAGCTGAATAACAATTCATACGCTCTTATCACCTTGAATAAGTAATCAAATGTTGTATGTGAACAATATGACTTTAAGTGGTGTTTGTGTATTGTGTTTGGTTGATGTTACTGGGATTATATTATTTTTGCAGGGCTGTAATTCCCCAAGAAGAGGACAGAAGCCTGGGCTACAGTTGCTTTGAACTGGAAGGATAGTGAAAAAAAGACTCTATCACCTGTCTGAGTCCACTAAGTTGAATTGTTTACCTTTTCAAAGCTGTGTGGTTGCACTTATGAGTTTAGTTAAAGAAAAAACAGTTGTATTGTATTAATTGTTAAAAGGTTTTTAAAAGATTTTTTTAAAAAAAGAATGTTTGCTTCCTAAGCCCCATAGAACCCATACAAGGAGAAGTTACAAAAGCACTAGGGCTCCACAGAACTCTGGAATGCAGTGCAGACTTTTCTTTTCCTAGCCAATTTCTCCTGAAGAATATTTTTTCTTCCACTTATAATTAGAAACAACACATGACATTACATTATCCATCATACCTATTACAACAACCAGACTTCAACACTTCAACACTTCAATATTTTAACATCATCTATTCTACTCTATGATTAGGAAGGATGCTCTTAGCGTACTGCTAAGTCACTGATATTTATATCTGCTTTTAAAATAAAATATATATTTTATAGGAATATAACTTTACAGGTGGAGGCCTGCAAGAATTTTGGGGGGGGAGCATCTCATCTTCCACTCTCCACCATGCCCTCTTTCCCTTCCTTGCCCCTCACAGCCTCTCCCCTTTTCCTACTTCCTTCTCTCCTTCCCACCCACTGTTGTCTGCCCCCTTCTGTCTTCACCTTCCCCATTCCCCACCCCCCACAGGCAGTCTCTGCCCATGGCCCAGTTACATGATGCCAGCTGAGCCGGGCCCAGCTACATGGTGGTGTAAGGATTGCAGGGGTTACTTCACTTTGCCTGTATTCCCTTGACACACTATTTCCTCTTTCCCTCTTCCTGGCAGCCTCTATATGCCCACCTTTCCCTATGTCCTTCTCTCCTTTAAACCCACTAAACCTAACTTTTATGTGCCCGCCATCTTCATCTATATTTATTATTTTAGTTCATTTATATGCTTCCTTTCTCCCCATTGGTGGCCCAAAGCAGCTTACATAATTCTCCTTGCTTCTATAGTATGCTTACAATATCCCTGAGAGGTAGGTTAGGCGGAGAGTGTGTGACTGGATCAAAGTCATCCTGTAAGCTTCCACAGCAGAGTGGTGATTCGAACCTGGGTCTCCCACATCCTACTCTGAAACTGTAACCACTACATTACACTAGTTTGGGGGGGGGGGGCTGCTGTTGAACAGTAGCACTAGGGTAACAAATGAGAGGCACCCCAGGAAAAATCGACATGCAACAAATAGAAGAGAAACCCGCAGCCGGGGATATGAAAACCTTCCATATTAAAAGAAGACTTTATGTTCAACAAGTCAATTTTAAAATAATTTTAAAGAAATTTTTTAATAGTTTAAATATGGTGAATTATAAAAGTGATTGGTGCATATAATAGTCAGTCATAAAATACATACGAAATCCAATGCAAATCCATCAGTATAAAGTCTACAAAGTCAAATTCACACTTAAAGGTGTACACAATAAACAGCTTCTTGATTTAATTGTCACTGGCTGTAAAAGTAAGTCCTATATTGAAATATCTCAAATCCCATATTGTAGTATATTGTCTTTTTTTATTTTTGCTGGTGCATCATGGAAAAACTCTTGTGCCATTATCCGGAGAACGACGGTAAATAGAATCCAAAAGTGAATTCCAAGGTGAAAACTTACACAATCCTAATTTTTGTTTTCCTTTTCCAAAATGGACCGTGACCTCGGGGGTGTGAGAACTGGACTCTTAATTTCTTAAAAAAACTATTTAAAAATTGACTTGTTGAACATGAAATCTTTGATTTAATACTGAAGGTTTTCATATCCCTGGCTGCAGGTTTCCCCTCTATTTGTTGCATGTTGAACAGTAGCAAGCAGCTAGGTCTGGGTGAGTCATGCAAGTCACATGGTATCAAGTTGCCCAGTGGTTGCTTCTGGGCCTGGCTCCAATGAGTCCTCCCTCATAGGCCAAAAGAGCCATGGAAAGGGCCCTTCCCCCCTGCCTTTTTCTGAAATAACGTAACCTGGAATATTGGCTAAACTGTTATAGTTGCCAAACAACAGCCACTGAGGACATCTGGTTAAAGCTATAGGTGCCCCTTTCTTCATCTAGGTTTTTTTTAAAGCCCCAATGTTTTCTTTAGATTTAAGATTTTTCTGCAAACCTGGAGCGTTTTTTAGGTGTGTTGGAAAATCTGTGTTTTCCGTTTATGGATCCGGTCTTCATTCTCTGTTGGATTTAAGTATACTCCAATCAGGGCCACTTGGCTATTAGTATATAGGATAGCCCTACAGTTCCCACTTTGCCTGGTATTATTTGCAGAAAAGGATAGTCTTTACTGGAGCAAAACATATTACAAATAATGAAGCTGGCTAAGATGATATCTCATTCTAAAAGTAGTGACACTTCAGTGAAAGATAAATTAAATTAGCAATTTAAAACACTCCAAGCCCATTGACTTCAGTAAGCTTAAAAGGGCCATACTCTGTTTAGGATTACACCACTAGTGATTTAAAAACTACACTGTATGCTCTGCAAGCAATCCAATTTATATGACTGAGACTACTGAAAACCTGCAAAGCAAACTGTATAGTTCTGTGTACAGTTGAATTGTCTAATAAATGTATCAGTGATCTTTATTTATGGTCAAGCTGCTGATATTTTTAGAAATGAAAAATTGCATAAACAATTTGAACTAGGAAATCACACATAAATACTTGGGCCACTTTACCTTTCCCATGGCTAGGTAATCAAGGCCATCAGAACAGTTGAAGACTACACATTGCACAGCAAGAGCTTTAGCCAAGTCTTTGGTGGTCTCAGTTTTACCTGTGCCTGCTGGGCCCTCTGGAGCTCCACCAAGATTTAAATAAAATGCTCCAATCTAAGAATAAAAGTCATTCATGAAATCTTTCAAAACATAAATGCTGCCACAGTGTTTATGTAGAAACAAAATTACATTCAGTAAATTGTACGAACTGTTGTATAAAATTTGTGATGTCCACTCTTTTAAAATTACATATAATTTAATGTATTTAATATTCACACCCTCCCACAAAACCTTCATCTTTCCCTTTGTTCCCTCTGTCTCACACACACATCTTTAATTTATTTAATTGAGTTATATCTCCCCTTTACATTTATATGCTCAAGGTAACTAAGAAAAATCTACAATGAGATTATTACAAATCAAAATGATAAAACAATGTAAGAAAACTATCCTTGAAAACTGCAAATCCCCATCAGAGAATGTTATTAACACTTAAATCGTAGTGGAATTAAATAAAATTACACTTTTCTGGATTGCGGGTTCTGAAAAATCAGAACATAAAGATCTCTGCGTGCTACTATCTTATATGCCTGAGGATATGCCACATAATTTGAGATGTTCTAACAAGAAATTTCATATAAAGACATACCAAAGTGCGATAACATCGGTCTGTGAGAGGTGTAATGACAAGACGAGGGGAGTTGCCAAGATATTCATAAGCATATTTTACATTGCAGTTGATAATGCGCACCCGCACATTCTCATACTCCCAGTAATATCGCAACTGAGCAAGCCACTGAAAATCTGTTTCATGTAACACGCCTGGTAATAACACAGAGAATATAGTCTTCAGTCTCAACATACTCTGTCAGGGTAACAGGAAAGTAAAACAAAATGTTTTGAAACTGTGGATCTATTTCAACTTGCTGTTAAAGAGTTTGTTTGTAGTCCGCCTTTCTCACTGAGACTTAAGGCGGATTACATAGTGTGAAATTAGTACAATCAGTATCAGGACATTTCCATACAGTGTCAAGGACATTCCCATAAACAATGTCACAGGATTTTACAAAGATATAGCATTAGCAAGGATCCAGTACAAAGTTGAAGAATTGCTGAAACAGAACATAATCAATTCTAGGACTGACATTAGATAACATGAAGCACAGGTAATATATAGAAGTACATATTCAAAGCAACAGATAATATGCAAGGCAACATAGTGGTGAAGTCTATGGTCCCTAACTCATTAGCGAAGCATCTGAGACCCCCTCCCTACAATACTTCCCTCCTATCTGAGTAAAAAGCCTTTTTGAATACTTTGGTTTTGCAACGTTTGCAGAAAGCGAGGAGAGTGGGCGATCACCTGACCTCCTCAGACAGGCCATTTCACAGGGTAGGGGCCACCACAGAGAAAGCCCGTGTATGGGCAGCTGTTGATTTCGCTCATGTGCTGGCTAGCACCTGCAAGAGACCCTGTTCAGATGAGCAAAGCTGCTATGGAGGAACATAGGGAGGGAGGCGGTCCCATAGGTAATGCTGGGCCAAGGCCATGAAGTTTTGTATGTAATAACCAATACCTTGAACTGAGCATGGTAACTGATAGGAAGCCAATGGAGTGACTGTAGGATGGGAGTGATATTCATGCTCCTGCTTGCTCCTGCTAACAGTCGAGCTGCAGCATTTTGCACCAATTGGAGCCACCTAGTTAACTTAGATGGGAGACCAATGTGTGTTTTAAAAAAATTAAACTAATAATATTTTAATACAGAGAGGATTAAAGAAAAACATAAGAATCAGACAATGCATTGCAATAAATCTGGATTCTAATTTATATTGTGACAATCATGAAAACACGCTTTTTAAAAAATTACATACCACTTTCAATCATTTCCATAACAACATCTCTAGCATGAACATCAATAGTAACCAAAGCTCCTAATGTAGTTCTTGTTTGTTTAGACAACTTCCCTCTTACAAGCTCTACAATGTCATTTAACTGGAGCTGAAGGGCACTGTAATAATTCCTTAAGCCCTGCAAAGTGAAAATAGATTATGAGCATTTCTGAATAAGGGATCTCTCCATATTGTTATTCATGTTTTCACAAACTTGGTAATGTACATGTATTATAGAACTTCGTGCTGTCCTGATCAGGTTCATATCCCCACACTGCTATGAAACTTGCTGGGAGACCTTGGGCCAGTTGCACACTGTGATGATTTCAAGTAAATGTGTTAATGTATCTTTAAATGCTTGGTGAGAAAGGTGGAGAGTGGGGGTGAAAGAGAGGGATGAGTGAGCAATATGATTGGTTGATGACTGAGAGTGTGGGCGGAGTGAAGGCAGTTTAGACTGAGTGGAGAAAAAAGTTTCAGTCAGAAGAAAGCAGGCTAGCTGTGTGCTGCCTGAGTATGTTGAAATATTTATGAGAGAAATATAACCTGTGTGGAACCTGAACTGAGCATGTTTGTGAAAGGACACTCAGTCAGGGAAAGAGAGGCCAGCTGTGTGCTGCCTGAGCAGGTTTAATATTTCTGTGAATTAGAGTCAGAGGAAAGCAAGCTAGCTGTGTGCTGCCTGAGGAGTTTTAAACATTTCTGTGAGAGAAATATTGAGTTGAAGAAAGAGGCTGTGTGTGAAGCCTTAGAAGAGATCTGTGTGAATGAGGTTATAGGAAGTAACTTTAAGAACCGAGAACTACATTTATGAAACCAATACGCTTCTTGACTAAATAAATGTCTCTTGCATTCAATGTTTCCCATTATTTTAGGTAGGATTATGTCTCTATACTAAAATGGTGAAAAATTAACAAGCATGAAAGGAATCCTGTGTGTGTGAGTGAACACCTCTCTGAAATCCTGTACTTAGAAACAATTGCTGGATTGCATATCCTGTAGGAATCTACTAGGTTTCCAGTATTTATAAAATATTTGTAAAAGACTGTTAATGCTGTATCTCTGATTATGGCACTTGATTATAAATGCTCCTCTAAATATTCAGTGGTGAATTATTTCATTTGTTTTAGGACCAATTTTTAATTGTTACACTCAATTTTATTTTGAGAGGAAAGGAGGGAAATTAATATAATTTTAATGTAAAAATATATATCCCATGTTGGCAGTTCAAAGCAGTTAACATTACTATGAAAATTAAAAGCCTACAACTTTAATTTTATTAAATAAGAACAAAACAACCAATAAAAAACAACATACAAACTGTCATCATACCTGTGGGCCACTAGCTATGACTTCATGTACTTCACTTGTCCAGAACATTTGTGAAACACAGAGAACTACTTGGCCTGGCCATTCTCTCACCCAGTCTTTTCTTTCTCTTTCTGGATATGCCTAAGGAAGTTAACGAATGATACTGCCATTATACAAATTAATTACTCGGTGCAATATATTCAGTTGGTAGCAATGATACAATTGGACAATCAATACAGTTGTGATCATAATATTTAAAATGTCACCAAACTTTCAAAATAAAATCAGACCACCTTTTTACAATTCCTCAATTTGGCCACAAAGCAGCATCCTGCTTTAAAAAGTGCATAGTCTTAAAGTCACAATAGTACATATATTATTTTTTTAATTTCTTCATCTTACTGTTTTCACAACCAAAGTCATAAACAGCCAGCCATCACCCACTAAAAGGGAAACCAAGAGTTTACTGCCAGAGTTACAACATGATTTTACTCTAGCAACCAAAAATTTAAGCACACACAAAGTTACTTGTTTATCTTCATCTCTTAACAGTCAAGAAAATTTAGCTTTAAGAGAAATAAAATTCTGCTTAAACAGAGGAAGAATAAGTTTAGCTCTCCAGTCTAAAAATTCAGGACGCTCCAAAAGAATATGATCTCTAGTATCAATTTGGGTAGTACCACAAGTCACAGAATTTGTTAGGGTATAGAATACCTCAAAAACTTCCCAACAACACTGCTGATGGCAAGGAGTTCAAACGCGTAAGCAAAAATGCCCTTCTATGCTTTGGGAGGGTTAACTCAAACAAATAAATTTGGCATTTCCAGTGGAGGAGGGATACCAACTGAAAGAGAAGAGCATACTCTGTGAGCTCTAACCAACATGCTATTATAATCAAGATCCCTCAAATGTCTTTTGACGAACTTACTCAATTAACTACTACTCATAGTTTCTATCATATCATGGGTGTTATCCAGACATGATAATTTATATTCCAGATATTTATCCCAATTACTCCAGCATAACTAATCCAAGGAGATCTGGATCTAAAAAAAGGTTTGATTTCAAAATCCTAATTTTTAAGTTAAATGTTCTCCACCAAGCCTTTGTTTCATAAGACATTTCCCCAATCTTGGCTATTCCTGACACACATCTTGTTGTTCCCAAGATATTGTGAAGGAACCTTAATAATGTTCCATCAATGTTATCTTTTACCACACTGAGCCATAATCTACAGCATACAGCGATTGCCCAAAAACTTTAGCGCTGAATGCTTTAACTGTTTCTGGAACATAACATACTTCAGAGGAGTAACAGAATCTCGAAATAGCCTTCCCAGTACTCATGGCTGATCTTATAACAGAATTCAAGAAAGATTCGCTTGAAATATAACTCCTAGATACTTAAATTTCTCTACTTGCTCCATAAACTGACCTGCTACTGTCCATGTATACTTCCTCATCCATTAATAGTTAGGTTCTTTTTAGAGCAATATTCTGAGAAGGAGAGTTTATGCAAGCCTACCACAGCCTACCTCCTCTTGAAAGGAGGGCTGTGTCATCTGAGTACAGAAGACACAGCAATTTAATATGAGCTAGATAAGGCAAACGGAATTCATCTCTGGAAATATGGGAGCTTAAATTATTGATATACAAATTAAACAACAAAGAAGCAAGGCTACATCCTTGCTTCACTCCTTTATTCTATGCTATATCTCTGGTCAGTTCACCAGAAGGACTACATCTTACTTGAGACTAACCAATTTTATTGTAGCATAAGCTTCCGAGAATCAAGTTCTCTTCGTCAGATGCATGATACAAACTGGTCAAATACAGAAGAGGAGGAGGGAGAGGGGAGAGAAGGGGACATATATCAGAAGGGGACAAGATGCAATTAGCGGGGAGGCAACCAAAACATTCCTTTGCTAGTAAATGTAAACATCTCCTTTTGGCGTGGAGTCAGTTTGCCGTGTTAGTTTGCAGCAGTAAAAGCATCCAATTCCTATGTAGTATAAGCCTTCGATAACCACAGCTCTCCCTGCCAGATGCATCTGACAAAGAGAACTGTGGTCCCCAAAAGCCCATACCAGGCAGTGGCGCCTGGTATGGGCTTTTGGGGACCACAGTTCTCTTTGTCAGATGCATCTGGCAGGGAGAGCTGTGGTTATCGAAGGCTTATACTACATAGGAATTGGATGCTTTTACTGCTGCAAACTAACACGGCAAACTGACTCCACGCCAAAAGGAGATGTTTACATTTACTAGCAAAGGAATGTTTTGGTTGCCTCCCCGCTAATTGCATCTTGTCCCCTTCTGATATATGTCCCCTTCTCTCCCCTCTCCCTCCTCCTCTTCTGTATTTGACCAGTTTGTATCATGCATCTGACGAAGAGAACTTGATTCTCGAAAGCTTATGCTACAATAAAATTGGTTAGTCTTAAAGGTGCTACTGGACTCTTTTTGATTTTGCTACTACAGACTAACACGGCTAACTCCTCTGGATCTTACTTGAGCTGTAGGCTGATCATATAGTTGAAACAAAAATTAAAAACGCTTGTCAAGACAGAGATGATTTCTTCAGCTTGACCCATAATCTCTGCCTAGGCACTGAGACAAAGGCAGCTCTGAGGTCCATAAAGGCCATGGCCAGCATGCCACCCTTTGAGTTAGTATATTTTGCTATTAGAGTATGACAACGATCAACTGCATTAACACCTCTACGGAATCCAGCTTTCTTTTGTTCCAAAATGGCTTCATCCTGTATCTATAATAGTTTCTTGTAAAGCAGGGAAACATACAACTTTTCCACCATGGACAACAGACTTATAGGGTGATGGTTACATGGATCTGTTGGATCACCTTTTTTATAAATAGGAACTATTATTGCATAGGAGAAGGCATAATGTCTGTCTCATTAATCTGCGTAAAAATAGAAGCCAATATATTGACCCACCAGTCAGCATTTACTTTTTGTTTTTTTAAAAAAGAGCTGTTCTGTTCAACATTCTGTTTCTAAAAGCAACCACTTAGAGGTCTCTAGCAAGTCAAGAAGTAGAGCACAGTCCATTCCACCCCCCACACCTGCAGTTGACTACCCCTGAGGTTTGGGTACCCAGAGGCCTTTGAATATGGAAGTTCTACTTAGCTATCAGAGTTACAGATTATTGGCAGACATTGGTGATGGAGAGTGCCCTCAAGTCTTAGCTGACTTATGGCAACCCCTGGTGGTGTTTTCATGGCAAGAGACTAACATGGGGTGGTTTGCCATTGCCTGCCTCTGCAACCCTGGTCCTCACTGGAAGTCTCCCATCCAATTATTAACCAGGGCTGACCTGGCTTAGCTTCTGAGATCTGACAAGATCAGGCTCTCCTGGGCTATCCAGGTCAGGGCATCAGCAGACATTACATCCATGAATAAGCCTTACTCCATTTTAAAGCCACAATATCATCTGACGCCAATCCCTGTATATTAATTATGTACTGAACAAATAAGTACTCCTTTTGCCTCCTGAATCTACTACCCATTATTTCATTGTAAACTCCTGAAAGCTAGTATTATGGGGGGGGGGGGAACCCTCTATTCATTCTGTTCATGCCATTAATGATCTTATAAACTTTTATATTCTCCCACTATCAAATGTTGTGTTTTCAGCTTAAGATGCTCAAATATCTGCACCTCTCCTCAAACAGAAGTATATGGGGGCTAGCCCAACAACAATGCCTAAGGCAAAACTCCCACACTGAAATGGGGTGTAGGTAGGGGGCCTGCAAAGGGACCACATTCCAGTGGCCATAAACTATAGGCACCATTAGTCAGGAAGTGCTAACAACCTGAAAGGCAGAAAACATCAAATACAGCTACCACAGCTACCACAAAATGGCACGCCTTAGGACTTGCAAGGTGAAGAGGACAGTCCAAAGCAGACATCAGATGTCAATTCTGTAGTGGTGACTCCTAGGCCCAGCTAGCTTAGGATCTTGCAGGAAAAGAGTTGCATATGGAGGAGCATGTCAAAGGTAAGGGAGACATTTAAACCACAGCAGCACTAGGCTAATGAGAAGTTGAGGACTTCTCTTACTGAAATAAGTCTAAGTGTTTGCTGACACTTCCAAGACTGATAAACAGACCAACTTTTACTGGCTAGCCATTGGGGTTCCTGCAATATTTAAAATATAACTTAAAACAACAAACATCAACAAAATACAGTGTCAGTTACACATAAAATATTAAATTCATTAAACAAAGTGATAATATGCACAATCAATACAATTATGGCTTACATGTGAGGCCTTATTCTTGCAGACTACAAGGCAAACATGTTTTTAAAATCTTAACTTTAATGTTGCTTTCTATCTGAAACAAGCTATTTTCTACCCCTCCCCCCCAGACCCCCCCTTTTTAAAAAAGTGTTACATTGGGCATCTCTGGTAAAAAAAGCATTAGTGATAGGCATCTATAAGACTGACAAATTTATATTGGGGTTCTTTAAGAATTCCTGAACATATGTAATCTGGATCTTGTTGATTTTTATTTGTGCAATTCTAAGCCCACTGAATTCAGAGGACATAGAAGGGTATAACTCTGCTTAGGATTGCACTATTAATTTCTTAGCCTCTTCATTTAACATAGCTCTTTAGAAGCTTTCCTAAACATGGTGATTTGGGCACGGGTATCTCTCCATCAGCTTATACAATGGAGACCAATGCAAAAAATTAATTTAGTTTCTCAGTAGCACCTTCCTTCAACAAATCTTTCATATAGATTTCCCCAGAATTTAAGAACATGCAGCTGCAAGTTGTACAGCAAAAGATTCATATCCAGTATGTGTTGCTTTCAGGTGAATATAAACACGTTTAAAACATTTTGTCCTTTCATTTTTCTGTAAAAATGATTAAAATAAATTAAATGCTTTAGTTGTCACACTCAGAACAAATGCTCTCAGCAGTTTTAAATATTACAACCATGAGCTATGTAATCCCATGAAAAATTCTCATTTGCTTCATTATTCTTATTACATTTTCATTACTTTCTGGCCCCAGTAACAATAGTTTTTACTTGCTTAAATGTCAAGAAGAGAAAGCCACAAGGCTGTTAACACTAAAAGAAAATCGCCTGAAGCTAAACAGGCAGGTCTATGCGTATCTTGCAAGATCCACTCTAGTGAAAACATACCAGCCTTGATCTTGCAATGACATCATGAATGCTCCTCAACATGATGTCTTCCACTTGTATCAGCCACTTTTCCACAGCCCCTCGAGCTTCAGAGGTTGAGATAGTTGAAATCAGCTCCACACGTTCACCTTCAGTGCTGTACATTGCCTTGATATCCAGATTGGAAAGAAATTCCAGTTTAGCAATACCTTCAAAACATTTTTTCAAATGAGGCTGGACTCTGAGAGGGTCTTTAGTCTCCGACAGGATCTCCAACATTTCATCATTGGATAAGAAGAAAAAGCTACAAAGAAATGGCAAGCACACCAAGTTATTCTGTGTATTTGTGTGTATTTTGTGTCAAATTAACAAATATGGCATATTCTAGCTCGATCATGAGCACAATATAGCATACCGAGGAAAGAACAGACGCTTCTTCTCAAGATAAGCATTCAATCCTTTCATTATTTTGTCCAGAAGTTCATTACAATTCTGAAGCTTTTCTAACAAGCCAGTTAACGAGGTAGCAGCAAGAACCTATACAAAAATGGCATGGTCAGTATCCATATCAGGCATAGTATAGAGTAGAACTCTTAATGCCCAAAACATCAGTAAATGGTCCCAGAAAGGCCAACAGCTGCTTCAGAAGTTTTAGAACAGCAAATGAGTGTACAGACTACATGCATATGCAGAAAGGAGCCACAGGCAACCCTAGTTCCTGGTGTATGCATTCATTCATTCAGTTCACATAGAAGGAAACACACATTACAGTTTCACTGTTCACATGTAAACCATTTTGCAGGGTATATGTACAAAAGCGTAAAATAGGGTCCAAAGAACTATTTTCAGGCATTGCTTCAAGGAATCAATGACAGCAGTAAGATTAATGTATTAGTGGTGCAAAGCAACACATGGTGCCTCCTTGCATACTTGCATAGTTTGACTATGGAGCATATAACATCAACCTTACAACAACAACATTAGCTTCAAGTGGATCTTTAGGACCAGTTCAAGGCACTTGTTCTGACCTTTAAAACCTAAATGATTTGGCTCAAAATAGCTTAAAGAGTAACTGGTCCCATATGAATCTACTACAAGGATTCAAATTCTCTTCACGCTCCATAGCCCCTGTTATGGTAATTGACTATTTGGAACAAGACATTTTCCTTGGTGGAACCAAATCATGGACCATCCTTCCAAGACAGATTTACTTATTAGTATTTAAGTACTAAACTAAGTGACTCTTTTTCAAAAACATTTTAGGTTGTTTTTGATGCCTTGATAAGAAGTATGGGTGCCGGGAATTACCCAGGGACACCTTTTACTAGGAGTGCATACCAAAAAATATCCAGGAAATCCAAATCTAGAGTTTGGGGCTCACAAAAAAATCTAGGATTCCTAAAATCTGGGAAATACATCCAGAGGAGTTAGCCATGTTAGTAGCAAAATAGTAAAGAGTCCAATAGCACCTTTAAGACTAACCAACTTTACTATAGCATAAGCTTTTGAGAACCACAGTTCTCTTCGTCAGATGCATCATGCAAGTTGATTAGCCTTAAAGGTGCTACTGGACTTTTACTATTTTGCTACTACAGACTAACACGGCTAACTCCTTTGGATCTATGACCATGGAAAGCACCACATTCAGTCGAATGGAGAGGAAACCCATCAACCTCATGAAGAAACTGGCACAGATACAAACAGACATCATCTTCCTTTCTAAATGCAAAAAACTGGACATTCTACCCAAGGGAGTGTGTGTGAAGAACCCACTTAGAGCCACTTACTGCACAGGCTACAATGAGAAACTATACAACACCTTATCCAGGATGCATCTGACAAAGAGAACTGTGGTTCTCGAAAGTTGGTTAGTCTTAAAGTAAAGTTGGTTAGTCTTAAAGGTGCTACAGGACTCTTTTCTAAAATCTGGGAAAGATTCTCTGATCTGCTTAAAACAGATCAGAAAATCCTGGATGTATTCAGCCATTATTCTCTATGGGAAAAACTATCTCAGGGCTATCTGGGGGGATGAAGGTGACATTTTTCAAGTAAACACCAAATTTGCAGGAAATCTATCCCTGACTAAGTGTGTGCAGCAAAAAAAAAATTCAGGTTTCTCTCTTTGGGAAACCCAAAGTGGGAAAAAAATCATAAATAAGGGATTTCTGAAGCAGCAAGCCACTTCAGGGATTGCTTATATAACCTACTTCGGTGTGCTCCATAAAGATTCGGAGCACACTGACAAGCACACCGAGGACAGGATTCAGCGCCACAGAAAGGGGCATTTTAAGCCCCGAATCAGCTGCTTGGCAGGGAGTTCTGCGCCAGGCAGCTGAATCAAGCTGGCAGGGTTAAAATATCCCTTTCTGTGATGCTGCACAGCACCACAGAAAGGGGCATTTTAAGCCCTGAATCAGCTGCTTGGCAGGGAGTTCCATGCCAGGCAGCTGAAACAAGCTGGTGGGGTTGAAATGCCCCTTTCCGTGGTGCTGCACAGCACCACGGAAAGGGGCATTTAAACCCCTTGTCCCAAAGCTTCCCGAAACAATACAAATTGCTTCGGGAATCTTCGATTTGGGGTTTCCGAAATGGACTTGGCATGCTGGGGCCGATTCGGAAATCCCGAATCTTTGTGAATCAGGTCCAATTTGGGTATTTTTCCTGAATTGGAAACCTAAATCACAAACCCCTACTCCTGACTATCCTCTAAAGAACTCACATAATCACAGAGTTGGAAGGGGCCTTATAGACCTCCTAGTCCAACTCCCTGCCCAATGCAGGATGAGCCCAAGTTTCAGGAAGTTTGGACTCCAGGGTCCAATTCTATGGGCTCATGAAGAAGGTGCTCCCAGACACTCACCATTGTTTCCAATGGGAGAAACATTTCCAAGCAGGGTCTCAGGAAGAAACACACAGGGGCAAAACTGTCAATGGCCAATGGCACACTTCTAAATGCAACCTCAAGCCAGAGAAAGCTCAACAGAATCTAAACAAAGTCCCAGCCAAAACCCAAGTACCCCTTGGATACTCCCAAATGCAAGAAGAAGCCAAACAGAACCAAACTGAAGCAAGGGAATGGATGGAATCCCCTAAAATCAAACTGAATCAAGGCAACTGACATCAGACTGGAGAATCATGTCAAAACAGGGAATTCTACCCAAACCAAACTGAAGCAAGGGACACTGTTGCAACTTAGCTCAACTGAACCATTGTCACTCACAGACACCAGGCAGCCAAGGAGAGCTCCTGTACAGATTGGCCACTCATTCCCCCGTCCCTGCTTCAGTTTCCCTCCTTTCTGCCTCTTCCACAATCCCTCCTCCCTCTTCCTTCTGAAAAAAGCAGAAGCAGCCCAGGAAGGAGTCAGCCAGAGGCTGAAGCCACTTTTCCTGGATTTGCCAAGATTTATCTGGAGGTCTGGATCCGGTTTCCAGGATCAGATCTCGGATTCTCTGATTTGATTCAGGAAAGTCAGATTTAGCCAGATTGGCAAAAATCCAGCTTTCCCCCTCAAATCCTGGATCTGGATTGCACACCCCTACCTTTTGTCCCTTGTGAGGTGGCACCCTGTGAGGCAACTGTGGCACCATGTTCCCTGGGGCACAGTTTCTCTCTCCCAGGGGCCATGCAGACCGGGCAACCCTATGGCTCAGAGGCCAGCCGATCCGGCCGGTCAAGCAGGGATGGCCTGGCCAGCCTGAGGGCAGATCCTGGTGAGCAGACCATGGAGGGCTAGTTCCCTTTCTGGTCCACCAGCCCAGGATGAAAAGGAACTCACCCGGCTCACTCTTTTTGTCTGCATCAGCTGCCTTCCCACCCTCCCTCCCCTGGTCTGGTTGGCCTGCGTTTTTGCAGCTACACAGTATGGACTTCGCATTCATTTGCTTTGTTTTGATCTTTTGTCACAACTTGGTGGGGCAGTTTTGGCATCTGGCTGGATGCATTTGGGGGGAGGAGAGGGCCTGCACACTCATCATCTCCATTTGGGAGGTCCCCTTAAGGAACCTTCGGGTGAAGGCTTCTAGGGGCTCTCAGGATCACTTTGCCCCAAGTGGTTGGGGACCACTCAGTGGGGTGCACCCAGATGGGATCTGTTTTCATGCCATCACTGGGTTTCCCCTCAGCAGGTGGGCTGACAGATGGGGTACTCCATCAGACAGCAGACATGTCATCCAATGCCTGGATCTATTACCCTAAGCCAAGCCAAACCTTTACAGAGGTATCAACAAAGTTATGGCCTTTTTATACCTCAGCTAATGTGTGTCTGGTATTTACACCTCAATTGCCACCGGTTACTGCTTGGGCAGCAATTACTGCTCTGCTATGCTTTCTGTTCTGCCCTGCCAGGTCTCTGCTGCTTTCTTATGTTATTGCTGTTTTATGTAATTTTAATTTGTTTTTGGTTCTTGCAGCCGTTCAGAAGTGTTTAAGCTAAATTATAAGGGCTGGATCCAATGCCTTCCTTGTGCTAAGTAAAAAGTCTTGCTTCAGTAGAATGAGCCTCACTCCTGCAGAAAGAGCAAAATTCATCACCTAAATACTCTATTAAAACTAAGTAATATGGAATCTTAGAACATGGCAGTTACAGCTCATACATGGTATTTGATTAGAAAAGCATTAAATACTTTGAAATTATAAAACAAAATGAGAAAAAACATCTCTTTTGGTACAGCTATTTCTAGAGTAGCAGACTCAGATTTCAATGGAGGGACATAGAGAAGGCTATCACCTGTATGTCTTCAGAAATAAAATGTTCTGCATGTCCTTGCTCAATTTTGTCTTTTGTTTAGTCTAATTTCCTTCTCAGACATATGGTAGTTTTTCTTTAGAATCTACAATTTCAGCATTATTAAACAGGCCTGGAACACGAAGAGCCCTGTAAGCATGTCTGATGTGACTTTCTTGATTTTAATTTTGACTGAAACTCCTCACATCATGGTACATACCACCCTAAGTGGTTTCAGGAATAGCTACACTGGAGTATGAGGTACTGCTTTTGGAAGCATCTCTGCGTGGTAAACCACATTCTATGGGTTGGTACAAGCAAGCTGTAAGCAGAAGATGCCGGTGGTCAACAGATCTTTCTAGCATTCCTCTCCGTCATTTGTTTCTGACTCTGGGATTGTTTCGTCCCAAAGTTGAGAATCCACATGGTCTAATAACCATGCTGGTCTGGAGGCTGCAGAAGTAAACAGGACAACATAGCCTTTTCCATCACTTTCACCAGTGATTTTACTCCATTTCCCCTCCCCCTGTAGCCTCCTGATCTGCATGGCTATTAGTCCATACGAATCCTGCAACCCTCAAAATAAACATTCCTGGGATCAGAAAGAGGTACCGTGAGAAGAAGAGAATGAGAGAAAGATGTAGGATCCTTGCATCTGCAGACAGCAGGATTCAACCCTGCATATTTGCCTCACCTCCTAACTATTGACCTTCATCAATACTATTTTACCTTGGGGTCTTTGGCACAGTATTTCATGATGTCTCTCCAGTATCGGTCCACAGTCTGGAACTGACGCCCTTCCTCAGGCATCTGTTGCATAATATCTTCTGAAGAAAAGATGGGTTCTAAGTAAAGCCACTGAGCTTGTACTTTCAACCACTCATCGATAGTCTCTTGAATTCTAATTAAGCGTTCTTCCCACTCCTTAAAAATACAGTGAAGTATTTGGCATAAGATATCCATACTAAATAAAAATTAAAGCAAGACACAGAAAATAAAAGACTTTGGATTCAGTGGTCATTTCTCCTGAAGGGATTTATGTCAGCAGAGTATACCTTCCCCTCTCCCCTAGAGTCCAAAATGAGTCCCAAAATGCTGATTTTGGGGGACAAGGACCCTTCTCAGGAACAGCATAGGAAGTCAGAAGTCAGCAGTGGGCGGGTGAAGATGAAAATCAGCCGCCCCTTCTGTTTATGAAACTCCTCTGCTGGATCTAAGTTTTTTCCTACATGACCAAAACAGATCATACAAACAAGAGGGAGATTGAAGTATTAATCTGACTTTACTATCCTAACTTTCCTTCAAAGAATTCAGGATGGCACACATGGTTCACCCCTCTCCTCATTTGATCCTCACAATTCTGTGAAAACAGGTTCAGACAGAGATAGTTACTGGCCCAAGCTGAGCTTCATGGCCAGATAGGAATTTGAACCTAAGTCTCCTCAGTCCTAGCTGCTTTCCGTGCAGGGAAGGGCGTGTGTAGTTTCCCTATTGCGACTCTGGATACTTAAGACAGTGCAGCAGCAATGGGGTTTCTATATAGCAGGTATCCCCACAATTTCCCTGCCCCAGTGCTCTATGAAGGTTATTCCCTCTGTACCACAAGGGCAATTTTGCTTTGTTTTAAATCAACAACATAATTACACTAGTGGCCAAAATTGTGGAAACCTTTTGGGAAAAGTGCATTTTTGAGGTTTGATGGCTCATAACACCACTTTTTTGGGGGGGAGTAATACCATAAAATTATATATCAATGGAAAGATAATTTAATCAAGAATGTAATGCAACAAAGTTTGTTCAATTATCTGTATTCTATCAAATGTTATAGCCAAATACCCAGGAAAAGGAAGCACAACTTGCTTAGGTTGATATGAAGTAGCTTTCCTTCATTTGAATGTAGCCATTCAACGTAATACAATTAAAGAAATGGCACAAAGAGTTGACTGGTTACCCAGAAAGCAATATAAAATAGTACTATTAAGTGAACAAGGCTACAGTTATGAAAAAATTAGAAGAAAAATTGGTGGAAACTTAACCAAAGGTGGCGTTTCTAAATTTTTGAAGCGGTATAAGGCAACTCAGTCACTACAAAACCAGACTGGTAAAGGCAGAAAAAGGTGCACACAAGCAAGAGATGATAGAAGAATTGAGAGACTGAGCGTAGGTGACAGAAGAAAATCATTGGGGTGTATACAGAACAAAATGGCGCAATTCAATGTGAAGTTGAGTGCAAGGACTGTTCGGCGCAGACTGGAGGAATTTGGTCTTAATGCTAGAATTCCATGAAAAAAAACATTGTTCTCTCTCAAACAAAGGTTGAAAAGATTAAACTGGGCTAAAACCCATGTTAACTGGACAGCAGAACAATGGGACAGTGTTATTTGGAGTGATGATACCAAAATCTCCCTGTTTGGTAGTGATGGCATAAAATACATGAGAAGAAGAACTGGAGAAGATTTGCATCCTGATTGCATTACACCTACGATGAAACACCCAGTTAGTGTTATGATATGGGGTTGTATGACATCAAAAGGCGTGGGCAGAATTTGCGTGATAAATGGCAATATAAATGCCCAAAAATACATAAATGAAATACTTGAGCCCAAACTGAAGCCTTCCACCGTGATCTTTTCCAAGATAATGAAGCATTTATATTTCAACAAGATTCAGCTCCATGTCATGTTGCTGCTGTGTGCAAAAAGTGGTTTCAAGATAATCATATCCCACTGTTGGAATGGCCTGGGAATAGCCCAGACCTTAACCCCATTGAAAATCTATGGAGCCGACTAAAGAAACTGGCTAGTGAGAAGCAACCCAGCAATAAAATACAATTAATAGAAGCAATAACTCAATTGTGGTTTCACATTATAACAGCTGCAGAACTAAAAAACTTGGTTCACTCCATGGGAAGGCGTTGTAAGGCCCTAATTAAAGCAAAAGGTTACCCAGCTAAGTATTAACTGACATGGCGAGAATTGTTGTATAACTCATTTTTTCTATGTGTTTCAATTTTCTTCTTTATAACTACTGTTCTAAAAAAAAATTCCTTCATAAAAGTTATTGCATTACATTCTTGATTAAATTATCTTTCCATTGATATATAATTTTATGGTATTACTCCAAAAAACAGTGGTGTTATGAGCCATCAAACCTCAAAAATGCACTTTTTCCATAAGGTTTCCACAATTTTGGCCACTAGTGTATAGTACATAATAACAATCAGGTTCTCTGAATTCCCTGCTTCTTTTTATGAAAAGGTAAGTCTATAGTCCCTTTAGTTGTGCAGGTATCTCCACAACAAAAAGGGCTAGAAAACGTTTGATTTCAATGAAAGTTGGTAAGTCAGAGAACCTGATAGACAGACTGTTATAATGCTATAACTATGTCAAGTACCATTTTTTAAGTACTCCAATGGTCGGGAGGGGGAAATGGACACAGTAATGGACTGGGGCAAGGAAAATGGCACTAATTGGGGGTGGAACCAGGAATATCTGAACTTTCCTAAACACATGGATGCCTCTCTGGCTTGGGAGTGGGCTCCCCTGCCCTCCTCCTGCACTCAATTTCCCCCTGCCCTTCCCTAGTCACTTTAATCAAGCTTTCTCCTTACATCAGTTCTGATTTTGTCTAGTTAGTGATTACCAGAGTTGTTAAAAAGCATCAGAAGCAAGTTTCTGTTTTAGTTGCAGCGGTATAAACCATAGATGATTGAACTATTAGACTTCTGCTAGTACATGTTTTGGATGGGTGAAGAGATAACACCAAACTGAAGTTAGATCGGCATCAGGGTTGGATATATCAATGCAAACACTGAGCACAGGGGCACTATATTTCTATCCTCTCCTATATCAGAACTCATGATAAGTTGCAGCAATTAATAATTAGAGTTATTAATCCATAATGACAATTATTTGCTTTGATTTGGACAGAAACGTTTTTGAAGATCTGCTGAGTAAATGCCAATAATAACCTGAAAAGGAAGCTGGGAAAAGGAAGATGACAAGATAAACAAATAAAGGAAGAATTAAAGTTTTAATCACAGACAAGTGCAGTCTCTGTGTGGAAGGGGATACAGGTAAAGTGAAGAACCCCTCACAAGTCTTTGCAGGTTCCCCACCATGAGCCCGGCTCAGCCAGCACCATACAACTGGGTCATAGGGGAGAAACTGCCATTGGGGCAGACAATGGTAGGTGGGAAGAAGGAAGTGGGAAAAGGGACAAGGCTATGGTGGGGCAGGGAAAGGAGAGAGGGTGTGTGGGGGAGGGAAAAATAAGATGCCCCCCCAAGTCCTTGCAGGTCTCCCACTTGTAAAATCTAATAACAAAACAACAAACTAAAAAACATCAATGTGTGAATATAACCTGGATTAAAAAGTCACTTTTACCCATGTTTACAAGTACCTTCATTGGTTTCTCAAATGGCTTGATGAAAGGTGACCCCCTCATTGTTTGTGTTTTTACAATCTGGTCATCCAGAATAGTCTGAATTTCATCAACTGCAGACAGAATATTAACTCCAGTGTCACGATATATGCTTGTTTGAAAGGAAATAGCATCCCAAGTATCCATCATAGTGTGCATTGCTTTCTCTAATGAGAATTCCTATAGCACAGTGGAAAGAAATTACTTTATTATCTCTGAAGTAATTTGTGTTCTGTGAAATGGGATGTAACAGTTAATCTTTATACCTTGCTTGCTCCCATACTTATAGTTTCAAATTGCTCTAGGTAAGGGGATAAATTCTGCTTTAAAACTTTTCTTAGTGTTGTTCCAGAATCCGGTGTTAAATCATATCCAACAATATCAGACATCTGTAGCCAGTGACGAGCTCTTATGCCTGGGTTACAGAGTATAGTCACCAGAGGGATATTTTCCTAGGACACAGAAAAAGTATTTTAAGACAAATTTCACTGCTATACAAGTGCTACTTGAAAATTGTAATTTTAAAAATTCTTGTATCACCACATCTGCTCAATGAACAACCACTGGAAAGATCACCAGGATCTTGTACAAAAGCTTCTTTATTCAAAAGTGTTCACATATAACTCAGTTTTCAAGAACCCTTTGCAACACATTCTACAGTTTTCCAATTTACTATTGTATAAATCATAAATGTGAGAACCATAAGAAGGCTATTTTTAGAAACATCCATTTACCTTAAATTCTTTAATCTGTTCCATTACTGCAGTACACATTATAGTAGTTGGATTATCTTTCTTTTCTTCCTCTACCTTTTCATCTACTAGTTGCCTGCGTTGCATTGACTTTTTCTTTTCTAGTTCAGCTTTCTTTAGCTTCTGTTGGAAGAACCTTAGTGTCTTGTAAATTTCTCGAAAAAACTCATCTACTTCATTTTCCATTCTCTCCCCATTAAGGTCTAAAAAAGCACCATCCATCCACCTAAGAAAACAGAAAGCAAAAACATTAATCTTGCACAGCAATATGGATGATAAATATAAAATTTTACACATCAAAAATGTTACACTTAAAAAAGATTTTTTAAAAAATCTTTTGTACCATAAGTCAAAGAAACTCAACAGTGGATTTCCATTTTAGAACTTTCAAAATTGTGCTAAATGATGGTTGTTGTGGATTTTCCGGGCTGTATAGCCATGGTCTTGGCATTGTAGTTCCTGACGTTTCGCCAGCAGCTGTGGCTGGCATCTTCAGAGGTGTAGCACCAAAAGACAGAGATCTCTCAGTGTCACAGTGTGGAGAAGATGTTGGCAGGTAATTTATATCTACTCAGGAAAGTGGGGTTGGGCTGAGTCATCCTGTAGGAGTTTCCCAGGGTGTGGAATGCTAATGGAGGGAGGCTTATCCTGAGGAAGTTCTTTTGCATATGGATTGGTGCTTGATATGCTAATCTTCTCTGCAGGGCTATTGTGGGATGTGGCGTATTTCGTTAGCCTTGTGTTTTGCAGGGCTGGAAGCCATGCTCTATTCATTCTTAAAGTCTCTTCTTTCCTATTGAAATTGTGTTTATGCTTGTGAATTTCAATGGCTTCCCTGTGCAATCTGACAAAGTAGTTGGAAGTGTTGTCAAGTATTTTAGTGTCCTGGAATAGGATACTGTGTCCTGTTTGAGTTAGGCTATGTTCAGCCACTGCTGATTTTTCAGGATGTCCAAGCCTGCAGTGTCTTTCATGATCTATTCATAATTTGTGTTCTTTTAAAGTGAGAACACAAGAAGAGCTTCACTGGATCAGACTGGCTATCCATCTACTCCAGCATCCTGTATCACATAATAGCCAAATAATTGCCCTGGAGAGTCAGCAAACAGTGCACAGAAGCCAAGTCTTGAAACTCACAGCCACTCAAAATATAGCCCCTCCCAGTTTAAAGATCTGTACCTGATAAAGGACTGTAGCACAGGTAGAAATACATGTTACTAAGTACCTAGGAATGCTCAAGTGAACCTCATTTCACATGTTCCCTCTCCCACTTCCCATGCACTCACTCGCACTGTAACACTTCCATTTGCTCAATATGAGTACATTCACACATTTGATATCAGTTCCTCGACTGCTGAAAGTATCTCATTTATTATTCTGATAACAACATGGTTCAGACTGCAAACTGAAAACTGATGCAAACTATTGCATTATATTTTTATAAAGAAATAGATTTGGCTCTGCCTTTCTTTGCTACCCCTGCTCGTAATCTTTGACAAGGAAATTTTCTGTTAGAACTGCCAAAATCCCAGTTTCCCCCACCTCCCACATTCATTTATTGAAATGCAAATATTGACACTTTCTCACACCTTAAATAAATGCAAGTCAAAAGAGCCTACAGTACTTGTTTTTGCAGTGAAAACAGAGCTGAATTGGCACTCTGCCCTCTGGACTCACTTGTAGATGCAATCACACAAAGGGAGCACCCGTGAAAGCAGCATGTATGTGCGCCAAGCAAGACACAGCCTGCACGTGAGTTGAAGACTACACATAAAATCTTGCATTTGAGTGTCCCCAAGTACTTAGTAATGTGTATTTCCACTCACAGTTACCAGCTAGAATGGGTTTTGTTTCAAGAAGGATACTGGAGCCCTCCAGTATCCTGTATGTCCATGTGTAAGGACCCCAGCCAGCTGCTTCACACCACAAACTTTACCCAGCAGATTTGCTGCTAGTTTTTGAGGACACACTTGTGTTTTCTTCAGAGCCAGTTGGGGGTAGTGGTTAAGAGCAGGGGTCATTTCGTAGAAAAAGAACTACAGGAACGTATTAGCACAACTCATTAGCATATGCCACACCCCTTGCTATCACCAGAGGTGTGTCATTGGCGTAACTGATTTGCATATGCCACACCCCCTGACATCACTGAGGGAGGCTTTATCACCCTCCAGAGTGCCCTTTTTCTCCCTACAGAGGAATATAGATGTGTATTCCTAGGGCCCTTCTGGAAGACGACAATCAACAGATAACAATCAAAAGATGACAAAAAATAACCTCAGAGGAAAAAAGTCACTATACAGTGTAGTACACATTAAGGAACAACCCTGTCCTTGCAATGGCAAAGATCAAACTGAGGGAGAGTTCCCTTCAATGGGCTTAGACTGCAGTAACTCTGCTTAAAATTGCACTGTAAGTCACTTAACTCTACAATCCTCTCTAAGTGGCCAGCTTGTGCACTTGCTATGCCAGCACAGAGCTTTCTAACACAGCTCAGACCTCAACTGCATCTCCTGGGCAACTCAAGAAGGTAAACGGCACGCTAGGCAGGTAACCAAAGCAGTAGAGCTGAGCCTCAGATGAAATGAATTCGAGATCTGTGGATATTTGTATTCATGATCTGTGGATTGATTTTTCTCTCTCTCTCTCTATACCCCCCCCCACTCTCTCTCTTCCTCCAGTCCTCCCCCACACACACTTTCTCTCTCTCCCTCTACCCCCCCCTCTCTCTCTGTCTCCCCCTCCAGTCCATACACTCTCTCTCACACACTCAGGAGTAAAAAATGAAAATAAAGCAAATGAAATCAAAGCAGCGTACCCTCCTTTAGAAAGCCAGCCCCAGCAGCCCGGCTTACAGGCAGTCACTCACTCACGCAGGAGTCACGAATGAAAATATAGCAAGTGAAATCAAAGCAGGTTACCCTCCTTCACACTAGCAGCTTGGCTTGCAGGCAGTCACTTACTCACTTAAGAGTCACGAATGAAACTAAAGCAAGTGAAATCAAAGCAGATCGCCCTCCTTTATATCAGCAGCCCTGCTTGCAGGCAGGCAGGCAGGCACTCACTCACTCACTAGTCATGAATGAAACTAAAGCAAGTGAAATCAAAGGAGCTTGCCCTCCTTTACACCAGCAGCTCAGCTTGCAGGCAGGCACTCAGTCTCTCTCTCTCTCATGAGTCACGAATGAAACTAAAGCAAGTGAAATCAAAGCAGCTTACCCTCCTTTACAAAGATAGCCCCAGTAGCCCGGCTGCTGCCTCCACTTCCTGCTGCTAGAGAGACGGGCAGCAGAGAGGCAGTGTTGAGGAAAAGGAATCACGTGGGCAGGGCCAAAACCCACATGATCTCTTCTCAGAGCTACGGGAACGTCATTCCGGCACATTCCCCCTCCAAATGAGCGCTGGTTAAGAGCATGGGACTCTAATCTGGAGAGCCAGGTTTGATTCCCCACTCCTCCACTTGAAGCCAGCTGGGTGACCTTGGGCTCGTCACGGCTCTCTGGAGCTCTCTCAGCCCCACTCACCTCACAGGGTGTTTTGTTGTGGGGATAATATTGACATACTTTGTAAAACGCTCTGAGTGGGCATTAAGTTGTCCTGAAGGGCGGTATATAAATCAAATGTTATTATTATTATTGAATTATTCTTTGTGACCTGAGTAAGAAAATTAGATACTTTTGTCAATCAGGAGTTACTAGTCACTCTCCAAGCAATTAAAAGTAGCTCTCCATCCCTTTCCAATGCTGCTGTAATTGCTCTTATCTTTTCCCTTAAAGCTACCACAGCATCTACCCCTCTGCCTTAATGCACATACACATGCATATCCTTGCTCTGGACAGGAAAAGGGCATAACTAATGAAATAGGCGACTCAGCATGCCTTTGATATTGGGGGATGCTGCATGTCTCTCTGTTTGTATATGTAACTCTCTTGATAGCAAGATATTCTTTCTCTAAAGTGGGAATACGTTCTGAGTCTGACTCCTTCTATGTCTCTCTGCCTCTTGGGAGATACCATCTTCCTTGCCTCATGGCCTTCCAAAGGGGAAAGATGTATTTCTCAGAGCTCCAGCCATTAAGGCCTCCTCCACAGATCCACTTGCAGCCTTGATGCCGGACAGCTGGTCATGTTATTTATAGGGAAAGCTACTCTTTACACTAGGACTCTTTCTTTCTACTCCAAGATATTGCATGAATGAAATCTACCTCAATAAAATTATCTTTTCTACAATTTTATTGTCTGAGGATTAATTACTGTATGTTGGGGGGAAATGCTTCTAAGTAACTCTGCTACCAAATGAAATATAACTATTTCTAATAGGGTTATATGGACCCAGATCTGAATCTAATAAGTAAAGAGTTTTAAACAGCAAGCTGCAAGTTTTTTTCCACTCTACCTGGCTTCACAGCCATTCGGTGAGAGATCAAAAGACCCTTGATTGCTCTGGTAGGCAAACTAACAAAGGGAACAAAGGAACTGGCTGAGTGGCCTAACAGTCTCTCCCAGGCTCCAACATGTAGAGAAGCCTTCTTTTAAACTTTTTGGCTGACTGAGTTCAGCCTTCACATACAGTTAGAAAAATAAAAAAGGAAAACGTTTTTTCTAGAGAATTATTTTTGGCACAAAAACCTTGCTGCTTCAGGCAGAAGGCCACAAACAGGCTTTATTAGAAAAGCTAGCAGGAGAGAATTTTGATTCATGGTTTTTTAGATTACAATCTCAATTGCAAGAAAAGAAACCATATTTTGTATTAACTGATCCACTATCTGGTTCAGATGATGATTCAGATGTGAAGAATTGGCTGGATGCTGATGCAAAAGCCAGAAACTTCATTGCAACTACACTGGCAAATTCTCAGTTGGTGCATATTAAAACAAAGAAAACTGCAAAAGACATGGTGGAATCTCTTAGGAGAGTCTTTGGAGAACAGGACCAGAGAAGTTTTCAACTAAACTGCAAGAAAATGGAAATGTGCATACTCTTATTGAATCATTGTTGAATCTCATTGATAAACTGGACAAATACTAGATGAAGATTTAAAAATTAGCTTGTTCTTAAACTCACTTCCAGAAAGTTACTCCAGTTTTGTTAGCTCTGTTACTACAAAAGGTGTTACATTGGAGGAAGTGCTGGGTCAGATAAGATCAGAGTACTGCAAGCAGAGATCTTATCATGAGGAGAGCACACACAAAACAGGGTCAAATTACATGGTAAGAGAAGCCAGACACAAAGGGGTGGGACCTAGGCAAACTGATCACAGGCAAAAGGCCAATCCCAGGGAGAGGCGGAACCCTCTTTTCTGCCACAAATGCAACAGACTTGGTCACCTCCACAGGGGGTTCATTAGCATTAAAAATGGGAACAATAACCTTGCTGCTTCAGGTAGAAGGTCACAAACAGAGAAAAATAAAAGCATAGATTTTGTACCAAGCAAACACTTATCATGTGTCTCATATAGCTCAAACCTATGATAGCCCAAAACTTTGGCTGATTGAGAGTGGAATGTCTATTCATATGGCATCAGGTATGAATTTGTTTGATGAATTGGACACAAGTATATCAGGAAAAATTGTTATGGCTGATGTCTCTTGTGTGACTGTTAAAGGCAAAGGCTCAATTACATTTCATTGTGATACTGGTGATTCTAGAAAAGTAGAAGTTCTGTACATCCCTAATTTAAAAGCAAACTTGCTAAATGTAACTGTACTTTCAGAAAAAGGATTTGCTGTATACTCTGAGAACAACATATGTACAGTTTCTTGCAAAGGAAAGCTATATTCCACAGGTGGTCTCAGTCTTTGAACTGGACTGCCAAGGACAAAAGGGTTATACAACAACTATAGCTGCTACTAATAAGAACCGGAACTTTGGCACAGAAGATCTGCACACCATGATACCCAAGCCATCAAGGAGCTAAAGACTTGGTAACAAGTATTAATATAAGGGAATGTTCCATTGATGACCAATTATGTGTATGCGGTATAAAGGGAAAGGCAACTCAACCTACTATTCCCAAACACAGCCAAAGATGATCAAAGGAACCACTTAAACTAATTCATACAAATTTATGTGGTCCTATCAAACCAGCATCAAAGGAAATAACTTTTTTATATTGACTTTTATTGATGATTTCTAAAGATATACTATATGTTATTGGCTGTTCCCAAACTAAGCAGAACCTGCATATTTATGTCTCCATGGTATTACCACGTTCAAAAGGAAATCCCAAGCCTTTCAAAGTGATAATGATGGTGCGTACATTTCTCATGCCATACAGACATTTCTCAGGGAAAATGGAATCCAACACAGACTTACAATTCCCTACACTCCAAGACAAAATAGGGTAGCTGAGAGTATAAATTGTTCTATCATGAATATGGTCAGGTGCATGCTAATTGATTCAGGACTTCCCTACAAACACTGGGGAGAAGCTGCAATAACTGCAATTTACTTGCAAACAGATTATCCACTAGAGTTACAGACAACACTCCCTGTGAGTTATGACACAATAACAAGCCAAGTATAGATCATCTTAAGAGTATTTGGGTGCAAGGCCTATGTTCATATACCAGAAGAAAAGAGATCTTAACTACAACCCAGAGCCTTAGAAGGCATTTTTGTAGGATATGCTCCAGGATGCAAGGGATACATAATTTTAGACCCAAATACTAACAGTTACTATAAGCAGAGTTGCACAACAATTTGATGAGTGACAAAAGAACAACCAGATTGCTGCCACACGTGACCCTTCAGAGGGAGATAGTGACAACAACCAGCTGCTGCTGTATCACCCAGATGATGTCACTACGCAGATGCAACCAGATGTCTGACCAGGTAAGGAGGCAATGGATGCAACCACTGAGCAGATGCAACCAGATGCCCAACCAGGTGAGGAAATAAAGGTGGAAATTCCTGAGCCAGCAGATGTGCCAAAGGACCCAGAGCCCACTGTAGAGGCAGAGATGACTCAGGAGGACCTCAGGTGCTCTCAGTGCACCAACAGAGGAGTTCCAGCCGAGGGACTGGCCTACCTCACAAGGTCATTACCACAAGAACCAACAACATGGGCTGAAGTGCAGCGAATGTCTAAACCAGAAGCAAATAAATGTAAGCAAGCAGCACAAGAGGAAATAGATACTAGTTTACACCTACTATGTAAACTTCAGAAAGGACTTTATGAGTTTAAGTAAGCTGCGAAATCTTGGAATGATAAATTGAGCAAACTGTTAGTTGACCTAGGCTTTAAACAAGGCAAAGTTGATCTTTGTCTTTACAGCAGACACAGAAATGGGAGATGGACATTTATTTTAGGCTGCTTGATGGTATTTCCTGGTATTGTTATGCCTTGGCTTGTTTTAATGGCCTTGGATTGATTTTAGTAGATTGCTTTAATGGCCTGTTTAATACTCTGTTATTAATTATTGTATTTTAATGGTCTTTTTTATTGGTGTAAGCTGCTTCAAATGGATCTCTGAAGAGGCGGCATATAACTTTTCTAAATATACTAGTATCTTAATACGTGACAAGAATCTGAAAGATAAATTATAAATTCATATTATGCCTCATAAACAAAGCATACACATTCATAGTAAAACACAGTGGTGTGAGAATTCAATTCATCTCCACGGATTTTTCTTGGACAAATAAAAGCACTCTCACTATGGTAATCACTCTTTCATTTAAATATCTGAGAGTTTCATTACCGTTTTTCAGTCCGCTGCCATTTCAATATAAAACCAAAAAGTTTCTGGTAGGGCTCAATGTTAACTTTTAAAATCTCCAGATCTGGGTATTCTGTCTGCTCCCATTCGAAGAGCTCCTCCTCTTTATTAATAAAAGCAACAGTTTCATCAGCTTCTTGTATGCGTTTCTGCAGTGCTCTCATGTCAGTTACATACTGAAAATATGTAAAGATATATGTCTTGAAAAATAGTGAGGCAATTCAGTTAAAAACATGTCATTCCATAATATGAAAGCAAATCACTCGTTCTTAAAAATAAAAAGGTCTGCTTTAGCAATAAAAGGTAACAATAGATATGTTTTCTGTAACTCATCAAAAGATACAGTTTTAGATTTTTCAGAAAGGGAAAACTCTATAGAATGCTGAGAAAACACGAATTTCCCTCATTTTAATGCAACAATCTTTCCAAGATAGAGGGAGCAATTGATTTAATAACCAAATGTGCCTGAAAAAACAGTTTAATATGCCAAAGAATGTATAATATGTACCTATTGTTGGCACCTTTATAAGCATTTTGTGGGGATAATAATAACATTGACTTTTTTCACCGCTCTGAGTGGGGCACTAATCTGTCTACAAGAACGGTAACTAAGCACAGTTGTTAAAGTAATAAGTAACTGCTTGGAGGAGATCTTATCTACTACTATTATAGCAGATTGCTGTGGTAGTTTTGTATTTTATTTATTTATTCCCTCTCTTTCTCACTGAGATCCAAGGAGGATTACACAGTGCAAATGAACACAAATAATCAACAGCTTGGACATTCACTGAGCAAAATACAATATGATCAACTGGACATTCAATGAACAGATACAATAAAGATTGTTATTAGAAAATTTGAAAACAAGCATAAAGCTGAACACAGAGATGGAGCCTTTCTGAAACAAAGTGGAACTAATTAACATGACATCTTTAGAAACATGGAATTTAACAAGTACGAGAAAATCTACATCAGCAGACAGTACCCATAGTGCCCCTATTCCTTACCAAGGCATGTCTCTGAGCTATTTCTTATGATACTGTCCTATAATCTGAGTAGAAAGCCCTCCTGAATAATTCAGTTTTGCATAGTTTGTGGAAAGTCAGGAGAATGGGAGCTATAAGTATAAGCAATTTAACATACTTAAACGCAGAAACTACTCAGTAAGTACACAGTAGTATAGTTCACAGTTCCTGTCCCTTTACCAGCATTTGCACTGTTTCCTTACAGTACAGTCTTCTTATGTGTGTAAAAAAACCCTGAATAATTCAGTCTTGCACAGTTTGCAGAAAGCCAGGAGAGAGGTGGCCCTCATAACCTCTTCAGACAGGCCCTTCCATAAGGTGGGGGTTACCACACAGGAAGCATGTGTATGGGCAGCTGTTGATTTTGTCCACCTGTATGGTGGTATCAGCAGAAGGCCCTTGTCAGATGAGTAAAGCTACCATGGTGGAACACAGGGAGAGAGGAGGTTGCACAGATATGAGAGGCCAAGGCCATGAAGGACTTTGAATATGATAGGCATGACCTTGAACTCAGCCTGGTAACTGATGAGTAGCCAATGAAGTGACTGCAGAATGGCAGCAATATGCACGCATGAAATTGCTGATATTCCCAAGCTACTTTAGGGACTGATTAGACAGTATATTAAATGGGAGTTGGGTTGGAGGAAACCCCAACCCAGCTCACATTTAACATGTGATGCAGGACTCACCTTAAATATACCGTGGAGGGGAACAGAGATGGGTACAAAACAGGGGGGGGAAAGAACCCTGAGTTTCATGGTTCGTCGCATTCCATGAAATATGAACTTTCATGAAATTGTCCCGTTTCGCGAAATGATTCATTAGGTTTGTGATTCGTCAGATCCTGGGGCCCTACAACGGCCCCTTCATACCCAGAGATGCCAAACTCGTAGGGAGACTTCAGCAGGCTCTCCTCCAGCCACCCTCCAAGTTTGGTGAAGATTGCAATACGTTGACCGGGAGTGTGAGGTTGCAGCAGAGGAACCCAGAAAGAATAAGAAGAAACAAAGAAAATCAAAGAAAAAAAGGGAGGCCTCAGTCAAGCTAGGCCCCAGAGCCAAAAAAGGGGGGCGACCCTCACCAAAATGAGCCAATAAAAGGGAAAACCCACGAGGCAGGCAATGCCCTGAGACTGGGGTGAGGTGGGGTGGAGGAAAAAAGGCACTCTCACCCAACAACCTTCCCAGCAAGAACAAGAGCAGAGGCTTTTTGGTCTCTTTTGAAGCAGCAGTAAATCCAGCCGAAAGCTCCCAAATCCACTCTTTCTCACTCCAAATCCCAGCAACAGCTCCTCCCTCTCCCTGTGTCTGGAACTGAAAGCAGGAGGCACAGAGCTGTGCCTTATATAAGAAATGCTCACATAGAGCGGAATAGGAGCTCTCTGGTTGGCAGACAGACTTGCCTAACAGGGTTTGGAGGGATAAGACTGGTGTTCCCATGGCTACAGAAGGCCCATCTCCCCCCTGCTCATTGCTCTCCTAGAACAGAATGGGAACTCTCAGGTTGGCTGGGAGAGCTGCCTATAAAGATTATATGGGCTAAAACTGGGGTTTCCACAGCAACAAAAGGTCTGCAGACATTCCGGGCCTATGTTGCCTAGGAAATCAATGGATCAGCGCCAGCCTATCTGGCATCACAAAGCATTCATAAATCGAACAAATCAGCCCCAAAAGTCGTGGATTTTGTGAAAAACGCAGCCCCACAAAGTGCGTTTTCACAAGACATGAATCAGCCTGATTCGTCATGAAAATTGATTCGATTTGTGCCCATGTCTAGAGGGGAAACATCTCGTGAGCATAAGGTAGTAGGAGGACGGGCCTCATCATTCCCTCCCTTCCAGTCTGTGCACTTTTACTAACAGAAAAGGTCCACAAGGAGGGCTGTTTAACACACTGCCGGTTCCATGTGTCTGCTCAGGAGACACGTGGAACCAGCAGTGAGACAAACAGCCTGTTCCCCACATGGCCCTTGTTATGATAGAGATATCAAGCAGACCTTTAGATATCACACTGTCCTTTCATTTATCTGCTAGAATTAAACCCAGGGAAAGCTGATCTCTAATCAGGAAGAGGAAGAGTCATAAATCAGCAAGTGCCTAACCATTTGCTCTGTCACTCAGTTTGAGAGAAATGGCTGTTTATGTAACTTTGATGGCATAATAAAGCCACAGCTACATGTACATTGTACTGCCTGGGCAAGGTGTCATGGTGGGCATAGAGGGAAGGTTTCCTAACTCATGACTGGAGGTGGGGTGGAATCCCACCCTCTCAGGAGAAGGGTTAAAAAGATCAGTAGCCCTGTGTGTATGTGCTCATTAGATCAGGAGTAAGGGAGATAAGAAGGCAGCTTGCCTCTGTTTCCCTAGGCTCACTAGATTCACACCTGTCTCAGGCATGTTTGGGATGTTGAGGTAATATTAGTGACTCTCAAGATTATTTGGTTAGAATGTTTCTTTTCTTAGTATTAAGTGCTTAAACAGACATGCCATGACATCTCCTTCCTTGAATATTCTGTACTCTGCATTATATATTCTAGTTTAGCACAATAAAGATCTTTCTTTGGTTAATAACCAGTTTTGTCAATGGATGTACTCCACATAGTTGCTCTTTCGTTGCTGGCACTCTGTGCAGTCTCAGAGGCTCACCAGTTTCCAAACTGCTGGTGAAAGACAAAGCCTGGTAAGTTTGGTGGTGGCAACGAAAAAAAGTGTAGCTAAGGGGAGAGAGACATTTGAGTTTGCTTACCTGAATGCAGCAAACATCCCCACATTCTCCCCCTAGCCACAACAGCCCTTTTCTGCTAGCAAAAGCATGCAGGATGGAAGGGAGGAAATGATAAAGACCCTCCTATTGCTGCACCATTCTCCGGAGATTATTTGCCTCTTTCCCCGCTATTTTTAAGGTAAGTCCCGAGTCACACATTAAATATGAACTGGGTTGGGGTTTCCCCTAACCCAATTAGAATTTAACATAATTGCCTAATCAGATGGTTAGTCTTCAGACTTTAATCAGTATCTCTTTAGCAGCTTCCACATGGGGAATTATTCCCTGTTGCACCCTTATTGTTGCTTTGATTGCAGAGGCATTTGCCAGAGCAATAGAATTGTTAGTAGGTATATCATTATAATGCTATGATGCTGTAGCAATATACCTACTATTAAAACAACATTTCCTACTACTGCCCTACTACTGCTCTTACATCTCTGAAAGAGTAGAAACTGAATTCAGGATTTCAACCCGCCCCCCCCCCCCCTGCGCATTTGTTACTCATATAAGTAAACCTTTGCTCTGCCTGACACTCAGAGACTTGCTTTTCACATGTGCAGTCTGTTTACTATCTGAACTCATTCTGATAAAGCTTCTATCCAATTACAATACTTTGCTAACTATCTAAATTATAAGGTAGCTATATGATTGTAAAATGGTGAGCTTATCACATTATCAGCTTGACAAAACAGATATAAAGCTTCACCTTTTAACATTTGATTCTCTGCCTACATGCAAATGTGGGATCATTCTAGCCCTCCCTCTTTATCCCACGTGACACAGACCTGTTGCATGCGGTCCAAATCAGAGTATTCTGTAAATTCCTGCATACGGCGCGTCTGCTTTTCTACTTCTAGTATCAGTTTCTCACGTTTGGCCAACAATTCACTTTCACCTTTACGTTTAGACATTTCAATGATCTATAATACAAAATATATATGTTAAAAGAAAGTTAGTGATAAGCATCCACCCAGAGATCAACATTTGTGACATCATTATCCCACAAGAACTGCCTTACACTGAATCAAACCAAACATATCACATACAACATTGGTTGACCTGTTAAAGCTGACCGAATCAAGTTTCAAAACCAGCTCCCATGAGTTTCAAATCCTATACTATATAAAATAAAGTATTTACTTACATCATCATTTTCATCAAAGATGGGATTAATATGTACAGGCCATAACAGGACAGCTGCATTGAGTGCCAAGTCATCTTGATCAAACAGATAAACATCTAACAAGTAATTCATTCGCTGCTTGCATTCCTATAAAAAAACAAAACAATGTTTTCAATTCTCAAAGAAATAAAAATCTGATGCTAATTAAAAATTGGAATTGCTATTTTTTTAGAGCATCCCCGGATACTATTTTCCTAGGATTATGATTGCTGAAAGGGAAGTGGGCCTCAGGACTGATTGCATGCTCCCTTTCTTATCACTTCTCAGGGTCTGATGAGACAATACATTAAACATGAGTTAGGAAAACCCATCTTGCATTTAATATGTGACCCAGCACTAACCTTTAAAATAGTGTGGGGCACCAAATTGTCTTCCAAGAGTGGTGCTGCAGCAGGAAGAACATTCCCTCCCTTCCATCTAGGTTGCCAGGTTCCCCAACCCCCCCGAGTGGGAGGTTGGAAGACCAGCACCTACCTTTTGGTTTCCCTCTTATGAGTGTGTGCACGTTCCCAGCCTGCATGATGATATCACTTCTGGAAATTGATGTCATCGCGAAGGCCACGTGCCACCCTGGGAGTGCTCCTGTGCTCTGCAGGGTGGCAGAATCAGGCCTGATTTGGTTCAATTTGGTTCCAAATCGGCCTGAATCTGGCCACTGCAGAGCGCTCCCACACTCCATGTGTTCCTCCCTGCCGGCCAGGTAAGCGGAGGCGGGGTGGGAGCGGGGGAACCCTTGCCCCCAGCAGGGGACTGGCAACCTACTTCTACCCTATGTACTTTTATTAGCAGAAAAGGGCTGTGGGGGTGTGCTGTTAGTGCAACTGTAAATGGTTACTCCACTCTAAGCCCAATGATTTCAATGGGCTTAGACTGGAGTAACTTTTTTTAGGACTGCAATGTGTTTTTCACTGTCAGTTCTATGTGTCTCCTGCTGCATCTTTGAGGGAAAGGATTTTCATGCCTAAAAGCTAGGTTTAGAAGTTTCTAATTTAAACTCTGTGCAATGGCAAAGCTCTTAATTGATGCAAGAGACCATGAAGAAGTTGTTGGAATAGGCGACTCAGCCTGCCTTTGGACACTGGGGGGTTCAGCATGTCTCTTTGAATGTAATGTATAAAACTAGCAATCTGCCACTCTCTTGTCTAAGGTGGGAATGCCTACTGACTCCTCCTCTCTTGCCTCTGTGCCTCTTAGGAAATCTCTCTCTCTCGACATGGTCTTCCAAAGAGGAAGGATGTCAATCTTCCATGCTCCTCTATGGAGCTTTTTTCACAAACCCACATCTACAGCCTTGCTGCCTACTTTTTCAGGCCGTGGCATTAGAATAGGCAATGTAACTCTTTAGATTAGGATCTTTCCCTTCTTATTACCAGAAGATATTGCTATGGAAGAAATCTGCTATAATAAACTGTAAGTTCTATCTTTCTATGACTTTGTCTGAAGATTAATTAATTAATTAGCATGTTTTTAAGGGTTTAAACGCTTCTGACTATATTACTGTGCTATGTTACTCTGCTAAGTTACTAAACTAAACCAAACTAAATACATATATTCCCAAAAGAAGTAACTTATCCGCTAACCACCCAAAGCCACACTAGAACCTAGGCCTTCAGGAGTAGAAATAAGCATGGTTTATTACACAGAAGCTTGACTATACAAATGAAAGCTAGAAGGCAGGAAGAAGCAGACATAAAAAAGAGATGGGAATGTGGCTCAGAGGTACTTCAAGCACCTCTCATATAACAACAATGAAGAATCTGAAATATAGAACCTAGCTGCAGTTCTACTGATCTCCAACAAGGCTGTGTGTGTGAACAAACTGATAACTTTATGTTGTGGTACTACTTATCCCCCAAAGCATGTTGTTGTTATATCAGTTTATATTAGTTCTGGATGGAATGTCATGCAGTATAGTAAAAAGCAACCAAAGTAAGATGACTTTAAACTAAGATCCCATGTTCCCCTGTGTTATTAGTCAAGAAAACAACTGAAAAACAATATGATCGTTACCTTGATCTTTTCATTCAGCTGCTGGATACCTACAGTTTTAGCCTTGTCTATATACGCTATACTTGCCATCATTTCCTCAGTTGTCTCAGGAATTTTTAATGCACGTTTTTTAAACATTTCAAATTCATGGCAGATCCTGCAAAATTCATATCTTAATATATATCAAAGTTTAAAGAGTTTAATGTGATTATGTACAGAGTCATATGTCTATTTATTTATCATATTTCTAGATTGCTTTCTATGAGAGTTGTTGAAGCACTGCACAACAAAATCAATTAGCTCATTAAAAATATAAAAATAAAAATACAATAAAAACAAAGCAACATTGTAAAAACACTAAACAAAACCATCATTATTACAGGAAGATCTGCAGGACTAAAAGAGATTTCTGGGTCTCATATATGACTTTGTCTGAAGATTAATTAACCTCAAAAGGCCAATATTCTAGCGGAGAACTCTTGTTGCTAGGTTCCATGTTGATATTATTAGATTTGTCAACAGCTTTTGATGCGACTGATCACTGCATTATTATCTGTCAGTTGGAATATGGAACTGGCATAAGGGGAGTAGTACTTTGGTGGTCTTGGGTATACTTTGAGGTTCTGTTCTTTCATCCATTCTCTTCAATATCTGTAAGAGGCAACTGATTGAGATCATCTCAAGGTTCAGGGTTGGGTGTCATCAACATTTGCCTTAACTCTCAGTGAGAAAGGCAGACTATAAATAACATAAATAAAATAAACATGCAGATGACACCAACTCCATATTTCATTATCCAATCCTCCAGATGCGTCCATCTTGGCTCTGAACCAGTGCTTTGAGTCTGTGGTCAGGTGACAAAGGCAGAACAAGATGAAGCCAAATCCAGACATGACAGAGGTGATGCTGGTTGGGAAGGCTGATGTTTAGAGTAGGGATGTGCACTTTAAAAAAAAATCAGTATTTTTCAGCTTTGGGTATCAGGAAGGCATAAATATCAGTATCCCCAATATTTGAGTCCAAAAATACCAGTTTAATATTTGGATTTGGGTTTTTTCAGGAATCTGCATATATTCAGCTTCATTATTCCTTATGGGGGAATCTTTCCAGGGAATGGAGAGGCAGTTTTTCAAACAAACTGCACCAAAAGTGCAGCACAGTGAGGGCTGGCTGTCCTGTAATAACTTCAAATTTCAAGAAGATTGGGTCAAGGGGTCCAATTTTATGGGCTCCTGAACAAGATGCCCTCAGTTACTCTCCGTTGTTTCCAGAGCGGGGAGAGAATCTAATGCTTTCTGGATTCAGATAAAGAAGCTAATGCCAAATACACAAAGAACAACCATGGACCCAAATCTTCTCAAAAAGAACAAAGTCCAACAGAACCAATGAACCCCAGCAGAACCACCATGGCAGCACTCCTGAAGCTGCAGCCATTTGGAGCAGTCTTTTTACTTTTGGCCTTTGGAGTTTTCTCTCCCAGGCAAAAGAAGGGAGGGGGGTACAACTATCACAAGCAATGCAACAAGTTAAGGAGAGCTTGTCTGTCCAATGACGATTCTCTCATATATTATTTGGGTATATTTTTGTACCGGATATACCAAATTGCACACCTACAGTTTAGAGGGATTGGATTCGCTTGTCTTGGATGGAGTGGAGTTAGCATTTACAGAGCAGGTTAAGAGCTTTGGAGTGCTCATGGATCTGGCATTGATGTTTGAAAAGCAGGTTGGTTCAGTGGCTTAGAGTGTCTTGTATCAGTTGTATATGGTTTGCCAGCCAATCTGGCCAATCAGATCCATGATTTTGTAATCTTGAGGCTGGATTATAGCAAGGCAATCTACACTGGCTTGCCTTGAAGACAACCCAGAAATTGCAGCTCATTTAGAATGTGTCAGTCTGATTATTATCAGAGGCTAGACACTTGGAACACATCTCAATTATTTTAAAACAGCTACATTAGCTGCCAGTTTGTTTTGAAGTCCAATTCAAGGTGTAGGTTAGGATCTTCAAAACCCTTCACTATCTAGGACCCATGTATCTAAAAGACAGTCTCTTCCCATATGTCCCCATACATTAGCTGCAATTTTTAGTTGCCACCTAGTTGTTCCCCTGCTTAAGGTAGCCCATCCAGTATTAACTAAAGCCACGCCTTTTCTATCATAGCTCCTACCCTGTGGAACAGGCTTCCTGTAGAAGTGAGGGGGCACCATATTGAGAGGTATTTTGGAGGTATTGAAAGGCTATTCTGCTTGCTTTTTAAAGGAGTGTAGGCTGCAGGCAATTTTTACAGGGATGGGGGTAATATGAACCTACTCCTTCAGAGGCAGTGTAATCCCATACAGAGTAGGCTACCACCTATTCTAAGTAAAGCAAGTTTTGCAGTGTCATTCTGCTCTGTCATACTTGCCTTTTAACAGTCCTTTTAAAAATTTAACTGATACAATTATTTGCTTGAAGAATTCTGCACCAACATTCGGGACACAGTACCATTCCTATAGCCCCATGATGTGGTACTAGGAACCAAAGGCAGTACTGCCTCCCTTTACATCCTTCATCCTGCCCCTTTCCTGAAAAACTGTTTGCATGGTGCTGCTGTGCTGGGTAAAGCTTTTTACTTAAAGCTTGTATTGCAGTGCCAAAGGCTACTGCAGACAATACCTGTTATTCATGCAAAGAGTCGAGGTGACTCCTGCTCCAGCACTGGAACCTAGCATTTATGCTCTACTGGCACTGAACAACAGTTCATAGCAGCTGGCTGCCAAGGTTAACAAGAAAAAATCATTCTTCAAGAGATCGATCCATAAAGGGAAAACATAACAATGCTGTGCATACGGTAATATCTTTTTTAAGCGAAAGATTACATACAGTAAGAAATTCACTTACATTTCATTTTCTTTTCTGTGATTGTAAACTAATTTGTCCAATAATTTATTTGCAAAGCTTCTTGCTTTGTCAACCAAACCTTGCTTCAAATCCTCACAGTCTAAACGAACCATAGGGAAATGAGCTAACATTGGCAAGCTCATTATTTCCTTTGCAAGACTGAGAAATTCATCTGTAAACTTTAAAACGATATTACATTTGTTAACTTCAGCTACATTCTTTAAAACATGCTCCCCCACCCAAAAAAATCCATACATAAACAAAACTAGTAAGTCAGGGAGAAGATTAGGCTAGAGCCATTATCTAGTTTTCCCTGTGGAAGGATTTGGGAGGCTGGTTATGGAACAACATTCAGCTGTATGAACCGCCAACTGCAGTCTGAGATATAGCTTATACAGACATTTACCATCTTTCTGCTGTTTCTAAGGACTAGACCTCAGAGAAAATAGAATCATGCATGCTAGTCTATATAACCATTCAACAGGAAGGCATTAACAATCTGCATATAGTGCTTTGCCACCATCTTTATAAAAAGCTTCAAATCTGCACACAACAACACAAAGCAGAGCAAAATCTCAACTAGAAATAAAGAGAACTGAACATTCTGTAGCATAGTATCATATATTTTGTGAGGAGTGGGATCCAGCAAGAATGATCGATCTTGTGTTTTTTCTTATCTCCCACTTGTATGCTTTTTAAGTATTCTAGGTCTATTTACATACATATAAAGTCATTTAAAACTGATCCAGAGGAGTTAGCCGTGTTAGTCTGTAGTAGCAAAATCAAAAAGAGTCCAGTAGCACCTTTAAGACTAACCAATTTTATTGTAGCATAAGCTTTCGAGAATCAAGTTTTCTTTGTCAGATGCATGGAACAGAAACTGGTCAAATATTTGACCAGTTTCTGTTCCATGCATCTGACGAAGAGAACTTGATTCTTGAAAGCTTATGCTACAATAAAATTGGTTAGTCTTAAAGGTGCTACTGGACTCTTTTTGATTTAAAACTGATGCACTGGTGCACATGAAACGCTGATTAGGGCCACTTGGAAACTTGATTTTTTTAGTGCAATACGCCTTATTAACAAACACTCTGAAAATAGGACATTTGTACATCAACTGAAAAGCCCTTTTTACAAAAGGGCACAGCAGCAAGCTCTGCCACCAACCTACAGGCATTCATTACAATGGAATGTATTATAAAGGCTAAAGGCACATATCCCTCAAATTCATATCATTTTAAGGAGATTTTAGCCCATTTCAGATATTCTTAGGCAATAGAGTAAAAACATGAACTAGGAGAAATGGGGAGGCTCCCAACCAGATGACTTCACTAAAATGTATATATTGTATTATATATTGAGATTATTAGCTCTTTATTATAGTAAATATCTTTATTGGAAGCTAGAAGCAGACAGACAGCAGACAGGCTCAACAGTAACTAATTTATACTTACAGAAATCACACTGACTTTTAACAACAACCAATACAAGGAAAGCAGCTAGAATCCTTTATTTGCATGAACTATATACAAGGTAACTACTTGCAGCACAGTGATTGGACTATAAGGCAACAGTTATGATTGGCTGCTACTGGCACAAAAGACCAATAGTCTTGTATGCCTCAGGAGGAGCCTTCGTTCCTGCTCAAGCAATATATAACACCCCTCCCCCCTAAGTTCAGGCTACCCCATCGCAAACAAAGTTGCTATGGTATGCTGGGGGATGGCAAGCCCGCTGAGACCTATGCAATCCTTCTGATATAGACGGTCTTCTGACAGGTGGTTCAGCATTGATAACGTCCTCTGCCCCACTAGGAGAAGTGGAGGAGTTTTCCGTACTTGATTGAGTTTCTGGACAGCTTGGTGGCACTGGACAATCTCTACTCTGCTCGGTCGCTGCTGCCGATTCAGCCTTTGTGTCAGCGGTGCAGGGTGAATAGTCTCTGTCCTGTCCCTGCGCCTGCTCCAGCCAGTGTTGCCGTAGCTGATCGGTGTGTCTCCAGAGTGTTCTGCCATTGGCATCAGCCACCTCATAGGATATCGGCCCCATCACCCTGAGCACTGAAGCCAGAACCCAGTTTGGCCCTTCCCCAAAGTTTCTGGCATAAACTAAGTCACCCCGCTGGAACCTCCTGGAGTTCCTGAAATCTCCAGCTCCCTCTGGGCGTCTGGATCTAAGTTTGGGTGGAGCCATTCAAGCAGGGTTGTCAGCTGTCACCCCATCAATAGCTCTGCTGGGCTCTGTCCCATGGTGGAGTGGGGTGTGATGTGCTGCCGCAATAAGTAGTCAGCCAACCGCTGGCTCAAATCCCCCTGGCTTAATCTGTGGAGTAAGTCTTTAGTGGCCCTCACCATTCTTTCAGCTTGTCCATTTGTTGATGAGTGGAACAGTGCTGAAGCGATGTGTAGGATGGCATTGTTCTCGAGGAATCTCTGGAATTCCTGGGAAGTGAATTGTGCACCGTTATCTGAGACTATAGTGTCTGGCAGGCTGTGGGTCACAAACATACGCCTTAGTGAGGTCACTGATGCGGACCTCCACAGAGCGACCTTCTTTAGCATCTGTGGGCGGTCTACTTTTGACATAGCCCGGGCACTCGTGGTGCCGGCTCAGCTCCAAGCTATGGCATTCAACATCATCAAAGACCGAATACGAGACCTTTTTTCGCCACAGCCGTCAGAGATCACCATCTGACACGCTTTCTACAATGTGCCTATTCTGAGGGGAACAGAGTTGTAGTTCCACCCAGGCTGTGTCAGCACGTGCTGGAGGCACTTCATGTGGGACATCCGGGGATTGTCAAGATGAAGGCTCTGGCCCGCAGCTATGTGTGGTGGCCGTGGATGGACCAAGCTGTGGAAGGATGGGTCTGGACCTGTCAGCCCTGTCAGGAGTCTCGCCCCGACATGCCACAGGTCCCAGTACACCCATGGGAGACAACGTGCACACCGTGGTCACGGCTCCACATTGACTTTGCCGGGCCTTTTCAGGGGGAAGGTTTACTCATCATAGTGGACTCCTTTTTGAAGTGGCTGGAAGTAATGCCCATATCGACCATGACGTCAGAACTTGAAGCTCGTGATATATGACTCCCAGTCCTCAGAGGTTGAGTCAGAAGGCCCAAAGTGGCCCTTGGAGGCCATAATTCACTGTTGGTGAATTGCAACAGAGCAGCTGTGTATTAGCTCTGGGTCGGCCAAGGCGACAGATCCCAGCAACAGGAGTGATTTAGCTCTTAGTGTTGCAGGGCTGCCTACCTGCTTTCTATCCCACCTTCGTTGCCAGTATTATATATTGAGATTGTCACCTTTTTATTATAGTAAACATCTTTATTGGAAGCTGGAAGCAGGCAGACAGCAGACTGGCTCAACAGTAACTAATTTATACTTCCAGAGAGCCAGACGTACATTTTCGGGCTTATCCCTGGGACTTTCACCCCCAGAGGCTATTCCATCTTATTGCTATTCTTTAAAGATTCCAGCTCAACGCAGAGCCTTCACATTGGCTAGACTTAACTCCTTCCCCTCTAAAGTGCTTTCTGGTCGTTTCTCTGGACTCCCTTATTCTGAACGAGTTTGTGACTGTGGACAAGGAAAGTTAGAGACCTTGGATCATATAATAGTTTTTTGCCCTAAGTGGAGTAAGGAAAGAGAGAGATTTATTATTCCTATTATGTTAAAAGAAAAGCTTCCCTTCCTTCCTTGGGCAATCTCAGTGTTACTGTCTGATAACTTTCCTGACAATCAAACCTCTGCCATAGTGGCTTCCTTTTTAGCCACGGTGATAAAGAAGCAAGATTTTCATGAGTTTAGATAGTTTAAAGTGATAATGACGAGTTATGTCTATGTGAATTGGGTATGTTCAAGTGTACAGTTCATATTTTGTTGGTGTTTGTATGGCTTATGGCTTCGGCCGGAAAAGCAATAAACATATTATTATTAATTTATACTTACAGAAACCACACCGACTTTTAACAACAACCAATACAAGGAAAGCAGCTAGAATCCTTCATTTGCATGAACTATATACAAAGTAACTACTTGCAGCACATTGGCTGGCCTATAAGGCAACAGTTATGATTGGCTGTTACCGACACAAAAGACCAATAGTCTTGTAGGCCTCAGGAGCCTTCATTCCTAACATATTGAATCTACACATGTTATGTGTGTATAGCAGTTTCCACACAATTGGTACCCTGTTTTCTGGTGTTCTCAACTGCAGAGAAAGGTATATTTATTTGAAGACAAGATGTTCAACTGTCCTGTTATAATTAACTATAAAACTAAAATGTGGTACAGGTATAGTCCAAGGCATCCTGAGTATCTGAAAAATCTCTCTGGCAAAATGGCTGACCTGAAGTATACTCTGGAAAAAATTTTCCACACTAGTCTAAAATATAAATTAATCAATTATTATCGTATTGGGACCCAGAAGATGGCAGATGTTTAAATTAGAACTCTTCTTTTAGGAATAATTAAACTCGTGATAAAGTTTGTTTGAACAAGAAACAAAATAATGGCTTAAGTTTAAAAGCTAATAAAAGCTAGAAGATAAGCATTAATTCGAGATCTTATCTTCCTTGCTGGAATGTTTGGCAAATTAAAGAGCTTTTTTGGCGTTACTAATTGAAACAACTGTCATTTCAGTTCGAGAGAATAAGATTGGAAGATTTCTTATTTTGAAAAAGGACTGTTCTCTAGACCTTGTTGTCTGAAACTTACCACCTCCTTGTTTCTTTCATCCAAGAAAGAACGTCGATGGGAGTTATGTGCAGGAGCGAACTCTTGTGATAAGTTTGTTGCTTATGAACTCAAGAGCTACTTTTCAGGAGTTTCGGAATTGCTATTTACATACACCAGAATACTTTAACTCTGTTGTACTTTAACTTTTTATAGCGAAGTTTCAGCTGGTTAGGGAGTTAAATGCAAGATAAAACTCTCCTAACAAGACATGAATAATCAATGCACGCTGTGTAACTGATGACTGATATGCCTTGCATAGGGAAGAAAAGACCTGGGCCATCTAATAGGCTTCTTAATGGCAGACCTCCTCCTTTAAAGCCATCTAAGTTGGATAATTACCTGCAGCTGCATACTTTAGACAACGTGGATAAAACAACAGGGCCTTGTAGCCCAATTTCAACTTCAAATCATCATACACTGCTTACTGAGGAAGATAATTTAAAATTGCCTCAAGAAAATATTGGTGACATATCTTTTAGAGGAACACTTTATGAGTAATGGTACTCATAATTCCTCTTCTGGATTGTCTCAATGTGCCAAGGAGAAAACACTGTTTGACTTTGATTTTATGGGCACGCAGTGCCTTTTGATGACTGCAAAGTTATTCCTGGGACTATCAGAAATTAATGCAACTATAGATGAGATTAAATCTTGGATGGCTGATATACAGTATATTCTTAGATGTTTTTCAGAACAAAAAGTATTGCAAAAATGTTACCTGCACAGATGTCCTTGGTCAATGGAAACTCAGGTCACAGCAGTTGTCAGATATGCATTTTTCTCTTTGTCAGGCCCAGCAGCTTGCCCCCTATCTCTCCGCCTGCGATCTAGCAACAATGGTCCATGCAATGGTCACCTCTAGATTGGATTACTGTAACTCACTCTATGCAGGGCTGCCCTTGAGATTGAGTTGGAAACTGCAATTGGTCCAGAATGCAGTAGCGCATGTCCTTAAGGGCTCTCCAAAGAGGGCACACATACAACCTGTGCTATGCCAGCTGCATTGGCTCCTGGTTGAATTCTGGATCAGGTTCAAGGTCTTGGTTTTAAATTTTAACACCCTTAGTGGACTGGGACCAACATAGTCACAAGACCATCTCTCACCATATGTTCCCCGAAGGGCACTGCATTCAGCAGACCAATATATGCTGGTGATTCCTGGCCCCAAGGATGTTCGCCTGGCCTCAACTAGGACCACAGCTTTTTTGGCTATGGCACCAGCCTGGTGGAACACTCTCTCTGTAGAGATTCAGGCCCTGCGGGACTTGTTACAGTTCTGCCAGGCCTGTAAATCAGAGATGTTCTGCCAGGCCTATGGAGATGGTTGAGATGTGGCTGAAATTCCCAGCTGTCTTCTTGCTGTCGGATCTTGTTCCTCTGTTCTTAGTTTTACTGACGTTAGTAGTTAATTTATACTGGATCCAATCAGTCATTTTCAGAATAGCAAGGTATTGTTAATTCTGTTTTTAATATATTTTTTGTCACCGAGGCCCATGATTGTAAACATTTATTATGTAGTTTGTTTTAAACAATATTTTTTTGGGTTTAAATTTGTATTGTGATTATTGGACCATTTGTTTTCTTTTAATGTTCTTTGATAAGACTTTGAGCCAATGCAATAAAGTTGAATTGAACTTAATTGAACCTAAGTGGAAAGTTTTGACATCTAATACAGAGGATGCAAGTACAAAATGTAAACACAGAACAAGCCAAGCTATACATGGGACAAAGTACTGGGCTCTGGAGATTCAATTGCCATTTTACACATGCATGCTTGGACAGGGGAATAAATGATTTCTAATAGCAATCAGAAGTTGTATCTACATCTGCATAACACAGTAGATTTATTAGTAAATTATAAGCTAAAATTACCTCTGCATATTCATCAAAAGTATGTTCCTCAGCTTCAAATGCTTGTATACGGTCATCTGCAGAACCATCTACCAGCCAGCCATATCTTTCAACTGCAAGGCAACAGTCGCATTAAAAGTTCGTCAGTATTATGTACATCACAAGATTAACAGTGCGATCCTAAAATGAGTTACACCCTTCTAATTCAACTGAAGTAAAAGGTCTTAGAGCGATACACTGTAATATACTAAAATTCTCTTGCAAGCGCCAATTCTAAGTCACTCACCATAATAATCGAAATGTGCTTTGGGACCTTTCAAGTTCTCATTAATTGCTCCCTTCAGTATAGATGAGGCCCAAGTTATCACATGATCAGGAAGTTCAGTGTCAATAGTAGAAACTACAGTTCCACCTCCTAACCAAGAATGTATTGTTTGAACATTCTATTTAAAACACATAAAAGAGTTACACAGATTTTAAGTAATGGTTTATTAAAGAATAAATGTATTAATTGGACATCTCGTAAAGAAAATATTTTATGGAATTTAGCATTACAGATTTCCCATATAGACTGATTTGCACTGATCAACACAAACTTATTCCATTAATATTTATAACACAGGCTGTAACCATACTTTTCTTTGCCTTTCAAAGTTCACTTTGGTCTTGACTTGCTTTAATTATTTTACACCATCTGTAAACTTAACCATCTCACGGTTTATTCCTTTGTTACAAATGATTTGTAAAAACATTTAACAGTGGGGAATCCTACTACATAAAACAGGATAGCTATATATGCATCTCAAAACACAAAGCTAGCAGTGATTCATTCTTGTGCGTGAGTAAAAAGTAATTCTGCTTGCATAAGGGAGAGAAGTGAAATTTTCTTCTAGTGGCTACACCTTATATCTCATGAGGTTCTACACCTAAAGATCCCCTGACCTTAGGGAAGGGTTCTGGGAGAGGCTGCAATTTCAGGAAGGAGCTTCTCCATGCATGAGCAGAGCACCCAGGCATACCAGTTGGGATCCCTCCCAGCTATTTTTAAACTCTTTTACTTGAGCTGGAATTGTGAACTTGATGGTCGGTGGTGGTTTTAGGATTTCTTTACTTCCATCCGTTTTACACATTTATTATGCTACTTTATATACATGCTGGCCTCAACTTGCTATTCCCCAGCCAAACCAGATGATCAACAGATGTGCTGTCAAGGTTAGTAGGGTGAACCCCCAAAGAATTCTGGATTCCATCTGGCTCCATTAGGCTCTGAAGGCAGACCTCAAGACCAGTGAATGCTGGTTCAGAGAGGAATAATTTGACCATAACAATGGTGTCATTTCAACATCCTCAATAACTAAACCACTATTTAAGGGTCATGGTAAACATCACATCTAGTATGTGACCTCTACAAATGTACAGCCAGTTATTATTTGGGATAAACCAGTAGTTGTATTAGTCGTACTTAAAAACAACTCTAAAGGGTTAAGGTATAATTGATGTAACAGTTACCATTCCTATACTATGATGTAATATACCATTCCTATGAGATAAAGTAAGAGAAGACTAAACTGCACCTGCAGACTCTGGGAAATCAAAGTAATTATGAACAATATAGCATCCTCCAGATCTTGAAAGCTTGGATAAAAGTCCATTTTCTCATCATCAAAAGTCAGCTCCATCTTAAATAAAGGCAGCCATCCTTGCTCTTGAAGATCAAATAGTTTCACATAAGCCTCAACAGTTCTTTTCAATAAGTCCTTTATCTATAAAAGACCACAGAATGATTTCATTACTTGCCATGAAAGAAAATGTCTCCCCACTTCAAGCAAATTTATACAAACATACTGAGAAATCTACCCAGATGGCCTATTAGGTTGCCAACCTCCAGGTGGAGACGGGAGATGCCCCAGAATTATAACTGAATTACAGACATCAGTGAAAATGGCTGCTATGGAGGGCTGATATAGTATTATACTTCACTGAGGTCCATCCCTTCTCCAAACACCACCCTCTTCAGCCTCCATTCCAAAATCTCCAGGAATTTCCCAACCCAGATTTAGCAACCCGAGCCCCTATTGACCAGATTTGTGATTTATCTTAATGTAGCTCCAGTCCATTTTGTAGAATTTCAGTTTATTTAAAATGTAAATTCTGAAATTTAAAATAAAGCATGAAAATTTAGGGCATAATACAGACAAATTATTTTTGTGGGTGCTGCTAGGCCCATAGAATGAGATTATGTAAGGACACATAGAACCCTCTTCTTTCTTCTACAGACTGCTCTCAAGTGGGCAACTGGCAAGTTACTCCAGTTCTGGACACTGGAGATTGAATGCAATGCTACACGGAAAATGTGTGTTGATCTCCAACTTTAAAATATGGCCAGCATGCGACAATCCTGAAGACCATCTAGGAGGTAGTGTGGTTCAGATTTACACAATTGCCCCCTATCTCTTTGCTTTTAAGCTACATTGATCCATGCACTGGTCACCTCCAGATTGGGCCACTGTAATTCACTCTACGCAGGGCTACCCTTGAGACCAACCCAGAAACTGCAAATGGTTCAGAATTCTGTGGTGCATGTCCTTACAAGGACTCCGTTTAGGGCACATATACAATCTGTGCTGTGCCAGCTGCATTGGCTTCTGGTTGAATTCTGGATCAGATTCAAGGTTTTGGTTTTAACATGGGACTGACATATCTGTAGAACCCTCTCTCACCATATGTTCCCTAAGGGGCATTATGCTCAGCTGATCAACAGCCCTGGCTTTGGCATCAGCCTGGTGGAACACACTTTCTGTTGAGACCTGGGCCTTGTGGGCCTTGTTACAGTTCTGCCGGGTCTGTAAAACAGAGATGTTCTGCCAGGCCTATGGTTGTGGCTGAGGCACTGGTAAACTATCCTGCCAGCCTTCTTGCTGTGGTTTTTGTTTTGTTCCGCTTCTGCAGGTTTAGATCTTGGCAGATCTGCCTGTGTCTAACCACACAGTATATGATTGATTTGTATATTGAATGCCCAAGTAATCTTGTATCTTGGTTTATATTGTATTTATATTGTATTTTATAGCATATTGATAGCATTTGTTTTTATATATGCCTATGTACCTGTATGTGATTATGCCATTGTAACCCGCCCTGAGCCTGTTTGCGGGGAGGCCAGGCTAGAAATTGAATCAATTAATCAATGGGAAAATCCGTACGTATTTTATAAAAAGCATAAAAAGCATAAAATCTAGGTGTTAGTGCAGAATTTTATTTTATCCATTTATAATCTGCCTGTATCCTGAAGTGCTCAAAGCAGCATTTTACTTAATTTAATTCTTTAATAAAATTTAAATAATCTCATCTAAATATGATTCTATATTATATAGAAAGATTAGAAGTTCTGGTTTTACAGCTACATATCATGCCTGTTTTTTACTCTTACAGTTTTTTCACACATTTTGGGGTCTATACTCCTTTTTTTAAAAAAAGGATTTGCTTAACAGGCCTGTGCAATTTGTGATCCAAACAAGCTAAAATACAGTTTATCAACCAGAGATGGCAGCAAATCAGGGGTTCGCTAAACATCTTGCTTTTGCTATAACACATGGCTGTGTTCAGTGGGTCTCAGGTTGTACAGGTCTGGTTCAAAAGGTATTTTGAACAACATACATACTATCTGACAGCTAATCATTCCAATTAACTTTAGCAGATTCTATGCTTTTGAGTTTGTGGCATCATTCAGTTTGCACTATCATTCATTATATATAACAGTAATGTTCCATTGATAGAGTTGCCAATCTCCAGATGGGGCCTGGAGATCTCTCAGAATTACAACTGATCTCCAGACAGCAAAGATCAATTACCCTGGAGAAAATGGCTGCTTGGGAGGGTGGACTTTATGGCTTTATAACTGCTGAGCTCCAGCCTGTCTCCAAAATTTGCCCTCCCCATCTCCACCCACAAAATCTCCACGTATTTCCCAACCCAGAGCTGGCAACCCTATAAAATCAAGCTGTCTGTAAAGAGCTTAATGCAAGTTCTAGAAACATTATTAGGTAAGTGTCATAGAACTTTTCGTGTTTCCATAAGATTTTGACTTGTACAACACACATTTAATATTATATTCTCCAGTTAGTAATTAATAGCCTTATTTCTAGTTTTAGCAGGGGACAATTAACATGATCTGTAATTAAAATCTAATTGTGAATTCACTCAGGTTCATAGTAATTTCCCAATGGCTTCAATATCATATATAGGCACTCCAATCCAACTAGCTCTTGTTAATACACAGTTTCTGACGAGCGCATGGAATCATACCTCCATTACAGAAACTTCTCCATTCAGTCCAACAAAGATCAGCACCAAGAGTGTGGTTCTTTGCATATGCAGAGAGCTACTTGTTTGGGAAAGCTCCATAAGCACTTTGTAGTGCACATACAAGGTCTCTAGTCTGGCAAGAATCTGCTACTGTAGATAACTGAAAATGCAGCTTTACCTGATTAGACATAAGTGTAGCAACACAGTTATAGAAAGAATCAACTTTGTCTGGTTTTACACCTTCCAGTGCCTCTTTTTTGGTGAAGAGATTGATAACCCTAGGGTACCATGTATTTAATAACTTTTCTTCTGTTTTTAAGCAGTTTATAGACACGTCATTCTGAAGTGATTCGCAATCAACAGGGCCTTTTGACCTAGTCATTAATAAAATAAGACAGATATGAAAAATTAAACTGTATGAAACATGGACACTGAATTCCCTTCCCCACACTATTTACACTTTTTCTTCAGCCTTTATAGCCTCACTTTTTCCTTCTTTCTTGTCTTCTTCCCACTCAACAGTCAATCAATATATCTTTTATCTGCCCCCCCCCCAATTACAGCTATATTGATTAACTTCATTTATTCCCTGCCTTTCTCCTCAATGGGGACCCAAAGGAGCTTAGATCACTCTCATTCACTTTATCCTCACAACAACCCTGTGAGGTAGGTTAGGCTGAGAGTGTGTTACTGGCCTGAGGTCACCCAGTGAGCTTACATGGCAGAATGAGGATTCAAACATGGGTCTCCAAGATCCTAGTCTGATATGCTAACCACGACACCACAGGCTTTTGTAAGGTGGCTGATGTTGAACAGTAGTGAGCAGCCAACCTTGGGTGAATCATGCAAGTCATGTGGTATCAAGTCACCTGGTGGTTGCTGCTGGGCCTGGCTCCAATGAGTACTCCTTCAAAGGCTAAAACAGCCCTGGAAAGGGCCCTGCCCTCTCCCTTGACTTTTGCTGATAGAAACCAAGGTTCTAGGTTGACAACACTCTTATGATTGCCTGGTTATGGCCACTGAGGGCATCTGTTTCTTAAAGCTACCTCTTATCATTTTGGGAGGTTTACCTCTCAATACATTCTTTTTTTAGATCTTAGAAAGATCTACCTTTTCAGTCCATGGCCCCAATCTCCAAATTTAAGTATTATTATTGTTGTTGTTATTATTATTATCCATAGATGGTGGCCACATTGAAAATTAGATATATTTATTAAAATACTGAACCTATAGTTTATTTGGAGGAAAGCAGTCTTGATTCAAAGCTGGAAAAATAAAATAAAATAGTAACAGTAACAGGATATTAAAATCTTATAATTATTTCACTGAGGCTGTCTAATTTCTAGCGCTGTAAGGAATCATGATTTTAGCAACTTTTTAAAATATTGACATAAAAATGAACAACTATTACATAATCTAATGTACCTAAACAGACATATTTACACATACAATATTTAGAATTTTACTCAATTCAATTCAATTCAATTCAAATACCTTTAATGGCTATAAAGATCTAAGACAACAAGTCACTATAAAAGAATTTTACTCCAACATAAATTTTACCTGAAACTTGACAGATCCACTAAAAGCAAACTGGAAAAGGTTTTGTAACCAATATCCAGTAAAGTTCTTAGAGTTGGATGAAGAATATGTAAATTTGCAAGAATCTGTTTTCTTGCTTGTAGAAAGCTTTTATGCCAAGGCTGAGAAAAATCGAATCCTCTGGAAAAACAAAGAAGATTTTAAACAGAAGCACAAGCAAAGCAATTTCATAACTTTTATTAACAGCAGGAATACTTTCCAGCTTAAATATATTTGACTGATTTTAAGACTTCAAGTTTCCTGCTTCAGAAAAAAAATACTGCTTCCTATGAAGTTATAACTGAGGCAGAGACAAATGCATATCTGCAGAAGTCTCCAGAAACTTTGCATTTCCCAAATCTTCTCAAAACTTAGTTTGAAGGGTGGCATGCCATAGGCCACTCTAAAGAAGAGGACATAATAACTGACTGCCCCACAGGCAAGGAATACTTAACCCTGAGGAACCAGAAAGTGTACTTTAACCACCTCATCACACGGCTGATTTCTCTCTCAAATCCTTAGTGCATCTAAAGATACAGCTTCCATTTCCAGGTGAAGACCTGGTAACCCCACTCTCACAAACTTATGTTTGCAACCCTGATATTAATATTCCAGCTACCTTTCTGTTACTCTCACCAGTCCATAAGAATAATTGCGTAATTTAGATTTCCAACAACTAAAATCAGAAGTATTTGTCCTACAAAACTAACAGTACAATCCTATGCAGTTACTTCAGTCTAAGCCCATAGACTTCAATGGAATAACTGCATAGGATTGCACTGTAGGAGTTTTGTTACCTCCTCATCCTCTAGAACCCAATTAATCAGATATATAGAGAAAGGGCAATTATAACAGCCTGATCTATAGAATAAGCTCAAGCTCAAGCCTAGTGCCATCCACATTACAGAGATACACTTACTGATCATACAGATCATAGTCACAAGCAAGAAGCTAGCAAGATGCCTCCTACTTAATATATATATGCATCAGATAGGCTCATTAGACCCTAAAGGATAATTGATTTAGTTTACTCACACAGGTGAAACTGGCAAAGGTCCTTCTTTTTCATATTCAAGCCCTTTTACAGAAGGCTTGACAAGAACACTTCGCACTAGAATAAATAAATAAGGAAATATTATTTACAATATTTTTTAAAACTCTGTTTTTCCATTCTTTCTTAATAAACAAATCATTAGAATGTTCAAATGTTTGAAGACTTCTCTCAAATGTTACTGTAGAAACTAACGACATATTTTATATTAGCCCAGCTCTGCCATAAAAATAGAACCCCCCCCCCATTTCCAACAATCTCTTCTTACCTTTTCATATATTAAAAAAATCACTATTTAACATTTATTTTGTTTTTGAAAACTTTGACTTTGTTAAGAGATGGTGTAATGTAGAGGTTAAGAAGGGTATGAAGTCTGAGCTGAAAGCTCTCCAGTTGAAGACTTGTCTCAGCTATGAAGTTAACAGGTAACCCTGCAGGTTCACACCAAGGGCTTATCTGTTCCCGAACCTTCTTTCCAACAATAGTCAGCCAGATGTCTCTGGAAAGCCCACAAGAAGGTAAACCACCATATTTTGGCTTCAGACCACTGTTGTAGCCTGGGGATAGTAAAGCTAATCTACCTTTCAGGATTACTGAAGTAACTCTTTATAGCACTTCATTTATTAAGTATTACTATTACTAAAACTAGAAACAAAAACAAGTTGGCAGGCTTTCAGAAAATAAGGATAAAGGGGGAAATCTATGATACAGCCAGGTCAGTTTTTGCTGTCCAATAAGAAAAAAAGTATGTTGCAGAAAATTATAAATTATGTAATAGGAAAAACATTTTTAGGAATATATAGATGATAGTAAAATAGAAAAGAGTCCTATAGCACCTTTAAGACTAACCAACTTTACTGTAGCATAAGCTTTCGAGAACCACAGTTCTCTTCATCAAATGCTTTGTCCATGCATCTGACAAACAGAACTGTGGTTCTCGACAGCTTATGCTACGGTAAAGATGGTTAGTCTTAAAGGTGCTACTGGACTCTTTTCTATTTTGCTACTACAGACTAACACGGCTAACTCCTCTGGATAGATGACAGTGATTACTAAGAGCTGTGTTCTAGTATCAGTTAGGGTTGCCAACTGTGGGTTGGGAAATTCTTGGAGATCTGGGGATGGAACCTGGGGAGGGAGCTCAGCAGGGATGTGATGCCATAAAATTCATCCTCTGAAGCTGTCATTGGTTTCCAGGGGAACTAATCTCCAGGCCCCACCTGGAGGTTGGTAACCTTAGTACCAATAGAGATATAATATGTACACATATAATTAGTGGAACTTACCCATATATCGCTTCATGCTCATTTCATAATCTGAAGTTACCTCAGCTAAGAGTTGTTCAACTAGTTTTTCCCTGCCTTTGGCTTCCATTAGATGCTGAGGTACCATAGTGAGCATGGAGGTTAACCATTCCTGCTGAATAGGCACTATTGGATTACTTTCTACACACTTCTTCATAAAGAGATAATTGTTCTGAAATGACACCATGATCATACACATAATCTCCATAACATTAAAACCAAACAGTGCTTTTCCTTATTCATTTATTAAAAAGCTGTACTTTTATATCATGTTAAGTTGGTCGGCCTCTTTTGAAAGCTAGAAGTCAAAATATTTGTCAGTTTATTGCAATTAGCAGTTCTGCTATACAATATAAAAATATTTGCAGAACAAAATAATAAGCAGTAAATAATTTAAATCAGTTTATCCTCTCTTCAATTCAACAGCAGAAAAGGTTATCAGGAAACTGGACAATTTACCTTTAGCTGATACTGATATTCATAATAAATGTAATAGCATATTATAACCTAAGCCTCAAAAACTTTGAGCAATTTCAACAGTCAACGAAACAATGAAATGTCATGGTAGTAGGCAGTTCAAAAGAAAACTCATGTAATACCTTTGATTATAGCCACTTTGGGTCCCCAACAGGGAGAAAAGTGGGATAAAAATATACTTAATAAATTAAGACCAACAAAAATAAGATAAAACAGTGTGTAAGCATCAGAGTTCTCCACAGTTCTTTATCAGACAGGATGTTAAATAACAACATATGTCACCTTCTACAGGGGATAAAGAGGGGCACCAAAGTTTCACAGAAAACAGATTTGGTGAAAATCAATACATAATAGTATTTAACAGGAAAGAACTTCACCATGTCTTAACAAATCATCCTGAAGTATAGCAGTGGTTTTTCCAGACCTAGCAGCCACTGAGCTGTTAGCATGTGACATTAGGATCATGTGACAGGAAGTGGGGGAGCCAGAGTGATCTTACCCATGTCAAAGCCAGAACCACAGGCAGCAGTCCAAGAGCGCAGGGTTCAGGAAAGATAAGATAAGCACCAGGAAGTATACTGCTTTAAAGGACAAGCAACAATCTGAACCATTGGACTGGATCCAGATTACATTTTCAATCTGCAGAATGGAATTTTCCTGCCTCTCCCCTCCTCCTGAAAGCCCACTGAGTCCACAGAATGTTGCTCCTGAGAGATAGCAGAACTTTAGAAATGACATGAGGGGAGTATGAAGCAGGAAGAGGAAACTACTGATTTAGTTCAGACCTACCACTGACCTCATCTTACCATCCTAGTGCTCATCTCAGAATTCATGTAAAGAGAAGCAGGAGCTGTGGTGCCCTTGCTCTCAGTGCAGTAGGTTCTTCCAGAAGGCAGGCATTTTTTTAAAAATGGGAGGCCTACAGTACGGTTGCCAACCCTCACTGGCACCCCAGCAGGAGACTGGGGGGGGGGAGGGGAGCATGAAGAAGGTATTTTGTTTGATTCCTAGAGAATTACAGCACTGAGATTATGTTGATGTTACATCTGGTTCACACCAGAACTGATGTCACACATGGGCATGACGCTGAATCACACAAACGCGCTCTCCCCTACCACTAACCTATTGAGTAGCAGTGGAAATGGAGGGCCAGGCTATAACAGGAAACCTTCCCCTCCCTAGACTAGAGGGGCTCACAACCCAGCAGGTGGGACACCCAAGAGTCTTAACACATGGGATGAAGGCTACTGGACTACAATATCTGCTAACTGGTTCACAAAGGGATTGTCTAATGCACGCTTGAGAGACAGCAAGCCAAACTTACGTAATGGTGGCTTGCCCTTTACTCTCCTGCTTTTGCCTTCTTGGACAGGCTGAAAAATACTAGGGCCATTTCCACACTACTTACCTTCATCTGGAACGCTGCGGAACGTTGCAAAAAAAACCTGCAGAAGATAGCATCTTCTTGTGCGAGTTTTGCGCGACATCACACAAAACTCGTGTGAGAAGACGCTATCTTCGGTGGGTTTTTTGCGACATTCCACAGCATTCCAGATGAAGGTAAGTAGTGTGGAAATGGCCTAGGTTTAGCAAAGTTATGAGTAGGATATCACATGTGACCAATAGGCAGCATTCAGCTTGCTGTGTCACAACTTGTACACATATGATCTAATGCAAAAGGATGCAATAAACAGGATAAGTGATATCAGCAATTTTCATATTAGCTAACTCAATGAAGAACACCTTCCAGGAGAGAGAATTTTTTTTTATACAGTGTGCAATGTAATCCCATCCATTCAAAAACAGACACTAGTATTAAAATAATACTGGACATCCAAAATATCCATACTCCAATAATCACCCATTTTTTTTCTTGCTCCATGGACCAGGAACATGGTCTTCAAGTTTACTTAACAGAATTTCAGAGCATCTTCCAAGTTATTCCAGAATATAATTGTAATGATTTTAAGTAAATGTATGTATGTGTCTTTAAATGCTTGGTATGGTATAGATGGAGAATGGGGTGAAAGAGAGGGATGAGTGAGTGATATGATTGGTTGATGACTGAGAGTGTGGGTGGAGTGAATGCAGTTTTCAGTTACTGGGTGGAGAGAAAAGATTCAGTCAGGGCAAGAGAGGCAAGCTGTGAGCAGCCTGAGCTTGTTTATGTTGTCTGAGAGAAATAGAAATTTTGTGGAAGCCTGAACTGCTGTTTGTGAAAGAACATTCAGTCAGGAGAAAGCAGGCAAACTGTGTGTGCGCCTGAGAAAAGGTCTTACTTGTAATTGAGAGAGAAATTAATATCAAAAGCAGGCAAACTGTGTGTGAAGCCTGAGAGAAGATCTGTGTGACTGGGTTTAAGTAAAGTAACTTTAAAAATTGAGAACTACTCTTTTGAAACCATCAGGTTTTGGAAATAATATGAAACCGATACACTTCTTATAAAAATAAAACTTAACTTTTTTATATATATATATCCCAGAGTATCTGTCATTCCTATATCCCATTCCTTTCCTCAGGGCCACATAGTACCACGAAAAAGCCTGACCCTTGGGCACGTTACTAAAGGGGAAATTTAAATAAAATATCTTGGAATATAATGTTCCTGGTGGCAGCAATCTACCCAGAGGGTGTAAGAGAAAGATTAAAGGCAAAATCTACCCAAGAGAAAGAGGGGGTTGTAGTAATAATCATACAATATTTTAAAACTCATGATTCAAGAAGTGAGGGTTTTTATATTACTTCAGTATGTACAAATCAACAAGTAGACAATTAAGCAACTCTTAATTCTTCCTCTGAACATTCTTTAGACAGTTTTTCCTCCCTTTCAGAATCAAACTACGTTACTGGGGGAAAAAAACTTTTAAAATGTTTCACTTACTCGTATTTTCCTCTGCTCACTGTTCATCTATTGAAAAAAGTACAATAATGAATTACAAGAAAGGGAAGAATACCATATAGAAACAAAAACACCTCCTCCAGAGGAACATCACTTTCCATTACATTTCCACAGTACAGTGGATATATAAATGTATCCACCCCTCCTCCCTCAAATACTCATAAGCCGGAACTCCAGTGCTTCTTTGCACAGAAGACGAACACACTGTTAGGAAAATAGAAAAGAGTCCAGTAGCACCTTTAAGACTAACCAACTTTACTGTAGCGTAAGCTTTCGAGAATCACAGTTCTCTTCATCAGATGCATCTGATGGAGAGAACTGTGATTCTCGAAAGCCTACGCATCAGATGCATCTGACGAAGAGAACTGTGATTCTCGAAAGCTTACGCTACAGTAAAGTTGGTTAGTCTTAAAGGTGCTTCTAACATGGCTAACTCCTCTGGATCTATGACACTGTTAGGAATGAGCACACGTGTACAACAATTTCCATCAGCTTAACAGATACACCAGCAGTAGCAGCAAGGATAATATCAACAGGGATGTCATTGTGCTGCACCCTCTTGTCCCTTCTGTTGCTGATACAAGTGGGATCCTCTGAAGATTCTACAAATATTTGGGTCTAGCATAGTCAATTTGAATAGTGTCTGACTCAATCTACTCCGTGCATGAAATTCTGTTCTTTTCCTCCTCCTCTTAAGGATGTAAGCCTTAGATGTATCACTGTCACATCTTAAAAAGCATCACTAACTTACTGTAGCAGGCAGTTCTGGAGCAGGAGGTGGAGAACCTCTCTTAGCAAACTCTTCTATGGCTGTTGTATAGTCTTTCATAGCCCCAGTAACACTGAAGAAAAATATACAGCAAAGATGTAATTTTAAAAACTTGCAAATAAACACTTTGAAAACTAATACAAATAGTTACCATAGTCCGGTCTTTTGTCCATCACTTTGCAATACTGTTTCTCATACTTTGTTATTTATTTACTTCATTTAGAACCAAACTTTCTCTCTGAGACTCAAGGAGGATTCCACAGTTAAAATCAATGTAATCAGAGCAGTATACATACACTTCACAAAGCACTCACTTGGATTAAAAAAATTAGAGTAGTGTACTAAACAATTAACTATATACAATATAATAATGTAATGCAACAAACAATGAAACAAGACTGGATTACAAAATTAAGAAAACAGTGCAACAGTATGATGTACAGTACGGTGTTGTACTACACAGCAATCACTCAGGAATAACCAAACAATTACATTTAGCTGTCTACAAAATTACTTGCCGTTCATTATCCTACCCCAGCTTTGGAGCTGCTACATACATATTCCCTCTACAGGCTTAAGATCACAGTCCAAGAAATTTCATTATTATTACAATATACTCCTAATAGCAGAATACACACACACTCAAAATTAGGGAAATACTAACTGAGGGTCTATGAGGAATCATGGGGAGTAAGAATAAATCCTGCCCCACCACCGTAAAAAGTCTCCCCTTCCAGAATTCTTTAAGGTCTTCAGAGGCTTAAACTGGCTACTCTCCCTTCTCCCCCCTTTCCCTTGAACTAACTTTCAACATTTACTCTTGCACTATGTTCAGGGGGAAAATTTGGAACTACTACCCCGAAATCCCTGTCTCCAGGATTCTCTAAACTCTCAAGCACATGAGAAAACTGATTTTTCCTCCCCTCATCTGCCCCCCATTTACTGTCATTTATCTCTACATAGGTCTCCCTTCAAAGTCAATTCAGAGATTTGGAGATTCCAATTGAAGCAGAATGCTGCAGTTCAGTTATTAGACAGAGCATGCATATTACTCCCATTCCATAGTCACTTCATTGACTGTCCATCCATTGGTTACCAGGCTCAGTTCAAGGTACTGGCTATCAGATACAAAGCCCTTCTAAGGCTTCTTAGTTCACCATATCTACAGGATCACCTCTCTCCTCATACTCCATCAAACAGCTTTGCTCAACTGAACCAGGCCTTCTGCAGGTGCTACCCTGCAAATGGGCAAAATCAACAACTGCCTGTACACATGAATTCTCTGTTGTGGCCCCCACCTTATGGAAAGGCAGCCTGATAAGGTTAGAAGGGCCACCAATCTCCTGGCTTTCTGCAAACTATGCAAGACTGAATTATTCAGGAGGTATTTATTTTTATACAGGTAAGAGGACTGTACTATGAGGAAATGGTCAGATGATGGTAAAGGGACAGTGACTATGAACTATACTACTTAGTACCTACTGAGTAGTTTCTATGTTGTTGAAAATACCATGTTAAATTGCTTAACAGTGCAATCCTAAGCAGCAGGGTGGAAACCGCATAGGGAGAGAACTAAGCCTTGCACAGGCCTTACAGTGGCTTGTCTCTTTTCTGCATGGTTGGGGACAGAGGGTGGCGCTTGGTTAGAAATTGTCATCCCGCCACCCTTTGGTGTGCAGGGTCCCACAGGGAGCAATACCCTCCCCATTATTGTTTAACATCTATATGCGCCCCCTTGCCCAGTTGGTGCGAAGTTTCAGACTTGGGTGTCATCAATATGCAGATGACACCAAGTTGTATCTGATGATGGACGGACGGCCCAGCTCAGCCCCAGATGTCCTGGAACATGCTTTTGCAGCTGTGACTGGTTGGTTGAAGCAGAGTTGGCTGAAACTGAACCCGACGAAGACGGAGGTCTTGTACTTGAGCCATGGGGGATTAGGTTCAGGATTCCGGCTCCCAGCCCTTGATGGGGCACCGTTAATGCCAGTTCTGAGGGTTAAGAGCCTGGGGGTGATCTTGGATGCCTCCCTGAAAATTGAGGCACAGGTCACAGAGGTTGTCAGGTCCTCTTTTTTCCATCTGTGGCAGACCAGGCAACTTGTCCCTTACTTGTCAACCCATGACTTAACTACAGTGATCCAAGCAACAGACTTCTCTAGGCTAGATTACTGTACCTCACTCTACGCTGGGCTGCCCTTGAGCCTGATGCGGAGATTACAGCTGGTACAAAATGCAGTGGCACGTCTTATTATGAGAGTGCCAAATAAGGCACATATAACACCGTTCTTATGCGAGCTGCATTGGTTGCCAGTGGAGTACCAGATTAGATTCAAGGTTTTGGTATTGGCCTATAAGGCCCTGTGCGGACTGGGACCAGCGTATCTACGGGACCGTCTCTCCCCGTATATTCCCCGGAGGACACTCCGATCAGGGGACAAACAGCTGTTGGTGGTCCCTGGCCCCAAGGAGGCCCGCCTAGCCTCGACTAGAGCCAGGGCCTTTTTGGTCCTGGCTCCCACCTGGTGGAATGCTCCGTCTGCTAAAACCAGAGCCCAGCCAAAAAGAAAGGGGTGCATCAATCTGCTGCCTGAGATATTGCAAGCAGCAGTGAGGCTTTGGAGATGCATGGGGAGAAGGTCTGTTGACCCCTGATGCAGTCTGGAAACAAGTGTTATCAATGACCGGTTCTTTGTCGGGTCTTCGGTCCTTTGAAGTTCACCATCTCCTTGTTTCATTTGGAAAGATAAAGCAACATGCAAGAGACTGTTTAATGTTTACAACAGGAACAGTGTTGTTCCATGCTCTTCTATGCACTGACTTTGTCATCTCTCTTTGAGCTTCCACCTTGCTGAAAGAAGCAAATTTACTACAGTTGGCCGGATATTGTGTAATATTGTATATGAGAATTGGATATATATAGCCTGGAAGTGTTTAGAATTAGATCAGACATGCACTGTGTCACTTTGTATTATTAATAATCACTCATTATACTTTTGCAATTTTCCATTGGTTGTTGTCTTGTCCCTTTGCTGTGGTTTTCCACTTTGGTTGTTGCAAAACCAGAGCCCGGCAGGACCTACTATCCTTCTGCCGGGCCTGCAAGAAAGAGTTGTCCCGCCAGGCATATGGTTGAGGCTGGGCCTCCGCCGGCCTGAAAAAAAGGTGTATAAATTCTTAACCCTCCCTGTGAAGGCTGTCCACCATCCTGTTTTAAATATGTATGAATTTTTACTGTATTTTAATATGTTGTTTTTATTGTATTTTGTATTTTAATATGTTGTTATCTGCCCTGAGCCCGCTTGCAGGGAGGGCAGAATAGAAATTTGAAATAAATAAATAAATAAATAAATAAAATGGCACTTACGCCAACGTAAACCCCTCTCCGCTGGCACCCACCCGAGGCGCAGTACCGCAGACAGGTCACCGGCAGCAGGCACGTTGGCAGCTGGGCAGAGGCACCAGTCTGGTGCAAGTTTCCACGCTGGTGCGGGAGGGGGCGGGGTGGGAGGCAGGGCGCGAGTGTGTCCACTTCCAAAGCCACTCCAGCCCTGGGAACGCCCCCTCCAGCAGCGGCAAGTTATGCCAGGAAAAAAGGAGGCGCAGCCCATAGGCACCCATTGAACAGGAAAACACGAGCCCTTCTCTCGCTGCTCAGCCCTGCCCCTGCAGCCCGAAGGAGCATAGGATGGGAACTACCATGGAGGCCAATCCACGTCTGCTTCTGGGATGGGCGAGCCCCCCCCTCCCCGCACCCAATCACCTGCTCATGCACCCTACAAAACATCAGCTGCGCTGCTCATGACCTCAGGTAAGTGAGTACACGGCCAAAAGCTCTGCCCATCAGCCTTCTGCCATGGGTACTTTGAGCACGAGTCAGGTGAGAGGGTACTCATGGTGACAGGCACTGAGTGCACTGGGGGGACTTAGCGAGAAAACTGGGAGAACTTTGCACTCGCTCAAGGGAAGAAAGGCAAAGTCCAGAATGTCTGGCCAACTAACAATAACCACTCAAGTTTATCTGACTCTGAAGTTCCATCTCAGTAAGGAGCAAGGTAGCACTTACAGGTAAGAAGGAGATGGGGCGGTCCGGCTTGCTGATTTGTGCTGGCTGCCCCATCACCTGAACTCGCCTGACCACTAGCCTTTTCAGGTGAGGCTTGGCAGGTGAGGCTAACTTCCTCCCTTAAAGGTAAAATCACCCCAAGGCAGAGCGCTTCCTCACCAGAGGATCTTGAATCAGCTGGTTGCTAGCTGCACCTGTGGGGCTGCCGCCGCCGCCGCTCTCTATGTGCATCTTCTCAGATGTTGGAGTGTGGGCTTTGCCTCGGCCATGGACCAGGCTGGGTTACTTGCAGCACTTGTGTGTCTTTCTCTTGCAGGCACGTCATGACTCATCCGGGAGACGAATGACAGAGCATGTCTGCTTCCGCCCCTGCCCCCCGGTAATCCTCTGCGAGTGTCATTCAGATCCAGCCCAGGAAGCAATATCTCAAGGCAGTCCGCATCTCAGCCTCGCCCCTGGGAGCGCAGAACGAGGGTTGCGCAAAATGCCTTAGCTCCCTTTCCAGTCGAGAGACATTGGCACTTTTTCCAGTTTAATAAAACGAGTTGAAACGAGTCGGCGCATGGGAGACAACACTGCCTCGGGGCATAGGACTGAGCTGCCCATTTTGTTTCAGATTGTATTCGGCTTATATTCAAATTTGTACTATTCATATCCTATGGCAATGTTTTAAAATGTTTGATCATATCGGCCTACACTTTGCAATCCACCTTGAACTAAATAAGAAAAGTTGATTTAAATAAATAATTTCTGTTATCCACCTTGGTTGGCCTGATCAGGGTATACATTTTGTAAATAAACACGTAACTATTATTACTTGATACTGTCTTCACATCAAGGTGCTATTAAAAGCTCTTTCCTAGCACAGAACTTGCTAAGGATCAGAAACTAATGTGAGCACAAATGACACATTTTCCTAAGTTATCCTATGTAAAATATATAATATGGTTACTTACATTATCTTATTAAGCATCTTTTGCTGCTCATTGACTCTGCGGTATTTCAACAGCTTTTTTTGTGTTTCTGTCAACCCCTGGGATGTGGAGGGCAAATCTATGGGTGGTAAATGAATGTTCCATGCATCATCATCATCTGGAGAGTCTGCTGACTTATTTGGAGCTGACATCTAAAATAACAAGCAAATAATTCTTAGCAAAGGAAAAAATAGATTATTAAGCGCATTTGCACAAAAGTCAGCATATGAATAACAATGTTTTCACAGTATAAGTAAACAACAGCATAAGATAGATTTCTTTGATAGAAAATGTTGAAATTCTGAGGTAATGTAGTGGTTAGAGTAATACTCTAGAATCTGAGAGACCCAGGTTCATATCACTCAACCATGAAGCTTGCTGGGTATCCTTGGGTAAATTACCCTGACAGAGTTGCTGTGAGGATAAAATTGAAGAGACAGGGATGATGCATGCTACTCCAAGCTCTTTGGGAAAAAGAGGGATTAAAATCTATTAAATAAATGTAAGTCTGAATAAGCATTTGCCTATTCATTATTGTGTGTATCCAGAGTTTGACAGCAGACATAACATTGTAAGTGCATACTGATCCAAGAGTGTGACTAAGATTGCCAGCTCTTACCCTCCTAGCGGGGGGAGGGGGGGCGCAGACCCAACACTCACCTTGTTGATGGTCCTCATGCATGCACAAAAGCGTATGCATGCTCCAGCGCCTGCACGATGATGTCACTTCTGTCATTGCATAGGCTTGGGAGTACGCACATACTTCACAGCAGGCCGGTGGGACCCCAAATGGGCCTGATTTGGCCCATTTGGGGGCCCAAATTGGCCCACTAAGAAGAGCAGGAGCACTCTCAGAGCAGCACAATGATATCAGCATGCCCAGGAGGCTTGTTCCCCACCTTTACCCCCCCACTGGGTAGGTGAGTGGTGGCGGGGGGGGTGGAGGGTGGGAGCAGGGGATCCCCTGCTCCCACTAGGGGACCTAGGATCCCTAAGTGTGACCCAAAACTGTGAGCTAGCACATGGGGCTGAAATGCCCTGGTTTTGATTCTCTGTGTATCCCATTGTGTTCTATAATAATTTCAGACACAGTTTAAAGTGAGTAAAATCTACTTGCCTTACTTTTCCTTAAATAAAAGTAAATGCTTACCATTAATTCTTATGGGTCCCAATCTTTTGCTCTTTCTGTGGTGGAGGTGGGAAGAAGTAAAGAAAAGTACAGAAGTGAGATTGTGGAAAGGACTGGAATTGTCCATTTCTTCCTTGTGTCAAACTTGAGAGGGCTTTAGCTAGTAGAGAATAACAACTGTGAACAAAGATGCTAAGAAGAACAGCATAAGGGACAATTTTTTAGTTCTCTCATCCATGGGAGTTTGCATTTAAAGAGGGGCACCAAACAAGAAGCCTCCAAAAGAGCCCAAGATGGATAATACAACTGAGAGGAGCAATCCCAATAATTAGTAAAAGTTAACAAGTATGATTTATGATATAAACTAAGATCAGGAAAATGGGAATCCTCCTTCATTAAATGATAGTTGTATCCTCTTTAAAGAAATCCAAGATAGTAAGGAACCCCACATACATTTCCAAAACAAAGTATTAATTTTATTAATATATCTATAAAGTAGGTGCAAAGGAGTTGCATATAAAACATATAATTCTAGGTACAATATTCATTTTGAGTGTATTTACCCCATAATGACAGGTTTAAAATTGCCTATCTGTCCAGATTAAAAGATGTACCAGCAATCAATTTGTTGAATATCTGTTAATTATATACTTAATAGCTCTAGGAATCAATATTCCAAGGGAAGTGATGACATCTGCACACCACTGAAAATGTTTATCAGCAGATATAGCCCGTGCAATAGTCTCCCAATGGCTCAGGTTTTGTTCAATTAATTTAAAGGCCAAATTACAAATCACATTGATTAACATAGGAATGGAAAACTGAGATTCTGGGATAAACAATAAAAGATTATTTGCATAAATAATAATTTTAAATTCCAAAGAGTTTTGTACAAAGCCATGAATATTATGATGTCTGGTAGTTCAGAAGAGCCCAATAATCATCATTGCTCATTCAGAAGCAGCTCCCTCTGTTATAGGAGGATGCTTGGCTTGGAACAACCCAACGATTGATTATGGGCCCCACCCCCATAGCAGCCTTTTTGTGGTGGTACCCACTACCCGTTCTCAAAATTCCAATACTGCCCACAGGCTCAACCAGGTAAAGGACCCCAAGTTTAAAGAAATTAAATATCAGAAACTACCCCTAAATAAGTTGTCCTTGGGAGATGACAGCCCCCCCCCGCCAATATCTCCATGAAGGAAGAATGAGATCACTTCCTTTATACCCTGTTCTGTGCCTGTTTACTTGGAAGTACGTCTCACTGGGTTGTATGTGGCTTATTTAGAGGATCACAACCTTAGTGGAACATATTTCCCTGAAAAACATGCCTAGGATCAGGTTGTTAGTCTCCCACGGTAGTCCGAGTTGTAGCAAACCCAGTCACTTTCCAGAGGTGTGAAACCAGAAATGCAGTCTCAATCTCTACGGTGCCGCCAACAGGCTAGTCCTGTCAACGCATCAGGACTGAGAGCAACTGAGCCCCGAAACCAGGGCTCAGTCCCGGCTTATGCCTTTCCCAGATGAGGACCAACCAACTCGCACACGCGGAGGGCTTTCTCATTTTTATGAAGAGCAGTAGTGCAAATAGCTTCTCAAAAGTTCTTGTTGTCCCAGCGTCACCGAAAGAGCAACCGGTGGGACGCATGCCCCATCTTTTGATCGCTCACCTTTCCGGGGGTCGGCGCCACAGAAGGGAAGGGGCTTGCCGCGGGGCAGACGACGATAAAAGCCTTTCAGAAGAAGAGCGCGACAGCCTTGAGCTCTGCGACTCGGACCTCGGCGGGTCGGTTGCTATGGCCACGGGACGCCACACAGGTCCTCCCCCAGCTTGCTCTGCGCGCGGCGTCAGCAGCGCTTTCCGCTCTGTAGTCAGGCAGCTGGGAGAGGGGTGGCTGTTGGTCAGACAGGCGATTGGTCAGTAACGTCTATAAACAGAGACAAGTTCCTCCAGACAAACAGTGATTTTGGAGTCAGCAAAAGGCTATGGATTGTGCATCTCTTAGTGTAGTTTGGATGTGGGTGCAAGAGGGGAAAATCAAACATCCTGTCTTGAACAGATGGTGGCGATACAAGCATCCATTATCTTTTAGTGGGGAAATCCCAGCGGCGGTGATGTATAAGCAGCAAAGGACATTTTAGCATTGTTGATGCTGGATAGAATAGTTTTGACAGAGATGAAAGCACACTCACACACAGATTCAGGCATACAGAATTGTATAAAAGTAACATGGAAACTGTCAGGAGAGAATAAATCAAATGTAGATAGAGAATGCTGAAGTTGAAAGAAAGTAAAGAGAAATGGTTTTCTAGAAAAGGAAGGTTGAAGCTAAGGATGTATATTATACTGGTTGTTGAGGGGTGACTGCTGTTGGGTAGATGGTAGCAAGTTGCCTGGTGGTTGCTGCTAGGTCTGGCCGCAATGAAGCCTTCCTCAAAAACCAAAACAAACCTGGAAAGGGCCCTGCTCCTCCCCTTGCCTTTTACTGACAGAAACCAAGATTTGAAGGCTGGCAATGCTATTGTTTTTGCCTAGCAACAGCCACTGAGGGTATTCATTTCTTATAGAGGAACTTTTAAAATTTTCTGCTGCCAATTATAAGTTCCCCTACTGCCACTTAGCCAAATATATTCAAGACTCCAAATCACAGTGATACAAAGAAATATTAGTTTTATTGTTTATATAAAGCTCAGACACATATTACCACTTCCAGGCTCATATGTGTAAAGAACAGTTACATCAGATAACTTTATAAACCTTAGCACTAATTATTTACAAAATAAAAGCTCAAAAAGGTTAATAAAACATCCCTTCAGAATTACATTTCCCAGGATACATGGCACCCTATTGGCAGTCAGTGACAGAACAGTCGAATTTCTTTGTAATATAAACACTTAAATGCTTGGAGCCATACTTCTGTTAAGGGTTTGAGATGTCTCTGAGAAGCAACTCTTCCAAGGCTAAAACTTAGTTACAAAGTAAAAACACAAGAAAATGTTTACAATTGAAAGGAACTTTCTTGCCTTGGTGTAAGACCAGGTTGACTAAAGTACAGGCTCTGCTTTTATCATTTTGGAGAGTTTTAATCCCCAATGTAAATATATATATATATATATTTAAAGATATTAGATTTTTCTTCAACCCTCGGACTTTCTCAGGTTTGTAGAAAGATCTAGCTTGTCTGCCCGAGACCCCAGTCTCCAGATTAAGTATCCACAGATAGGCCACGTTAAGAATTACATATATTGATGAAAACTGCACCCAGCACAAACTCTGGCCTTATTTAACATTCCTGAAATTAAGAAGCATGGAAGTTAGTGATTATGCTTTAATCTGTTCAATCAGTGCATTTTAACTTATCTGCCTCCCTGTCACTGTAACAGATAGGTATGTAGGGATTATCTTTTGAATGCTTTTTTAATTTGCTGATTGGCTTGACTGTACATCATGCACTAATGGATTTACATGAGAGGTTTGTATAAAGCCTTGAGCACAACAGCTGACACAGGTACAGAATTTATGATCGTTACTTTTTCCAGATGACCTGCTGACCAAATCTAAATAGCTACATCTGCCCATAGGCTCTAATCCTAGCGAAAGGAAGATCATGAGATTACATTTACCTAAAATACAAGCTTGAAATTCATGGAAAGCAAGAATATAGACATATGAAAGAACATATCCAGATATTGTCATATCTGCCCACTACTCTAACATGCTTACTGTAAAGCAAGAAATATGTCTGTGCTGAGACTGAAAGACTATTGATTCCCAAACTAAATAGTGATAGCATATAGTTACAGGAAAGGCCATAGGGAGTAGGAAATACCATGCTTTCCATGCAAAAGAAGGTTCCAGTTTCAATCTCTGGCACATCTAGCTGCGGCTTGAACAGCAGGGGTGGGAGAGTCCCTGTTGGAGAATTTAAGAGTGCTGCTGACAGAGTAAACATTACTGGACAAGATAGACCAAAACCAGTTTCATATGTTCTACAAGGCAGGCTGAGTTTAGACTTGGTAGTAAAAATTGCCATCAAGTTGCAGCTGACTTATTGTGACCCTATAGGGTTTTTGAGGCAAGAGACGATCAGAGGTGATTTGCCCTTACCTGCTTCTGCACAGCAACCTTGGTGGTCTCTAAGTAGTAATTTACATCAAATTAATTTTCAAACTTAATTTTCAAGTCAAGATTTGGGTTGGACTATGCTTTTTAATTGGGTTTAGTCAACCTGAATTTCATTCTGCTTTGCATTTTTGTAAATGAAGAGAAAGGCCCAAAATAAATATTTTAATAAATATCCACTCACACTAAGGATACAAAGTACATCACAAATTTACCTCACAATTCTAATCTACTTTTGTAATCATCAGTATTACTTGCTCAAGACCACATAAAGAATGTCAGCCTCCTTGCTACATGTGTGATGTGTGAATTGTATCCTTTATCTTTGAAACTAAAATGTGGTAACCATATTCTGAGCTCATTAATAAAAGATGCTTTGAGTATATATTTATCTGTGGATAGATACTGAATTTTGTGCAGGGATTTGGTCTTTTTATTTACTTCATTTACACCGTAGCTTTCTCCCCAATGAGGACTCAAAGCATCTTACATAGTTCACTCCTCCATTTATCCTCACAACAATTGTATTAGGTAGGTTAGATTGAAAGCATATGGTTTTGTGATATATGGTTGGCTACTAGCTTTGTTCGTTTTATCAGATAAATGATAGGGTGGTCAGATGAAAATATACTGAAAATTGATTCTGGGGTGGAGTGTCGAATGGTGACTCTTACACCAGAAGGGATAAACCCATCTCTTTCTTGTTTCAGTTGCAAGTTATAATATGTTTTAACTTCCCTGTATTCAGGAACAGCTAGTTCCAAGTAGGTGTGCACTCATCTGTAGTCTTGCTATGGCAACTAAAAATCTAGAGTGAACTTGTAAGAAAAGTACTAAGATGCCTGCCTACCTAGAAACCTCCCCTCTCACAGTCCCTAAATCCAGATGAATGTCAGTGCTGAGGTGAGAAAAATGTATGCAACACATGTTCAGAAGCACACTATTATTTCTTTTCCGCCCACATATTAAAAACAAAAATTATTAACTGTCAAAAACCTGCATCTATTACTGAACAAAACCTATACAGCAGTCTTGACAATAAAATTTGTTGGAAGCGAACAACAAAGCAACAATTCAGAATTACAAACCTCAAAAATTAGTTATTTACAAAGTAGTTACTAAACAGCATTTAACTATTCAATCCCTTCTTGTTTGTCTTTTATGGCATCCTACCACCTTTCCTCCAGCAGGGAGAGCTCACTTATGAGATCTGTGATTGGTGAAGGCTTCCTGGGGACTGTAGCTGGGAGTGGTCTGAATGATGATCTTATGCTCAAGGGGGTGAGGGACTTTGTAGTCTGCAAACAGTAGCTGAGGATCTTTCAATAATTGCGACTTTATAGTATTCCTAAGCGTATCTTTCTTGTTGATGGTAAACAGACAGGCATTTGGTAGTTTGGTATCCTTATTTATTGAATGTTTTTCCACCCCCTTGAAGAGCAAAAAGGACTCAAAGGTTGGAGGCGCATTCGTAACTCCCTGTTCGTTTTCTTGACATGTTTTGTGTGACACAGCAAACTGCAACTTAAGAAATATTGATTTCGTGCAAGTAGCTGGAAAGGGAGCCCAATAGAGATGTGTAGTTGTTGGACTAATAATAACTGTGCTTGTATACCACTTTTCTAGGCAGATTAGTGCTCTGCTCAGAGCAGTGAACAAAATCAGTGCTGTTATCCCCACAACTGCCAGCTCTAGTTTGGGAATTTTCTAGAGATTTGGGAGGTGGAACCTAGTGAGGGTGGGGTTCGGGGAGTGGAGGAGCCTCAGTTGTGTATAATGCCATAGAGTTCACCCTCCAAAGCAGCCATTTTCTCCAGCAGAATTAATTTCTGTCATAATGCCGGGAGATCTCCAGCCACCACCTTCAGGCTGGCAATCTTGGCCCAATGCAGCTGGGGAGCTGGGGTTGAGAGCAGTTTGTAAATTGTACTGTCCATTTGGGTGCTATGGGAACCGGAGCATTAAGGATTAGTCTGCTACTGCTAAAGGTGCTACTGGCCTCTTTTTGATTAAGGATTAGTGAGTGAGTAGACTTTTGTCAATATGTAATTCTAAAACAGTCATTATAGATACTGTATTTTTAAATTGTGCTTATCTTTGTATGTAATCTTATTTCAGTCCAATGTAATATTGCCCAAATAGACGTTATATAACAAAACGGGAATTGGGAATTGCAAACCACCTTCAGGCTGGCAATCTTGGCCCAATGCAGCTGGGGTTGAGAGCAGTGACTTACTCAAGGCCACCTGCTGAGCTCATGGCAGTCGTGAGAGTCCACCCACCAGAGTGCTGATTCAGAACCCAACCGCTATGCCAGAGCAGACCAGGGGAACCTGGATTCAGATCACCGCTCTAACGGTATGAAGCCGACTTTCATGGTCCGTCACTTAATCTGATATACCTCCCAGCTTTGCCAAAATTTAGCGGCGTACAAGGGCACCAAACACGTCAGCCTGATATCCTTGGAGAAAGGGTCGAATAACGGAGACGGAGCCCCTTTCTTTCAGCGAGCACTAACCACACAAACAAACTACCAAGGCCAGGACCAACCAGCATTTCCGGTCTAAAAGGCTCCACGTTTGCGGTTCGCCACGACTGCGCAGACGCCGTTTCCCAGCACCCCCTACGTTTCCGCTTCCGCCCTCCCTCCAGCCCCGGCTTTTCCCGTCTGCCTTGGCGGGGCGAGCAGCCAAAGAGGCTGTCCCCGCCCTGGCAACGGAGGGAATGCGTGGTGGCGCCCGGCGGGGTTCATGCGGCGTCTGCTGTGTGGGGCGCTGAGGGCCTTTCTCAGCCCGAGACCCAGGAGGCTGCGGCTGGGCGCTCGGGGGCCCCATAGCCGCGTCCCTCCCGCCATGGAGCGGGCCGTGGTGCGCTGCGTGCCCGCCGAGCCCAAGCTTAGCGTCTCGTTCGTGCTGGCCGACGGCAGCGCCCGGCACGTGCAGCGTGACCAGGCGGAGCCTCTGGGCCGGGCTCTGGCTCGCATCGCCAACAAAGGCCACGCCAAGGCGGCCAAGAAAAGCAAGAAGGCGCGGGCCGAGAGTGGGCCGCCGCCGCCGCCGCCCATCGTGCGCCTCTTCTCCCAGGACGGCCAGGCCGTGGCCGACGACGTGCCCAACGCGGAGGCCTGGCAGGAGGGGGCGGTGCTGCAGGTCGGCGAGGCCCGCTACCGCGTGGAGCGCAACCCTCCGGCCCTGACGGAGCTCCAGCTGCCGCGCTCGCTCCTTGCCGGCTTCCCTGTGTGCCCCAAGCTGCGCACCGAGTTCGGCGCCCCCGCCGACTGCCTCTTCCGTTGGTATCAGGAGCAGAAGGCAGAGCCAGCGGTCTCGGCGGCGGCCGCAACGGCTGGCTGGGTGGAAGCGTCAGGAGGCACCGAGCGCGTCTTCACGCCCAGCAACGGGCACATCGGGCTGCGGCTCAAGCTGGTTTGCACGCCGGGCAACGGGCTGCGGCGCTACGGCCAGGCCCGCGAGGTGGAGAGCAGCGGCCCGGTGGAGGCCGGCCCGGGCGCCTGCACCTTCGACGCGCGGCACCTCTACACCAAGCGAGTGGCTGGGCCGGGCCTCATCCGCACGGTGACCTACAACATCCTGGCCGACATCTACGCCCAGACCGAGCTCTCCCGGACCGTGCTCTATCCCTACTGCGCGCCCTACTCGCTGGAGCTCGACTACCGGCAAAACCTGCTCAAGAAGGAGCTGGCCGGCTACAGCGCCGACCTCATCTGCCTGCAGGAAGTGGACAGGTCGGTCTTCGCGGACAGCCTAGGCCCTGCGCTCGACGCCTTCGGCCTGGAGGGGCTCTTCAGGCTCAAGGAGAAACAGCACGAGGGGCTGGCCACTTTCTACCGCAGGGACAAGTTCAGCCTCCTCAGCCAGCACGACATTGCCTTGAACCAGGCCCTGCTGGAAGATCCCTTGCACGGAGAACTGAGAGACCGGCTGGCCCCCTATCCACAGGTGCAGGAGAAGGTGCAGCAGAGATCATCCGCCCTGCAGGTATGAGTGGATCTGCCTCTAGGAACAGGCCGAAGGGGCAAACGGAACCGGGTGGGCAAGGAACAGCAGGTGTGAGGAAACAAAGTAGGAGGGAACCAGAAATGAAGGAGGGCGGGCCTCGGACTTTTAATGGAGAGGCAGCTTCTGAGGAATAGAAGAGCTACAAATGCATCTAAACATCTATTAAAGAAAGAAAGAGGAAAACTACCTTCCCTTATGTTTGGTTCCTCTACAACTGGGTATGAATGGAACACAGGCAGGGGTGTCTTTACCTGCCATAACTGTTTTAAGGTGATATATTTCAGTTCTTTTAATTTTTGTTAGCCCCTGTTCCCCTGTAGAGTGTGGCTTTGATGTAGAAACAACTTAATGGTATGTTGCTGGTAATAACTCAAACCTAGAATTGTATTCTGTTTCATGGAATAAGACTCAAAAAAGTCACCTGGGAGGAGCAAAGCTTTATTTTACACATGCTGGAGATAAGCATGGAGAGGGATGAAGAAGGAGCACCTTTGTTTAGGAGAAGTTATCAGGGTATTCATGCACAAGTTGGCCCCTTAAGCTGCCACAGAATTCTTCTCAGAGGTGTAGTGTGTTATTGAAAATGCTATAATATGAGAACTCATAAGAGTGTTTCTTGTAGGTTTCAGTTCTTCAGTGCAGGAGTGATCCTTCCAGAAAGATCTGTGTTGCCAATACCCACTTATACTGGCACCCAAAAGGTAATTCTTAAATCTGTAATTTATGAACCATCCTGAACGTTTGTTTTTAGACCAGGTAGTGAGATAGAAATGCAAGCAAGAGAGGAGAAATTCATGTTCTGTTTTTTGTACATTGTAACTGACAGAAAATAAATTAAATTAACTGAAGGAAAGAAGGAGGTAAGCACACTTTGGGTTGGGGGGTAGAGCACTGTTGAACAAGACCACTTTAGAGCAAATTAAGTACAGTGAAAACTGTTGTTACCAGCATGCCTTACTGCAGCCTTTTCCACAACTTCCTCTTGTTCAGTGACAGCAGGTGAAGGAGGAGTGGGCCTCAGATCCTGGCCAAGGGTTGGGTCCCTGTAGTCGATGTTGCTGCCGAATGTATTCCTTGTTTCTCCACTGCTTGCTGTCCTTCGACAGTGGGTGATAGAGGAGCAGGTAGCATGTCCCCTCCTGGTTCTAGGCTGCTGCAATGATGCTGAGCAGGTGGCAGAGAAGGCTGTGCACACTGACTGAGTTGGGTCCTGGCTGCCATCTACTTTGTGCTATGCTGCTAGCTTTATTAATTGGTGTATTGAGTGAACCAGGAATCCCAGTTCTCTGTGCGTGCCAGTGAGCTTTTACTGTTCTTGGCTTCTTTAAGGCTGGTACTGCATTTACAGGAGGAGAACTCCAGGAACAGAGTGGAAGATGAGTTATCTGAATCTGAATTTTAAATCATTCCAATTCACAATTTTAAAAATCAAAAGCTAATGTCCTTCATTCTCTTATGCTTTTAGGTGGAAACATCCGTCTGATCCAGGCTGCTGTAGCATTGTCTCATATTAGGCATGTAACACACAATGTGTATCCTGACACACCAATGATCTTCTGTGGGGATTTTAATGGCACACCTTCAACTGGAATGTATAGTTTTATCAGTAATGGTAGTATTGCTGAAGATCATGAGGACTGGGGTTCAAATGGAGAAGAAAAGCAGTGCAGAATATCTCTGACCCATCCACTCAAGCTTAAAAGTGCTTGTGGAGAGCCAGCCTACACTAATTATGTTGGTGGCTTTCATGGATGTTTGGACTACATCTTCATTGATGTGAATGCTTTGGAGGTTGAACAAGTAATTCCACTGCCGAGTCATGAAGAAGTAACCACTCACCAAGCCTTACCGAGTGTTTCACACCCGTCCGATCATATAGCACTAATATGTGATTTAAAGTGGAAATAGGCTAAATTCTTGGCTTTTATTCCAATTCAGGAATTTAGGAGGATTCCGCTTAAATTCTGGTTTAAATATGAGTTTTTACAATAAAAGATAAAAATGTTCACATGCCTGTCAGTGACATAATGGCAGATTTTTCAGCACCCTGTTACAGGTCATAATTGTAACCAGAGTGCTTATGCTGATAAGCAAAGCAGCTAATGTTTAAATGCTAAGTTGGATTACCAAAATTTTTCCAGGTGGTTTTTACATGGTGATTAAGAGTATTTTGTTTAAATTATAGTCTAAAATAGTGGGCAAGTTAGCTCCTTTTATAAGAATTGGAACAGATAGAAGGGTTTTGGTATTCTCAGTAGGTAGCATGCCCAGTCAGTCTTGGTGTTACTTTTTGAGAAGGTACTCTTGTAAGTTGCCCAAACTGTTAACATGTATGCTACTACTATAAACCATACTTGTTAAATTTCAGATTCCAAAAAAATGGCAACTACCTTCTCTGCAAAACATTTTACATCTACTTAATGTAATCCAAAACTGGTGTGTTTAAATAAAAATCATGTCTACATCTCAGTGTTTTATTTTTTCTTGATATGATAACATATGCAGAGATTGTAAAAATCTTTGCTGCTTTGTCTTACATAAATAAACAATTTTTTAAATATCATGCCACTGCCTGTCTCTTATGGTTGTAATTAGTTGCTTTTCTAGTTTTCATGTCTTTTGGATTTTTCAATTTTTAAAGAACAATTTCTGTTTTATAGGATAAATGATATCTACATACATTGAATTGTGCTGTTAAAAATAGTTTAAATACTGTTTAGCTGCTATAGTGAAAGATGTGAGGGAACTCTGTATATGGCTTCGATGTGTATATGAACCATTGTATTTACCAGTACCAAAAGAGATAGTAATAAGATAGGAATGCTGGCCTGTCAACCAGGCTACAATTTTTTGGATATTGCCATAGATTTGTTCTTGGTATAGAAGCACAGAATTGCATAAGAATGCATATTGATGGTCGTTTTCAGAGTAGTTGAGTGTTAGTATGTTGCAACAAAAATGGTCTTGCAGCATCTGAAACATTAACAAATGTAACATGGCATAAACTTTTGTGAGCCTGAGTCCAGTTAAATAGATATACAAATTGTTAGCACATGTGTGTATGACAACTTAGGAGTGGTGTACTTTTTGATTGTGTATTGGGGAGGGGGTAGTATGTTGTACTTTGTTTTTGTACATTGCTGTGCATAGTAATGCAACATACCTATCTCTTGATTGTATAACTGGCATTTATTTTGTAGTAAATTCCCCTTATAACAATGTATATGTGGGGAGGGACTAGTTCAGTAGTAAAGCATCTGCTTGGTATGCAGAAGGTCCAAGGTTTGGTCTCCAGTGGAAAGGAACAAATAATAGGTGTTGTGAAAGACCTCTGCCCGAGAACTGCTGCCAGTATAAGCAGACAGTACTGAGATTAAGCTTAAGTGCTGAGTTTAAATACTGAGTTTAAGTACTGAGCCCTGTGGCCCTGCAGTACTACAGCCCAAGTCCTGCTCACGACCTGAGTTCGATCCTGGTGGAAGCCAGGTTCTGGTAGCCGGCTCAAGATTGACTCAGCCTTCCATCCTTCTGAGGTTGGTAAAATGAGTTCTCAGTTTCCTGGGAGTAAAGTGTAGATGACTGGGGAAGCCAATGGCAAACCACCCCATAAAAAGTCTGCTAAGAAAATGTCATGATGCGACCTCCCTCCATGGGTCAGTCATGACTCGCTGCTTGCACCTTTACCTACTGAGTTTAATGGACCAGTGGTCTGGTTCAGTAGAAGGCAGCTTCATGTGTTCACGTCTGCCAGCCAAGTTACATTTCACATACCTGGTAATAGGCACTGGCTCACAAAAATTTATGCTGCAGTAAATATATTGGCTGTTAGAGTACCACAAGACTGGGGTTTTAGGATATGGTATATGCAGGGTTTTTTTTAAAAAGCCCTACAGATTCACCATCTGCTGTGTCACCGATCTCTGGAATGCATATCAAGAAGGGTTATGGTAGAGTTCCTTCTTCTCATAAAAGACCCTGTCATGCTACATACCAACACTAAGTTTCTAGCCGTCTCCTGTTTACCTTCTTACTCACTTGTCCTGACGATTGCCTCTTATATCTTTCCTTGTCTGTGCTTGGTCACTTACATCACTATTTAGTCTGTTTCCTCAAAAGTGCCATTGTGGTCAGCGGTGCTTGTTGGATGTAAGTGTGCGTAGAACTGCGGTGTATTCTTGAAGTGTTCTATCATGCTGCTTAATATTTCTTACTGCTTTCCTCTTCAAGTCTTTAACACAGCAGCTGGTGCCTTATTCCTGCTGCTTATTCTTTATCCTTTCCTAGACATTGCTATTCATTGTTGGATCATAACTTGTCTATTATAAACCTTCATGAGTCTTGTTCTTGGCACACCATTGGCAGTAGTAGTAATTAGTAATGCAAAAATCTTCAATGCACCTGGAGTTGGTTCAAGCAGTAGAAAATTCTAACAATCTGGTGAAGTTGTTTCTGCTGCCCAGCAGAAGTAGGTGCCACACAATGGAAAATAGCTGTCTACACATTTCTAGCTTTGCTTCAATATTTGTCTTACCTAGAGAAAGGGAAAGACAGCTTTTGACTAGTTGTGATTGCTGCACTGTAATAGACCAGATAAAATGGATCTCAGTTAAGCAGGTTTGGCCATGATCAGTACTTGGATGAAGACCACAAAGGAAGGCTGGGATTGCTATGCAGAAGGTGGTAATGCAAACCATTTTTGCTAATCTCTTCCTTTGAACCCAGTAAGAGTTCAATTGCTGCATTATACTATCGCACAGAAGATAAACAGTATTCTAAATTTCATGTCGTTTGCAATAATGAGGTGAGAAACGTTGCTTATTACAGTTAGAATTAGAGGTCCTTAAAGTCCCATGGGCATCACTATCATCTAAGACCTCTAGAGGGTATACTAATTCTGGACAGAAGTTCCATGGGTCAGTAGTAGTGCTTCAACTAGAGCTGCCGATGTTTGCTGTCTTATCATTGAAAATCTAAACTGTAGCAAGGCTAGAATAGGTGGCTTAATAACCATATCAAAAAAGCAACACCAGTTTCCTATTTAAAGTCATCTTTTTCTGAGGTGTGCTATTTAGAGTGTCTGAAGTTACATTTAAAATGACTTTCCATTGTGCATACTTGAAAGATGCACCTGAAACCTCTCTCGATTTATTATAACGTTTATTGGGCAGCAGGGAAAAAGGGTAATGACTGTTGAGTTACTGATTTCCAGAGTTCTGCATGTATTATTTTTGCAGTTTTGTTTTTTAAATGTGAATAAGTGCATTGCATGATCTGTTACTTCTGCTATTCCTTGTTTCTACATGAGGAACTGATACCAAGAAAAGGGTCTTTATTTAGCCTAGGTATTCCAACTCTAGGGAGGTCTTTACGTTAGACAGCACTATGTCAATTTAACTGTATGTATCTTGACCTGAGATATCTGGAACTTAAACTATGACCCAGTATGCCTTGCATTTTAAACCTCATAGAGTTGGCATTTGTTACCTTTAAGATCTAAAAAGTTTAGGCCAAATCTGGCCACTTTTCAAGCGGCAGTGTAATTTCTGTAACTGCACCTTGCTTTCAGCTCCCATTTTCTTAGGGCATGCTTTCCAGCCAGACCATTTAGCCCATCAATGCCACAAAGCACAATTCTTGTTTTGGGTGAAAAAAAATGTACAAATGGTTATCCTCATAAATTAAGTTAGGCAGAGACTAACCCAAGGTCATGCAGTTTTTGTTAACTGCATAAGTCTTCAAATCTGGGTCTCATTTAAAGTTAGTAATTATGTCCTGTACTACCTGCTACAATCCACATATACCAGCATGTTAAATTGTAATGTTTCCCTTCATGATTGTGAATTACCACTATTAATAACAGCCCTCCTTTCCAGTTTTCTTCAAGAGAACATTTCACATAGGAAAAAAGAATTGGGACAGTATTTACTAGCAGAGTTATCAGCCAAGTATTTTTTTCCTATATGTATCAGTAACAGAGATCCATACAGAAACAGTAGTTGCTTGTGTGTACTAGTCATCTATCTAAGTTGTAATGTCCTCCTCCACATTAAAGATCTACTGAAGAGGAAAACAGTATTTTCTGTTAAATCAACACAAGATCAGGGGTGCGCTGTAATGAAGATTTACTATCTACACTCCAACTAGCTTTATTTCACATTGAAGAAGCATCAAGACCACAGAGCAGGGGTTTCCACAGATAGTTCACTGGCTGCTGTAGGGTAGCTCATACATCCTTTACAAAATCCAGTTAAAAGATGACAAAAAGATCTGCTCTAGACATTTTTTAAAGGAAGTTTTTATTTCATATGATTTTTCCATGCCACTTAGCTGATGGCTTCACTTCAGGTGTTTTCCTAACACATGCTCTCTTTCTAGGACAGACCAAAACTTAGTAAATGGGGGTGGGGTAGCTTGGCAAATTTTTCAATAGTCAGAAGTACCTCTTGTTAATGAAAAGGTTGTATATTACTTTAGCTTTTCAAGATAGCTTTTCAGAGCATTTGTTCCACCTTTATTTTCCAGCATGAGGATACTGAGCCCTGGACCTCCCCTATTGAAACACACACACACACACACCCCTTTAATCATGTTTCTCCACACACAAGCACCTCCCTCCACACATACCCAATTTGGGATATTATTGGTCAAAATAAGGTATAAGAACTTTCATACTATTTCAAGCTATAGGATGTACAGCAAGATGAAATAACAGGGTTATCACACACTGTGATGCTGTTCATCTACTTCTGCTTATCAAGGCACATGACCTACATACATGAATTGCATCATCTGGAAGACTAGTCAAGAAAGAGGAAGCATCACTCAACTACAGTAACAGGCCCTATCACATTCAACCAAAGATTGCATTTACCCATGATTTAATGAGTTCATTATTAAGAATCAGATGTGAAACTGATAAAGCATGATCTAGGTTATAATGGTAGAGCTTAGGGAGATCTACAATCATGGCATAAAAGAATTGTTCTCATGGATAAAAAATTGGTTAGATGGCAAGGAGTAGGAATAAAGGGACAGTTCTCACAATGGAGGAAAGTGAGCTTATGAAAAAGGCGAACTCCATGCTAGGAAATATTCTCTATCATACTGCTTAATAGTTTTAAGCAGACTACTAAAATATAAAAACTAGGCCACATTTAAAACTATTGCAAAAATCAGTCACAAGTGCATAAAATTTCCCAACTAAAACAGGGATGGGTCTACTATTATCTTCTAATAAAATAGGTCATGTCTCCATATGTTCTGTATTGAGCAAAGGAAAAATGAAGATTCCGAGAAAAAATTGCATTCAAAAGTCAGGTGATATAATCTCCACACTGCCTACACCACAGTCGCATAGTCTGTTCATTTGCCTGTCTGATGGCTGGTCCTGGCTGGTCCTTCCTTTTCAATGTTCTTCCCAGAAGGGAGGGGGCACAACCTCCTAATGGCCATTAGGGCAGTGACCAAACTAAAACGGCTGAGATGGAAATTGAAAGAGATCTTGAGGTTGTTGAAATGCCAATGAAAATGTCATCCCATTCTAAGGCAGCAGTGAAAAAGGCAAACACCATAGTAAGTATTAGGAAAGCGGCTGAAAATAAAACAGCCAGTATTGTAATGCCCATGTATAAAGTTTTAATGCGGCCTCAGTTGGACTCCTGTGTGCAGTTCCAGTCACTGTATCTCAGAACTGGAAAAAGTACAAGGGGCAGGGCAACCTAAATAATTAAGGGGTTGCAATACCTTTCCTATGAAGAAAGGCTGGAGCCTGGGACTTTTGAGTCTGCAAAAAAGACAGCTAATGGGAGACATGGTAGCAGTTTATAAAATTATGCATCAGGAGAAGAAAGTAGGTACAGGGAGCCTCTCACATAATACTAGAACTTGGGAGAGGGGTTTCCAATGAAATTGTTGGGAAATAGATTCAGAACAATAAAATGGAAAAATGCATTTTACTCAATGACTATCTGTGGAATTCACTGCCAAGGGAGGAGTTTTGGCCACAAGCATAGGTGGCTTTAAGGAGGGTTAGATAGATTCATGGCGGAGAGGTCCATCAGTGGCAGCTAGCTATGTTGACTGAAGGGAGTTTCCATATGCAGAAGCAGCAAATCTCTGAATATCAGTGCTGGGAGGCAGTGGCAAAGGATGCCTTGGTCTCAGCCATTTGCCCTTTAGGGCAACTAGTTGGCCATTGCGTGAAGTAAGATCCTGGACTAGATAAAGACCACTATTCTGATATAGTAGGTATTTTTGTGCTCATGCTGTACACAGACTTAATAGGCTGCTGCATTACTTCCTCTTTCAAAATAAAAGCTCACTTTGATTTTATCAAGGTAAGAAAAATATTAATATTCAGTGGAGATGTTGCTTTCCAAAGTAAACACAACCGTATTTTTTCAAACCAATGTACCACAAAACATTCTTGGCCAAATTTTTAAAAAATCACTTGTTACACCTCTGCATCTTAAATCTAGAGTGCCAATGAGAGGAAAATCAGTAAATCTGCAGCACTTAATTTATTGTGTTAGTTCAAAAGCCGTTTGAGGAAAGGATAGATGACAGGAAAAGTAAACAATTGTTTCTGAACAAAGGTGCATCCAAGTGGGGAATCCTCATTTGTTCATCGCTAGATGAAAACTGCAAAATGGCATGCCAAATTTACGTTTTCCAAGCACATGAAACATAGGAAAACTGTCTCTAGAAAATGGTGCCTTCTCAAATTAAATATGAAACAGACACACTCTTTGGGCAGTTTGTACTTTATTACAATTTTTACTGTTAGTAGTTTCATATCTGGACATCTTAAAAGGATTTAGATTTACAGCATCAAAACACTTACAGGATTTTAGCCTCGATGATTAACCAGCTACACTGTACATAAGTTTAACTGCCCATCTTAATTTTTTGCCAAATTGAAAACAATCCAAATTCTATTCAGATTTTTGTGTTCAAGGTACAGAAAAAACTCCGTTTATTGAAAAAGAATAATTCTGTCACACATTCATATTATCAGATCCACAAACTTAAGATTCAAGGAGCATACACAAAGCTATACATCTGTATCATTTATTAGGAATAATTCTGAGTAGGTTATGAAGAAATTAATCCATTGAGTCTTAAGAATTTTCCAAAAATCTGTCTTTATGAAGATATGTTCACCAATAAACAGTAAAACTTCAGAAGAACTATTATACACTGGGCAAAACAGGCTGATACCAAAAAGCAACATGCAACAAAAAGATACAATATAAAGGAAGACAATCTGCTGAATATTAAAAACCTCAACAAGCTCGTTGCAACCAGCACAAAAATATTCTACCAATCAGATTCAATTCACACAGAGGCAAAAATGGGCATACAGAATCCAAAAGGTTAATAAAATGTTCCTCAGTGCAGAAGATTTGAATAGTGTTTTAGCGCGTTTTCCTGACTGGAACAATATTAGGAAGTGTTTTATAAGGGAGAGAAATAAATACAAATGGAATGCTCGATTAAGTCAGCAGACTGTCTAAGGAATGGAAATATATCAGTAACTTAAAGAAAATGGGAAGAAATCGTTTAAAAATACTTAATTTAATAGGGGCTCAAGAAGCATTCAAACAGATTTCAAAAGTCACAACTATTCAGGCATTTCGGCTAACAACAGAAGTAAAAATCAGAAGATACACTTGTTTTCCAAATTAAGGAGTTTTTTTTAATCCAAGCATATTGTTACCTTGGCAACATATATCTTGGTAAACAATAATTGGCAACAAAATAAGTCAAAATGCTGTAATATCCTGCCCAAACCAGTTCCAGATACTGTATAATAACCAAGATGCAAACTAATTTTGTTGTAACAAGCCTAGACCACTTATATCAAACATGTCCTGGTGCGAAAGTCATCCAGTTTTAATTAGCGTTTTGAAAGCTCATTTGACAGCCAGTCAAGTCCCTCATACAGACCAGTTCCTTGTGTAGCACAGGTAGCCTGAACATACCACTGTTGAAAAGAGAAAGGACAACGTGAAACATTTAATATTGCAGCTCCCAGTTTTAAACACGATTAACAATGTGCTAAGGGTAAAATCAAGATAGCATTTCCATCTTTTCATTTTCATGCAAGGCATCTCTGAGGACAAAAGCATGTCTAGGAACAAATATTTTAATGTTACTAATGCCAAACTGGGTAGACCTTTTGGAAGACCAGTGGGAGCTCTATTTAACATGGCAATATCCATATTATAAATACTTTTTAAAATGTCAGGCAACTTTAACCATATAATAGTCACTTCAAAGAAAAAAACTCTCTGACCTAAGGTATGCGCTAGATCATGTTACACAGGCCAAGCAGAGGGAAAGTAGGTGATGTGGCCACATGAACTCTCCAGCTACAACCTTAAAAGTTTTTGAAATTAAGCATCCCTCTACTCCCCCCTCCCACACACATACAGCTATTCAGGACAAAGGGAAGGTGGCCAGATTTAAACTAGAAAAACCAACAAGACAGTGCCTAGTCCAATCATGTGGCAAACTTAAATCAAGCTGAGAGGTGACCACGTTGAGTCCTACTTTAACATAACATCTTCAGGAAATTAATAGCACAGTAATCATTCCTTCCTCACCCCACATATGCACACGCATATACACACACATCATTATTGTGAAATGTAACAACTGTAACTACTAAAACTTTCAAGTATCTCCAAATTAGAATAGATTAACTCATTAAACATACCAAAATAAGAGAATACTACATGCTGGTATGCTTTTCACTGGGAAATTTTACTTACAGTTCTGTTGCGCAGGGACTGAAGGCCTAGTTTGTCTGTCATTTCACTGATTGCCATGGCATTTGGCAAGTCTTGTTTATTTGCAAAAAGAAGCAGCACTGCATCTCTCAACTCATCTTCTTGAAGCTGGTGGGGGAAACCATTTTAGTTAATTTCCTTTTTTACAGTTACCTACAACCAAGCTACAAATCAGTAAGATGGAAAACATGGCTGCACCTATAACACCTGCCAACAGTTTACAGCATCTGACTAAATTTCCAATAATCCAATCATTGAATGTTAGTAGTGAAGTCAATACAGAGCATGCAGCGCACCTTAACTCTCTGCTAGAGTTTGAGAGTTTTGGCATTGTTCTACCCTATCTTAAACTATTTTAACTAAAGAAGCTGCAGCTTTGTTCTAATTAGTTGGATGGTTTGCTATCTGGAAAAGCAGTTGCAAATCATTAGCCCTTGCAAGAGCTGGGAGAAAAAGCAGAGAAGGGTGAACTTAAATTAACGTACTCCAGAGAAGTCTACAAAGCAGCTAAAAATTGATGACTTCATCTCTGCTAAGAGCAATGCAAGTGAAGACAATACACAGTATCAAATTAAACCAATGGTTGTAAGAAAGTTTTACTGAAAAGAATGCTCTGAGAAGCTTTGCAAAAATTGTCTTTCAATACAGAACAATTCTTCAACTCCATATTGGATCCTTGCTAATGCTATGTGTTTGTAAACGTGTATACATTTACCCTATGACATTGTTTATGGAAATGTTCTTGACATGGTATAGAAATGCTTGCCCTTGTCCTTGCTACTGTGATTGTACTAATCTCACACTATGTAATCCGCCTTGAGTCTCAGTGAGAAAGGCGGAATATAAATGACATAATAAATAAATACTCATCAGCAAATTTTCATTAAGATTTCATGTTTTTGTTAATTAACACCTCATATTATTATTCACCTTATAATTTTCCACAATCTGGCATACAACCCATTAACATTCAGGTCAAAAAGTTAGACAGTTACCATTTTCTGCAGCTCTTCTGCCGCTTCCTGAATTCTCTCTCTGTCATTGCTATCTACCACAAAAATGAGACCCTGAAAAGAAAGCGTTAAGCAAGTTTGATGAGAAATACACATTTGCAGCACTGTTGAAATAAAATCTGAAGTCACCATCACCATTAAAGAAACCTTTGCCCCCTGAAAAAGTCTCAAAATGTAAACATAAGCAAGGTGAGGGAAGGATTAAGCCCCACTCGCCACTCTAGATTGGAATAGCTGAGCAGTCTTTAACAGAAGATACACGCTCAGTATTTATTTTTAAAGCAGTAGTAACATATTAGAATGAAAAGCAGTATTATTTCCACTTCTATCCTTGTTAAAGTGAAGGTGGGCAATGCAAAACTATCCACAAAACTGTAGCAGCAGGCCACCAAGAGTACTTCTATACTTGCCCAGGTATTTACCACTTGTACTCGGTTTTTCTTGTGATTTTAAATTGCTTATAATTCCTTGATAAATTACAAGGAAATGGTTCTACTGTGCAGAGAGCATTGAGGAACAACAGTGTCAGAGCACTGCAGAATTTATTATTTCCTAGGGGCATGGCACTTTAATTGATGTTTGTAAGCTGCAAAGCCCAGGGATTTGCACCCTAACAGATAATGTTAGGGCACAACAGCACAATAAATATATTCTGTAAATTCAGACTTTCATTTTCATAAACTTTGAGGAGCAGACTAAACACACATGGCATTATATGTATGGGGTTACTAAAATATTGAGGAAAATTCTGTGGTTGCAATGAAGGGCATGGAGTCAGCATATCACAGAAAACAGTGTTGGGCAAGGATCAGCAGATGGTGTTACAAAACTGCACAATACGGAGCCATAATTCACTTTGAAGCAAATCAACACCACATAAATTTACAGCACAATGTGTGATTTGCTCCCCCATGAAGAGGATGAAAACATTCAATGATGACATGCTTTTCATTTTTAGCCGTGTGCACAAAAGGCAGACAAGCTTCTTGTCCAGCACCAGCCGTAAGACTACTGAGATGATCTGATCAAGGAACAGAAGAGAGCTGACTAAGTCAGTGTCTGGATGCAACAAGGGGCTTGATGAGGGAAGTGGACAAACTGAATCTAGATAAGACGGAGATTATGGTTATGGTTGGGTGTTATCTGCTTTGAGCAGGATCATACTCTTTCGTAGTGAAAAAGTTCACCACCAAGGTGTCCTCCAGGATCACATTTTGCAGCTACGCTTTTCAGGAAAACTTTCTACAAGATGGCTGGCAAGATAGCTGTAACCACTTTTTTCATCTGGGATCATGCCACTACCATCCATCCATGCTCGGTTAGCTTCCAGATTGGGTTCTACAAAATATTCTGCATATGGTTGCCCTTGGAGATTGTTTGGATGATCCAGCTACTGCAGAACTCGGCAGCTCATTCACTGAACATACTGGTTTGCAAAAAGCATACCAATTTATTTATATTTATGTTGGAATATTTCCTCTCATCTGAAGGTGGCTTGGGCATATTTGTACTGTTTTTTGGCTTGCCTCAAGATGCTGGATTATTTTACCTTTAAAGGTCAAATAGCCCAGGATCCATCTAATTTTGGGAGTATCTCCTCCACCACTTATTCCTCCTTGCAGCCATGCTTTTCAGGAAAACTTTTTACAAGATCGCTGGGAAGATAGCTGTGACCATTCTTCCAAAACTACCATGATCACATGGGAGGCCTTGCTTAGCATTTCTTTCTTCTTGGAAGCAAAATTCATTAGGGAATGAGGTGGGCATCTTTCTGTCATAAATTCCACCTTGCAGAGTTCCCCTCCTAGCAAGATTCATGAAGGACAGATTTCTCTGTTGTTCTTCTTCCAACAGGGGAAGATATTTTTTCCACACAAAGACAACTATGTAACAGTATGCAGAAAAAGTATCAACGTTACATACAGCAAGACAGCTCAACATTTACAAAATGAAAGCAGGATTCTGACACAAGTCAAATGCACAACTTATTCAATAGTCTTCAAAAATCCAACATATCAAATACTGAAATTTATAGTGTTATAAAATAGCACTAACAAGTAATGAACACTGTGCTAATGACAGTATCTAAAGGAACAGAAATATTATTGATAATACTTTTAATAGGCATTTTCACTTTGTAACAGATCAAACAGATGTCAGTAGTCTTACCTGTGTGTTCTGAAAATAATGCCGCCAGAGCGGTCTAATTTTATCTTGACCACCAACATCCCAAACTGTGAAACAGATGTTTTTATATTCTACTGTTTCCACATTAAAACCTGAAGAGAGAAAACACGCACGAAAGGACCAATTCATACTCAATGTGGTAGTATTGTTGAAGCTAGTCAAAGTGCAACCCCAACCAGAACTTAGCAGTAAGGTCAATGGAACTATTCTAACATTTCTAAAAGAAGAACAATAGGATCTAAATCTAATAAAGTGAATAGTTAAAGAGCTCCAATTACAGTTTCATTTATAAACGGCCATTTTTTTTTCAAAATCAAGTGTAGAAAATTCAGCTGTGTGTATGTCAATAATATATTAGATTTTGTAGCATAGCTCTGGTTTCAATAAATCCACCCTCAGAAGCTAAGGTTAAACAGTTCTTTCACTTACTACTTTTCAAGCTAACAAATATAGGACACTTATCTTCATCTAAGCATGATACTCAGTTCTTCCTTTATTTGCTACCCAAAATAAGCTTTTCAACATCATGATCTTTGTCATAAATATATGCATGACCAAGAAACATGCATCAAGAGCATGGGGGCTGGGTCTAATGACTCTCCTCCACCAGAGGAAGCCTCTTTCTCAGAAGAAAATCCAATCCATAGAATGGAACTAACATTTGGAATTTTACTGCAACATTCTTTTCCAGTTATTTCAGTTCTACCATTCATATATGAATTTTTTCACACAGTGTTAACAATACATTATTGTCTTACCAATTGTGGGAATTGTAGTGACAATCTCTCCTAACTTCAGTTTATACAAAATAGTTGTTTTTCCAGCAGCATCCAAACCAACTAGAAAAATGAATATGATTGTTATTAATTTAATAAAGCCAAAGCATGCATTGCTCATTAAGATTGGAAAATTGTGTGCTGGGGAGGGGGGGAGTACACTTGAACATTTATTCTGGATCAGTATTGCTCTCTATACTCAACAGCTTGCCTACCCCTAGATCAGCTGACATTTGCCATTTCTGGCTTCACCATAATTTTTGTATGCTACCTTTAGCAAACCAATATTATTCTTCTGAATCACCATTTTAGCACTTTTAAAAATGACAGATTATGAGCATATGACTGAAGAGTCCCATTTGCTGATAGTAGCTAGTCCATCAGTATGGCCTTGATTCTTCATATCTATGGGACCACCTCTCTCTCTATGCTCTACCATAGCAGCTTCTGAACAGGGCCTTATGCAGGCACCACCCTGCTAATGAGCAAAATCAACAGCTGCCTGCACATGTACATTGTGTTTTGTGATCCCCACCTTATGGAATGGCCTGCCTGAAGAGGTCACAAGAGCTTCCACTCTCCTGGCTTTCCACAAAACTATACAAAACTATATTATTTAGGTGGACTTTTTTACACAGATAAGAGGGCTGTGCTGTAAGAGAAGGTTCAAAAAGATGCTTTGGTAAAGGAAAAGAGACAGTAGACTATACTACTCTGTACTGTGTGCTGCTGCAAGTATGTTCCTACTGGATATTTTCTACATGTTATGTCATGTTAAATGGCTTATGTTTTGTTTCACCAGTGTTCCACCTCTGTATCAGATTTTTGTTTATTTTCAAATTTCTACAACCCATTCTTGTGGACTATAAATAATGTAAATAAATCAGAATAGAAGGGTGAGCATTTTACTGTAAAATCATTAGAACTGAGACAAAAAACAAAATGTAAGAATGGGGCAAGAACTCTGATAGCTCCATATAATAATTATGGATACCAACCTGACTTTGACAGCTGTTAGCTTTACAAGATTTTGAATGTAAAGTTTCTTAACTTGAAGATATTATCACATTACTAGGAAAGAATTCTACTGTGTATAATATTCCAGGGTACCCAAGATTTACTAGTATTTTTCCAATATTTCATAAACTAATCTCAGATTTTGAATTTTTCAGTTAATATCCCATCATTTAAAAAAAATAAATATTATCAATAAAGCCAGTGTTTAAGGCTTCCTTAATAAGCCAGGGGACTAGAACAAGTTAAAATGCAAGTATATATGCATGCAAAAACAACATGTAGGCCTGAAAGGAACAACACATGCCATGAATTTCATAGTTACAACAGCAATCTTTATAAACTGTTTAATTCTTATTTTGGGATATATTAAAATGCAAAGGCTGACCTACAAAAACAGAAACACTGAATTGTGTTAGAAATTGCAGCCACTGCATATATTAAGAAATGCAGTTTGAAACTGAACACCACCACGCTAAATAAAAGCATCTCTTAAATAAAGCAGTTAAATCTGAAGAATCAAGTAACTTTAGTATTACAATGGACAGGATAAGTTTCTGAAAAGTATGAGACTATATTAACGAGTTACATTGCTCAGTACTAAAGGCTGCCCTCAGTAATCATGTATATAATGAAACTTAAGGCTACTGATCTAGGAAACGCAAATAGGCATCGTTTTCCACTTTGGCACAGGTCTTGAACATCCAAAAGCCTATTGTTTCCCCCTACTAACCCTAACCCTACAAGCACCCGACAGCAGCCAAAGCCATTATATGCCCTGGGAACACACATTCATACATCACTACCCAGTCTAACCCTTATACTTGACAAAGGAACATAAACTCAAGGAGGGGGCAAATTTATGTTACATTCTACAGGGATTCCTTTGCATACAAGAACTGTGCTTGCGTATGGAAGCGCCTTTAACACAGAAACTTACACTGCAGAAAAGCATCCGCTAAATTGAAGCTTCCTTAAATTACATCCTGGCCTGAGCATGTTTTCTTCTGATGCTATCTTAAAGAATTTCATGTATAGTTTGAAAAAGTTTACTGGTTTTAGGCTCTGAAGAGTGGGAAAATTACAGAATGTGCTTGCACGTGTACACAGTATACAGAAATCTGGAGCTTCAAATACATGTTTTACTTTCTCACCTTTTCAGAATGTTATAATCTAGGGCACACAGTATTGTTCTGGGGCAATGGCTTGCCTAAGTCGAAGCAAGACATTTTGAAAACTAGCAGAATAATCCTAAAAACAGGTTCCTGGAAGTAAGCCCCACTGAATAAACCTGAGCAGACCTACTTAAGATTGCACATTAAGTTTGTTTTAAAACTGCTAAGGAATACTTCTGAAGGAAGAGGGTTTTGCAAAAGAAAAATTTAAGTGCCTTTATATAAACATAATGCAATTTCAATCCACTATCCCCCTAGTTTAATCATCATAATCATCATTATTTTAGGATGTCTAGGTGGAAGCCACAGACATAGATCTTTTGATGTTGGACCATCTTCACAGGTCCATGGTAGTTTCTAGATGCAATTCAAGAGCCAATTTTGACATCTAAAACCCTATGTGGCCTGACACCAGAAGTATCTGACTGCCTTCCACCATTCAAGCCTGCCTATATGCTGATATTATTTGAGAAAGCCCTGTTCTGGATGTCTTCTCCTTTAAAGAAAAGGGGATGATAAATCAGAGAGAGATTTTTCTGTTGTGACACCTTGGCGACAGAATATTCTTTTAGATTAGTAATATAAATATCTAATAATATCTGTATGTTGAAACAGTAGTATGAAGTGCCACAAGAGAGCCAAGTTAACAGCTAATTTGTGGGGGGATACATATGAGTAGTTTAGAGTCATCTACTTTCCCTGCAGGACTCAAGAAAGCTTCAAAATCTCCAAGTACTCAAATCACAGAACACAGCTTTTGTTAAGCACAGAGCATATTTTATGCGCTTGTATATGGATCAAAGATGCACATAATTTGTTTCTGGGTCCATTATGTATGCAGCTTAGTCAAGTGGAAAAATTCTGAGTTGAAACCCAAGTTTCCTAGCAGTCAGACTTCTGTATTTTAATTCTATTTTCTAAGGCTATCCTAAGAATAATTTTGGTGTTCTTTTTCTATTTCAAAAACTAATGTGCAACACATACAAATTCTGTGCACAATCTAGCCTCATTTTAAAATCATGAAGTAATGTTAAAATGAATGGATACTGACTCACCAACTGCAAGAGTGTGTGTTTCACTTACAATATGGTGCTGCCGAGATACTATCCCAGACACACAAAAATATAACCCTAAACCAGAGATTAGCTTTCGAAATTCTGCTTACAATGACAGAAGGCTGAATAAAATTCCAACACTAAGATCAAATACACACCCATCTATTCATCTATATACACAAGCACAGAATAGTATGTGAACAGATTATGAACTTAATTGCATTGGAATTATTATTCTGGTAATTTGAACTGCATTTTTAAAAATCACCATGGCTAAAGAACATTATGTATAACACTTTGTAAAATCTGTAGTGACAATCCATTTCTAGCCTCAGATCTCGATGTAGCAGAGAGCAATATGATGTATAGCAAGGAACTGAACCATTTGGAAATATGCCCTTATTGCTCACTAGCATCAGACAATTCAGAACTGTTTCTATAAAAATAAAGCTATGCCTAAATATGCAATACCAGGAAACTTTGGGAAATTATGATAGCATAATACTTCAACATCTCATTAACTGAAAGAGGGATGGGCAAGGAAATGGCAAGACAAAGACCTGCTGGTGACATTTTCAGTTTCAAGATCTAAGATCTACATTTTATAAGATTTAGCAATTCCTAATTCACATTCTGCTTTGTCCACTCTATAGAAAGACCACTCAAACTTAATGATACTTCAGAACATCCACTGTGGAATTAGAACCCAAACCAACATACTAGGCTATCAGCAGCATACAAAGAGATATATGTAGTTTTCTGCAATTCAAAAGTATTGATTTGTTTAACCATTAACTCAAAATAAATCTGATTTAATTAAAGGTAAAACTTTATTCTCTGCCCCCGCAAAGAAAATTATTTTTTGCATCTCAGTTAGCATCCTCAACCACCTCACAGCAAATATTAGCTCTTAACCATATCCTAATAGAAATATTAAAGGTACGAGACCGATGTAAACTATACGAACAGAATTTCATTATTACTGGGAGAGGAGGTGTTAAAGAGATAAAACAAAAAGATTTTAATTTAACTAACTGTAGAAAACAAGAGGACCTCCCTCAATGTAGGCCTCTCTCTACACCTTTGTTTAAGGGGATTTTAAAGATGGTTGTGACGGCTCTAAGCTTCTCTGCCGTTTAAAAAAACGGACTAGGACAGCGACACACACAGAAAGAGAGGACACTGAAAGAATATTTAGAAACACAGGAAGCCAATCACACTGAGAAAGAACCCACATCCTGAAAGGGCGGCTGAAGATAAGCCCTCGGGCTTTAAAATGTCTGGCCGGGGGGGGGGAGTCTTGAGGATGCTCTCAAAGGAAAGCCCTCCAAAAGCCCCTCGAAATTTCGCCTCTCTTCGGGCTGCCGACGCCTGGCCCGGCCCAGACTCCCCCTCCCGAGAAACACCAAGCCAGCAGATGCTGCAGAAGCGCCGGGGAGAGGGCAGCGTAGCCCGGGGGGAGCGTCAGGCCTCCAGCCGCTGCCGGGCGGGGTTACCGCGAGGCTGGGGAGGGGGGCGCAAAGCCGGCGCCTGCGTGCGTGTCGGGCCTGTCCGTGCGGCTCACCCATGAGGATGCGCATCTGCTTCTTGCCGAAGAGGCGCGAGAACAGCGAGGAGATGGTGAGGCCCATGGCGGCTCCGAGCGAGGCGGAGGCAGCGGCACAGGGAGCGAGCGAGCGGGCCGAGTTCGAAGGCGGAGGGAGGCAGCGGCCTGGGCCCCGGTCCCTGCTCTGGCTGGTGGTTCGTCCCTCTCGCTCGCGGATCCCTTTCTTGCTTTTCTCTCCCGCTGCCGCAAGGGCGCCCAAAGCGGCGAGCGCTGACGTGGGCAACGGCGGCTGAGCGAGAGCTGCTCTGAGGCCGGGAAAGCTGGCTGGCTCTCGCTGGCTCCTTTTCTCGCTCGCTCTCTGCCACGTCACGGCCGCCCCGGTTCCAACGCGGACAAAATCGCGTCACGCCCGCCACATCCTCACCGCGGCACCACCCACACGCCGAACCTAGAGCAGGCCTCACGACACACAGGAAGACTACTATTCCCAGCAGCTGTTCGCGGCTGCCGGCGTTACTGGCTCTTGGATTTCTGCCGCACAGCACCTTGGAAGTCGTAGTCCGAAGAGGTCGCCGCGACTCGTCCTTCGGAGAAGGGAAAAAGGCACGCAAGCGTGCTGGGACGCGTAGTGGCCGCTTCCCTTCCCCCTTTTCTGCCGCAGCGCGTGCTGGGAGTCATAGTCTCCCTATAGTAAGTCTGAGGCCGAAGCCTTGTTAAGAAGGGATTGACCGAGACTAGGTTTAATTGTTGGGACTCATAAACCTAATTCTGGCAGACGGCGAACTGGTAACACTGTCTACAATGCATCTCTTCAGACTGCAAAACAGAATGGAAGGGCAGCGGTACTGTAAAGACTGACGAAATTTATACCAGTATAAACTGGAATTCTCTTCCGACCTTGGTAATGGAAAACGCATCCCTACGTATTGAAAGCTAAATATTAGGGGTTCTAGCCTAGACTGCTTTTTTACATCCGGCTTTTCTATGTGCAGGATCTTTTTCATGGAAAAGGGTGATAACATCCTTCACGTTCATCAAGAAAGATAAGACCCCTGCCTACAAACTTATAAACTAAAAAAGACAAGAAACGCAAGAGAAATGGGAGTGGGAAGAAAATGGGGCGCAGGGGTGGGGGGATCAACATGAAGTCGAGACTTCTATTTACTTCGAGCTCGCCGAGCTTCTGTGCAAATGTTACTGCTTGTATGGTGGTGCTCCTATCCTGCAGTCCTTAGTCCTCTGGCAGGGAGAGGAGAACAAGTTCCCTGCAGCTGTTCGTTCTCCTGTCTGATGTCTGGTCCTGGCTGGGCTTTCCCTTTCAATGATGTTCTTCCCAGAAGGGAGGAGGCACAACCTTCTAGTGGCCATTAGGGCAATGACCAAACTGAAATGGCTGCAACTGAAATTGAAAGAGATCTTGGGGTTGTGGCGGAAAGGCCAATGAAAATGTCATCTCAGTGTGTGGCAGCAGTGAAAAAGGCAAACTGCATGCTAGGAAGTATTAGGAAAGGGACTGAAAATTAAACAGCCAGTATTGTAATGCCCTTGTACAAAACTATATTCTGGCCTCAGAATACTGTGTGCAGTTCTAGTTGCTGTATCTCAAAAAGAACATTGCAGAACTGTAAAAAGTACAAAGAAAGGCAACCAAGGTGATTAAGGGGTCAGAACACTTTTCCTATGAAGAAAGGCTGGAGAGTCTGGGACTTCAGTCTAGAAAGAAGACTGCTTAAGGGGAGACATAACAGTTTATAAAATTATGCACAGGATAGAGAGTAGACAGAGATCTTTTTCTCCCTCTCCCATAGTACTGGAATTTGGGAGGCACTCAGTGGAATTGTTTGGAAATAGGTTCAGAACAGGCAAATGGAAATGTGTTTTATTCAATGATTATCTGTAGAATTCACTGCTAGGGGAAGTAGTTTTGGCCACAAGAATAGATGACTTTAGATAGATTCATGAAAGAGAGGTCCATCAATGGCTGCTAGCTATGGTGACTGAAGAGAGCCCCAATGTTTAGAAGCAGCAACAGCAGGGGAGGGTCATGGCCTCTGTGCCCCATTTACCCTCCAGGTAACTGGTTGGCTGCTGTATGAAACAGGATGCTGGACTAGATGGGCCACTGGTCTGATACAGCACACTGTTCTTATGTATTTACTTGGACTCATACTCTAGCTCTGTCCCCTTCCTTTGTACCTAAACTTAAGTGTTTTCATGCTGTGAATTACAGGTATATCAATCCCACGATGGTATCTTATTACTTGTGCAGGAGTCAGAGGAACATCTTGTGTTTGGTTTGGATAACTGTTTTGGTATAGGGTGTGATATTACACAAAGGGAAAGGGCAGCGAGGATGACAACAAAAATAGATTCATAGCAATGCTCTGAGATTATTCTTGTAGGATGCAGTTGCCAAATGGAGGAAAAGTTGCCAGTGAACATGGTGCTACCACAGCACAGGGCAGGCAAGTCATCTTCCCCAGTATTTCTCCTTTCTTGCTGAACCCACATGAAGGTTCTAATCAACATCTTCTGGTGTGGTATTAAATACATTAATTTTTATACAGTACTTTTATTTTATATTTTAGAAAAATCAACACTCATTTTAAAATGGGTACTGTGCGTGTTGTCAAGCACAACAAAAGATAATGAAAGACCTGTAGGGATCCCTGCGCTAGAGCTATTTATTGCAGGTGTGCAAAGAATCACACTGATCATATCACATGCTATTATGATGCAGTTTTTATTTTATTTTTTACACAGCCTGCATTGTTTGTGGGTTATTTACACACATCATGTTATGAATTTTCCAACTAACAGGCTGGGCAGAAGCCTTGCACTATTCTCCTTCCTGGCCATTGACCACTTCAAAGCCTTTTTCTCTAACCCTCCCCCCCCCGCCCCTTTCATCAACATACCATTTTTAATCATGTACTTATTTGCTAAAAATTTTAAGCCTAATTCACAATCTATAAGTCCTGCTACTTTATGATGCCATCTCAAGGTTTTCTTTCCCATCATAAAAGGTCAGCTTGGAAGATGTACGACTTCAATTCCAAGAGGCTAAAGCATGTTTATTTGACAAATGTGTTAATAATCTCAGAACAGTGAATGGTGAACTTCAAGTGAAATGTGGTAAGATAACCGGTTTGGAGTATCCCTAAGAAAAGCAATATTGGCCTTCATGACCTTGTAGATGTAGCTGGCACTTGTGTCTCAATATCCCTTAGCGTGGGGAAGTATATTTCTTCCAGGATGCTTTCACACCATTAACACTGCTTAGACAGAAAGGAGATTCTGCAAGGAAATGTTGCTTTTAGTGTTTGCAAATTCACCTTCTTACCTCTACAGTATGGTTCTCAAATAAGGCAAGAGGTGTCAGGCTAGGTTGGGGAAACACTTCAAAAGTAGTGGGCAGCTGCTCTAAAAATTAGGACAAAGTTGCTTAGAAATTTCTTACTGAATCCAATGGGACCAATTCTATGTACATGTGCATAGAGTTTCAGACACTATACATTTCTCCTTTCCTTCTGGAGTAAATATTAAGCAAGAATGAACATCTGTAATATACTGGACCTTTTCAAAAATCTCTTTGGGATTTATTTCTTACAGTTTACTCAATAACCATGAATAAAGTTTTTCTGCAAAAATGATATTTATTTCCTTTAAAAATACATTTTGAAAATAAGCTAATGTAGCCAGTTCCAACATACTATGTAATGCTTCAATTAATGAAGATAATTGTGTTAGTGGCCATTTTTTTAAAACGTTGTGCAAAAAAACAGTATGATAGATGAAATAAGTGGCATAATTGTCAAGTTGGATTTTACACAATCCAATTTCAGCTTCTGGTTTGTAATTCATACAAATGAGTATTAAAATATATATCTTCTTAAAAATACAGAGGGCAGTTTATACGTAAAATGAAAGATTCTAAATGATACAAAATATCGCACAAAGGAAGTTTTCCATGACATGCTTGCAGTATCATGTCCTCCAAACATATAAAGCATGTGTATTGATACTGATCACTAACCAATGCAATTTTGCCTTCACTACAGTGATGTACACACAATACTGGTATACATCTATACTGTCATAACATTCTTGGAATGATTCATCCAAGTCCTATTTCACACAGGGCTGTCCTGAAACAGTTATGTTCTTGCAATCAGAGTATACATATTCAGCAACAATTTATTGCCAATGACAAATGGCTCTTTATGAATATTTACAGTATGCACACTATTACTTGTGGTTTGCAAACGGCCTCTCTAGAAAACGGTAACAAATATAAATCAGGACAGCTTCTTCCTCCTCCCTACTCTACCACTATTAAAAAGGCAGTTCAAACATATCATGTCAAGATACAAAGTCCTCCCTCCTGACCCCACCCCCAAAGCTTTGGAAAATCGGGATTGACAGTGATCTAACGCTATTTTTACTTTAAATATTTTTCTGGAGAAAATGTCTATCCACCCACTCCAGCAAGGACCATCTGCGTGCAAAAGTATGTTTCTGCACAGGTCTTGCTTTTTTGGATCAGTGCTACATGCACAAAATAGTGCTATACTTAACATACAGGAACTTGAACTTGACATACTTGAACTGAAGATTACTGTGATTCCTGTGAAGGAGAGCAAGCTGGTTGCAAGTCACCCTTATTTTCCCCTCTCCAACAAGTGAATGATCAGGGGAGAAAGCCCTCAATCATACACTTATCAGGAGATGTGTTTTCTGTGTGTGTAATAATCTTAGTACTAGGAATAGTATGTATTTTCTGCAAGGAACATCATACATAGGCAAAGTTTCAGTTAATTAATCTTTGACATTGAATTTTAGTATTGTTTAAAATTAGATACCATGGTAAGAAGTGTTTAAGATCTTTGATGAGAAGCACCCTTTTTAATATAACTCAATTAAAAAGAAAAAAATACAAATCTTAGTGAAAATAGACTGCATCATTTTTCAGCTACTCCACATCCATTCCAGAACATATTGTGATCAAATAAGCATTAATTTTATGCAATGAAAACCTCAAATCATTGGTTTAGTTCCATGATCAAGGAGCTAATGCAACTAGGAGCACCATCCGTGGGTTCCTTCTCCCTTTCAGGGTTCGAGGATAATCATAGTTTGCCATGTAGTTTGAATTAGACAAACTATAGCTTGCTCTGAAGCTGGGACTGAAGCCTATTCCAGCCCTAGTTTGGAAACAAGCTATGAATAGTGGTAATCATTCAGAGATTGACATGAGAAAACTACGGTATTTCACACCATGGTAGGAGGGGTGGTGGAGTGTACAAGCCTAGAGGAGGAGTGCAGAGGGTTCTCTCAATTGCCAAAACATGGCAACTCTGTGACATCTGAATTGAGCAGCAATGTTTAGTGGGCTGGTAATGGGAAATTTAAAAAATCTAAAGAAAATGCTCACTAAAGAGTACTAGCTATTACCTTAAGTAAGACAGTTTTTGAAACCAATATGAATATTGCTTCCCCTGAGTTTAATGAAGTTGGGCACTAATTCAGAAGTCCTGCAGTGCCTGTTGTTCTTCATTGTGGGCCCAAATGGTAGAAATGTAAGACGCATGCTGATTTTCCATAAGAGCACTTAATTTTATACATAATCGACAATAAAACGTTTCATTTCTTTCAGTATTCAAGATTAATTTTTCAAAGTCTGCTTTAAAACTTTTAGTAGTAAGCACAAAGCACTCTGCATGTCTGCAGTTTTCAAAAGGCATCCTCTAGGTACCTCTGAAATGTGTGACATGGGATATGTGGCCGCATAAAAATACAGTTTGTCACATTTTGCCAGTTTTGATCAAGATACCCTGCAAATCTTCTGGTAGTGCTAGTATAATTGAATCAATGTGCAGCTGTAACTTTTCCATTGTGCCAGGTTTCACTGGTAAGTTCTCTCCATCAGCCTGTAATCACATAAATTCCAATTTAAAATCTTTGGTAATCCATGACAATTTAGTTAAGTAATCAAAACTGAACATTTTGGAAACTGAAGTCTTCAAAATATCAACCTAAAAAAGTACATTACCAGCGTCCAACAAAAATTGTTTACATGTTACTGAAGTTGAGGACCTGTAAATTCAAGACTGATGTCATCCTACTTCGGAATGCAATTAAACATGTAGCTTCTGGGACAAGATTCCTCTTGGGTATTCCTGGCTCCTATCTTTTGTTGTTGTTGGTTGGTGGTGGTGGTATTCATATACTGGCTTCGTATACTTCCCTGAAACATTTCGTTTCTAAAAATTTCACATTAAAATATACTATGAAACTCAAATTAACTGATCTGTCCCAGATAAAAAAAATTTAAAATTTGCAGGACTAACATTAAACAACCATCTTAGATTCATGTGAATCCAGGCTTACCATTAGTTAGCTTTCGATTTTGGCTGGCAGGAAAAATGGGGGGTGGGGTAGGGGTTGACATTGTGTGATGTGTCAATGTCACTTTAGAGTAAAAACAGAATGTGTGTCAGGCAACACTCTGGAATTTCTTCCAAAACTCTACGGTATTATGTCATTTCTGCACCCTGTCCCATCTCCAAAGCTCTCATGGTCAGCCTGGCAACTCTTCATGAATCAAGACGGAAATGAGCAGGTATGTTTTTATTTGCTAGGGACAGCTCCAGTTTCCATTCCATTCAGAAGGGTTCAACAGGTTGCTTTTTTTCTCTGGCTGCACCACAGCTGAGATCCATGGGAGGGATCCCTGCATGGTTTGCATTGGATGGCTTAGAAAAGGCGCACAGGAAAATCCCACTGTCTTTCCTAAAATGCTTCAAATTTGAGTCCACAGGGCCAGGATAAACTCTCCAATTCCACTCTCATGCAGACACCACCTGCCTCTCTCTGCCCCAGCTCAGGTGTTTACCAATGCTTAATAGGAGTAATCTGTGTATAGAGTCAGTGTGACCAGTGTGGAATGAGGCCTGCCAAAAGTGGGAGCATCTGGATCCTGATCACAGGTACCCCAAAGTAACTTATTTATATAGAACAAAATCTACTTAATCAGAAAGTTGGTTAAAGTAGCTCCCCTTCATTACCTTCTGCTCCATAAAAGTGATGATTATTTTAAATCACAGGTATTGGAAAAACCAAGTATGTATTGCTCAAAAATGATCACCAGAGGCAACTTCAATAAATGTATGGGACCACCAGGGGGAGCTACTAATAAAGCACATTATTCTGCAAGCATCTTTCTAGGTGTCACCTATAACCGTAAGGATAGCTAGAAATGCAAGCATGTTACACTGGTGGCAAGTTACTAGACGAATAGTTTCTTACAACTAATGGAAGGGAACAAGTAGGTACTTGGAATTTACAGAGATGCAGTCTCAAACAGGCTGTCACAAGTTCCTCCAGAAAGAACTGAGGGAAAATTAGATAGGGAAGGCCCTACTTCCTCAGTCCCTGGGCCATATTTAGCTGTTGCAACAACAGCCAATATTGGCAACAATAGCCCCCATACAATCACCAGGCAGCTGCTACCACCAGTCACTTTAAGATCTGAGGCAGAGTCACACCTATCTCTCATTGTTAAACATGTACCCTGACTCATTTAAGAGTTGGCATACACAAAACCCAGTCCTTTTACATCTGAGCAATCTGGGGACAACACAAGCTCTCTTAACACAAGAAATTTAACCTTGTGTTAACCTAACAGAGTAAGAAGGGAAGGTGTATGCCACTATTTGTAGGTAGGGTTGCCAAAGTTGTCTCCCTGGCAACTGTTGGGAAAGCAGTATTCACGGGGGCTTTTTTTTGTGAGCATGCAAAGCACATGCGCTCCCAATCAGCACACACTGACATCATCGTGCTGGTCACAGGAGTGCTCCCAGCTTTGCACAGGGCCAATTCCACCCTTGTTTGGGGTAGAAATTGGTACTGTGCAAAGTGCAGGGGCACCCCCATGGGCAATGTGATGACATCACATCCAGAAATGACATATCATACCAGCTGGGAGTGCGTGCGCCACCCATTTGTGTGAATTGCCTGCTGGTGGCAGGCAATCGCTGGGCAGCTTGCCACCTCCCTCTGAGAAGAGGGGCAAACTGGCGGGCAACTGGCAAACCTACTTGTAGGAGAGAAATAAAAAAAACAGGGAAGGATTTCATACGCACAGGAGAATGCAAACAGATAAAACAACACAAAGCTAACTTAACCTGACTAAACTAATGCCTGAGCTAAACCGCTTACAATTCACACGTCCTGAGCTATGTTGGCCTGGCATGGGCCTATCTTGCAAGGTACTCCTCCTCCCTTGCTTCCTGGAAAAGGCAAGTACAACTCACACGTTAGGGTTTTATAAGTTTTCTGTTACCAATATGTTATTTTCCTGCTCTAGATGGTGTTAAGCCAATTGTTTCTTTTTGAAAGAGAAAGCCTATCCTTTCCCTGTGGCTTTGTGGTCTGCTGTTTTGTTTCTGCTCTTCCTAGAGAGGCTGCCCAAAGGGACTGCCTGATTTTAGAGCTTAATTAAAACAGGGAATCATGGGGTCCAGGATGCGACTGATGACAGAGGCTTAATTAGATTTAGATAGAGGCTAGGAGGTAAAAAGCCAAGCATGAACAAGGGAGTAATGATGTTAAAGAGGAGGGTTAATTTAGCATACAGGCCATCAGAGAAGCCTAGTCCACCCTCATAGCCCTCGTCCCGCTGAGAAATACAGCAGAGGGCTGCTGAGAGTTATATCCCCAACCCCATCCTAGTTATGACAGAGTGCAGGCCCACTGGGTTTTCTGAAGGCCATTTTAACTGTAAATTTGCTTGTTTTCTTTTGGCAGGGGAAGAGGGAAAATGTGCTCATGTACAGCAACTTCCCTAACCCCAAAATATTTTTGCCATCCAACTAAAAGAAAACCAGAGTAGCTCTCCCCACAACCAGATATTTAGATCCACCTTGGAAACTCATAAACACATAGCATGGAGTCTGATGCAAAGGTCCTCTGAACATACTCCCACATTTATTGTAATGCTGAGTCTTTACAGAAAGGTCCCGCAATCCTAACAATCCTTAAAATAAACAGAAATGTATGGATATCTCTGCATTTCAGCATTACTGCAACTGTTATGTGTACAAAATGTAACTTAAAAACACACACAAACCAAACAATGAATATTTGGGAGTAATAGCAACACTTCTGTAATCACTTAGAGTGAGCTTCAGATCTTGTTGGTAGATCATACTCAACTCTTATAATATTTAAAAAGCAGAACAATACACTATTTTGTACAGAATTTTTGTGCAGGAATTCACTGTTAAGCACTCACCAATTTATCCTTTAATTTTAAGACAAGGTCCACTGTTTCTACTTCAGTGTGTTTTTGACTCCAGAAAAGCAAGTCCTACCAAAAAGACATGGTTAAGTTACATTAATACATTTTCATTGAAGGCAGGCCACTAAAAAGTGTTTTTATTGGAGCTTCATAAAACGTCTTAAATGCCTACCTTATTAAGTTCCTCAAAGCCAGAACCAGATTCTGCAGCCCAGCCCACTTTCAACTCTTGAAACCACAGTTAACAGCAGGCTTTTATTATGACTATATGTACTCCCTGACATCATCATCATGTTGAAGTTAATGTTGGAAGGGGGGGCTGTATTTCCAAAGTTTAAAATACTTAACCTGATATTTAAAGCTTAAGAAAACAATCTAGATAAGATTTTACAAGTGTACAATATGGAAAACATTGAAAACAAAATGACTTTCACAATTATGCTTTTCATAACCTTCTCTTATTGAATCGTTCCGCACAGATTAGAATCTTTTGATTTTTTCCTTAAATCTTCAACCATTCTGTGAAAGTGACACAATAACTGGGATCTAAAGAACCTATGGTGTAAAGTTTTCCAGAGTAAAAGAAGGTTGCAAACAGGAGGACTGCTCCCCCTCCCTCCGGCCAATGTGTAAGCATAAATGATTTTTACTTCCTCTGCAAAACTCTGAACAGGGGCGGTGCAAGAGTTTTCGGTGCTCACGGCTGGCCGGCTGGGCGCCCCCCGCACGCGTGTAAGCACGAGCCCACCGGCCTGCGTGATGACGTCATGTGTGACGTCATGACGGGAGTGCACGCACCGCCGCCGGACCGATCGCTGAGGCGAGCGGCTGTGATGGTGCGTGGGTGGCCTCTGAGCTCTCCCGCTCGGTTGCCTGCACCGTGGCAGATGCCTGCTGGTGGCGGCTGTGCCCAGCCGGGAGCGTGTGTTGCCAGCGGCGGCACGGGGCGGGAGGGATAGGAGGCTGCTGCTCTGTGGCGTGCGCTCCCACCCCCGCTCCTCCTGTGGCACTCCCTCCAGCACCCCGCGCCTTAGGCCACCACCTACCTGGCCTCAATGAGTGCGCCGTCTCTGACTCTGAATCCAATAATGTAAGGGGTACATTGATGATGTTAGGAATTTGCTTTACAAGGTTTAATATCAGATTGCCAGAGCACAGTCATGATGGAGTAAGTTCTGTGCTCAGTGGAAAATTCAGCTCACATCCAATAATGCTGTTGCAGTGCACATTGTCTCTCCAGTGGTCTTTGTACCACAATAAACAAGGTAAGTGCATGCGTTCACACATATATTGCCATGCATCTGCAGACAAGTTCAGAATACGTAAGAACTCAATGTTAAAAGTTTAAAAATAGCATAGGCTGTGATCTAATGATACCCAGGCACAAAGGCATCCTAATTTCTCTTTTAATGACAACCCTTTGCACTCAACGGAATGCTACTCTAGCTACCTTCAAAGGTAACTTTTTCAGGTAGTGGTAGGAAAGAAGTGGCTGAGAAGTCCACTTGAGCACAAAGAAGACTACACAGCCCCTTGAATCCTGACCACTGAAATTGGTATTATTAATACTACTACTATTACTTCGTGGTTTTTATTCGATATATTTTTCGTGTAAGAACAATTCGTAGCCACAAAAGGGTGCAACTAGATACAGCGCTGGATGAAATACACTATGTGATTAAATACTTCTGGATTCTTTAAAAGCAGCTGGAGGAGTGGTGACCTTGGATCAGTGCTATAGTGCTGGGGTTTTACTATTTTCTTCTGAGAAAAACAGAGTCTGCTGTCAAGTTAGTATTAGCTTGTCTTCTTCCCCTACCAGGTACATAGTAACTGCATGGAGGAGAACTTCTCTAGAGAAAATGTCTTTGTAGATAAAAAGCTTAGGTTAAAAGTCACCTGGAGATCAATTCACAGATCACCATCATACCATTTAGTTGCACATTAAATTAAACATTTTGGGGGTTTTAATTGTACTTTTTATTATGATACCCCTAGAAAGGACAAGGAAGAAAAACATCAAGCAAAACTGCTTTTCTAACCTCATTGCACAGTGCTTCTAAATGCAGTGCCTCCAATTTCTGTGTCATTTCTTTCCGTCGTGTCCTGAACCAGCCATCAAAGTTAGGAGATTTCAAGAAGTGTCTTTAAAACAAAAGGAAAATTAATTAGTGGAATAAAGTGGCATTCTGGAATCAACTCTGCCTTCCAGGCCAAAAACATTTAAAGTGTAAGAACTTGGCAAATTCCAAGACATTACAGAGCACTCTTATAAGCATAAATAGGAGAAATCATAGTGAATGTGGAGAATTCCAGACACCCTCCCCGCAATAATTCTGTCTATAGTAGCTCGCGGGGGGGGGAATCTTTTTCCCCCTCATGACAATAGCTTGTTACAATCTGATGATACAATCTGATGATCAAATATAGTGATTTGATTGCTTCCACCATTATCATTACTTCTCGTGCCTGTGGAAGAATGGTATGATTAATTTAATGGGATAATTAACTAGAGTCTCACTCTTTGGGGTGTTTGGACTTTTGCAAGATGAGGAACTTGACAAGTGACTGCTGATGCACTTGGAAGCAATGGCCTCAGATTTCTCAAGATGAAACGATCTATTAATACAGAGGTTATGTTGAGCCTGGATCCAGAACACCTGTGTTTAAAATCCCAGGACAGTTATGGACTCAGTGGGTTTGCTGTGCCAAGCCACTTTTATGCAGCATTATTCAAATATAAAACAATGATAGTGATAACCTGCTTCAAAAGAACTGCAGAGGGGCAGAATGATGTGACTCGGCAGCTTTAAAGTGTTTTGTAAACTATAAAAATACAGTTATCATCATCAATATATTTTATTTGTTCTGGAAAATAATCACCTTTATATTGCCTTCTAGTAGTGTCAGCAACATGTTAAGCATTGTGCCGAGCACAGAAATGATGCAACTCTTCTGTAGAATAGGAAGGTGCAAATACAGTACTGTTCACTAAGGTTTTGTACATATTTGACACAAGCGTTTTTGCCCTGCCTAATTTCTTTGCTTGTTTCCCCATTTCATTCTCATTGATTTCCCCTTTCATTTTCAGACATTTTGACACTAATTTTTGTACTAATAGATATTTATTTTACTACTATTTTTTCCCAAATCTGGACAACGACCACCTGTTTCATTACAATGACTAAAAAACACTGAAAACTTCAGCTTTCTAACTGAGTAACGTTAGCACCCCAGATTCTGTAACATAGCTAGTTCAGGATGGTTTTACAATATACAATGAACTTACAAAACAGGGTGAGGGAAAAAAGTCAGGGACAACATAGCCATAACTACACCTACAGAGGAAACAAAGAATTATGCTGATTTCATTTACAGTAGAATCTCAAGCATCTAATATCTTGGGACACAATCCAGAGTGAAGTTCTGTTATGCAATCTTTTTATTAATTTAATTAATTTCAATGAGGCTTGTGCATAGGAACTTCCCTCTGGATTATTATGGGCCTTAGAGAAAGTAAAGAATCTATATAGCGATGTACCACTGATGGCCAAATACTGAACACAAGACTAGGGCAAGCACAGGATGTATAGATTCTTTGCAGATTAAGTAATGATGGAGAATATAGGTTACTACATTTTGAAATACTCTTTGAATATGGAAGATGGGTTAAAAAAATTGTGAATTTTTATAAGCTAAAAATGCGTAACTAACATGATGCAAAGTAACAGTAATATAAACAAGGTTTTTCTCTCCTTCAAATATGTATTTTTTAAAAATGCAACTGATTAATGTGTATTTATATCTAGCCTAGGTTGTAATCTATGTACATTTTAGCATTATTCAGTGGACAAAGTTACCTGTACAGTCCTATCCAGTCTCCTTTTAATCTAGATGTAAGTTGTGGCCCTGCTTTTTCTAGAGTTTTCATAAATTCCTCTTGGTTGAATGGTTTCAACTGGGGTGGGCTCTACAAGGGAAACAAAGCTGTAACCATAAAGCATGAACTTGAGACCATTCACAAAACCAAGTCTCCAATAATGAAAATATTCTCACCTTCCAAGGTGATATGCTCTTCTGAAGAGGCATCAGACTTGCCACATATCGTTCCTGAGAAAACAACAAATATTTTGAAGGATAAATCCCAATGTTTGCATCACTATATTTTACACATCCGTAAGTCTATTCCATTTAGCTCCCTGCATCCAAAAATAAGCTGACCAGATGAGCAGTTTTGAAATGTGACACACTGCCATCATATTATTCTGATAATCAAACATTACACAAAACCTCATGGGTTTGAAGGATAGAAGAAAATATCTCTCATTTGCAGTAAATATAGTTTCTCAGAATTCAGAGGTTATGCTTCACTGCAATGATCTAGAGAGTCCCATGTGTACATATATGATCTACAGAGTCCCATGTAACTGAAGAAGTGAGCTGTGACTCACAAAAACTCATACCCTACCACAATTTTTGTTAGTCTTATAGGTGCTACTGGACTCTTGCTCTTTTCTACTGCTACAGACAAATACGGCTACTCATCTTGATCTATCTCCATGTGTACACAGTATGTGCATGCACATGGCAGCCCCTTGTAGTTCATGGGCTGCTGCTTCAGAGTGAACCTACACATGCACATTGCACGTGCCACTTTGGACCCCTTTTCCTTTGTGTACTCTGTAATACACCTTGAGTCTCAGTGAGAAAAATTGGGCTATAAGTAAGTTGAATAAAATGAATAAAATAAACAATCCACACACCTGCTCTCTCTTTACATACAGGCCCTCAAAGAGAGGATTTAATCTAATTAAGAGTCTGCATATTTAACATTATTTTGGTAAAAAGTTATAAATATTATTATTAAAGGGAATTTTCAAGGAATCATAACTCACCTACAAATTAAGGTCTGCCTTTATAAGATTTCAGGTGTAAACACAGAACTAATAAAGACATGTGTGATGTTTTTGTCCACACTCAGTCCAGGGGTATGAAGAATTATCCCCTTATTGGTTTGAATGTAGGTTTTACACAACACTGAGATAGAAATAGATTATCCCATTTTAAAAAGTAATTATTTAAAATATTTTCCAAATGTGATGCAAGATGTAAAGGTGACCTTCACCTATGGATAAAAACTTAATGGTTTGGATCCAAAGTTTGTTTATTGCAGGTGGTGGATTTTATTGAATCCCCCACCCCCACAGCACCCTCTTCCAATGCACCCAGTACTGTCCTGGGGGCTCCAATGTTGGGAGGGGATGCAATGGGCTGCTGCAGGAACATGCAGCCAAAGAAATTCTATTCTGAAACCTCTGCTCATGGTACTTTGCATAAAACCCATTATGCTTGTCCTCACTCTGAACTTGTAACATATTTCAGTTAAAATATTTGTCACTATCAGTCAGCAGAGATGGGTTATACATATGATATCTTACCAGAGGAATAATGAAGCTTTGGGTCAGTTCCAAGAAAGAGCGTCGAAGGATTATGCTTTGGGCTTCTGCAGGACGCTTCTGTTGTATTCCCTATAAAGGCAATCACAGTAAGTAGTATTCTATTTCATTATTACAAAGACTTCAATCTATAATCTAACTCCATTGTATTATACACATATGCCTAACTTTAAAGTACACTTTAAATTAAGAGTTCATTTGAAAATCATTATTAATATAAAGCTACTGCCAACAAAGCCCATTGTGGGAAAAAATACACTGGGCTCTAGAAAGGGGAGGGTGGATAGGCAAGCATTCCTTCTGGCCGGTGAAGGAAGGAGTGGGCATTGTCACCTGCTCCACACGTGATCTTGGCTACGTGAAGTGGGGGGGGGGCTTTGCCACCTGCTCCGCTCCTAATACCAGCTGGCTTAAGGCGGTGGTGGCATGGCCACCTGCTCAGTGACTTAGTCCAGTAGATTGAAGGGGGTGGGCATTGCTACCTGCTCTGCTCCTTATCTTGACTAGAAGAAGGGAATAAGGGCATTGCCTCCTGCTCTGCGCCTGATCCCAGCCAGGTGAAAGCATGGGGTGGCATTGCCACCTGCTTCACTCCTGATCCCAACTGGATGATGGCCGGGGTAGGCACCTGCTCCACTCCTTATCCTAGCAAGGTGAAGGGGGACGGGCATGTCCAGTTGCTCCACTACTAATACCAACTGGGTTATGGTGGGGTGTGGGCATTGCCACCTGCGCCACTACTACCAGCTACGTTAAGGTGAGGGGTGGGCATTGCCATCTACTCCGCTCCTAATACTAGATGGGTGAAGGGGGTGTGGGTATTGCCACTTGCTCTGCTCCTGATTCTGGCAGGTTGAAGGGGGACAGGCATTGCTGCCTGCTTGGTTTCTGTTTCCGACAGGGTGAAGATGGTGAGGGCATTGCCGCCTGCTCAGTGCCTTCTTCCCGAAGATTGAAGGAGGCGGGCATTGCCGGGGGTGGGCATTGCCACCTGTCCCGCTCCTAATACCAGCTGGGTTAAGGTGGGGGGTAGGCATTACCACTTGATGTGCTCCTAATACCAGCTGGGTTAAGGCACTGGATGGGCATTGCCACCTGCTCTGCTTCTAATCCCAGCTGGGTTAATGCAGGGGTGGGCATTGCCACCTGCTCTGCTCCCAATATGAGTTGGCTTAAGGCAGGGGGTGAGAATTGCTGGGGGTTGGCATTATCACCTGCTCCGCTTCTAATACCAGCTGGGTAAGGTGAGGACGGGCATTGTTCTGCTCCTGATCCAAGGTGGCTGAAGGGGGGGTGGGTATTGCCACCCGTTCTGCTCCTTATACCAGCTGGGTTAAAATGATGGGTGGGCATTTCCACCTGCTCCGCTTCTGATCCCAGATGGCTGAAGGGGGCCGGGTATTGCTACCTGTCCCGCTCCTAATACCAGCTGGGTTAAGGTGGGGGTGGGCATTACAACCTGCTCTGCTCCTAATACCACCTGGGTGAAGGCAGGGGACGGACATTGCCACCTGCCCTGCTCCTAATACCAGCAGGGTTAAGGTGGGCGGTGGCCATTACCACCTGCTCCGCTCAAAATACCAGCTGGGTTAAGGCACTGGATGGGCACTGCCACCTACTCCACTCCTAACACCAGCTGGGTTAAGGTGGGGTGGGCATTGCCACCTGCTCCACTCATAATATTAGCTGGGTTAAGGTGGGGTGTCGGAATTGCCAGGGGTGGGCATTGCCACCTGTCCCGCTCCTAATACCACCTGGGTTAAGGTGAGGGGGTAGGCATTACCACTTGCTGCGCTCCTAATGTTAGCTGGGTTAAGGTGGTGGTAGGTATTGCCACCTTCTCCGCTCCTAATACCAGCTGAGTTAAGGCACTGGACAGGCATTGCCACCTGCTCCACTCCTAATACCAGCTGGGTTAAGGCAGGGGTGGGCATTGCCACCTGTTCCGCTCCTAATACCAGCTGGGTGAAGGCAGGGGGCTGGTATTGCCCCCTGTTCCCCTCCCAATTCCGGCCCGGCCTTTCTGCAACAGCACATTTTCTGTAGTGACATGGGCCTTGCCTGGGCTTCCCTCTGCAGCAGCGCCGTCTGGTGGTGCACCAGGGTATAAAGTGAGCTGTCTGAAACACGCTTACTCAATTATATAGTAGGATTAAGTAAACCTGCACAAGTTGCTTAAATCCATGTTTCAACTTAACTAGAGGTCCCAACACTTAGAGAGAGAATGCAAGTATACAATATATTAAAAAACAGCAAATTAACTGAAATAGTATTTAAACAAGCTTTTACATCAAAACTAAGCTAGTATTTCCCTACTTATTAACATTAAAATCTTGTCAAAATGCTTGGCAATCCAGAGGACTGGTATGCTAACTTTATGTATAAAACAGGGTTTCAGATTTCTCTACCTCCTCGCTCCCCTAATAGCCTCCCTATGCCACTTAAACCTTCAGGAGTTCCAAATGAGGTTTCCCTTGAACCTGGGAGTCAAACATTCTGATGCAAGCCCTTTTGTGGACTTAAAGGGCATCTTGTGATCGTGATCCTTTTAGTATCCCAGCTTCCTTTTCCAAGGACCAAGAATGTAAACTATGTCTGTCAATCCCAACTGGATCACTGGACTGCATTTTCCACTCTGATAATGTCACAAGATTACAGTCTTAATTCTTCATTAAAAATATCAATTCCAGGTTAAAATTCCCAAGCATGATTAAGAAGGCACAGTGAAGTTGTAAGGAAGAGGTAGACAGGAAACATTTCCTCATTAAAGGAATAGTTGATTTGCACTGTATGTTAGACATACGTGCTCTTTATTTTCTTGACTCTGCACAAAACCCTTGAAAATGTTAGTGCTTTAATTAACAAATATTACCTTTTGCAACTGTTTTATGATTTCTTCATCTCTGTTCAAGTATGGTTTATATGATGTATAAACACCTAAGGAAAAGAATCATAGGATTTTCCTCTGGTTTTGTCTTACAAGGTAATAGCATACTGCAATATTTTAGTTCATTGTGATGAAACATTACCAGGTTTAGAATCCAAAGTCTTTAAGTTTTTTAGCTTTTTCACTTTCACTTGCTTTGGGACTTCACCTGCCAAAAAGATGAAAGGTACAGCACTTGAGTATAGTATCCAAATGCCAGTTGCTTGAAGAGCCCAATGCATGCTTCTACACACAGACAGGTGCTATGCTGATTTTTATTTCCAAATGCGACACCTCATAGTGACACCTCTCCTCAGTGGTAAGCAAAACTCTTCATGACTCTCACTCTTCCTGTGACAGTAGCAGCAATGTCAAAATTGTACAAGCTACCATTATATCACAGAAATAGCGAAGGAAAAGTAGCAGGTTGGGCCCTGAGAAAATGGTGGATATTGGTGTGAAGAACTTAACATCTTATCTGCTTTGCACAGCCTTGCTCTCTTCAGATGTGATCAAGAAGACAACTTTTATATATGAGAAATGAAAATCAATGTAGCTTTGCTCTAAATTATTGAAAATAGTAACCATTCCTTTCTGCCTGATGAAGAACTTTGCTAGTATAAATAGTTTCAGATACAGAGCCATGTTGGTCTGCAGCAGCAAAACAAGATTCGAGTCTATTAGCACCTTAAAGATCAACAAGATTTACAGGGTATAGGCTTTGGAGAATCAAGCTTCTGGTGAGTAGGGAGAATTGTGGAGGACAGCGGAGACTTGGAGATAGGTGGGTAGAACACTGAAGGGGAATGAGGTAAGTGGCCCAGGAGGCAGAACAGTGTCAGCAGTGAGAAAGGAAAGAAGGCTGAGTGGTGGGGAGGGGGTCTGGTGTGTGAAGGACAGATATATGGGGAGAGCACAAAAAGCACTGGGGGAAGTGGTAGGTATAGCAGCAAGGAGGCAGCAGCACTGAAGGTGGCTGAGCAGGAGCCGGAGTCACTGCTTTGCCCATAAAAACAACTGATGGGATGGAGATGGGGCATCACCAAGGCTGCTACAGGATACTGGTGGTGGAGAGCTCCAAGGAAAGGAAGGAACGTTCTTTGGCCACATTGGCAGGAGCCATTTCCTTCCTTGAGAGCTGCGTGAGCAGGACAGATTCAGCTGGGTGGCCATGGCTAGGTGGGCAGGTCTGAATTCCATCAGGGGTCCTGTCCCTTAAGGTCCTGCAGTGCCAGAATGGGGGTGGGGTTGGGAAAATCAGTGCTCAGAAGAAACTTTGGGTGGTGGGTCCACTTGGCAGGAGGAGGGAGGTTCAGCCAAGGACTGCTCAGAAATTCAGGGTGGCAGGGATGGACTGCTTCTGGGCACAAAGTTCAGGGTGGGTGGAAAGCTCAAGCAAGATGCAGCAGCCCCACTAGAAGGCTGTGCACTCCTCTATGCCCCTGGCCACACCACCCTCCTCTTACCTTTGGTTTGAGTCTGCTACATTTGCATAGTGGTGGTAATGGCTGGCCTCCTCTGTCCAGTCCCACCGGCTGGCTCCTCTCTCTTTGGCTGGTGGCACATGGCAGCAGCTGCTCACCTGGTCCAGTGGAGGCTGCCTGCCTGGCCTGCCCCACACAATTGATGGTGGCTGCTGCCAGTCCAAACCACCAGGCCATTTCCTGCTGGGACTGAGCAGGGTCAAGGGAAGGGCTCTGGCTGTGGGCAGCAGTTCAAGCAGAAGCCCCCTTTCACACCCACACAGTTAGGAATAAGTTGGAGAGGAAAATGAGGTGGCAGGGAGGAGGGGTATGTGTTAGTCATCCATTGGCAACCCACACCCAGGGCTCTATGTACTGGGAAGATCTCTTGTGAAAGCCTCTTGCTAAAGTGGAATGGACACAAGTTGCTCTGCTGCAGTTCAGGGACCCCCACCACCACTGCAAGTCTTGGAGGTCCCCAGTTATCTTACACTATTTTATCTAATAATTCATGTTAAATTACCTTTAGAGTTCCTACTGAGCCCATAACAAACAACAACCAAGTGACCTCACTAGTTCAATCCATTACTTCAGTTTCAATCCTGGTTCAGTTTTTCTGACTATGCATTTTCAGGGCAGTCCTATGCAGAATTTTGCCAGTTTAAGACCACTGTGTCAGTCCCTGGCAGGTCCCTCAAGTTCTCCACAGTTAACACACACGTGTTCCAGTTGAAGCAACTTTATTAGAGACCCATAGAGTTCAAGGTGTTCACACAAAGGTAGCAATTGGCAGAAGTGACTATTCAAAAAAGGGCACTACTAATAATAGGGAAACTTCCCACCCTTTGGGTCCGTTGACATTCTGGTGCGAAACCCCCAAAGAGTTACATGGGAACTGATTAGTTTATGCTAGACATAGTACAGAATGAAATCACCCCAGACTGAGAAAAGATACATCGCTCACTGCCCACTGCTTTCATCCAAGGACACTTACCGTAGAAGTGAAAGTAAATACTTTTGTGAGATAACAGTCAACCCCCACTGGCTCAGTACATTACATGTTAGCAGTTAACACAGATGATTTATACAGTATACAACCTTAGCGAACAGTTATGATCAGCACAAAATGCAAAACACATTGCATGGTATGCAGGCATATACAACACACTGAAATGGTTTAAAATGGACTTCACCAAGTAACTCTGTATAGGACTGCACTGTAAGTCTATAAAGTAATTCAAGTAATTCAATTAAATTGCAGATGTAAGGCCAGTTCTTTGTGTTGCTCTATTAAAACACAGCCTCTGGTTTATTTTAATAATATTTTCCTATTGGTTCCTAAATGGTTGACATTTAACTAAAGAAGGTACAACTCAGAACAAAACTACAGCCAACAATAATTTACCTGACAATTTAATGTCCCCTATTCGGATGATGTGTGGCCAATGCTGCAGTGTCTTAGCAAAAAATGGATTTGTTACTCCTAATATGACAGAAGGCCTAAAAAGCAGAAGATATTTAAATGAGATCATTGCATGGAGCCAAATTTTATATTACTCATGAATTGCTTCTTGGCCTTTTGGCTAAGATCAAGTGTAGTATATTACTCATGGAATTATAAATATATTTCATACAACAACGAAAGTTTCTCTTCCAGCTTCTGAACTAAAACATACTGACTTCCTGTATATCAGTATCAAAGGATAATGGTATGAATACGAGAAACAAATAAAGCAACAGAGAAGATGACATATTGGTTTACAACATGAATAAAAAAATGTTATAAACTTAATTACTGTCCATATCTCACTTGGAATTCAGATTCAAGAAAAAATATACAAGCTAGAACAAGTGCAAAGAAAACATGTTATAATCTTCTTCTTCTTTTTTTTTAATAAAGTTTTTATTGAACATTTGTTGCAACATATCATTTACAATCAAAAACATCTTTCAAGTCAAGTCAAAAATCCAGTATACAATACATTATAAACCTTATTTTTTTTAAAGAATATCATTGATGCATCCTTATGACAACTCAGTTATGCAGACAGGTTAATAGAACGAAAGGTAACCATTATTTGTCACAACTTGTAATATTTTTGAGTTGGGTTGTAAATCGTGTTTTTCTATATATTCCAAAAAAGGAAGCCATTTGTCAATAAAACCGGTATTTTCTGTAAATTGTTCTGCATTTTGTATATCGTTACTTATTTTTTCTAAAATAAAATGGTTCCAAATTTTGGAAAACCAAGTCTCAATTGTTGGTGGTCTCTTTGATTTCCAAACTGTCGCGATAGCGCTTTTGGCAGCAATAAAGAGTGAAGCAGCGAGTTCCTTTCTAATCTTGGGAATGTACAGATTTCCCCATAGGTCTAAAAAAATCAGTTTCGGATCAAAAGGAATTTCATAAGTAGTGATATCTTTAATTTTCATTAACACCTCCTCCCAAAATTGCCTTACTATTTTACATTCCCACCAGCAGTGAGCAAATGTTCCCTCCTCGCCGCAGTTTTTCCAACATTTAGGGGACTATCTAGTTGATATCAGTGCTAACTTTTTGGGGGTTAGGTACCATCTATGTATCACTTTAAATGTTTGGAGTTTAGTTACAATGACTTTTGAATTAAATATGCCGGATGACCATATGTCCTTCCAAACCTCTGCGGACTTTTCAATGGAACAGTCCTTGCTCCAGCTGTTTTGGCAGCTAAGATGTTTATTCTCCACTGTGTTTAACAATATTTTGTACAATTTAGCTATCATCCCTTTTTTTTGATATGTAGGTGAGTTTAGTATATGTTCAAAGTCTGTCAGAGGTTCTTTCATGATGTTTCTTAGTTTTATTATCTCTGTCATGTGTGAAAGTTGTAGGTAACTAAACCATTGTAATTTCTGTCCTAGTTTTTTCTCTATTTCTATCTTCTCTATTAGCCCTGACTGTGTGGCGATATCAATTAGCCTAGTAACTTTTGCTTGTCGCAGACTTAGGATGAGTGACTGATTCCACCCCGGCGAGAACCATTCTTGATTTATAAATGTCGAAAATCTAGACAGTTTTGGAATAATTTTGATTTTAAATTGGTCCCACGTCTTCAATATAGACGATATCATAAAACTATTTTTGGTACCTTGTGGTCTATTATTTGTTTTATTCCAAATTATGTCTGTGAGGTCCCAGTGTTGTAGATGGGATTGTGATATCTTAATCCAATCCGGCAAAACGGAGTTGGATGTTATTTGTAGGAGATTGACCAGTCTTGCTGCTGATTGATATAAAAATAAATCCGGGTAATTGAAACCTCCATTTGTTGCTTTCCTTCTCATGGTTTTAAAGGCAATTCTCGGGTGCTTGTTTTGCCATAAGAATTTATTAAGGACTATTTGCCATTGTGCTATTAATGATCTGTTTATAGTGAGAGGAATCGCTCTGAACATATAGAGAAATTTTGGTAAAATAAAAGCCTTTATTAAATGAAATCTTTCGTACCACGTGATTTTTAATTTATTCCAATTTGTAATGTCTGATTTAATTTGGTTCGTTAATTTGAGGTGATTTAATTTTACCAATTCATTCAAATTCGGAGAGATATTAACACCCAAATAGGTTAGGTGTGACGGGGACCACTGGAAACTATACAATTTATTTATTTGTTGGGTCATTTTGTTGTGGATGTTAATAGTGAGATAGTAGGATTTTGTTTGATTGATTATTAATCCTGATATTGCTCCAAAATTTACAAGTAGAGATGAGAGGTGGGACAACGAGATTAATGGTTCAGTCAAGTAGAGCAACATGTCATCCGCAAACAAACTGATTTTGTATTCTGTGGGGCCAACCTTTATTCCCCTTATATGATTATTTTCTCTCAAAGCAGCTGCGAAGGGTTCTAGGGCAAGCGCAAATAATAAGGGTGATAAGGGGCAACCTTGTCTTGTGCCTCTTTTAATGTATATGTTTTCTGAGTACCTAGCGTTCATCTTGATGTTTGCTATTGGTTGATGATAAATCGCATTAATTATATTTAGAAATTTTTCTCCAAATTCCATGTGTGACAGTGTTTGTAAGAGAAATGGTAGTTCTACCGAGTCGAAAGCTTTTTCGACGTCTAGTGATAGCAAAATAGCTTCCCTGTTATTATGATTACAGTGATCTATAAGGTTTAATGATTTATAAATATTATCTGTAATGTCTCTTTTGGGTATAAATCCAGATTGGTCTGTGTGTATGTAGTTGGATATAAATGTATTTAAACGATTCACTATGATGGAGGTGAAGATTTTATAATCGTGGTTGAGCAATGATATGGGTCGATAGGATGCAGCTTTCAGAGGGTCCTTCCCTTGCTTATGTATAACAATGATGTCAGCTCTTTCCCAAGTAGGTGGCATTTTGCCCTTGTCTAGAATTGAGTTGGCTAAATTAGTTAGGTGCGTTGCCAATAAATTTGTGTATTTTTTATAAAATTCTGCTGGATAGCCATCCGGTCCTGTAGCTTTGTTATTTTTAGCATTTTTTATTGCATTTGTTGTTTCCTGAACGGTAATAGGTTTGTCTAGAAGATTTCGGTGTATGTCCTCTAATTTCTTTAGACTTTTTAGGGAATTTAGAAAGTGAGTTATTTTAGTTTGATCAGGGTTTTTTGAAGAGTATAATTGCGTGTAGTAGTCTTTGAAGACCTTAAGAATTGATTCTGATTTATTCTGTAGTACATTTTTACTGTTATAGATTCTGTTGATATGGTTTTGTGATCTTCTTTGTTTTACTTTGTATGCTAATAAGCGAAGAGTTTTTGGTGAATTGGACCAGTGTGTCTGCTTAACCGCTAGCAACTGTTTATATATCGCGTGACTTTCCAAGGTTTCTAAGATTTTCCTTTGTGTTAAAAGTTCTTTATATGTTTTTTTGCTACCTGTTAGTTTATGTTTGATTTCTAAAGTCTTAATCTTGCTTATTAACTCTTGCTTTTGTTTCAGTTTTTCTCTATTTATTTTAGCTGTAAGGGCTATTATGTGACCTCTAGCTACTGTTTTAATTGTGTCCCAAAGTATGTGTGTTCCAATTTCTTCAGATAAGTTTTCTGTGATAGCTGTTTCTATTATTTTCCCAACTTCTTTGGTTGCGTATTGGTTGAATAATAAGTGTTTTGGTAGGCACCATTGTTTATTGTACTGAGAATTGTCATCTAGGTTAATTATCATTGTTACCCATGCGTGGTCTGAGATCGTATTGCTTCCTATTTCAATTTCCTCTACTTTATCTATCATGGTATTGGAGCTCAGTATGTAGTCGATTCTTGTATATGTGTTGTGTCTTTGTGAAAAATATGTGAAATCTTTTTCTCCTTCATGGTAATGCCTCCATGTGTCTATTAGGTGATGTTTCTGTAGAATAGCTGCTAGTTTTGTTGTTTTATGAATGTGTTTTGTGTGTGGTTTGTTGAAGTTCGACTTGTCTAGGTGGTGTTTTATTATGTAGTTCAAGTCACCTCCTATTATCAAGTCTCCTTCCTGGAATGTAGTTAGTTTTTGTAATGTTTCCTCTATAAAGTCTAATTGATTTATGTTTGGAGCGTACAACGAGGCTAGCGTGATTTTATGTTCCCCTATTGTCCCTTTAACAAAGATGTATCTGCCTTTTTTGTCTTTAAGAGTTTTAGTATGATGAAATTGTATATGCTTTGTAATTAGAATGGCTACACCCCTTGATTTGGAGTTGCCAGTCGCGTGATATTGTGTTTGTATCCATCTAGCTTTTAATGAGTCGATATTGTTGTGCCGCAAATGGGTCTCCTGTAAAAAAATAATTTGTGCCTTAGTATGGGCTAAATTCGAGATTACTCTCCTTCTTTTTATTGGGTTCCCCAAACCTCTAACATTAAAAGTTAAAGCCTTGATTTTAGAACACATTTTTGAATTGGGGTGAAAAAAAATACTTGTGTCTTATTCTTTGTTGTTTATTATTATTATTGTTGTTGTTGTTGTTGTTGTTGTTGTCGTTATCGTTATTTTATTATTACTTTTTTACTAGTATTGATGTATCACTCTAAAGGTTTCGACTTGGCTTTTTAATTTTATAATCCCTATTGTAATTTGAGTTTTCCCAATTATATGCAGTTGTTCTTTATAATACCGGTTTTTTTGAACAATCCTTCTTCAATAATAGATGCAATATCTAGGTCTTTTGTACTGTTTTTTTTTAAGCAGTATAAAGACTAACAATAATGACCTTAAAGGAACAATCAATAGTTTAAAGTTGTATCACAACTTATAGTTTCTTAATAAATCGTTGTATTATAGTTATTAACAAGGTGTTACTGATGTCACAATGTTTTCCCTAATATGCTATTTCAAAAATATTGTCTAAACCACCCACTTCAAATTAATTTATAGCCATTATACATTACAAACTTTCCTTTCTTCTTGTACTATGAACCATTCTGATCTTTAGAGTCTAGTCCAGTTGCACCAATTATACCCCTCCCACTCCTAATCCCGATTCGGTTCCTTGCTGTATATACACCTTGAGCAATTATTCTTTCCCCCTTTATGGTCTTTCCTATTATTATCTCTTTTTTTCTTTTTTCCTTCCCTCCTTCTTTTGACTTTCTTTCTTTGTTGCTATCTACAATCTGCTTTGAGTTTAACCTTTTCCCCTCCCCCTCCCTACAGCCACCCTAACCCCCCTTCCCCCCTTTTTATTTTACTCTCCTCCCTCCCCTTTTATGATAGTGAGTTTTAACAACAACCTATAAAATGTAAACTTTAAAGACTTTTTTTTGTATAGATGTATGTATCTATATGCTTATATGATTTTTCTTTATTCTTTTCCTTTTATTATTTTTTTTGTTTTTTATGTTTTTTATTATTATTATTATTATTTCTTATTTTTATTGTTGAAATTACTAACTATGTAAATCTATTGGCTACTATATGCCGTTAATTAACTTTCCCCAAATCCTCCCCCTTCCCCTTTTCCTCCCTCCCACCCTTCCTAAGACCACTTGTACTATAATGAATTGAGTAATACCACTCAGTGGATTATAAGGTCAATATTCTATTTTGTTTTCCCCTTAAGATTTATTCAATTTTAACTCTCTCAAACTGGTGAGTTAGCTACACTCACCAGTTGTGGAAGTCAACCTCCCTCCTTGTCCACTTATGAGAGCTAAGTAAAGTTATGTGAGCTAAGTTAAGAGCCCCCCTCCCTCCCCCACAAACCTCTAAATTTCTACCTCTATTTACAAATACACTACTTTTCCTTCAATCAGGCTGTTATACTAACGATCAATTACCAGCACGTTGTGAGACAGCGATAGAAATAAAAAAAAAAAACCTTAAGCGTCTCTGATTGGGATCTTGCTCCCTTTCTGAGGAGATAGTAGATCAGAGGATTTTCTCTTCTGGTTTTGCTTGGTCGTCTCCATTGGGGTTTCCAGTCCAACTGCATTCAGTAGATCTAGTCCCGTGTCAATATTCGTTGCTATATACCTTTTGCCTTGGTGCAAGACCATAAGTTTGCATTGATCCAGCCATTTATATCTTCTGTTCGCTCTTTGCAGAGTCTCAGAAATTGGTTTGAGTTCTCTTCTTTTGGCAAGCACTTCCTTTGGCAGATCAGTGAAAATATATATCTTTTTGCTTTCATATTTGAATGATCCCCTTACTCTGGCTTCTTCCATTATCTTCCTTCTTGTCCTTTGATCTGGTATTTCGATGATTATATCTCTCGGACGATCTTTATTTTTACTTTGGTGATAGGGTCCCACTCGGTAGGCTTTTGTGATGTAGGGGTAGACTCCTTCCTCAAGCTGTAGTTGTTTAGCTATCCAGTTGGCAATGAAGCTCGTGAGATCTGTGTTATACGTATGCATTTCTTCCATCCCCCGTATCTTAATCTGATTTTGTCTGGCATTAAGTTCAAGTTTCATTAGTCTGTCCTGTTGTTCTGTAATTACTTTCTGCATGTCGGTGACGTCCTGTTGAGCCTGCACACTCACTTCCATAGCTTTTTCAGCTGTACAATTAACTGATTGTAAATCTCGTTTTATCTCTGTAAGTTGAGCTGTGATCGGGCTAATAAGTTTGGCCATTTGGTCTATAATATCATGTTTTAATTGCGCTAGTTGGGGATCCAAATAGTTTTCTGGGTGGATTACCTCAATAGCGCCTTCTTTTGCGATGAGTTCCGCCATTTTTTTTCCTCCGTTCTGCCGCGTTCCTTCCCCGTCGTTTCTCCTGAGGCCGCAAAGAAAGTTTGTAGGTTTTTCACCGCCGTCGGATTGTTCTTCTTTTTCTTGTTAGAGTTTGTGAGCATTATTTTTCTTGATTTATTTCCCCTCGTAGTGTTATTTAGTGAGGTTTTAGAGTCGGGAGGGTCGGAGCGCTCCTAACATGCGTCCATTCCTCTCCGCCGCGACGCCACGCCCCCCATAATCTTCTTCTTCAATAAGTATATGTTATCAAAATCTGTCTTACGAGGAGGATGAGAGACTATGCTTATTGTGATTGAGCACTAACTTTGATTAAAATACTTGTTTGGCCATTGATGGTTAGGATTTGATTGCTTTTAATTCTGAAATACAGTAAATGCACACATGCCACTGAACTACATTTGTGCCAAAAGCTGAACTGCTCTTCAAAAACCAGTAAAAATACTTTCTTCATTCCCAGACCAAATGAAGCAAAGATGTCTGCACTGCTAATAACCAGGGCTACAAAAAACCCCTATGCGCCTTTGGCTGATCAAACTTGAAAGGTCTGATACTGTCACCTAGGAATAGGCATCTTTTTACCGCTCTTTACAGAGTATGACTCCTAAAAATGTGAAATATGTGTGTCTCTTATCTTTTGAGATCTAGTAAGTTTTAAATTTTAAAGCCCTATAAATGTAAGATTTGACACCTCCATCAAACAAGCATTCCATTATTTTATAGTTTTCAAACCAATAACCCAGAAAGTTAAATCGACTGTGACCTGAAAAATTCTCTTAATCCATAGATAATAAACTATGGCATACAGAATGCACTGGGAAACTAAGTACCCAAGAATAGGCTCAAACATAAAATTAAAGTATACTGTCTATGGAAGTCATATAGCAGGGTGTTATGACCTGTACTTTCTTTGGGGTAGATTTTTCTTTTAATCTTCCCCTTACACCCTCTGGGTAGTTTGCTGCCACCAGGAATATATTATTCCAAAATATTTTATTCAAATTTCCCCTTTGGTAACGTGTTTAAGCGTCAGGCTCCTTCATGGTTCTATGTGGCCCCGAGGATAGGAATGGGATATAGCAATGACAGCTACACTGGGATATAACAAAACAAAATAAATGTTTATTTTTCAAGAAGCGTATTGGTTTCATAAAAGTAGTTCTTAGTTCTTAAAGTTACTTCCTATAAACTCATTCACACCGATCTCTTCTAAGGCTTCACACACAGTTAGCCTCTTTCACTAGACTCAATAGTTCTCTCACAAATACTTCAAATATACTCAGGCAGCACACAGCTAGCCTGCTTTCTTCTGACTCTCATTCACAGAAACATTAAACCTGCTCAGGCTGCACACAGATGGCCTCTCTTTCCCTGACTGAGTGTCCTTTCACAAACATGCTCAGTTCAGGTTCCACACAGGTTATATTTCTGTCATAAATCCTTCCACATGCTCAGGCAGCACACAGCTAGCCTGCTTTCTTCTGACTGAAACCTTTTTCTCTGCCCTGTCAGTCTCAAACTGCATTCACTCTGCCCACACTCTCAGTCATCAACCAATCACATCACTCACTCTTCCCTCTCTCTCACCCCCACTCTTCACCTAGCTCAAACCAAGCATTTAAAGACACATGCACACATTTACTTGAAATCATTACAAATCCCCCCCTTCTCCTTAAGCAGAACACATCTCTTTTCCAGAAGAGTTGTGTGCAGCTTCCTCTGGCTTAGGGAATGTTTCATTGTTTCTGCAGTTCCAGTTAAGTCCATTTCTCACTCTTCTGTGGTTTTTGTTTTAAAGTCTTGGGTTTCTTTATCTTGCATTCCTCTTCTGCTGGGGTATCATCTTCCTCTCTGGGATGTCCCACTGCTGGGCTGAGGTCATCTTGGCTTTGGCCTTCTCTACTGGGTCGTTGTTTGCTTCTTCTGGTTGTTTCTCTATCAATATTCTGTTCTTTTCTAAACAGTCTATTTCTTTCTTGCGAACAGAGTTTGAGCTGCTCAGTTCGTTACATGCTCTCTTCATGTTTGACGCACTGGGTGACTCATTTAGAAGGCTAGCATCCTTCAAGGAGTTTCCTAACTCTTTATATTGTTTTTTGCACATGCTGAACTTTTCTAGGACTTTACATTTGTCTTCAACCAGTTCAGCAACTTTACTATCAAGTTGTTTCTCTCTTCCTACATAAAGTCTATTTCTAACTGACTGATAGCTCCTGTATATTAGTAGAAAGACAATTAAAAGGGTAACAACGGCAAAATAAATCACCATTTCTAAATGCTGAATCTTTTTGTTGCTGTTTTCTAGGGCTTTCTGCAGCCTTTGGTTTTCTATATCCACACCTTGGTAACTGACTTCTAAACGTTCAGCCTTCTTAAAAGATGTTTTTATAAACTTTAGACTTTTCTGAAGCTGTAGGTTCTCACTTTCCAGTTCCTTGCTTTCTAACTGTAACTGAGCCATCTTGATGTTTATACTCTTCAAAGATTCAACAGTTCTGAATTCTAAATTCTCTTCATCAATTTGTGTATTCTGTTTCTCTAAGGACTCTAGTTGAAATCTGAGGTTTCTCTGTCTAGTTAGAGTCTTTTTCAGCATTCTATTTTCTATATCCAGATAAGAGTTTTCTTGCTCTGACGTATCTATTTTTTCACAAATTAGCTTTAGGTTAGTAACCCTTTTCTGTAACAACTCATTTTCCCATGCAAAAATGTCTGTTTCTGCATTCATCTCATTCTGCCTGGCCTCCTCTCTTATGTCCTTTAACTCAGGATCCTTCATGATTTTCTTTTTAAACTCCTCAGAGTTTTTATTTATGTCTCCTGCTTTTCCTTGGGACATTTCAGCAGTATTACTAACAGGAGCTTGTCTCTCTCTCTTTCCCTCCTGCAATGTATCAATTGTGTCTGTTGCTAAGATACCTAGGGGCTTGTCTTCTGCTCCCCTAGCTTCAGCTTGTAGCAAATCATTGGAGTCAGTGCATATTTGAATTCTTGCCTTTGCTCCCATTACATCTCTTCCCAATACTACTGGTATTTTCTGTTCTTTAATAAATGCTACAGGAAAATCTTCTTCTTTTCCTCTCCATTTAATTTTTCGCTGTGCTAGTGGCACTCTTTTAGAATTTCCCCACACACCTTGCAAGCATATTTGCTTATCTGGAATCAGGTTTTTCTTATCAACAAAATCCTCCCTGACCAGTGTTACTGAGGCTCCTGTGTCTAGAATGGCTAAAGTATCTCTCCCATTTATTTGTACCACCTCTCTCAGTTCAGTACCCTGAGCAACCTTATCTGTCTTTACCCCACACAAGTAGACTGTTTCTTCAGTGTTTATGGGTAAGGCAGTGTTCTTACTGGGTGTTTCATTTGTGTTTGTTGAGCTTTTGGAGTTTCTATCATCTTCATCACTCTGATCATCTAAGTCAGTTCTAGTGACCCTCCTTACATGCTCAAGCATTGTTTGCTTGGGTTGGTTCTTTAGACATTTGTAAGCTAAATGTCCTTTCAGACCACATACAAAACATCTTTTATCATTCCGGTATCCATCTTGGTTTCTTTCTATATTTTTATCCTGACTTTTTATAATCTCAGCTTTTTCATATGTTCCTTTCCTTTCTCCCTCTTGTCCTTTACTTGATTTAAACTCTGGTTTATAAGTCTTTCTTTTAATAGTTAATAGTCTTTCTTTTCACGGCAATCCCAACTTCCTCTATTAAGTGTTAATCTATCTGCCCACTCTGATGCTTGGTTGACATTCTGTGGAAGATTATCTTTAACCAGAAGTCTGATCTCTGAAGGAAGTTGAAATAAAAACTGATCCAAAATCATGAGATCCCTTATTCCCTCTTTAGAGTTAGCTTTGGCAGATGAAATCCACTTATCAAAATAGTCTGTCAGTTTGGCACTAAAAGACTTAAATGACTTCTCTTTCTGAGGCACTAGGCTTCTAAACTTCTTTCTGAAGTAAGCAGCACCTAGCCTAAATCTGTCATATACTGCCTCTTTGTATTCAGCATAAACAACAGGTTTATCTGAGGGAAATGTGTTGTAGATCTCAGCCAATTCCCCTCTAATTAAGCTGGGTAAATACTTCATATATTGTGTCTCAGGTATTTCCCAATTCTGAGCAGATCTCTCAAAAATGGACAGGAAAATTTGTGGATCTTCTCCTGACACATACACCATAAAGTCTTTCGGGGTGACTTGAGGTAAATGGGTCATCATCAGGCAAGAAAATGTTTTGTTTCTACGGTTTATGATGTACTGAAAACAAAATCACCATTTGGCTTCAAAGACAACTGAGAAATGCCTAAGTGCACCTGTGCATTACTAAGCCAATATATATTTATTTTAATTGTTGTAGATTTGACAGTTTGGCTTGACCCACATTATGAGGCTGGTATATAATAAGTTAGTACTGGAATTTTAAAAATTGAATACCTATACATACATATTATTATAGCAAGACAAACTATCACTGTTTTCTATCTCTGAATATTAAATTTAGTTACAGCAGTTAATTACGGCCTGCACAGGAAGCTAAGGCTTCCTATCTAAGGTCTCAAGACTACAGACAACCTTTTAAAATCAAAATTGCAGGTGAAGATTACTCTAAAATATCAAAATTGTGCAGTTCATGTTACTTACGGGGCCTGAGTACGGGTGGTGTATTCTTTGAATTCACTGTCATGTATTGTAAAGTAAGGCCTAAAATCACTGTAGTACTTCAAAGGTGAGATACAGCTGTGAAACAAACATATAAAAGTTAAATAACAGTATTTTGTTGTTAAAACTGAACTGGGATTGAAATCTAAACATAAAATTGTGTCTTTTTAAAGATATTTTGGTTCTGATTCATTAAAGTTAACAGGACATCTCAAAATCAAAAAGAGTCCAGTAGCACCTTTAAGACTAACCAACTTAAGTCTTAAAGGTGCTACTGGACTCTTTTTGATTTTGCTACTACAGACTAACACGGCTAACTCCTCTGCATCTAGGACATATTAAGGCAGCCTTTTCTCCTTAGAATGACATATACAGTGTGATCATATGAAGTACCTACATGGGAACCTAATACATGCAAAAATTTCCCAATTCTGTGATTAATATACATATTTAAAATTTTTATCACACCTGATTCCACAAGTGATCCAAGATGGGTTAAAAATAAAGACTACACATCTGTGTAAACACAGTAGGATAATTCAGTATTTTTGTTTTGCACAAATTCTGATTTTTCTTGTGATGCCTGAGATGGCGGGGGGGGGGGGGGAGAGAAAGAACAAACACGTTCTCTTCATGCATTTTATCTTAGCAACAGCTCTGTGAAGCTGAGAGCAAACCTGGGTCTCCCATATCCTAGCCTGACACTAATCACTCACCATATGGGCACTGAATGTTTAAGCTTTTCTGCATGTGAAGAAGTGTGTACATATCTGATATTCTGAGGATTCTACACCAGCCTTCACATTCTGTGACTCGCAGTGAGATCACAACCATGTCAATTTTTAGATTCCTCTATGTTTACCTTACAAGTGCCAATACAGTTTCTGAAGACTCAGATGGAGAGGGTGCCATGACAACAAGCGGTTCCCCTAACAACACTAGCTCCCATAGCATCTGGATATGAAAGAACACTGGCGAGAAACATCTGAAACAGATTTACAAGAATGGTCTTTTAAAATTTTCCTTTTTGTTCATGTACCAGAGAAAGCAGGAGCAAAGAAAAGGAGAGCACAGCATAAGGAGGAGAAACTCATGCACAACTAAAAACATAACCTTACCATCATGAGATCTTAAGAGAGTTAATTTTCATGACTAATGGGTCTTCTTAAAGAGTGAAATGGCAGTAACATTAAGGTGGTGGAGATAAAATGTGTAGAGGGCTGCAGCCAGAGGCAAAGTACCACATCATTATCAGCTTGTTCAGAGCCGTGAGCATTGGCACTATGATTCATCATAATCACCATCATCAATTTATATACTGCCCTTCAGGACAATTTAATGCCACACTCAAAACGTTTTACAAAGTGTGTTATTATTATCCTCATGACAATCAACCTGTGAGGTAGGTGGGACTGTGAGAGCTCTGAAAGAGGTCAGCCAGCTGGCTTCCAGCGGAGGAGTGGGGAATCAAAACTGGCTCTCCAGATTAGAGTCCTGCTACTCTTCTTCTGCTTTTCCCTACTTAATTTGGGCTGGGATAGAAGCCAAATAAATATATGTATTTAAGAGTGGGACAAAAGAAATTCTAAGTTACACTCAGATACATGCTATCAGAGGCTTCTCATCCTCAGCAAACAACCATGCCAGTTTTGGAGGGGAAATCTGCCTCTCAGAGGGGGAACGAGCAGGCTAGTATGTTATACCTTAAAATAATACTTTAAGTTGATTATTAAGTAGTTGCCATAAACAAAAATCCCACCGGAGTTAACTCTATGCTCCTGTAGCACAGTGGTTAAGTGGTTCGGCTATGAATCAGCACCCTTGGGGTTCAAATGCCACTACTGCCTTGAGCTCAGTAGGTGGCCTTCAGTAAGCCACTTCTCTCAGTCCCAGCTCCCCAGCTGTATTGTGGGGTAATAATAACACTAACTTGTTCACCGTTCTGGGTGAGACACTAATCTGTCTAGAAGAGCAGTATATAAGCATATGTCCGAGGCCCGACACACCGGCCTCGGACTCCCCCCACCCCCACCCCCCCCGACGACGCAGAACCCACCTACCGGGCGGGAGAGGCCAAGGACGAGGCCCCACCGGTGGAAGAAGGCCCCAGCGGCTGCGCCGCCGCTGCGCCGCCGCCCGCCACCGCACCGGAGGAGAGGAGCCCGAGCGGCCACGACAGCGGGCGCACTCGGAAGCGGCGGCCGGCGCGGTCAGCGCTCTGGCGGCGACGGCCCCCTCCGGGCCGCGGGGAAGGCCGCAGCGAGCGGGGCGAGGCCGCGCCGGGCGGCCAAACGCCGGCGCAGGCGCCCTCGGCCGAGCGGGATGGCGGCCGGGGCCAGCAGGGGGGAGGGAGGAGCAAGCCAGCCTGTGATTGGAGGGCGGCCCGGGGAAGGGCCAGATCGCCCCGTCAGGGGCCTAGCCCGCCGTCCATCACAGGGCAGGAGGGAGGAGGGCAAGAGGCATTGGGGGAGAGCGAGGCAGCCCGGCTAGCAGCCCACCAACGGGGCAGAGGGAGGTGGGCACAATGGGCTGGGATGCAGGTGGCACAGGTGTTGGGATTGATGGTGGGCGGAAGCACTCGGGGGTGAGGGTGGAGCTGGAGAGGGGAAAGTATTTAAGGAGGCTCTGGAGGCAGGCCGAGGAGGAAGGTACTGGAAGAGACATAGCAGGAGCCCGGCATCCTAAGGCGAGCACCCTGCCATTTGTCAGCTGGCTGCCCTGAAGGTTAAGGTGCAGCCGGCCGGGTGGAGCCACGTGCTGACCGGCCCGCCGGTCAGACAAGGGCCGCCCTAGTCTGAGGCCGCCCGTGAAAGAGCCTCCACGCTTCCTTGGGGACCCGCCCAGCCGCTCCAGGCTACCAGCACGGACCCACCGGGACCGCCCCACCCCGACCCGCCGCCAGGGGGCGTGCCACAGCCTGACAGCATAATTATTATTTATTATTATTATTAACAAATGTGTCTCCTTGAGTCTGCCTTATGCTTAACACTAGGGTCCCCAACCTTTTTGAGCCTGTTGGCACATTTGAAATTCTGACAGTGTGGTGGGCACAGCTACAAAATGGCTGCCACAGTGTACCTTCAGTCACACAGTTAAGATTGTGCTGTGGAAGTAGCTTCTGCCAAAGTAATGTTTAAAAATCTCCAACATCAAATCAAATCTCCAACATCCAATCACAACCCATGCTTGGCAAAAGTCCCACCTGCCCCCCACCCACTTTCTAAAAACACTTGGTAGGCACCAGGAAAGGTGTCAGTGGGAGCAATGGTGCCTATGGGCACCATGTTGAGGACCCCTGTTCAATACCAATTTTGTACAGTTAGATGATTAAAGAAAACCCCTTCATTTATGAGAGCCATTAAGTGGGCATTAAGTTGCCCTGAAGGGCGGTATATAAGTCGAATGTTGTTGTTGTTATCATCATCATCATCATCATCATCATCATCATCAAAGTCTCCCTGCCAGGATACATCAATTTCAGGACTTCAGAAATCTTGGTTTGATATTGTTTTAAAAGTTCTTACCTAAAAAGATCCACTTCATGGACAGTAGGCAAAGTAATGGAGATCTGTGTGGCTGGCTGAAAAGCGTAATTTAAAAAAAAAAAACCTTAAAAGCTTCCAGTCAGAATAACATCATACAACAGAGTAGGAATTGAGAGCATACTATGCTACCTTTCTAATAAATGATAACCAAACATACTAAACTTATCACAGACATCCAGACAAATTACTTAACTGGCTGCCTGCAGCTGACAACTTTTGCTTCTAGACAAGTCAGGGATTTCTAATTTCATTCATTTCCTCATTAAATGCTTGAGATTCTACACTGAATGTGATACTCATTGTAATGATTTCAAGTAAATGTGTGCATGTGTCTTTAAATGCTTGGTTTGAGCTAGGTGAAGAGTGGGGGTGAGAGAGAGGGAAGAGTGAGTGATGTGATTGGTTGATGACTGAGAGTGTGGGCGGAGTGAATGCAGTTTGAGACTGACAGGGCAAAGAGAAAATTTTTAGTCAGAAGAAAGCAGGCTAGCTGTGTGCTGCCTGAGCATGTGGAAGGATTTATGAGAGAAATATAACCTGTGTGGAACCTGAACTGAGCATGTTTGTGAAAGGACACTCAGTTAGGGAAAGAGAGGCCAGCTGTGTGCTGCCTGAGCAGGTTTAATATTTCTGTGAATTAGAGTCAGAGAGGCTAGCTGCGTGCTGCCTGAGGAGATTTAAGCATTTCTGTGAGACAAATATTGAGTTAGAGAAAGAGGCTGTGTGTGAAGCCTTAGAAGAGATCTGTGTGAATGAGAGTAAATGAAGTAACTTTAAGAACCGAGAACTACGTTTATGAAACCGATACTTTCTTGACTAAATAAAAGTTTATTTTTGTTTTGTTATATCCCAGTGTAGCTGTCATTGCTATATCCCATTCCTATCCTCAGGGCCACATAGAACCACGAAGGAGCCTGACGCTTAGGAACGTTACCAAAAGGGAAAATTTAAATAAAATATCTTGGAATAATATATTCCTGGTGGCAGCAAACTACCCAGAGGGTGTTAAGGGAAAGATTAAAAGAAACATCTACCCCAAGGAAAGTAAAGGTCATAACACTCATAATAGCTCATTTGGTGTTGTACCTATCAGAGCTGAAGCTTGCTTCTTCTTGCCCACATTCCCCTTTCCAGCAGTCAAACCCTGATCAACTCAAACACAGATGGACAAACTAATATGGGCTTCAACTGTTAGAAAACTGCCTACGGTGGTGAAAAAACAAACTAAAGGCATAGTCAGTTGCCAAGAGAGAGAAAGGAATGTAAATAGAAGATTTTATGGTAAAAGAGTGCTAAAGAGAAAGTGTGGAAGAGATTATTTCAGACCTGACAAGACAGAAAGTAAAAACCCTGTAAGACCGGCAAAGATAAGAGAATAAAGGGACACAAATAGTGGGCAGCTATGTGTTTGGAGCATATGAGGTACTCCTTTCCCATTTTGAGGGGTGTGAGGTATTATCCTGGATTGCTTATGCTGGAGGAGTTTCATACATTAATGTGAGAGGCTTCAAAATATCTTGAAACCTTAAGGTTTTAACTGAACACTGGATTTAGAGGGAAATTTTGTTATTCACAGGCACTTGATTGGATCTTAAGTCTCATAGAATTTAAAGGACATCTCTGGAATTTGTTGACTTTCTCGCAGTGTTGTGTTGTTCCTAATTTATTTATTTATTGCGCCAACAGAGACCTAAAGTGGCTTACATCATTCTCCTCTCCTCCAACAACCCTGTGAGGTAGGTTAGGCTCAGAAGGTACGATTGGTTCAAGGTCACCCAGCAAGCTTCCACAGCAGAATGGAGATTCAAACCTGGGCCTCCCAGATCCTAGTCTAATACTCTAACCACTACATCACTCTGGCTGAGGTGGGATAGGGGAATTATTCATTCTATTTGCTGCTGCTACCCACAAATCTCTTACGGAGCAATCCTAGGCATGTCTACTCAGAAATATGCCTCATTTTATCGTGGGCTTACTCTCAGGAAAATGTTCTATGGATTAAAGTTAAGTTACTGAATAAATCTAAAAAGCTGTTTTTTTAATATTATGATACTATGATTTACTTAAGCATAAAATGTTTGCATCAGCTTCCACTTCTAATTCTCATACTTTTATACTTGCATCTCCTTTGTTATTCCTTTCTTTACAAAACACAGACTACCCTATATATACCTAGTACCTGAAGTACTATTTAAATCGCTGGTGAGTTATTCAGTACCTGATGCGCAGTCTGTAATACTTCAGTTGTTCCGGGCTTGTCATGACAGGTAGGAATCCGTACCTTAAGAAAGAGATGGAATGTATTATTCAGATTACTTTTTCCCAGAATAATGAAACCAAAAATAAATAAATTAGTAGCATTAATCTCTTCTTGAAAGCTGTGAAAATACTAGTACATGTGTGACAATGTACTGAGCTAAAATGGTTCTTTTCAAAAACATGAAAAAGTAAACACTGGTGGAATAAGTTCTAAAAAAAAATCTTTGTCATTGCTTACATCAATAAGTCTAAGAGTTCTCTGAAAAAAAATTCAACGCAGAAGCCAACAGAGATAAAATGGTCAGGAAGACATACTGAAAAAGCTCTAATTATCCAAGTACAAAAACAAATAAAAACCTCATGCATAATTTGAGTAAATAAAGTACTAATACCATTATCAGACAGTGTAACTGCTAGACAATGTGCTTTTGTAACTACAGAAACCATGGGCATGACTCAACACCAGTTGACTCAACTTTTCAGCAGGGGTTCCCAACGTGGTGCCAATGGGCACCATTGTGCCTACCAACACTTTTCCTCGTGCTCCCCAAGAGTTTTTAGAAAATGGGTGGGGCTTTTGCCCAGCAGGGCTGCTTCCACAGCACAAGAATCTTCACTGAATGTACACTGTAGCAGCCTTTTTGTGGCTGGCTCCGTCTCCTGCAGCAGTCATTTTGTGGCACAATTTTGTTGTTACGTCCACTACACTGTGTCAGAATTCCATATGTGCCCACAAGGTCACAAAGGATGGGGACCCCTGCTTTACAGTATTACCACTTTCATTGTACTTAATGAAATGTAAAATGGTTTCTCTCTAAGAAAGAAACAAAGTTAACTTATACACATCCAAACTAATGATACTTTCAGCTGAAGTATAAATGTAAATTCACCAGCTGAATAAAGGAGCTAATGGAGGTGGATAGTTTGAAACTTGAAACAAGGCCATTGCTACTGGTGGAGAATGTATTTGGCCAAGGGGAGGGCCTGGTCTGGAAAAACCTGAAGGATCAGCACTGCAGTTTACAGGTGCTTTTAGAGTCAGGCGTACCTTTGGACATCCAAGTGGGACTTGTGAATCAATGTACCTTTAAACCACTTTGATTACTGGGCCTTCCATGTCTTTTCTTGAAAAGAAAAACTGTGCTATAGTTATCCACAGATTGATTGTGTTAGAGTCAGATTTCTGTATTATACTGTACATTGGGGCTGACTCTAAAAAACCACTCAGAAACTACAGCTGGTTCAAAAAACTTCAGCAAGATTGTCAGTTGAAACATGTTCAATGGACATATTATGCCTATCTGTGGCTCCCTTTTTATTTCTCAGTGCAATTAAAAGTGCCAGTTTAAATCTATGAAGACCTAAGCAGCAACAAATATGAAGATGTATTCAGATTCAGCAGCAACTCTTTTCTAGGTTGTTCCTACTTCAGAGAGGTGGCAAAGAGGTGTGCACTTCGGGTTTCCGATTTGGAATGATCCTGTATTTCTGAATCAGCCCCAGTATTGCTGAGCTGATTCAGAAATACCAAAGCAAAGCTTTCCAAAGCACTTTAAACGCTTCAGAAAACTTCAGGTAGAGTGGGGGAAACAGGAATAGGTGGGGCAATAGAATGTATAATAACTAATTCGTATGTTGACTCACCCAATAAAAAAAAATTTACAAAGAAAAAAAAAGAAAACTTCAGGTAGAGTGCAGCAGCTGTAGCACTTTTCTTGCTGTTTGCAAACAGCAAGAAAAGTGCTGCTTTCAAGCTTTTTTTACCTAATGGGAGGGGAGAGGAGGGGGGTTTAGTGAGTGAGTCACTACAACTCCCTCCTCCCCATCAGGTTAAAAAAGGCAGGAAGCTTGACAGCAGCACTTTTCTTGCTGTTTGCAAACAGCAAGAAAAGTGCTGCTGCTGCTGCTCCCAAAGCTTTCTGAAGCAACTTAAATACCCGAATCTTTTCCCCACTTCGGTAAACCCAAAGCAGGAAAACTGAATCTTTTGGGGGCATCGTGGCAAGTAGTGAGTAACTAGACAAAGAACTTTCTCTGTCGGGGGACTATGCCTCTGGAACTCCATTACTTCAAGAAGCCAACTTGGTATTGTCACTGGCAGTATTCAGATACCGGACAAAGACCTGTTCTCGTGCAACTTTTGTCGACACCTCAATTAGTTCTGTACAATTTTGCTTTCATACACTAGCAATAGCTGTGTTGCTTTCTTTTTGTATGTTCATGCTAATTCTCTTTACCTTTGTGCTCATACAAAAATGAAATCCATACAAACATAGAGGAGCTTTGGCTTTGAAAAGATTCCAAAAGTAATTATTTTTAGAATGTCTTAAGAATTATTTTTAACTGCAGTATGAATTCAATTCCTCTAGTTTACAATTCCATAGACAGAATTATTGAAAGACTGACATGCTTTATATGCATAATTCTAAATTTTACTCAGTATATATATCAGGGTAACCCAAGTTGACTTCATTTGCTAACACATTCATTTTCAACTGTTAGTTTAATATACATTGTCACACTGTGGCTAAGGACTGGCAGTTTATCTTCCATTTTTAACAGATTCAAACATTAACAGCTGGCTTAATTCACACAGCACACAAGAAAAGAAGATGCTTTAAATTACCTTTATTACAATGCCCATAATAGGCAAATGTAGAGTTTTCCCTGGGACTGGTGAAGGCCACCGATCAATATCACTACAAGCTGAAAAAAAGCAAAACTATGTATTTTGTACATAAATACAGCCAATTCAATTATAATACTTCCTGAAATTTGTGATTAAGGAGGCCCACCAACAAAATTGTAAATGCAAAGCTACTTTCCACTGGCTAGCAAAACAAAAATGCAATATAGTTTGTCTGCAAGAGACACATATTAGAAAGCAGGACGAAAAATATTTGAAATTTGTTAAATTGGGAAAAGAATTTGTTGCCGCCTTTAAAAAGAAAAAGAGGGGAGTTGTATTGTACATAAAAGAAGAATTGCAGCCCAGACTAGTTTTAAAAGATGCAGAAGCCAGATATTTAGCAGTGGAAATTATTTGGAATTCTAAGAAAATATTGATGATCGGGATCTATGAACCTAAGGGTGCAAAAGAAATTTTTTTTAAGGACTTAGAGAAACAATTAGATGAATTCACCTATGATCACATGCTAGCATCCCACCACAAACACATTAATGTTTACAATCTTCTTTAATATACTCACAAAACACCTGCATTTTACTAGAGAGGTACAAAAGTGCAATTAACGCACTTCATTTTATCTTTGCTGAAGCTATTCAGTTTTCAGACTAATATTACCAACCTGCTTCCAAGAAAGGTTCATTCTTCTCAAAATATTCAGGTGCAATGTGTCCAAGCACAATGTGGAAAAAGTGGATATAAGGCAGCTTGCTGACCAGAACCAGGGACTTGTGAAGAAGTAACATAATTCATTATTAGTCTTTCACAAAGCCATCACAGGTATGTAGAGTAAAAGTTGTAAGTAAGGCATTAGTTCTTCATCATATATATGAAAACAAGGTTTATAATGTCAACGGTTAGACATTTTTATGGTTATAAGAGAGATATTCCTGACCAATGCAGCTACCACATCACATGGGATTAAGGGGAAAGCTGCATATATGCAAATGGCCATGACCAATGCCCAACAGCATTTTAAAAAGTAGTTTGGGGAGACTGGGATCTTGAGTAGAGAAGCTGCAAAGCTGAGATAGTGGCCTAATCTTTTTCCTGTTCACCTTTCCCCCATTTCAAATCACTCATCCCCAACTGCTTTTCTCCTTGAAGGGTTGCAGATGCATCTTTGTTCTAACATTCACCTGAAACTATCTGAGAGGACATTTGGTGTGGTAAAACAAGTGTGCCTAAGCACCATGTGAGCATGTTCAGTGTACATATATACAAACTTACACTGCTGCTTCTCAAGCTGTAGCCTCCAGAAGCTGCTTTTGGGACAAAATAAGTACCTTAGGCCACAATTACAATCTCTTTTCTCTGCTTACATCTTCAATTTCTGACAGTGTGCATTATCAGTATTACTGTAGTTTATGAATCATCTTAATACATTTGTGAAAGAGCATTCACACTTCAGTCCTAAGCATGAAATGAACTGTGTCCCATTGATTTAAATGGAATATATTTCTATGGCTAGATTTCTTCAGCTATATAAGATTCGAATTTTTTGGGCACCAATTTAATTGTACTGTGTTTTACATGGTGCCATTTTTTAAAAAAATTGACAATATTTTATTTATGGTTTTGTGTGTGTTGTATGCTACCCCAGGAGAGGCTGCATATAGATTTCCTAAAATAACTAACTATGGTTGATCATCATGGGAGCAAGCATGGGAAATCATCAAGTTCATATATTTACTTTTCCTTCTCCCCTCATACACTTAGGTGCATCTGTTTTCGTATCATGACAAGCCATGGTTTGTTTTTTCACCTGAAATGCAAACTATTCTTTATTCTTGTCCCTCAAAATCAGGAATAATTGATGGTTTGGATAGTAGAGAACAAACCATGGTCTTGAAACAACAAGCTATGGACTGTTGCAGAAGATTTTCATTTCGTAGCGATGCACAAGGGGAGAATGAAGGCAAAGGGAATGCTCAAGCCAAGCCTAAGCATCCCCCCAAGCTCATTCTTGGAACTTGATGATTTCCCATGATGGTTCCCACATGGACAGACAATGGTTTGTTGTAACATATGAAGCAAGATTAAGTAAGTGTACTTTGCATACTGCACTTTGCATACTAAGGAAGTATATTTTGCATTTGACTTTCCAAAATGAATTACCTTCTGGAAGTAGCCTCTTTTTAAAGTTTTGTCTTGGACTTGTCTGAAATATACATAGCCATAATAATATGCTGGATCTTTCTGTGAAGAAAACAAAAACTTCACAATTTTTAACAGCAAAACTCCACAACACTTCAAATGTTAGATAAAGGGTAGAAAGCTTAAAAAATTCTTGCTTCATCCTTGGGATGATACGATTATATAAAATTCAAGCTTTGCACTTTTCACAAAATTATTAGTTCAGAGCAATTAGTTGCTAATAGCACTATGTCACCGCAAATTAAATAGCTCTTCTGCTCAAGATACCTAAACCTTTGATAAGAAAGTATATAATAAAGTTTTAAAAACATTGTTCTGCCTGAAGACGCAAAGGTTTCCAAGGCTGCATTTGTATGTAGACTTAGAGTAAATTAACAACTGCCTATACATGTAAGGCTTACTTCTGAGTAAACATGCATATTCTTTTCTGTGCTTAAAAAACCAAGTTTGCAGCTTTGGGGGCGCTATCAGATCCCTATTTAAAGCTAGACCTCTCTGTGGCATGTTGGATATTTGGCAAGCATCATCAACCGCAGCCCTTTCTTGAGACTGGCCGCAGCTATTCTTGATTTAATCACATCTAAGCTAGACCACTGGAACACACTTTACGCAGGGCTACTTTTAAAGAAAGCTAGGAAGCTCAAAACTCAACAAGAAGATTACTGTCTAGTATAAATCTAGTATAAGTATATAGTATAAGGGCCTTTGCAGGTGGCACCTTGTAAAATGGGCAAAATTAACAACTTCCTATACACGCCCATTCTCTGTTGTGCACCCCCCCCCCCTTATGGAATAGTCTGCCTGATGGGGTTAGGAAGGCTCCCACTCTTCTGGAATTATGCAAACTGTGCAAACACTGAATTACTGAGGACGGAGGGCTTTTTACATGGGTAGGAGGACTGTACTGTAAGAAAATGGTTCAAAGAGACGCATCAGTAAAGAAATAGAGACTGTAGGCTATACTGCTGTGTTACTGTCTGTTACAGTATGTATTGGACCATTTCTTTGTTGTTTAATATGCCATGTTTAATCATTTGTTTTGTTTCAGCACTGTCTCAGCTCTATATTGGATTTCTGCTTATTTTCAAATCTCTACAAATTTTATATTTGCATACCTAATTGCACTGTTTACTGAATGTTCCAACTGTTGATCATATTGACTTACACTGTGTAATCCACTTTGAGTTTCAGTGAGAAAGGGGGACTATAAATAACATAAATGAATAAAAAATACATGTAAGTATAAATCCTTTTACAAAAGGATTTATATCAACGATTGAGCTGCTTCCAGTTAAAACTTGATGGGATTGGGGTACCTGAAGGACTTCCTAGTGCTGTATTTCATCTAGTGCTTACCTCATCTAAGATCAAAGAAGCTTTCAGATAATTACATGCATCGGTTCAACTCTGGGACATCCTTACAGGTAAGTAAGTAATCAGTAGTACAAAGGAGTAGTTTAATCTGGGAAACCACTACACTGGACAACTGCAGTAGAGCACTGGGTGTGCTTTAGGGTACCCTCTTCATTAATGTGGAGTGACATGGCAACCACCAAACACCCGAAATGCTTCCCAGAACCCTCTGAAATGGAGCAGTCTGTAGCACAAACAAAAAAGGGTTCCCTGGAGAAAAACATTTAAACTAAGTTCCCAAGGAACAACATTTCTCATATGCACATTTAATTAATAGTTTGATAATTTGAACATTTTTCAATTTTGTTAGTTGCATCGTGGGTTATAATACAACAATTTAGTAAGCAGCACCTTTCAAAGAACAGGTTTTTAAAAGAACCTTTTATTTCAATTATTAAGACATCAGCATAATAATAAACATTTGCTTAAAGGAAACATAAGCATACTGGAAAGAGAAAAATTTTGTCATATATTTGACCAAGAAAAGACACGCCTCTTCACCAACCTTTAAATAAATGGGAAGGTCTCTGTCAAACTGGTCCAGCAGACAATGCCACGAAAGCTTTCTGCTAGAAGACTGCCGGAATCGAAAACAAAATTGCGTGTCTCCAAGGCAACCTAAGCCAAAAGGAAAAGAACAAAATAGTTACAACTGACTCTGAAATATGTCTCATGAAATTCTGTAACCTCTTGTAAGCGAGCAGTTGTCTGCAAAAAATGCCTTTAGAAGACCAAACTCAGCGTTTGTGTGCTCCATCCAGGGAAAGACATGTCTGCTATGGCTGCTGAATCTGTGCTCTGTTTTCTGCCAGAAGATAAAAAACAGAGCAGCCATGCTGGGGCAGCCCTAGCATGACACTTTGTTTTCCTGCCAGATGAAGATGGGGACACACTATGGCTTCTTCAAATGCAACCCTTTTCTCTTGTGGCAGAGACAGAATGTCAGTGAACACAAGGGAGGCGGGAGAAGAGGTTCAGTCTATTCCAGCTCCTTCTGTGTCCTCTGCTTTAAAAGTTAAAGCAAAATGGAAACAAGCAGCTGGTATCTGGGAATGGCAGGAGGAAGAGAGCTGCTAATCATGGCTTAAAAGAGAACCATTAGAGTGGCTGCCTTCCTTTTACCCTGCTTCCATGGATCAGTACCAATTCAGTGTAGCTGACTCTCCCATCTCCCTTCTGTCTTCAGAGAAGGATCCATAAGAGCTACCATGATTACTATCATCTGCTAAATTTCAATTGCATTCTGTATAACAAAAGCTTTCACACAAGTGCTTAGAGTCCAGTAGCACCTTTAAGACTAACCAACTTTACTGCAGCATAAGCTTTCGAGAACCACAGTTCTCTTCGTCAGTTGGTTAGTCTTAAAGGTGCTACTGGACTCTTTACTAACATGGCTAACTCCTCTGGATCTATGACACAAGTGCTTTGTAGGTATCATCATCTTTCATTTGTTGCCATTGAAAAGTGCCAGCTCAAGTGCAGCAAGGACAACAGCAGGCAGCTGTAGTCATTTCCTCAGAACAAGGGTCAGAAAACATCAGATTGGAGTTTGACATGCTTTATTCTAGCATTTATTAGCTATGAAAAATACCAGAAAGACAACCAGAACAATGTTTAAACGTCTTACAAATGGCAACGTGGAAAATTTTGTTATTTCTCCTGTCTTGCAAGTGAGTCAGTTTAATAAGCGTGCCAGTTTCTACATTTTCCATTTCTCTTCAGATGCAAAGCAAAGGGATTATGTATTCAGCACGTTTAATCATATATAACAATGTTAGTCAAACAGTAAGCATGTAGCCCTTTTACTTACAGAGAAGGGAAAGCATGAAAGCACTCTTCCATCTAAATACTCACTAAGAAGGAAACCTGCTCCATGCTTGTGGTGTTCTGGTCGAAGAACGAAAAGGCACTGGGATGACAGCCAAGCACTTGACATTTATTTAATTAAAATATTAATTTTATTAAACCTTTTAAATTAAAAACTATTTAAAACATGTTTGGCTTCCTGTGTTTAGATCTTTTAGCTCTGTTCTACCCATAAATTCCTAAATTGCTGGATAGACAGTACGTTTCTAAACTGAACATATGCCTAGTAGAACCAAAAGAGTATCAGTTATAAAGTGATGGCCAAAATCTGAAAACAGTAGTGGCCAACCCATTTTGGCAAAAGGTCACAGTTCATGTCTACTGTGTCTGACAAGGCCACTCCAGTACACTAGACATTAGACAGTCTGCAGTTAGCTCCCCGCCCCTTTGATCTAATGGACCAGGAAACTGAGCAGCACAATAGAGGTAGATTGGTGTAAGTATCTAATTAGGCTTTAAACAAGTACATAGCCTGTCTACTGTCATCTAGCAGTGCAAAAAAATCCCTGCTTAAGCTACTTGTGGCATCAGAGCCGTAGGTTGATCATTCCTTGACAACTACATGTATATATGTATATTCTGACAAAAAGTGGAAAGAAAAAGGCAAGGCAGTGATGGGATAATATATCTGAAGACAATGTGGAAGAAAATTATTGATTCTGATTGCCACTGACAATATTGCTAAGGTTGGCAGCAATAATTTCTAGATAGATAGTATCAAGAAAAGAAATATATTCTTCACGGTTTGGAAATCTCTTATTGGAATGTGAGTAGTAACCAAATTGTTAATGATAAATATGGTCAGTAAGTACATTCACAGCATAACCACTTTAACACCTCCTCAAATACTTGTAGAGAATTTACTGTTATGGACAGTACTTTTCCTGGCCAGTATAGAATACTCTGGTAAGAAGGCAATACACTGGTCACTTGTGATAAATTATTTAAGGCAATACATTATATGGATGGTTTGCTGTTGCCCTCTCAAAAAACCTTGATAACATTCAAGAAATGCTGAAAATAAGGCAGAATTTCACAAAGTAAAATAATGCAGAACAATGCTGTTTTGTGGAAATGCTGTGTTGTAAACAATCTACAAAATTCTCATTTTAATGAGGTTTTAAGTTTTTTTCCTCATTAAATTTTAGAAGTGACCAAGGGCTGAAAATATATTGTGTATACATTGGATAAGGATCTATTAAGAGATCTATAGCTGGAAAGCACATTAAAACTTGCAAAGAAATTGATATACTGGGCACTGTCCAGCCAGAATTAACATTTTAATTCCATTAATTTAAATGAGATACTTAAGTATGTGCTTAAATTGTATGTCTCAAAACCAATGGGATTTTAAAGTGCTTAACTTTATTAGTTTCTGACAGCAATGAAGAACTTAATGGTGACTTTGGTCAATAACATGCAAAACAATAATCACAAGTACTAAAATTTAATCTATATGACTGTTAGTTGCATTTGGTCTCTACAATCAACAGATTTAAGTATCATGGTATATGTTTTTCAGTGCACGTCTTCCCTTATTTCTGTACAAGTAAACTATGAAGACTTTAAATATGTTCCTTGCAGCTGTCATATATCAGAGATAATGGACAGGAGTGAAACTAGTAGTGGTGACCATCACTGATCAGGTCACATCAGAGTTTGATTTTGTCAACGAACATCATCAAGTGGGATACAATCATTACAAACCACCACCCCGCAACAACCCACAATTGTCTGGTAGCACATTAATTATTCTGGTAGACTCTGTCTGGTATGCAAAATAATACTAATCAACTTTAGTCATCATCTCATTGCCACTCAAAATCAGTAGTGCATTATCGCCGCTAAATTTAATTCTCTACAAAATTTAAGTACTCTCCTACCTTACTTTTTCCAATTTAGGTTTCATAATAATTCCCTATTTGGAGAGATCACAAGATTCTAGCAATAACTTTGTAACGTATTTTTCTTTGTACCTCCATGAGTAAAAAAGCAAGAAACTTCAACTTTTTTTTAAAAGGAGGGGCCCTGAACATTCAGGGAAGAAGCATGGAATATTTGCGAGAGCACCTGAGACTCATAGGTCTTTAAATAAACTATGTCCTTGAGAATGGCTATTGAAACAATTGAAGGAAGGTGCTGAAATAATTTTGCATCCTACCATGTTTAAAAAGGTTATTCTTCCAAATCCCACCCATCAGTTATTTCCCTCAAATTGCCCTTCATACAATACAGGATTTTCTTTCTACTATTTCATATACTTAAGCTGAACAGAACAACTTTTGCATGAGTGACTCATGATTGGAAAATTAAAGGCACAGTCTATGGATGTTAGCTTAATTCAGCACAGACCTGTAAGGCTTCGTTATTGTTTCAGAAGTGTTTTGAGTTCCACAGGTAAAGGCAGAATAGCAAAAATACAAAGTCCATCACAGGTCTTACTTTTTGTTTAATAAAACTGAAAATACTATTGGTAAAGTACTATCATAAATAGAACTATATTGTTTACATACGTACTCAGCGTGCACATCTAGGAAATAATTACCTGAATTGGAATCTGGGAAAGACAAATAGCAAATATTGGTTTTCTAGGAAAGAAAAACAGAAGTTACATTTTAGTGGGGAACAGGAACTTTTCAGAGACAGATTATTTTAAAAAACATTTATAAACATCTACTCACCTCTTTATCTGTGAGTTTTGCATGCTGAGGGTATAACACCTGCAAAGGATAAAGTTGCCAATGATTAGTAAAGAGATAAATCAATTTAACAAAGCAATCTGCTAGGACTGCAAGTAATGCAAGAGGTAAATCCGGTGTGTATATTTGTCAGTAATCCAAATCCAGAGAGGATTGGTTTAATTTACAAAACTTGGTGAGATTTGCACACAGTAGTGTTTTTAACTTGATCCACATCTTTACCTCCACATTGGAGGTAGCTTTCTGAACAGAGTTCAATCTACAGTATAGCGCAGAGAGACCGAAGTTGGATGGTGAGTACAGCAGGAACAAGAACCTTGCCTCACTCTGCAAGCATATTGCTAGCATGACACTATTTATTTCAAGTTTTTTAATTAATTCAAAGATTGATAAATCATAATGGGTTGCCTTCACACATTCTATATTATTTGAGGAAATTTAAGGAACACGGGAAAGCTATTTAAAGCTTACCTATATCAGTTTACATTTTGTTATTTACTTTAAACTGATGCTAGTATGACTCAGTTAGGACAATCCTCCAAAACATGATTTGGAAGTTTGGGTATGGGCTGCAGGAGCCCTCCAATTTCTTCCACTGGTTTCAGGTTGCTCCAACCCAACTCAACCCAATCCAACCCAAAGGTTTATTACAGTCACAAGACCAGCCAAGTACAGATAAAAAAGAGCAGTTTTTAAATACTTAAAACGAGCAAATACATAAAAGATAAAATCATATATATATGATTATATATAGTATATATTTTATATATATAATATATATATATTAAAAAAACAGTAAAACTCACTCACAGTGACACAAAACATTGTTCTATCTACTTTAGAATTTCTTTTACAGATTGAAGAAGAGTGTAAGGAGAGGCACTGCCAACAGCAACAGGCATGTAGGCAGGGCTTTTTTTCAGGGGGAATGTGGTGGAACGGAGTTCCGGCACCTCTTGAAAATACTCAGCAATAGTGCTTGAAAAAATATTACTTCAAAAAAACCCATGTGTTTCTTCCTCATTTCCCTCTTGAGAGTTCCACCACCTCTTTTCCCAGAAAAAAAACACCCTGCATGTAGGGTATGAGACTGAGAGAAAAGAACAGAGAAATATGCATATTATGCAGAAGCCCTTTCCTTCATCAACATAGAGACAGTTTGGTGTAGTGGTTAAGAGCGGCAGGACTCTAATCTAGAGAACCAGGTTTGATTCCCTACTCCTCCCCCTTAAAGCCATCTGGGTGATCTTGGGTCAGTCACAGCTCTTCCAGATCTCTCTCAGCCCCGCCCACCTCACAGGGTGTTTGATGTGGGGATAATAATAGCATACTTTGTAAACCACTCCGAGTGAGTATTAAGTTGTCCTGAAGGGCAGTATATAAATCGAAAGTTATTATTATCAAGCCAATTGAGCATTCTGTAGATATTGCTTACATGTTTACAGGTTTCTCTCGTGTAACTGTGTTAAGAGCACAAGCATACAAAGACACTGAGATATGAATCAGAACAATCCCCATTCATGCCTCAACCTCTATCTTGAACACATTAGGTGATGGATGATAAAATTAGTCTACCCTGGAGGGGTGCTGTATACAAAAAAAATATGTGAAGTACTCTGCACACTCTAAAGTAAACTGTAAAGTTAATATTTGTTATTATAAACTTATAAATATTTTAAATATTTCACCCTGTTCTTCTCCCACATTGTGGGACTCACAGCAGCTTACACAATAAAACCACACAAGTTAAAACAAAAGGCAGAAAACAGCTTCTCTGCTTATTCACAAACATAAATACCTCTTAATTAAATGCCATTAAAGTATGCTTAAACAATCTGACTTTACACAGCTTCCAGATCTTTTGAAGAATGGGTGCTATTCCGGCCCCACAAATATGTGATTCTATAAAACAAGACCAGAAACACTCAGAGTAGCAGATTTGGAGTTATCCTAATTTATCTTTACAAAAAGCCTATAAGGTTGTTTGTTAAGATACAATACTATAATTATTTATTAAATTAATTATTAGAAGTCTGCCACAGGGCAACTTTAATATTTAAAGCTGAGCAAAAATGTAAATCCTGCAAAGATAAACAACAGCTCCTATTTGAGATTTAAAACCAAAACACATACACAAAAATCTAGAATTAATCAAATAGTACTTTGAGAAAAAACATCCACCATCTATCTCCTTCCCCATAGTAGTTTATAGTAAAAAAGCCTGTTGCATAGATATATTTTGGTCTTTGGGACTTCAGTCCATGGTCACAAGACATTTCTGTCTCATTAATCACTGCTTATTATATATAATTTCTTTTACTAGGTATTTTCTCCCTGTGGTTAAATGCGTGGGCCAATTCTAATGAATATTAAGTATGTCTTACATAACTGGAGTTCAAGGAGTTTTGCATGCAGAAACAAAATCAAAGTACAGTGCTAACAACACTGTACTATTATCATTTGGAAAACTTTGTATATTAGCATTATAGACAAAGTCACAGGGATCATATGTTCCACAACTGCCCGCATGTAAGGAAGCATAGCAGAGGCCAGAAAAAATGAAGACCTGGTATGACATTCCCTCGTTCTTAAACAGCAGAAATGGCACCAGAGGCGTTTTTAAAATTCAAAAGTATCTTACTAGTTTATTTTTTTAGAAGGGAAAGGTCAGGTGAAATCAGGGGTTAAAAATTTATGAGGTTATTCAACAAATATATCTGAGGTAAAATCCAAACATGCACATATTTCCATTCTTATGCCCTCCACAGATATTTAATGCTTATGTTTTGAGGCTATTCTTCCTTTGGTTTTCCCCAAATGCTCCAGTATACTTTCTTTCGGTATTCTCTTTCTCTTCTAGAGTTAGGAATGCTGGTACCCACTTTCTAGTACCCAATCCCTTTCTCTTCACACACCAGTGCTTTCTTTCAGTCGTTAACTGAATCTGAAGGTCTCCACAGGCAGTTTCCAATCACACCCAACCAGAGATCTCTTCACTCTCCAGAGCTACCTCCCTATTTGACTGGGTAGGGAAAATCTCTCTTTAGAAGATCTATCCCATTTTCCTTGGCCTGCTTGGGAGTCTGCAGTGCACCTACTTCCCAAACCTCCTTGCCAACTTACCCCAGTTCTCCTGTTGGTTCAAACTACTTTCTCTGCTAAGACTCCCTCTCTCTTCACACTGGATTTTCACTCTCTTCTCTGCTAGGACGGAAAAAAGACCCTCCCCTCTTTACAGCCCATGCTATCCAATCAAATGCCTCGGACTAGCCTGCCACTCAAAAGCTCTGATTTTGTGAGGCATTAACCTTAATAATGTTACCGTTTGTGTACAGGCTTTCCAGGCTTTGTAAAATGTGCAGTCTGTCACACCTGGTCTGATAAATGGAGGGGCTGATGTACATTGGATATGCACTTAATAGTGCCATCTTAAGCAGAGTTAAATTCTTCTAAGTCCACTGAAGTCAATGACCTTAGAAGAGTGTAACTCTGTTTAGAATTGCATTGTAACTCCATTAAAACTTGCTGTGCAGAGAAGACTTCACCACGGTTTCTATTATCTATCCAACTTATACACTGCCTTTCCACCATGTTTGGTGCTCAAAACAGTTTACAGCATACATACAAAATAAAACATTAATACAATGTTAAAATGGATTGGCGCAACATGATCTGAGAAGCAGACTTAAGTTTGCTTAACTCAAATGTCAAGCCTTGGTCTGTCCTGATTCACACTTTGCTCAGTACTTTCTCATTTGTCCTACACTGGAACCACAACTAATTGCAAGCTATTCATCACTGCATGTCCGCTGCCTCCCCTGGAATTCTGGGGGCATGCATTTTCCCTTCACGCTTTTAATGCTTACTGCAGTAAACAACAATCAAATGCTGATGATCTGAGACACTGTATAAATTAGGGAATGGACCTTAATAATGAATCTCACAGGGTGGCTTTGGGCATGTTAGTTTAAACTACTTCACAGGAATGTTGTAAATATAAAATAACTCTACTTATACCTCCTTTTGAGAGGAAGAATGAGAAAAAGTAAACAATAAATGAAATTTGATGCATGTTGAAATCTTTTACTAATCACATATTTTGTAAGATGTAAGAAAAATAAACTATGGGTAAGATGAGGAGTGGATGTAACTGTTACATGTGGCTGAATAACAAAACATTCTCATAACTGGTTACAACAGTCTTCTTCTACTATACCACTTTCCCTACGAAGTGGTTCCCGTTGTCAAAATTCCCCTTCCGTTTTCAAAACAGCGGAGGCTCTTTTAGCTAGTAACATAGCCACCTTGAAAAACCGGAGAAGTGTCAGTGAGCCTTTGCTAAGCGTGTGACATTCGCTGCTTTTGTTTACATGGGAAGAGAGGAAAGTCCAAATCTCTTCACCTTGGAAAAGAGAAATGTCAGTAGCGGGAGTGAGATGAAACACAAAGGAGAACCGTGTAGCATCTGCTAACGAACAGGAGTCCCTGGCTCCCATCTGTCACCAACTCCGACATAGCCAGGGAAGAAGCCGGAAAGGATTTTTCTTCCTCTTCGGGGTGACATTCCCAAGACCCTGCCTGCCCCCCTGCTCAGCCCGCCCTCCAGCCAAGGGAACGGGATGTGATGGGCGGAATCCCGCCATCTCTGTGCAAGGGGCGCCAGCAGCTGCCGGCTTACCGAACCGCTCACCTCCACGGCTTGCCCAAGCTCCAGGTCAAAGCCTACCACGCACACGCAGTGCAACCAGGCCGAGAAGCGGTCCCAAGGCAGCAGCGGCAGGCAGCGACCCGGCGCGCGTTCCTCGGCAGCCTCCGGGGAACCCGCCAGCCTCACGTTTCCGCCCACACCATCGCCTTCGTCCCGCTTCCGCAAGGACATGGCGAATGGCTGTGGTAGTGCGGCCGCCCGGCCAAATCCCGCTTGCCCTCTGCTTGACTGGCTCGAGAGCCGGTTCTCGCACTAACCCGAAAGGAAGGAAAACCTCGTGACGCAGGTCTCTGGGGCCGCCACTGCCGCTTCCCGCCCGCCCCCCTTTTGGTGTGGGTGAATCCAAAGCAGCCTTAGAGGAGGGAGATGGGAGAATCCAACTGAGCAAGATAGGGGGTGGGACAAACTAAGGGGAGAGGCAAGGACTGAGGAAAACAAACATTCCGCAGTTATTGGGAAAACGTTTTGCTAACACGGTAGCATTTAAAATACCAGAATCTCTCCAGCGTGATTTTTTGCCTCAGAATATGTTACATGGGTTGCGCGCGCACGTACACACATATCACACGCAGGTATTTACACAAACTCTCAAGCTCCTTTTTCATACTCAGGTAATGGACTAGGCGCTTATACACACACGCGGAGCCGGAACGGTCGACTCTAGTTTAGAAAGGATTGAAGGTCATGACATTTGATCCTGACCTATACGGATGCATACTTCTCTCTCTGCTCATTTCTTATAGAAGCAAACACTTTACTCTTATTTTAACCTGGACTTTTTCAATGGTGGTAATGACGAGTACCGAGTACCTACTGGCACATTTTTAGGGGGCTCTTCCCAATCCTGAGAGGGTGGGATTGGTGGAAACCAGTGCAACCTTTGATATGTGTACCGACACTTTCCCCCCCCCCCCCTTTTAACAGAAAAGTACTGGTTTTAATGAAACCCAAAGAACGACTGTCCTTTCATTTTGCATTTCCAGCTGCTAATATTATTTAAGATATTCTTAATCCACTTAGACTCAAGTAACTTTGCATAGAATATACTGTCAGACACCTTTTCTTCTTTACAATCATTAGGCTAATTAATGTGATGTATTCAATGGCATTTTCACAAATGTTGCTAAGAATCCTTTCAGTCTGGACTATATCCCTTAAGAATCATGTTACTGCCAGATAAAAGACAAGAGAACCATTTACCAAATGTACATTCTAGTCAATGTTAAGAAATTAAACAGTGTAAGGTGAACACATCCCATAGCCATTCTGATCTAAAACAATAGTAGGGTAATATCTTTATTAGGGCTAATAAAATGTCACAAAGTATTGAATATACTTTTCTCAAGCCCTATATTAAGCAAAAAATGGCAAAGGGTAGACAAATATATTGATAGCCATGTTGAAAAGCCTAAATCTGCATACAGAATAGAAAAGGTTTTGCAAAGATCTGATTAAGTTAGGCTGTTCAGAGGGCCAAAATGATTTCAGGTTGCAGCCCAAGGCTACTGAGAATTTAGGACAAGAATACAATTGCTGCAATGTACAACTGATGTACATATACTGTTGTACATGTGAATTTAGTTCTCTGGTGTCTGTATATGAGCCAAAACATTGTGTGAGAGTACCATAAGAGTACATTACAGCAGTAGCTCCCATTTCCTTCCTATAGTTCCACATAACTTGCTAGGTAAAGACCATGTCTCAGTGATGGAACACCTGATATACATGTATAAAAATTCTAAATTCAATCCCAGACATTCCAGTTAAAGAATGTGGATATTAGATATCATATGTGTCCCAGAAACATGGTGGAATCAGGAAAACCAATGGGTATGGACATCACTCAGTATGAGTGCTATAGGCAGGACAGAGAGGGATGTGCCAGTGGAAGTATTGCATTTTGTATCAAAGAAGGCATAGAATCAAGTAAGAGGAATGAACTCTCCATCAGAAATTATATGGGTAGAAGAACTAGGTGACTTAAACGTGATAGTGTACCCCTGTTCAGACCTTTGAGGCTGATCTCAAGGTGGGGAAGGTAATTAAGAAGGTGACTAAAGAGGATAATTTGTGATACTGGGTGACTTCAACAACCCTCACATTGACTGGGAAACTGAATGCTCAAATACTGTCGTTGAAATTGGATTCCTAAACATCATAAATGATTGTAAACTGGAACAGGAGGTCACAGAGAGGTATGGACTTGGTTCTGAGTGGGGCTCAAGTCATGATGATCAATGTAGATGAAATTGCACCAGTTGAGAGTAGTGACCACAATGCTATTAAGTTCAGCATTCTTGTCAATAAAAAGATACCTTAAAGTCCAAAATAGTAACATTTGATTTCAGAAGAAGGAACTTTTTAAAAATGAGGGAACTAGTTAAAAGGAAACAGAAAGGGAAACACAAGAAATTCCTAGACGATGCTTGGATACTATTTAAAACCAGACTAACTGTTGCCCAGTGCATTCCCCAGGTTAGGGAAGGTACTATCAAGTCAAAAAGAATGCCTCCACGGTTATCATCCCAAGTCAAGGAAGCTATAAAAAGCAAAAAGCCATGTTTTAAAAAGTAGAAGGCCTGCCCCAATTAAGTGAAAAGAAGGAGGCACAGGGTCTGGCAAAATAATTAGGCATGCAAAATAAGAATTTGAGGAGCAGATTGCTAAAACCATCGACAAAAACAATCATATCTTCAAATACATCTGGAGCAGGAAACCAGCCACGGAAGCAACTGGGCCTTGGGATGACCAAGGAATAAAAGGATTGCTAAAGGAAGATGGGGAGATGACAGAGAACCTAAATGAATTATTTGCATCTGTGTTCACTGCGGAAAGTGTGAGGCATGAACCCACACAACAAACAGCCATGATTTTCAGGAAGGGAGGCTAAAGAATGGAGTCAAACTGTGGTGATGAGAGGTGAAGTTCTAGACCTACAGGTGAAATTTAAAATCAGTAAGTCTCCAGGTCCTGGCATAAACCTGAGAGTTCTTAGGGAACTGACATGTGAGATGATTATCTACTAATGTGTAGATGTAACTTCTCACTAAAATGAACCACTGTCCCAGAAGTCTGAAGAGTAATAAATGTTACATGATATTTTAAAAAGCCTAGAGGGGGAGCAGGAAATTATAGGCCACCTAGCGTAATGTTTGTCTCTGGCAAATTAGTAGAAACTGTAATCAAAGGTAGAATTATTAGCCACATAGAGGAACTAAGCGTGCTGAGGGGAAATCGACATGGCTTCTACAAAGAGAAATCCTGCTTCACTAACCTTTTGGAATTATTTGAGAAAGGAACAAACATGTAGATAATGGTGACCCAGGAAATATAGTTGAAATTTCAAAAAGCTTTTGACAAGGTAACTCTTAAAAGGGATAAGAGGATGGGCCCTTATGGATTAAAACCGGTTAAACAACCAGAAGCAAAGTGTAAGAATAAATGGACAGTTCTCACAATGGAGGAAAGTAAGTAATCCCATAAGGATTAGTATTGGAGCCAGTGCTATTTAATTTGTTCATAAATGTTGTAGAGCTGGGGGCAAGCAGTATAGTGGTCAAGTTTGCAGATGACATGAAACTATTCAGGATGGTGAAAATCAAAGCTGAAAGTAAAGAGTTCCAGCAAGATCTCCACAAATTAGGTGAGAGGGCAACCATGTGGCAAATGAAGTTCAAGGTGAGCAAGTGTAAGATGATGCACAGTGGAATGAAACATTCCAACTTCAATTGTATGCTTTTGGGGTCTGAACTTGCCAAGACTGAAAGAGAAAGAGATTCTGCGCTCGTAGTGGATAGCTCAATTAAAATGTCAACCCAGTGTGCTACAGCACACAGCGGATTCTATTCTGGCGATTATTAGGAAAGAGGTTGAATGAAAAAGAACTCTAGCCAATATTATAATGGCCCTATATAGATCTATGGTGCAGCCTCATTTGGAATAGTGTATGCAATTCTGGTCACCACATCTCAAAAAGGATACTGCAGAGCTGGAAAAAGTAAAGAAGAGGGCAATCAAGATGATTGAGGGGTTGGAGAGAGAGAACAGACAGAATTCTGTCTCCCAAAAGACAAACTCAAGGGCATCCAGTAGATTCAGGATAGAGAAAAGGAAATACTTTTTTACATAATAAATTATTCAAATGTGGAATTTCCTGCCAGAGCATGTAGTGATGGCCACAGGCATTGAAGGCTATAAAAGGGGGTTAGACAGATTCATGGAGGATTCATGGATGTTGCCAAGAGGCAACATCAGGGGAAGGCCTTGATCTCTATGCCCTGTTGTTGGCCCTCCAGAGTAACTGGTTGGCCACTGTGTGAAAAGGATGCTGGACTAGATGGACCATTGGTTTGATCCAGCAGGGCTCTTCTTATGTTTTTCATATTACTTTGCTTTTAATCTTCAGAACCAAGTGTTGAGAAAGATCTTTCTATTAGACAATACTCAGCTAGGCAACGGCTTAAGAGAGTTTTATGCAGAAATATATCTGTGGATTTTTTGGTCTTTTTCCTGACTCCCATTGTGATCTTTTTGATAAATAGAGAGCTCATACTTTACTATACTATCTGTGCCCCACATGAAATGAAGAAATACAATGTTGACAGAAAAGAAGCAATACAATGTAGAGAAATTCTTGATGGTAGTCTGACAGCTCTGTGGGCCTGGGTAAAAAACAACAACACATGTATTTACTTACACATGACCAGCAGATTTTTGGCTCATGTTTGTTGAACAGCAGCCCTACAGCAAATCTCTTTTGAAATTGTGATGCACTGTGATGTAGTTTGTGATATGACGTCAAGTCTACCATGTAAAGGGGAAAGTAAACATCCTATTCAACATGCCAAGCCCTTGGCCACACCTAAAGCAGAAGTTTGAATTCCTGCCAATATAGAGACTTCAACATTATCATATGGAAACAGAATATTTTTAAACAAACAACCTAGGAAATAAATATTCCTATATTGTAATTAAGGAGCAGCAATACATTTCGATAGTCACTTAAGCTTTATAATAGCCATGAAATTATTCAACAGTATATCATAATAATAATTCATCCATAATAAGGCTGCAATATTGGGTACTGATTAAACATGCATTGTATTGGGCTACATCATAAAATCTTGCTCATTCCACTCCTTACAATCTCTTAATTACTTCAGCTACATTTATTTATTCTACAAATTTTATACCCTGCCTTTCTGCTCTCAAAATGGCCACCAAGGCCCCTAACAAATTAAAATGTACATAATAAAACCACATCTTAAAAAACAAAAACCAACAAAAAACCAATTAAAACCAGAGCTAAACTATATTCAAAAATATAAAAACAACAATTACTTGGGCAACTTCCTATTGAATCTACTTCTCGTTTCCTCCTGTACAGTGTTTTACATTTTGCCTATCTAACAACAAATGGAAGTCTTACACCTATGCAAAGTAAACCGATTCCTCTTAGGATTAGATCTTGTTTTGACTAAACCTTTGTAATACGCCCCCCAACCCTGGTAGTGTATATAAATTGGCTTGATGGGTTTAAATCCCAACGCATCTGATAAAGTGAGCTCTGACTCACAAAAGCTTATGTGGGAATAAATTTGTTAGCCTTCAAGGTGCCACTAAACTCGTTTTATTCCATGTTCCACAGTATAAACCTAAATTTATGTCTATCCCACTCCATTCTAGTATATAATATGTTGTTAAAAATATTAGCATGAATCTTATTTATTTCTCTAATCTGAATCTCTCTCAGAGAACCCTGTATTCCAATTCTGAATTTCGCTTCAGTCTTCACAGATCTGAGAAAACTTAAAGTTTGCATGAACTGCAACAGATTTCTCAACTCTTTAATATATTAGTTTACTCCTTAATTGTGTGTTTTCAAATATTCATACATTTATTTTATTTAGTGCAAACTCCCCCAAAAGAATCTGAGGCAAGTGAGCAACAAGAGGAGCCATATTAACATACTTTATAGATTCCCAGATCAGACCAAATATCTGAAGAAAATCTGTAACACTAACTCATGCTATTGTTACTTCTCATGCTATTGTTACATTACTACTTTTAATTTTGGGTGTTAGGCTACACTACATGTAATGATTGGTAAAGGATAGGGAAAGGTATCCATATTTTGTCTGTCTTTTCTGTTTCAGGGCAGATATAAGCCCCCCTCCCTTCCCTAGCATTGCATCCTTGATCTATATTGGGGGGCCCTGCAGCTGCTTTATTACACATTAGGATTCAGGGCATACAATTAAAGAATATTCATGTTTCTGAATAACAGATGCTTTCTTAACAAGAGCTAATTCTTAGATTAGTTTTAATGTTTAGAGACCCATCAGAGTTTAGAGATACTCATTCTTCCAGCTGAGGAGATAGGTAGGTATGTGAACTTGTATGGGGGAAAACAAACAGCGTGCAGTTTGGGAAAGGCAGAAAAGAGATGTGAATTGGCTGTAAGGTGAAGAACTATGGTACAGAGCAGCCTTTCTCCTGGGGGATTTGCTGCTATAATGGATCTGCTGCTGTTTATGAATGCTGCTTTGTCCCCATCCATCTCTATATGTATAATAAAGCAAACAATAATAAAACCATAAACAAAATAACATTTTTGTGGCACAATAAGACTCCACTGCTCTCTTATCCAAAAGAAACCAAATCTGGAAGTTCCTGGAAAAACAGGGTTTCTCACCTGTAACTGTTGATCGTCGAGTCTCTTCTGTGCAGACACACATTGGGACTGCGCAGGCGCAGGCCAGCTGCGGAAAAGATTTTTCTAGCTTTTAGAGATGTGAAGGGGACGTTTGGATCCACCGTGCATGCGCGCCGGTGTTCCCGCCAATTTTGAATGTATATATATATCCGAACGTCCCCGGCATTCCCTCAGTTCCTTTTTCGCCGCCATCGAAAAGGTTCTTCTTGTTCTAGTGTTATTTGTCTCTCAGCGTCTCTTCGGAGTTTATTCGTCGTTTTCTTGTGCTGTTCGATATTTTCCTGTGTCCATCTGGCGGAAAATATCATTCGAAATGTCTCAGACAGCCTTATTTAAAAAATGTCTGAAGTGCAGCACGAAGATGACCCACTCGGATGGCCATGAGCTCTGTCTCATCTGCCTGGACGAGGGGCACATTGTGGAGCGTTGTGCGGTGTCTATGTCTTTCACCCCGAAAGCAAGGAGCGATCGGAAGGCCAGACTCCGTGCCTTCTTGTGGGATGCCAACCTTCTCCCCCCCAAGCCATCGGGTTCATCGGGAGATAGGCCCCGCTCCGCCGCTCCTTCACTGGCACCGTCTCGAAAATCGCTGGAGCTGCTCCCCTCGGAACCGACGGGGCAACCCGTTCCGGAGGGCCGATCTGACTCCGGTTCCGTGGATCGTCCTTCTAGCCGGAAGGCTAAGAAGCGTTCCTCATCGAAGCCGTCATCGAAGCCCTCGTCTAAAGCTTCGGCTGCAGAGGCTTCTTCGGAGCCCCCGCCTAAAAAGGCCAAGGCCAAGTCGAAAACTAAAAGCCGTGCACCATCCCCGGCTCCAACTGTGCGGCCCGGTACGCCATCCAGACCGGTTCTGATTGACAACGATGTGGTGAGTCTTCATACCCCGTCACCTCTTTTCCGCGGCTGGCCTGCGCCTGCGCAGTCCCAATGTGGGGCTGCACAGAAGGACGACGACGATCTTCTTGTTGCTCAGGGAAGTGGGTATTGCACTGCATTATTTTAGTACATTGATTTGAAGAGTATCTCATCCAGTATTCTGAAAAAAATATTTTGTGATTTTTTCCCCAGTTGTTCCCCAGATTTCCTTTCTATACCACACTTCAGGAAACAACTGAAAAAAGTTCACATCTAGCATTTCCCCTCTTTTTTATATCTTTCCCTCCCCCGCTAATAAATAAGTTTAATTATAGGATGATGGTCTACAGAAGAGCTTATTTTTCTATTTTAAATTAAACTATGCTTTCTTGGTTATCATAATTTTGATTTTGACCAACACTTAAAAAAAATTGATTTATACCACTCTTCAGGACAATTTAACACCCACTCAGAGCGGTTTACAAAGTATATTATTATTATCCCCACAGCAAAACACCCTGTGAGGTGGGTGGGGCTGAGAGAGCTCCTCGAAGCTGTGACTGATCCAAGATCACCCAGCTGGCTTCAAGTGGAGGAGTGAGGAATCAAACCCAGCTCTCCAGATTAGAGTCCTATTGCTCTTAACCACTACACCAATATGTTTTGAACTACCTTACTTTTTCTGTGTACCAGTATAACAGGATATATGCTGGCATTTTGTAAACCTTGATGGCTTTGTCTCCTTCCTACAGCATTTCTACGCGTGCATTTATTCTAGTGTGTTTTATGAAAGGATGATGGGAGGTTTGCCTGGCAAAAATGCTGATAATCACTGGGGCAACATGCCAGGCAAGACTAAGCAGATTAGTTCAGTCAGAACTAGTTGTATATATTGCATAACTTTCCATAAATTATTGCCTAAATTCAGCATTCCCTTCTGGGCCATTGATTTGCCTCAAGTCATATGCAAGATAATTCTGCATTTCAAACATCATGATTTATAGCTATTTATATGTAGGCTTTTAAAATATTGCCACAACTTTATTATATGAGCTATGCTCTACACAAATAATGGATTACTATTCCAAGAGTTTTAAAATTGATTCTATGAGTGTAAGCATGCTTCCTTTAAATTTCCATTCCTTTTACCCCTAAGTTTAGACCTACCAAGATATTAATATTATATTCTCTAATGTATTTGTAAATCTTTATTATTATTTTTTGATTCTTACTATTAAGCACCTCCATCCCTCTCAACCAAAGATTCCACAGTCTTTAAAAAGGAAATTGTCAAGGTCTGTTTTGAATTTCTATCAATCACTCTAGTCCATTTATTTCTTCTACTAGCATCTCTTCACCTGCAATCCTAAAGCCCCTTCCTTGATCTTAACACATTTTAGTTTCTATATCCTCCCTCATTTTCTTCTTTTTCTAGTCTTCATCCTTGGTCTTTCAAGTGCTTTCAGACCTCTCCTTGAAACAAGAAAAAAAACCCTTAACTGCTTTTTCCAACTGAGTTCCATCTCCTTCACCTCTGAGTGTATATTCTCTCTCTCTATGATATTGTGCTTAGTTCTCTTCTTGACATTATTACTGTCCCCCAGATTTCTAATTCCTTTTCCTGGCCAATTCAAAAGATATCTCTGTTCACATTAAGGTTCTTTCTGCTGCATTTCATGCTATTGTTTTCAATTGGATCATGTTAAGCATTTGATACTATTGATCATACCACATTCTGTGATCCCAGGGTACAATTCAGGGAGGACAGGTGGGGTACTTCCCATTTATTATAGTTATAGAATTGAATCCGATGGATACATCAATCTTCCTTTGTTTATTTATGTGAAAAAATTCCTGGGCTGAGAAGAGACATTCTAAAAACAAACTTAAAATTATTCTAATTTTATGCAATATTATGATCTTCCCCATTTTGGATAGTGAAAATGTAGCAGGGGAGCTGCAAGTACAGATGGAGGAGTTTGCAGCTTACCTAAAAAATGCCTGAAGGTGAATGAGCCTGGCAGTTGTATACTCCTGTCTGTCTGTGGCTATTTGTAACCAGCTCAATAAACAAATGGCAAAACTACCTCCAGGGTATTTATTATATTATAGGGCACATTATAAAGACACTGCATAATAAGTTAGCCTTGTCCTGTTGTGGCACGAGCAGCCCAGATCACCGGCTGACATCTCAGCCAACTATTCAAAGATTGTAAATGAAAAATCTAGGATCTTAATATAGTTATGAATGGGTAGCATACAGAGTGCCAGCATAGTGTAGTAGTTAGATTACTGGGCTAGGATCTGGTAAACCCATCCTGCCATGGAAGCTCATTGTATGACTTTGGGCCAGTCACTCTCTCTCTTAGCCTAACCCACCTCACAGTGCTGTTGTGAGGATGGGAGAATGATCTTGTGAACTGCTTTGAACTGGAATTATGTAGAAAAGCAGGGAATAAATATCTAAATAAATATTTCCAAGACAAGTAAAGAGATAATGAGACTTACAGTATGGCTACAATTAAAGAGTTCATTTGTGCTGTCACCATGCCACAAACGAGGTACTATTCTTTGGTGGTGGTGGAAAGTGCCATCAAGTCATAGCTGACTTACGGCAAGCCCTGCTGGGGTTTTCAAAGCAAGAGACTAACAGAAGTAGTTTGTTATTAGCTGTCTTTGCAGAAGTGGTTTGCCATTACCTGCCTTTGTCATTATCTGTCTCCCATCCAATTACTAACCAAGGCCAACCCTGCTTAGCTTCCAAGATTTGATGAGAGCAGGCTTATCTGGACTATCCAGGCCAGGACACACTTTTTAAAAATGATGTATAATTCATCTGCCACCTTGTCAACCTTGTTTTGTGGTATTTGTTTTCTCAATAAAGTGAATCATTTCATGAATCACTTAAGAAGTTAATTTATCAAAGAGGCAAATGATTTAGAGGAACTCTTTCGCACCATCTTCTGCCATTCTCAATACAGAACAGGTCTGTAGAAGTAGGAATCCCCTGATCCCACCGTTCCCCCCCCCCCGCGCCCACTTACTTGGCCAGCGGGGGGGGGTGCGCTCCCTGGGTCGCCCTCTCCCTGGACAGCGCAGCACACCCCCAGGCAGGGGTTTTGCACTCCTGCGCCGTGAGAATGGGCCACCACCTGCTCTTGCCGCCACCGTTGCCCCTTTGTGCCAAACGAGAGCATGCCATGGTGGTGGCGGCAAGAGAAGGCTGCGGTTGCAGTGAGAGTATCCCATGCCAGCAAGGAGAAAGGCCCCTTTTGACCCGGGGGTGCCCTTTGACCCCCCGCATGATGATGTCACTCCCGCAAGTGACATCATCATGCAAGCTGGGAGCGCACGCGCGAAGAAGAAAGCCGGGGTAAGTGCCAGCTTCCAGTCCCCCGCCAGGAGAGTCCAGGGACCTGGGCATCTCCTGTCAAGGGACTCCAGGTCCCTGGCAACCCTATCTATGAGTATGCAAAAAAAAATTCAGTAAATTCAGTTTGGTAATACTGAACTAGAGAAAAAATTCAATAATTCCTGATTGCCAAATTGATTCTCTAGTTTGGTTCAGTAATACAGAGCAAATTAGTTAAAATTTGGCCATTGTTTCCTATGGGAAATGCAATTCCGGGCTATCTGGTGGCCTGGGAAGGTGTTACTGTTTGACTAAACTTAACCACATTTGCAGGAAACCAACTCTCAATGGTCCTCTAAAGATCCTCCACGTTTCATAAAGATTGGCTCCCCAAATAAGGTGACCCCAGCCATTCTTCATTATTTCCTATTGGGAAAACTATCTGGTGGCTATTCAAAGGGCTGGGGGTGGCACTTTGCAAGCAAAGTCCACCAAATTTGCAGGGAACTTACTACTGACTATCTTCTAAAGAACCACCAATTTTCAGGAAGATTGGACCCTGGGGTCCAATTCTTGGGCCCCTGAATAAGGTGCTTCCAGCCACTTCATTTGTTCCTACTGTGGGGGGAAAGTCCAAGCTGACTCCCACTGAAGAAACACATGGAGCAAGGCTGCCATGGCCAAAGGCACACTCCCAAATGCAAGATCCACACACAGAAAGACTAACAGAACCAAACTGAAGCCCCTCCACTACCCAAGTGCCCCGAACAAGCTGCCCACAGCCACTCTCCATTCTTCCCAATGATGGGAAATTTTCCAAGCTGGTTCTTGGGGCACATACACGCAGGGAAAGGATGCCACAGTTGAGGTACGCTCCCAACTGCAAGCCCATCTCTGAGGAAGTCCAAGAGAACCAAATTGATGCCCAATCCTCAAAACCCATGTGCCCCCTGAGCAGGGGGCCACCTGCAGAGTTCACTGCAGTAGTGGGAGTCAAACCAGCAGAGTGCTGGGTCAGACCCCACCCACTTAACTACTAAGCTACAGGAGCAAGGCTGCCACAGCCAAGGCACACTCCCAAATGCAAGGTCATTCCTGGGAAAGCCCAGCAGAACCAAACTGATGGCCTTCCCAAAAACCTCAGCACCCCCTGAGCAAGCTGCCCAGCCACTCTCTATTGTTCCTTATGAGGACCAACTTCACACTTGAGAATCACATCCATTCCACCCAAACCAAACTGAAGCAACGGACAGTCTTGCAACTTAGCCCAAAAGAACCAGTGTCATTCACAGCAGCCAGGCACTGGGTTCAGCCAGTGGGGGCGCACATCAGAACAGAACCAAGCAGTGCCCTATCACAAGCACAAGGCAACGGCAAGCAAGCACAGTTGCATAAGATGGATCCCATTTGGCCTCAGGCTGAAAGTGAGAGCGAGGTATCCTTGCAAGGAGAGTTCTTGCAAGGATTGGCCACTACTCCCCTCCTTTCCTCATTCCCTCTCCTTTCTGTGTCTGTCACACTCCCCCCTCCCCTCTGGGAAAAAAGGGCGGGAATCACTGTTCCTTAGCAAAGGAACAGCCCAACCATGGTTATTGAAGTTTACCAAATTAAACAGAACTTATTAAGTAAACTTCAGTTCAGGAATACTGAATCTGATTCAGTATCCCCTTTTCAGTCTGGTAATCTTGAATTCCACCAAATCAGGTGGAATTTCGCATTTTAAAAGGATTACCAAACCAAATTGCAGGTCTTTCTAATTCTACAGTGATGCCTGTAATGTCCTTAAAGAATAAAAATACATAACTGAGAAATGTATATACTTAGTTCTCTCATCTCCTCTTCCACCCTTGTTTAAAATGTATATAGCATGTCTTTTACATGCTTTCGCAATGCTTGTTTGTCATAACACAAAGTGCAATTCCTAACCCCAAGTGTTCAATTGAGTCTTCTGATCTTGCATACTATGTCTACCATGTACTTACTGAGATGTGTGACAACCTTTCCAGAGCAAGTCCCATTGGCCATCTAATCACGGCATGCAGGTACTGGAGATGCAAAAGATAACATCTGTTAAATAATATTCACCTCTGTCCATCCCTAGAACAAAAACAGACATTTCCATAAATCAGGTTCTGTATTTGCATGCATGTACAGATAGATACGTACATACATGAACATAAATTAACTTACGCTCATTTGCTTTCCTGGCAACAGAATATAGACCTCCAAATTCCTCTGAACTCCCCTTTTAAAAAAGCTATATTGATTTTATGCATAATGTTTTATTTTGCTTAAAAATAATGATTTTAAAAGTTGCTACTTAAAGAATGATAGCTGAAATATTAACCTACTTAATAGGGAGTAAGTCCTATTGAACTCAGTAGATTTGCTTCTGAATACATACATTCAGAAGCGATTGCAGAGCTTTACTTTTGCACATGAACCTTTTGAAGCAGGGGAATTGCACTTGCAGGAATAGTTATGCAATTAACACATAAGTATAATTACGCAATTAACACATGAGCATTCACAGAACTGGACTCTTTCACAAATGCAAGCACACCTGTTTGTGCATGATAATGTATTTAACAAAGACAGAAATAAATGCATAATACAAAAGCATATAATACAAAATGTACCACTGCAACATCTCCAGTAAATTAATGAGATTAATGACAAATCCTGATAATTTTGTAAATATTAGAGAACTCAATGCAATAGAAATACAATGGAAGTGTTCTTTTAAAGGCCAAGTTGCTGCTAGGTAGTTATTCACCTTAGAGCCACAGAAATGTATGCCAGATAGCTAGGGTTATGCCAGGATACAGAAAAATGGGAGTAGGGGAGTAGCACCAAATAGGTCTGTATGCAAACTTTTCGTTGCTGACTTTGAGAAACACTTCCTCAGCTCCCTATCCATTAACACCTCTCCTTTACTAGTGATTTATTGATGAGCTACCTGTGAAGTAAGCTAGGCTATGTGACTGGCCCAAAATCATGCAGCAAACTTCCATGGCAAAGTAGGGATTTGAACCCTGGTCTTCCACATCCTACTCTGATATCTCAACTACTAAACTACCCTGGCTAGGTCTAGATAGAAATACAGAAACTGTGTTTTTTGTTGTCACTGCCAGATTGTGTCCTTGCAATCCTGGAGAAGATATAAGAATATAGGAAGAGCTCTGCTCCATCTAGTCCACCATCTCGTCTTAGAGCCAAACTACAATTTACATTTGCAATGGGTCCAACCTGTGGTCACCACAATTTTAGAGATATAGCTGTTCAAAAATTGCCATGCTCAGGCCTACGGCGCAGCAGCACCATATGATCCTGTTCTCCCTCACACCTTTTCAAGTGCTGAAACAGCCAATTTTGGCATTTGAAAAGGTACAGAAGGGAGAAATAAGATTGCATGATGCCACCATGCCTATCACCGTAGCTACATCCTTTGACAGAAAATTCTACTTTTGAAGCACTTGTGTAAAGTATTTCTTTTTGTTCATCTCAAACCAACTGCCCATCAACTTCATTAGATGCTCTTGAGTTCTAGTATTTTGAGAGAGGAAAGAACAGTTCTCTGTCAACTCTCAACCCCATGCATAATTTTTTAAACCTCGATCATCTCTCCTGTTAGTCATCTCTTTTCTAAACTGAAAAGTCTCAGACTCTTCAGACTTTTCTCCTAGGAAAGATACTCTGACCCCTTAATCATCTGGTTGCCTTCTCCTGTACTTTTTCCACCTCTTCAATGGCCTTCTTGAGATTCAGTAACTAGAAATCTCCAGAATATAGTTTGCCTTCTTCACTGCTGCTGTGTAAAATTTTCTACTTTCCAGTCTTCTGGGATAGTAGCTGAGTTTAGCACCAAGTTGCATCTACGGGTTAGTAGATCAAAAATCTCACATGTGAGTTCTCTAAGAACTCTTGGGTATATGCCACCAGGACGTGAATAATAGAATCATAGGGTTGGAAGATACCTCTAGAGTCATCTAGTCCAACCCTCTGAAGACTTATTGATTTAAAATTTCCCCAATATATCTAGAACTTCACCTCTCATCACTGCTGTTCGGCTCAGGTCTTCAGTCTCCCTTCTTGAAAATCATGGCTGTGGCATAGGTTTATGTCCCACACTTTGCACAGTGAATACAGATGCAAGTAATTTATTTAGGTTCTCTGCCATCTCCCCATCTTCCTTTAGCAATCCTTTTATTCCTTGGTCATTCAAAGGCCCAGTTACTTCTCTGGCTGATTTCCTGCTCCAGGTATATTTGAAGACATCCTTTCAACTTCTTTGAATGAGGGTGGGGACACTGCCTCAGGGGAATGGGACAGAATCAGATTCTTTCTGTTTCAAAGGATGAGAGCTCATAAAGTTGCTGCTATCAGTGTTCACCTAGCTTCCAGATCATCTTGAAGCACTAACCAGATAATGTGCTAATTGGTCTTTGGGAACCAACAGCTTAAACAGAGGAACTCTAATTGATCAAGTGGCACTGTAGTCCTAATGCAGCCATCATAGTCACTTCAGTATAAAGAAGAACTGGTTTTCACTCTGCTTTCCAGTGCAAAGGCTTTCAGCACAGAGTACAGCCACCCTGAATTCAGATTTAGTAAGAATCAAGTGTGGTTCTTAGTTAAATATAAGAAGTTCAGGTTTAGTATGTCATTTCTATGAGCTCCATTTTTTTTTGCCACAGACTTTCCCTCCACCTGTTTAGCTCGCATCTAGCTAAAAGTGATTGACCTGCTGTCTTCAGTGCAAATCAAGGGGTGATAATGAGAATTTGGATCAAGGGGTGATATGGATGAGAATTTGGATCTTTTGAGTTGTGGCCCTATAGAATCAGTCATCTTCTGAAGCCTCAACTTGTAGGCCTCATATAGTCTATATACATATAGACATTTTACACAAACTTGCAATAAAAATATAGCTGATACGGTTCTTTGTACTGAGCATGCAAGAGGATGAAGACCCCCTTGTGACATGTGTGGCTCCTTATGTACAGACTGAAAAGGGTTGTCTGACTGGCAGTGAGGGTGGGGAGGGTTAGGGTTTCTGCAAAAAAGAAAATTAAATTAAAATGATCATCCTTGGGTTGCTATTGTTTGAAACCTCTCTGCTAACTCCCACTGAACTTAGTAGGGCTTACTTCTGAAAGTGCACACATTCTACTCCATTGTGTGCACAGTGTACACAATCTATTCCATTACTCTATAAAACCACTCTAGAAGCTTCATGCACACATTAAACAACTTACTTCCATGGGAAAAATTATAGAAAGGAACAATAGCCTTCTAACAAGAGCCAGTTTGGTGTAGTGGTTAAGAGAGCGGGACTCTAATCTGGAGAGCCAGGTTTGATTCCCCACTCCTCCACTTGAAGCCAGCTGGGTGACCATAGGTCAGTCACAGCTTCTAGCTCTCTCAGCCCCACCCACCTCACAGGGTGTTTTGTTGTGGGGATAATGGCATACTTTGTAAACCGCTCTGAGTGGACATTAAGTTGTCCTGAAGGGCAGTATATTGAACGTTGTTGTTGTTGTTATTTTCCTGGGAATTATGATTGGGATGGATCAGAATCATTATAAAGCCTTATCCTGAATGCCCCCAAAGTATATCAAAGTCAAGGATAGTGGCCCAAGAGAATCAGCAGGGTCACACTCCCTCTATTCTTCCAGGAGGCAATCAAGAGTGCTTCATTCTCAAAGCCAGGCCTGAAGTCTGACTGAAGTGAAAGTACTGAATGGAAAGTACTTGTTCCTGGTCAGTAATCCTCCATCCTTGGAATCTGTAGTTCTGTGTAACAGTTTGCATTTGGCCTTGCTATTTTTTTAGTCCTTATAGGTGCTCATGGAGGTAGATTTAAAAGTTTAGCATAGTCCCTGGTGTTTTCCCCATATCTCTAAATTTCACCCTCAGAACATTTGAAAACAGAAGGCCCACTTCTGCATTCATCTTACAGTAGCTAAAACAAAGACTGCACACACTTGGGAGTAAATCCCATGGAACTGGGTAGGACTTAATTCTGAGTAAAAGTGTTTAGGATCGTGCTGCCTGTGGTGGCTGTTACACAGCCACGACGTTATGAAACACGGTATTCCCATTATGTTCTACGGGGCAATTTTTTTCCTTGGAAAAAAAAGCTCTTCCTTTTTCTATTTAGTGACTTCTGACACTCACTTTTTTTCGGTAAACAGTGGGTCTATTTCATCATCCCACACTTCCATTCCAGATCTGTTTTCATTCCTAGTTTCTTATTCCCTTTCCCTCCCTATTAAGGAACTTGCACTATCTGACAGGACTTAAATTTTTCGCTCCATCCCGACCACTTTCGGTACCCGGAAGGAGAGCGACCAGGCCAAATTTTCAGTAAGGGCAGCACCTACAGCCAGGGAAAGCGAAAAACTTCACTCCTTCCTCTGCGCATGTACCGCCCTTGCGTGTTTTGGAAGTCGACGGGCAGGCGCCTGCGTAGAAGCGGATGGGCGGCCTTCAGCCTTTCTCTTGGTCAGGCCCATCGCGAGGCGGCTCCTCCCCCTCGTTCCCTTCCCCCCTCCCCGGCAGCGCGGCTGCTGCTGCAGCTACACCGGGTAGGTTTCCAGTCACTATGGCGGCTCCTGCTGGGAAGGTAAGAGTGGGAGGCAGGCGGCTAGGGAGGGGTGCTCCGTGCCTCGTCCCGCCTGGCTGTCCTTTCGCCTTGCGCGCTGCTGCCGAGCTGAGGAGCCCGCGGCTGCCTAGAAGCGGTTGAACCGGGGCCCCGCCTGAGCCCGCAGGCTGACCGGGTTTGTTTTGATTTCACAGGTCCTGGGAAAGTTTTCGCTGTCGGCGGCCGACTGAGAGGGAGGCAGCGATCGGAAGGCGCCCGGCCTCCAGGCCTCTTCCTCGGCGGGAACGGGGCTGAGCTCTAGGCAAGCGAAAGGCGCCCCTCCTCAAGAGAGGAAGGAGGGAACGAGGTCCTCGGTGTCGGCCACCTGCAGAGTCACTGAGCGAGCTGCGCCGGAGCCTTCATTGGCCTTCACCGGGCAGCCCCCCTTCCTCCTCCTAGGGGAGAGCTCCTTCATCTCTGCGCCAAGACCCTCCTCAGAGAGCCCTTTTAGCGATAAGTCATCTGCAACGCCTGAGACCATCACTGAAGATACCACAGCGCTTCAACTTCCCTCGGCCGACCTCACCTGGCCCAACTTGCTGCCAGTTCTTCCAGTCGGTTGGAAAAAAACACCTTTTATTCAATGACTTGGATACGTTTATTGACCCGTAGGTCTTTGGGGAAGGAGGATACAATTCTGTTCTGTTAATGATCAGATTCGTTGTTTGCTTGGCTCCTTTGACAATTCAAGACAGGGCCTGAGGTGTCTGCTGAGGGGGCAGTGAACCTGCTCATCATTCCATTCCTGACTTTGCATTGATGTCTGAAGAAGATGAACCCTAGATTTACTAGTGGATCTGTTAGACTGTTCTTGTCAGAAGGGCTTCTTGGTCATTCTCCAGTTCATACTTCACTCTTGTAAATCGCTTGACTTGGTTTCCGATTCCCTCAATCTTTCATGGTTTGTCTATATTGAGGAAAAATCTTAGGCAGTGTTTACGGAACAGAATCAATTACATCCCAAACAAGTATTTGGGTGTGAGTCATCCACTTGGATTTATAGCTGTCCCCACCTTAATTTAACAAGTTCTGTTTCTCCTGTGAGGCATCAGATGCCTGTTCATATTCATGAGAAGTATGGATTAAAGTGGAACTTCTTAGATTTACCACAGGCTTTATTAAAGGAAACAATGGAGCTTTTTTACTGGATTATTGCCAGGATTAGTTCACACACTGAAGCTATAAATTGTTAGATCTCACTTGCTGGTAATGGTTGCCCTGCTTTAATGTAAAGTGCAGTAGGAATTTTGCTTATCAACTGTGGAGGGTGGCTTGGATCAAGAAGAGTTTCTCTTCTTTCCCGGTTGGTGTGGCATCACATATCTGGCCTCAATGCCTTCAGCCTTGGCTATCTTCACTTGCCGCCCGAACTCTCACCCATTTCAAGAACGTCATGTCTACCTGGATGAGCCTGTCAAAATTGGCCGCTCAGTGGCTCGATGTCGACCAGCTCAGAACAATGCTACCTTTGACTGTAAAGTCCTGTCAAGGAACCATGCTCTTGTCTGGTTTGACCACAAGACAGGAAAGGTAAGGCATTTTGCTTTCCACAGAATATGTAATGAGCTCTATGTTTTTTTTTTATCAATCTTTGCTTTGACAAGTCTTTGTAAATTAGAACTAACCTGAAGTTGTGCTGTAAAATAGTGATTGTGACTACACAGGAAGTAAATTGTATTAGTCTTCTCTTTTAATTCAGTTGATAAAATTTAGATAGAGGCTGAATTTTTAGAACTGTTTATCAATTTGTGATGTTTTTGTGAGCAAATTGTATTATAGTAATTGCAGTTATTTGTCTACCATTCTTTTTGAGAGTTAGTGTGGCATAGTGGATAGAATGTCTAGGAATGTGAAGATCCATGTTCTAGGCCCCACTTAGCCATGAAACTAACTAGGTGAGCTTGGAGCCAGTCTTAGCCTTACCAATCCCACAAGGTTGTTGTACAGATAATGTGGGAGAAAGCAGAACTGTGTGTGAGCCGGGGTTCAAAATGTGGTATGTAGTCACTGTTCCCATGTTATTGACTGACAGTGAAAATGATGGGTGGCTTTTGTAAGGGCACTCACAACCCTTTCTCAAACACTAGTGCTAGCAACATTACTCTGACACCAAGTTGGTTTTTTTTTTTTTGCCATGCTTGAATCACCAGTCTTATTGCACCATCTGAATACTTAGGATATGACATAGTCATATCCTACCCTAGGTAGAAATTACCTTTAAATCCAACTGTTGGTAAAAATTGCTTGGAATTGGATGCCGTTCTGGTTGTGCAAAATAGAATGCTGCAGTGGAGTAAGATTGCTTATATGTTACTTTTTCAGCCAAGAAATGCAGTGCTTAAATTGAATAGTTTTCCTAAGAAACAGAAACCTTAATAATTTAAGCCTTATTTTTTGTGGCAAACAAGCTAATGGTTTACAGAAAGTTGTTCAACCCAGGATGAATGCAGATAGTCTCCCCCCTTCACCCCCAGCTTTCCTCCAAGGTACAGTTAAGTGGATCTAAAGCAATGTGCCTGTGTTTGGTTTGTATGGCTTATTTGGTATTTATATATTCTGGCAAGAGTATTTCAGCTTTGACGACAGAACACTTAATTTTAAGCAGCTGACACATACATACGGATAAAGCTGTCCAATATGCTGTGGTTTATCTTGGTACAGTATTGAACAGAATAAAATATTTTGAGTGATTGCTATCATATCAGAAGGGATGGAAGAATGAGATTTTTTTAAAATACATCTTTTTTACAAGTGGGATAGAGTTAGCACATAATGTATGGCATTTTAACCTTTAGTGGGCCTCTCAAGTCAGAACAGCTGTTGATAACTGTTGAGGGGCTTTGTAGTGCTTGCTTTTGTCCAGTAGGGACTGAACTGGTACAGTCAAGCCAATTTTGCTTGAGCAGTCCAAATTTTAAATTATGATCTTATAAATAAAACATTTAATTTAAACTAAATGTTTCGATTACCATATCAAAGCAATATGCTTTCCTGTGCCTACTTCTAAAGCCTTTATCACCTGTTGATTCTTTTCTGTACATGCTTGGTATATATTTTCTGTTTTGGTGAATGGTGTTCTGAAGTATTAGCAAAACTACTCTGTTGTGCCTGTGCTGTGCCAGATTAAGTAGTCAGCTGCTAAAATGCTGAAGTCCTACTATATGTTGTGCAACAGCTAAACATGATGGGACAAGTTGAAAGGTGAATTTCATAAAACTACGTCGTAACATTAATTTCATTGGACTTTATGTAGGGTACCTTGTATGTATGGCAAGGAAAGTTTTCTCACAACACTAAATATTTGGTTCAAGTCTCAGCAGAAATTTCTACAAGATTAAAAAGCACGGATGTTAATTTGATGTAGTTGACTAAAGTAGTTAAGGTTCAGTCAGTGTTCCGTCCAGTACTTGTCATATGTCATACTATTGTTATCATGCCTGCTGTTGTTTCTGTGTTTCATAAGAATAATTATTGATGATCATTTTGTAAATTGTCTGTTCAGATCTCCCATTGTGTTAAACCACAGTTTACTTTTATAATTACTAACTTTTAGCATCAGCAACAAGCTTTAAAAATAGCTTTGCAGTGTTTGAGTATGAATGACTGCCTGTACTTTTCAATTCTGGAATACTGAGAATGATTTATTATTACTTAATAAAGGTACAGGTTTAAGATAGCTACTGTTTAGAAAATGATCATCTACTTGCTACTCTGCTTGCCTGACCTAGTGCTTCCTTTTCTTCATTCCTCTACAGCTGCTGTCAATGCAAACTGTTTTCTTCTTCTGGCTATCCCAGATGCCTGTTCTAGCCTGAAATTTAATAATTGGGATACAGCTACACATGCATTCTCCATGGGACTTCCCTGTTTAATACAGTGTAACATAATGGAGGTTATATACCTTTTAGTCTAAGAACCAGTTGCTCTTTAAGGTTAGAAGGAAGATCAGCAGAGCCATGTGTATAGGATGTGTTACAACAGGGCTGGCATGCTATAAGCAAACTGATAAGGTGATCCAACAGACAGACAGGTAGTCAGGCTGGTATGTGGGGATGGGCAGTGAGAGAGCAGCTCATCTTGTGCAACAGGCTCCTCAGCCTGAAGAACTAGGCTAGTGATAGCAGCTTTATATAACCAGTTAGAATTATATTGGGTCCTTGTGCCACATGAAAGTTGCTGAGCTGGTTGATGTAGCACTGGCTGTTCTGGCCATTTACAGTGGTGACACTGAAGGGCAGTAGAGAGGAGTGCCCTTTTCTAGCAAGCTTCCATGGTGGCATCGATCATAAGGTACCTAGTTTCCATTGCCAGAAATGTTAGTTGAAGACCCCAGCATATTACAAGCAGAGTAGATTAAAATAGTGCATTTTTAAAAATCTAAACTTTAGTTATAGCAAGTTTCTCTTTTAAAAATCATCTGAGGTAAAATCAGTTCTGTACTTCATTCACTCACATAAAATCTCAAATGGACTTACAATCCTTTTATGACTTTAGCAAAAGCTGCTTTTCTTTGTAAAGAATTGTGGGGAAAGCATCTTTATCAGTTGTCATATAAGTACATGAAGTATTGTGCTGTGGTATAGCTTGCTTCTGAGTGCCAGAGACTGGCAAATTGCCGCAAGTGTCATCTTCTTATCCCTCTTGGAGACTTTTTACTCATGATCTGCTCAGTAACTACTACCAGTCTTTCCTTCTAGTTGAGATTATTTACTTTTGAGGAGTAAGGTGAACCAAGACAAGGTACTTACATGGCAAAAGAAAAAGTAAACTTAAGTGGAAAGTAACACTGGAAAGAAGCATCTTGTGTTAATCCAGTCAGCACCTATTGACAGAAACCTGTCATAATATCAGACTGTAGAGGATCAAAAGCAGTAAGTTGTCTTAAATTTATTATTATTTTATTTACGTTATTTATAGTCCACCTTTTTCACTGGGACTCAAGGTGGATTACACAGCTTAAGTTAATGCAGTCAACAGGATGGGACATCCAATGAACAATACAATAGGATTTGTATTGTAGAAATCTGGAATCAACTGGCAATCTAAAAATAGAACTGAAACAAAAACGTAAGTATTAACATGATATATTAAGTGAAGCAAAAATTAAATAGCAGGGTCCCACTTACAACAGGCAGTATGAGCTATGCATAGCCTTCTAGACCACAGTGCTAAACTTTTATCCAAGTAGCTTTCTAAACCATTCTATAGGGTGCAACCCTATCACCTGTGTAGAAAAGCTCTCTTGGATCATTCAGTTTTGCGTAGTTGGTGGAGAGTGAAAGCCTTCCTGACCTCACCAGGCAGGCCGTTCTATAAACAGGGCCAAAACAGAGAGAGCATGTGCATGGGCAGTTGTTGATTTTACCCATTTGCAGGTTGACATCTGCAGAAGACTCTTTTCAGATGAGCAATGCTGTCATCGTGAAGCACAGGAAAAGCTGTGGTCCTGCTGATATGAGGGACTAAGGCCATGAAAGGCTTTGTATGTCTGCCGATACTTTAAATTGAGCCCAGTAACTGATGGGCAGTCAATGAAATGACTGCAGAGTGGGAATAATATGCATGCTCTGTCTAGCTTCCAAAAGCAGCTGAGCCATGGCATTCTGCACCAATTGCATTCTCTATGTTGACTTTGAGGGGAGATCAATGTAAAGTGCATTACAGTAGTCTTGATGTTACCATGGGGTGGATCTAGGTGTCCTGATTGTTTGTATCAAGTTATGTATATGCAATGCATATAATTTTCTAAAAGTAAGATAAATATTTAAGAAACTTACAGTACGTTTTAAATCCGTTACCTTAAAACATTAAATCAGAGGCTTGATTTTAGCTTGCTTAAGGACAGCTGAATTCTTTCTGCCTTTGCAGCCACCTTTAGAGGTTAGAAAATGCTGCTAGGTCAGCCCAAGCCTCTTACCTCTGTGGTTGGGGGTGGGGTGCAAAGGAGGGAAACAATCTAACCTTTGCACTTGCATTTGTGACTGAGAAAGTCCCAGGAGGTTCACTTTCAGTCCCAAGATTTGAGTCCAGTGGCACTTTAGAGACCAACAAGATTTTCAGGGAGTATGCTTTCCAGCATCTGCGCTCCCTTCTTCAGACATCTGAGACTTAAAAGCTTATATCCTGAAAATCTTCTTGGCCTTTAAGTTGCTACTGGACTCAAATCCTACTGTTCTACTGCAGACCAACATGGCTACCTACCTAAAACTGTCAGTCCTGACAAAATTTGCTGAAGGCTGGCACTGGGGGAGGGGAAAAGTAATTTCCTGTCCTGCTCATCCCCACTTTCCTCTTTCTCTGGCTCTTTCTCCCTCTGAGGCGGAGGACATCTTGGGTTGTTCCCTTTGCCCAATCAGGGAGGCAGGAAATTCAAAGTTGTTTCTCCTCTTCCTGTTGGCGCCCAGGATTGCCTCTTCCCTCCCAGTTCTTTCCTGCCTCCAGGGAGAGCAGTCGTGATTTTCCAGCTCTCTGCTGATCCACTGCACTTTTCCCTTATCTCTTACTTGTATTGTCTTAGTGTTCCTGACTTATTACTCTTCCTGAATTCTCATTACTTTCCTGTCCCTAAATTAATTCCCATTCTGTCCTCTTCTTGCTGTTTCTCCTTTTATCTCGCTGTTTTTTCCTCCATTTTCCTCCATCCACGCGTTCGAAACTGAGTCCAGAGACTCAGAAGGCAGCTTCATGGACGAGGAGGAACAGCAAACACCAACAGCCGCCGCGACGGCTTTAACGCCCGATCCTACCGGTACCGTCCTGTCCTTGCGGCAGGAATGGAATCCCGGCACCTTTCCGGCCCATAGGCCGCATACGTCATCAAAAAGGCCTCATCAGAAGCGTGCAGAGTCGGGATCGACACTCCATACCAACACCGGAGATGGGAGTCGCGTTGGATCGGAGGTCGAAGGTCAGGCGGGAAACAACAATGGCGCTCGCGCCAAATCCCGAGCGGCTCCAGACGTCCTGCTGGCCAACCTCCCGGCGGGAGAATGTGCCTCACTATCTTCCAGCCTGACAGGAGATGCTCAAGCGCCTAGTACTAGCACTCAGGCGGCTGGTAAGGGCACAAATGATCTCGGCCCCATGTTGCCAGGCGAGTTTCTCTCATTCCTTCGCCAAACTATGAGAGAGGAAATCCATAATTATTGTAAATCCCCTCTTGAAGCAGCAAGCGAATCTACCTCCACCCCCCATCCCCCCCCCCGAGAAAATTACGCCATTCCACTCATCAGTGGCCCACCAAGGCTGCTCAGAAGGCTGTCCCAGGGGTGTCCCATACTTATAGTCTAGGAGGGGGGACCAGCTCGGAGAGCGAAGAGGGGGTAGAAGGGGAATTCCTCTCTGAAGAGGAAGAGGAGGAAGTTACCATGCCCGATCAATCTGAGAGACTTTTTAAGCATGAAGATTACCAATACCTCTTGGCCAATGCCCTTGCTGCTCTAGATCTGCAAGAGAAATGTAAAGGGGAGGAGGATGACCCCATTAGGACGGGCAAGGCTTCCTCCAGACCTACAGGGAGTAAGGAGTTTTTTCCAAGGGCTGACAACCCGAGAAGGTTTTCCCTTTTCCCGAATACTTTGAGAGGCAATTAAAAGCAGAGTGGGCATCACCAGCTGCTACCAAACAATACTCTTCTATTGCCAAAAAATTGTATGCTGTGCCTAACTATGCCAATGAGTTATTGCAGGTACCGAAAATAGATGCTCCAGTTGCTGCCATTCAATCCGCTGGCCTCCTGTCAGAAGATGGCCAGGGGTCAGTGAAAGACAATATGGACAGAAAAGCAGAAGCTGCTCTGCGTAGAGCCCACGAGGCGGTGGCTATGGCCATCAGAGCTTCTTCAACTGCTTCTATCGTGTCAAGAGCGGCGGTCGTCTGGCTCTGCAAGTTGATACAACTACTGCCTAGCAATCAAAGACGCCTACTAGAAGGAACAAGTCGCATTCTGAAAGCGACCACGTTCACGGCAGACGCCACCCTCGACGCAATAACCTTTTCTTCTCGAGCCATAGCCTCGGCGACAGTCACCAGAAGACTCCTCTGGCTGAGAGCTTGGCCTGCGGACTTACGCTCCAAGTTTATTATGATGGCTTACCCCTTCCACGGTGACAAGCTCTTCGGAGAAGCCCTTGACAGGGTCCTGGTAGAAACAAGGGACAAGAAGAAAGCTCTTCCTAAAGCGGTCAGAAAATTGGACAGACGTCCCTTCAATTCCCAGCCCTTTCGGGCCCACCATTCCTTACCCAGATTCCGTCAGGACCACAAGTGCTCCTCCTGGAACAACAACAGGGCCAACTTTAAGAAAAATAACTTTGGACCCAGGAACAACAGATTTCACCAGCCAAGGGGCGAAAGACAGGAGTTCGAGGGCAACAGCCAGAAGGCCTGACTCGCCTCCGGATCCGGTGGGAGGAAGACTACAATGTTTCCAACAGACCTGGCGGACATCCCGAGCAGATGCATGGACTTTAGAAGTAGTCTCAAAAGGTTATTTAATAGAGTTCAAATCCTACCCACCGGATCGTTTCCTATCGTCCCCTCTCCGAAAAAATCACCAAAAAAGACTGATTACGTTACAAGCGATACAACATCTACAAAACATCAGAGCAATAGAGCGGGTGCCCCCCGGAGAGCAGAGCTCGGGGGTTTATTCACTGTTCTTCGTGATACCCAAGCGAAACGGAGGCTGGAGAGCCATCCTGGACTTAAAGTTTGTCAATCGTTTCATAAGCTAAGACACTTTCGCATGGAGACTATGAGGACTATCTCAGAGGCCCTCAGACAGGGAGAATTCCTCATGTCCATAGACCTTACCGAGGCGTACCTACACATTCCAATCCACCCAGCTCATCGTCATTATCTAAGGTTCCACCTGGACAACTGCCACTACCAGTTCAAGGCCTTACCCTTTGGTCTGGCAACGGCCCCGCGTGTTTTCTCCAAGGTTCTCATAAACCCCATCGTCCGTCTCAGAGAACAAGGGATTCATATCCATCCCTATCTGGACGACCTGCTTCTCAGGGCAGATTCCAGAGAAAATGCCGAACAGAACACCAAGACCACAATCCTTCTCCTCCAAGAACACGGCTTTCTAATAAATATGTCCAAGTGTTCCTTGGTCCCTTCTCAGAGACTGTGTCACCTCGGCCTGATTATCGACACGTCAACAGGCCGATTTTACCTTCCACCGGAGAAGATTAAAAAAAACAAAAGATCTGGCCAACCTGACCATCAGGAGCCTCCACTCCTGATTAACGTCTCTGTCCAAACTGATGGGAACACTAGTGGCCAACTGCGAAGCCTTGGACTGGGGTCATCTTCGTTCACGAGAGCTCCTATCGTTCCTCAGACCCTTCCAGTCGCTGATTGTAGCGGGAGTGGACAGGCAACTCAAAATTCCATCGAGAGTCAAAACCAGCCTCAGGTGGTGGACCAAAAAATCCAATCTATGCCGGGGCAAGTCGTTTCTCAACCCTCCCAGGATACAACTATTTACAGACGCCAGTCTGTCGGGCTGGGGGGCAGTCCTGGCGGGTCGCCCTGCTCAGGGCGTCTGGTCCCCCCAGGAATCACGACTACCCATCAACCTCTTGGAGATACGTGCGATCCGGCTAGCTCTTGTTCACTTCTCCAAGGAAGTCACCAATATGGACATTTTGATTTGCACAAACATCGCTGCCAAAGCGTACATCGACCACCAAGGGGGAACTTGATCCTCTCAGCTTCACAGGGAGGCGACAAGAATTCTGTTCTGGGCCAAGTCTCATCTGGCATCTCTACAAGCAGAACACGTGAAAGGCACCGTCAACTCCCAAGCTGACTGGCTGAGCAGACAATCCATCCACCCGGGGGAGTGGGCCCTCAAGCAGGAGATTTTCCTGGACATATCCAACAAGTTCGGATTTCCAATTCTGGACCTGTTTGCGATGTCCAACAACCATCAAGTCCCGAGATTCTTCTCCCGATATCTGTCCTCCCAAGCCGAACAGATAGACGCCCTATCTTCCCCATGGCCCAAGGGGCTGCTGTATGCCTTTCCGCCCATCCCCCTGATCCCCAGAGTGCTCAGAAGAATCTTGGATCAAAAGGCACAAATTATTCTGGTGGCACCATGGTGGCCTCGGAGACCATGGTTCTCCATGATCCAATTGCTGTCAACCTCTTCACCCATGCGTCTTCCATCTATACCGGACCTCCTGCATCAGGGCCCAGTCTGGCACCCTCATCCAGACTGGATGTGCTTGACTGCCTGGAGGTTGAGCAGCGAACTTTAGCCAGTCTAGACTATCCTCCACAAGTAATCAACACGCTACTTGCTTCCAGGAGGAAGTCGACGATCAGAATCTATAACGCATCCTGGAAGGCCTTCGTTCGATGGACCAGAAGAAAGCATCTCGATTCCGTGCATCCCTCTTTGACAACGATTTTAGGCTTTCTGCAGGAGGGCCTTGACTCGGGTCTTAAACTAGCCACGCTACGCAAGTAGGTAGCAGCTCTGACCTTGGTCCTTCCTCCAATAGAGGGCATCAAGGTCTCTAGACACCCACACGTCCAGCGTTTTCTAAGGGGCGCCTCACTCCTGAGCCCCCCTGCCCTACATCGTTTTCCCACCTGGAGACTTCACGTCATTCTGTCAGCATTAACGAAACCCCCCTTCGAACCACTCCAACGAGTCTCGATGAAATGGCTGAAACTAAAGACCGTATTCTTAGTGGCAATTACATCGGCCAGAAGGATTTCAGAGCTAGCAGCCTTGTCTATTAAACCTACTCTTTGCATCTTCCATCGAGACAAAGTAATTCTTCGCACTGACCCTACCTTTTTACCAAAGGTTAACTCCAGATTTCATAGAATGCAAGAAATCTATCTTCCATCCTTCTGCCCCAACCCAACTCATCTTAGGGAGCGAGACTGGCACACTCTGCATGTTAGGAGAGCTCTCAAGACCTACCTGACCAGGACAGAGACATTCAGAAAGACAGACTCTCTTTTCATCAATGTATCTCCTCCTAACCAGGGGGGGAAGATGTCTTCATCCACGATAGGCCGAAGTATTAGATCTTGCATATCAGAAGCTTATAAGGCATGCAACAGGGAGGTTCCACTTGGAATAACTGCACACTTGGCCAGGAGCGCGGCTGCCAATGCAGCTCTGTTTAACAACGCTTCCATAGATGAAGTTTGCATAGCAGCTACCTGGTCCTCAATTTCAATATTCATCAAGCACTATAAGCTACATATCATCGATTCAGCAGACGCAGCATTTGGAAGGAGAGTTCTTCAACACATAGTTCAAGACGAGGAACTCTTCCTACCCTCTTTGGGATAACTGCTTTGGGAGCACCCAAGATGTCCTCCACCTCAGAGGGAGAACGGACATTTGGTTACTCACTGTGAAGGGTCCTTTTCCTCTGATGGCAGGAGGACATCTTGCCCCTCCCGAATTCCTCGTCTGTACTCTCATTATCTTCCTGCTATACTACTATTACTGATTGTCTCAGTTTAACTGCTTACCTTGTTTTTACTGTTATCGGTGTTCTACGCTTCTATACACCATATGCTCTGGGCAACATTTCTTGTCTTGTTCCAGTTGTTTGTTACCATGTTCTTCTCTGAATTTATTTCATTAAGGAGAATAGAGTTAACATAGTTTCACTGCTTGTGGAGTCCCCAGAACTGGGAGGGAAGAGGCAATCCTGGGCGCCAACAGGAAGAGGAGGAACAACTTTGAATTTCCTGCCTCCCTGATTGGGCAAAGGGAACAACCCAAGATGTCCTCCTGCAGTCAGAGGAGAAGGACCCTTCACGTTGAGTAACCAAAGGTCTGGTTTCAGCCAAGGTTCTGATCTCTCCCCTCCCCATCCTCTTGCCCACCCACCCAATCTTTCTTCTCTGTGGCACCCACATCCTGCTCCCTCATGCTTTTCCCAACCCCCTATCAACCACCCCCTAATCTTTCCCCCCTCTTAGTCCCCTTGTCTGCTCAGCCCACCTGCTCTTCTCCCCTATTTTCTTATACTTTCTGTTTTTATAGCAATCTCAAATGCCTCCCCAGGTTTTTTTCTTTGGAACATCTACATGTATGGAAACTTTGTGGTTTATTTTTTTGAGGAATTAACTGTCCCCATTTTTTAAAAATCAGATTTTCCTGTAAATTTGAAGGTTCTTCTAGGCTTGTAGAAACATCTAATTTATTTATGTCATTTATAGTCCACCTTTCTCACTGAGACTCAAGGCGGATTACACAGTATGAGATTAGTACAATCAGTATCAAGTACATGAGTATCAAGGACATTACATAAACAATACCATAGAGTAAATAGAAGTTTAAAAGACATAGTATTAGCAAGAATCCAATACAGAGTAGAAAAAATACTGAAGCAGAACATAATTCTAGGACTCACATTAGACAACACGGAGCGCTGGTGGTACATAGAAGTACATATTTAAAGCAGCAGATAATATATGAGGCAAAAATGGTGATGAAGTGTATGATCCACAACTTGTTAGTGAAGCACCTGAGACCCCATCCCTACAATACAGCCCTCCCATTTGAGTAAAAAGCCTTTTTGAATAGTTCGGTTTTGCATTGTTTACGAAAAGCCAGGAAGCCAGGAAGGTCCTCCTCAGGCAGGTCATTCCACAGAATAGGGGCCACCACAGAGAAAGCCCATCTATGGGCTGCTGCTGACTTCACCTGTGTGCAGCCTGGCACCTGCAGGAGACCCTGTTCAGATGAGCGAAGCTGCCGTGGAGGAACATAGAGAGGGGAGGCGGTCCTGTAGGTATGCCGGGCCAAAGCCATGAAGAACTTTGTATAGATGGCTCCATTGTGTCAATATTTTTATCTGCACAGAGGGGCCATTGATAGGATGTTTTTACGATTATCATTGTATTTATTTATTTACTTCATTTATACCCAACTTTTCCCCCAGTGGATACTCGAAGTGGCTTATATCATTCTCATCTCCTATAGTAATAAATGTGTATTGTTTATTTGAGAAGTTTTTAAATAGAATGACAGTTTTAATTTAGACAGTAATTTAAACCATCCTTTCCTCCTCCAGTGATTTAAATCAATCCACTCTGCTTATCAGAGCATTGAATGTGACTCTGTCACTGCTGCTGAAGTGATAATGATGACACTGTAGCACGTATGAGAACTTGCTTGCATCTGATGAAGAGATCTCTGGTTCTCGAAAGCTTATGCTATAGTAAAGTTGATTAGTCTTAAAGGTGCTACCGAACTCTTGACTATTTTGCTACTACAGACTAACACGGCTAACTCCTCTGGATCTGCTTGCTTCAAAGCAATTGTAATTTGGATCAGTGCCAAATTGTAAAGCAAGACTGGTGGGCCTAATGTATGAGAAATTGTTCTTGCTTAGGTGGTTCAGAAAAGTTGTATGCATCCATAACTTGCATCACATGGATGTATTTTGTCTTGTTTGAAACTGGAGCAAACACATAGGACTCAGTGTACAGAGGCAAACTGACTTTAAGAGTAAAATGTAAGCAAGATGTAAATTTGATTTCTTGATCAAAATCTTTAAAAGACTTGTCTAAATTCTAATTTCCTGGTTGGGACTGGTGTGGGATGTGTCAGTCCACATTTGTTTCTGTCAGCCTTTGTGGCTGATGGGGCTAGTATGGGCTGTGCAGTGTGGTCAGCTGGTGTCTATAGAGTGAGGGCAGCAGGATAAATATTTGCCTCTCTGGCTCTTGCCAGCCTTCTGTTTGCATGTCAGAGTGTCCAGGGGCATGGGAAGCTGCTTTCTCAGTATGCTTGCTCTAATATGTACATAAGAACACATGTGCAGATGATTATTTCTGTGATTGAAATGGTTCTGTAATACCACTGATGTTAAAACACTTTGTACGCCTGTTTTTTGTTAATCACAGTAAATCTGGATCATTGTTTTTATTAATATATCAAAAGTCGGTGAAGGGAATCACTTTGTAATCAACGATTCTCTAGCATAAATATTTATAACTAAAAAAATTATAAGTTGCCCCCTGAGTATTGAGTGTTAGGAAATCAACTAGCATGTAATATAGTAAAAGCATAAACAGCAACAGATGATTTCATATCCTATCATTTTTTTGGAAAAAAGCATGAATGACACAACATGGGGTGCAAAAAGTTATAGAATAAGAAGTAGTCTATCTTTTATTTTTTGTGTTATTTATAATCCCCCTTTCTCACCAAGACTCAAGGCAGATTACACAGTGTAACACAATATGATCAGTGATTGAGACATTAATAAATAGTACAATAAGGTATAGTTTGGAGAGATTTGAAAACAAGCATAAATCTGAATACAGATCCGAAAGCAATTTGGCAGGACATATTAAAGAACATGGAAACTACCTGGTAGCAACATACAGCAACAGATGGTACCAACAGTATAGTCTGTAGTCCCTATCACTTTACTAAAATATCTTTCCAAACCATTTCCTTACAGCATAACCCTATTACCTGTGTAAAAAAACCCCCTCCTGAATAATTTAGTTTTGCATAGTTTGTGGAAAGTCAGGAGAGTGGGCCTTTCCTTTACTTCTAGTCAGTAATTCTTCAGTAGAGGGAGAGAGGGTGGAAGGAAGCAGTCATACAGCAGAATTTAAAGCTGTTGAAGTTACTTAAGTAATTAAGTTCAGAGTTCTAATAATAGCAATTCCATCAATATGGAGTTTTAAGGCAGTTCCCTTCCGGATGGTGAACCTGTTGAATTTTGTATCAGGAAACAAGAATCTGGTTTGTAATTCACTGAGACCAGTCATCTTGGAAGAATACAAACTGACATTTTTCACTTGCACATTTTCTGCTTAATTTATGTTGTGTAGAGAGAATTATGTTTATAGCCATACATTCAAATAAACTTTACTGCTTATGGTAACCTTATTTTATTAGAGAATCTGGAAGGAAAGAGATACCAGCAGTTAAACAGCTGAAATGTTATTTTCCACTGATGAGGATTTTCCTGCAGGGAGACCAAATGCAACCATTTGCTGCAGAGCTGATACTGCAATTGTTGGAGGTAGTCCAGTATGGTCACACAGCACCAGTTTTTAAATAGAAATACTTTGATACTTTCAATGAAATTTGACAAAAATCTCAAAAAGCACAGTTGTTTAATTTTGTTTCAAATGAAGAAATTAAATTAAGCTACAGTATTTGCATTTAAATAGTTAATTGTTTTGAAATTATATGCTACCTTTCTGTCATAGTAGGTGCGTTCAAGGTAGCTTAAATATATTATAGAACAGCAGTACAGAGCATCAGAAGTAAAAAAAAAAAACCCGCGGCAAAATCAAGACTGAAAAGTGCTATAGTTCTAGGAAAAGAAACCAAAGTATTAGAAACAGGACAGACTTTCCCTAGCACTTAAACATTGGCAACAATGTGTGTTAAACAACCATTGGGAGAGAGTTCAATAAACAGACACAGAAAAGGTTCTAACAGATAGCTTCAAAAGATTGGAGCACCAAGATAAAAGCCTCTGAGAAAACTGTTGGACATCTAAACTTATGGGCAAGGTCAGATAGGAGAAGATAATTTTGAAAACCTGAAAGAATCTGAAGGAATAACGACAGCACTTTGAATGGTGCCTGGAAACAAACAAAGCCAGTTTGTACACCTGTGAAATGTGCTCACTGTGGTGGACTGCTATTAACTTGGTCACTGTTTTCTGGACATTTGAAAGTTCTATAGACTGTTCAAAGACTGCCTGGAGTTTCAGCAATTTGTTTACCAAATATGTCGTAGCAGTCCATCTGGAATTCAAAATGAACACCTTGAGGTTCTACATTCATAGAATCATAGAGCAGAAAGGGATCCCAAAGGTCATCTAGTCCAAGCCTCTGCACAATGCAGTAAATTTATAGCTTCTTCCAGTGACCCCTGCTCAATGCCCAGAAGAAGCCAAAAAACCCTAGGATCCCTTACCAATGTGGCCTGGAGAAAATTCTTTCTTGACCTTAAAGCGGTGATTGGTATTATCTTGGTTATGTAAGGAAGGATCATGAGAACCAAGCACTGGCTCATCCCTTCCTGTTTTCCATCTCACAACCTGCTTAGGTTCATACTGAGGCATAGAATCAGCATTGCTGACAGATGACCATCTGGCCAGTACTTCAAAAAACTTGCAAAGAAGAAGAATTCACCACCTCCCAAGACAGCCTGTTCCATTGAAGAACTGCTCTAACCATCAGAAAGTTCTTCCTGATGTTTCGTTGAAAACTCCTTTGCTTTAATTTTAACCCTCTGGTTTTAGTCTGACCCTCTGGAGCAACAGAAAACAACTCAGTTCTCTCCTCTATGTGACAGCCTTTCCAGTATTTGAAGATGCCTATCATATCACATCTTAGTGTCTTCTCTCCAGTCTTAGTTGTTTCCTCTCCAGCTCCTTCAACCTTTCCTCATAGGATATCGTCTCCAGGCCTCTCACTATATTTGTAGCCATCGTTTGGCCATTTTCCAGTTTGCCAACATCCTTTTTTAACTACAGTGTCTCAAATTGAACAAAGTACCCCAAGTGAGATCTAACAAGAGCAGAATGAAGTGATACCATCACTTAACATGATCTGGACACTATTGTTGATGCAGCCCAAAATCACATTTGCCTTTTTAGCTACTGACTCACATTCAGTGTATGGTCTAGTAAGATCCCTAGGTCCTTTTCATGTGGACTGTTGCCAAGACAAGTCTCACCCATCCTATAATTATGCATTTTCTTCTACTTAAATGTAGAACTCTACATTCCTCACCGGAGGCTCTTGCTCTGTGGCTCTTAGCCTGTAGGTCTGCCTGGGGGCCCTGTTAGAAGTTGAGTATCTCTTACATCCTATCGGTGTTAGGCTTTTTTTTTTTTTTTGCTTCTGCAAGCCTTTTACAAGTAATCTTGAGAGGCAGTTTAGCAGGGGAGTTATCAGAGAAATACAATAAAAACTGAACTACTTCTGAAATGGATTGCAGCAGCATGGCTGGTAAGAGAGCTAAGGCAGTGACATGCAACGTCTGTGTCATGTTTGTATTTTTACCCAAGGGTAACAGCAATTACACTTGCAGCAAGTGTAACTTGGTAGCTCTATTGGAGAAGATATAGGGACTTGAGGCACACTTGTCTACTCTCCATCTCATAAGGGAAGGTGGAGAGTTCATGGACAGAACACATGAAGTACTTTTTAGAGGGCAACAGGAAGAGGAAGATGGAAAGGTATCTCAAGATTTGGAAGAGGAGGGAAAGGTATCACAGGATTTGGAGGAGCACCCAATACAGGAGGCGGGTGCATGGAAGAAAGTAGCCCATAAGAGCAGGAAAATCAGGAGACATTCTGAGCCTCTGATGCTAAACAATCGGTTCCAGGATCTCCCCATAAATATTGATTCTGGACCACTGGATCAAGGGCTACTCCCCCAGCCTCCTTGAATGTTGAAGGAAATTTCTCAGGCCCCTATGGATAAGAGGACTCAAGCTTCTGTTCCCCAAAATAGGAGAAGGCGTGTCCTGGTAATTGGAGAGTCCCTACTGAGAGGCTTAGAGGGTACAGTGTGCCGACCAGACTTGTCATCTCAAGAGGTATGCTATCTACCGGATGCACTCATCCAAGATGTGACAGAAAGTGTAGGAAGACTCATCAAGCCCACATATTATTCTCTCTTCTTGCTGATCCACGTGGGAGCAAATGATATTGCCCGGAACAGTCTAGAATGCATTAAAAGAGACTATGTGGCTCTGGGTAAAAAGGTTAAGGACCTGGGAGCCCAGGTTGTGTTTTTGTCAGTTCTTCCTGTCATAGGCTGTGGTTTAGGAAGGGAAAGAAAAATACTGAAAATAAATGACTGGCTATGTAGATGGTGTCATAAGGAAAGGTTTGGTTTTTTGGACCATGGCTTATACTTCCGTGATGAAGCTCTTCTTTTTTTCATTAATAAATTTTTATTGGATGGGTCAATATATAATCAATTTCAAATACAAATGCATTCCATTTCAATTCCCCTGTGTATATTTCCCTACCCCCTCCTCTCCCCCCTTTTCAATAATGACTTCCAACAGCACTCCAACCCCCCGTTATTAATAATACCTTATTTCTATACTAAAGTTGTTCTTTTCTTATTATTAGTAAAGATCTTAATTATATCTTACTTAATTTCTTTAAAACCCCTCGAAAGACCATAATTGTCCTTTAACATCCCATTTCTTTTCCATGTATTTTTTCAACTTTTTCCAATCTTCCAAAAATGCTTCTGGATCTTGCTCCTTCAAATTTCTTGTTAGTTTGTCCATTTCAGCCATGTACAACAATTTCCTTGTCCATTCTTCAATTTCAGGTATTTCTTCTCTCTTCCAATACTGAGCATATATTATTCTGGCTGCGGATACCATATAATATAACAATATCTTATCATTTCTATTAACATCTTCCATATGCAATAATAATAACATTTCTGAATTTTTTGCAACATTATAACGAAGTATCAAAGACATCTCAGTACATATTTTGGTCCAAAAGTCTCTAGCCTCACGACAAGTCCACCACATATGAAACAGAGAACCTTCATGCTCCTTACATTTCCAACACTTATTAGATAGCTGTTTGTTGGCTATGGCTAATTTTTTCGGTGTTAAGTACCATCTATATAACATTTTATAGCCATTTTCTCTAATACTGGTACATGTTGATATTTTAAAAGTATTTTTCCATAATTGTTCCCATGCTTCCATCATTATTTCATTATTACAATTTATAGCCTACTTTACCATTTGCACCTTGACTGTTTCATCTTCTGTAAACCACTTCAGTAACAATTTGTACATTTTAGAAATTATTTTATTATTATCTCCCAACAGTAATTCTTCTAACTCTGAATTCTTGGTTCTAAGGCCTGTTTTTCTTTGTTCTGAATCAAATAAGTCTTTGATTTGTCTATATTGCAACCAACCATATTTGAATGGCGACTCCTCATTTGGTTTAAGGTTCAACTCATAATCTGTTACTTCTGTTAAGTCTTTGAGAGTAAGCCATTCTTTTCCTTTATATTCTAGGTTGATCACCTCAGCTGGTATAATCCAAAGTGGTTTCTTCTGGTCTATAAATTTTTTGTACTTTAGCCAAGTCAACAATAAGTTACTTTTGACAAAGTTCCTCATCAAAGGCTCCTAAGTAAGCTCAGTAGCTATGGGATAAAGGGCCAAGTCCTCTTGTGGATCGAAAACTGGCTAATTAATAGGAAACAGAGAGTGAGCATAAACGGGCACTTCTCACAGTGGAGGGTGGTGAGCAGTGGGGTGCCACAGGGGTCGGTATTGGGTCCAATGCTTTTTAACTTGTTTATTAATGATTTGGAATTGGGATTAAGCAGTGAAGTGGCTAAATTTGCAGATGACACGAAATTGTTCAGGGTGGTGAAAGCCAGAGAGGATTGTGAGGCACTCCAAAGGGATCTGTCGAGGCTAGAAGAGTGGGCATCCATGTGGCAAATGAGGTTCAATGTAGCCAAGTGCAAAGTAATGCACATTGGAACCAAAAATCCAAAATATAAATACAAGTTGATGGGGTCTGAACTGGCGGAGACTGACCAAGAGAGAGATCTTGGAGTCATGATAGATAACTCACTAAAAACGTCAGCACAGTGTGCGACTGCCATAAAAAAAGCTAATGCTATGCTAGGGGTTATTAGGAAAGGGATTGAAAACAAATCAGCCGGTATCATAATGCCTCTGTATAAATCGATGGTGAGGCCTCATTTGGAGTACTGTGTACAGTTCTGGTCGCCACACCTTAAAAAAGATATCATAGCACTGGAAAAAGTACAGAGAAGGGCAACTAAAATGATTAAAGGGTTGGAACACTTTCCCTATGAGGAAAGATTGAGGCGCTTGGGGCTCTTTAGCCTGGAGAAAAGACGACTGAGGGGAGACATGATAGAGGTTTACAAGATAATGCACGGGTTAGAGAAGGTCGAGAAAGATGTGTTTTTCTCCCTTTCTCACAATACAAGAACTCGTGGGCACTCTATGAAATTATTGAGCAGTCGGGTTAGAACAGATAGAAGAAAATACTACTTTACACAAAGGGTGATAAACACATGGAATTCGTTGCCACAGGAGGTGGTGGCAGCTACAAGCATTGCCAGCTTCAAGAGGGGACTGGACGAATGTATGGAGCAGAGGTCCATCAGTGGCTATTAGCCACAGGAGATAGATGGTATTCTCTTTGTGGGGAGGTGGTGCTCTGTTGTCTTGGTGCTGGAAGGAAGGCAGTGGGAGGGCTTCTGGTGTCCTGGCCTCACTGACAGTCCTTTAGATGGCACTGGATTTCTAGCCACTGTGTGTGACAGAATGTTGGACTGGATGGGCCACTGGCCTGATCCAACATGGCTTTGCTTATGTTCTTATGGCTTTGCTTATGTTACTTCTCAAATAGTGGTGCTGAAACATTGCGTCCATTTTATACTTATCGTACCACATATATGCATGCCATCCAAATAGTTTATTATAACCTTCCAAAGTTAGTAGTTTGTGATTGGTTAAAGACACCCATTCTTTTAGCCAGACTAAACATATCACTTCATGGTAAAGTCGAAGATCAGGTAACTGCATTCCACCTCTTTCCTTAGCATCACAAAGAACTTTCATCTTTACTCTTAGTTTCTTTCCTGCCCACACAAATTCCAATATCTTCTTCTGCCATTTTTCAAATTGTTTTTTGTCTTTTACAATTGGTATTGTTTGCATTAGGAACATCATTCTAGGCAACACGTTTATTTTAACTGTGGCAATCCGACCTAACCACGACAAGTTTAGTTTATTCCATTTTATCATATCTCTTTCAATTTGTGTCCAGAGCTTTTCATAGTTATTCTTAAATAAATCAATATTTTTAGCTGTCAGCTCTATTCCCAAATATTTAGTCTTGTGTACCACTTCACAGTTTGTTATTTCACTTAATTCCTGTTGTTTCTTCTTGGTCATATTCTTAGTTATTATTTTTGACTTCTTTTTATTTATATAGAAGCCTACCAAATCTCCAAATTCCTTAATTTTTCCCAGTAGTCTTGGCAGAGTTTGTAGTGGATCTTCTACTATAAACATCACATCGTCTTCAAACGCTCTTAACTTATAGGAAGATCCCTTTATTTTTATTCCTCTTATGTCATCATCTTCTCTGATCTGCCTTAATAATATTTCTAAGACCATCACAAATAACGGTGAGAGTGGACATCTTTGTCTTGTACTTTTTCTTATTTCAAACTTCTCTGTCAGGTCGTCATTGACACAGATTGTCGTGTGATGAAGCTCTTCTATTGAGAGATGGTTTGTACCTCACGAGGGTAGGAAAAATGTGTTTGGTAAGAGCCTTGCAAACCTGATGAGGGCTTTAAACTAAATCCTAGGGGGAGGGGGGAAGAGAAAAATTCAAAGCCTATAACTGGAGATGAGAACACTGAAGGTTTGCACGGAGGGGAACTCATGCTAAGAAACTAACTCGGAAGTAAGCACAGAAATAAGGAAGGTGGGAGGAGTAGCATTATATGTAAAGGAGGTATATACTTGCGTGGAAATACATGTATCTGAGCTTGGAAGTTCAGTTGAGAGTCTCTGGGTGAAAATAAAAGGAGTAAGAAATAATAGTGATATTATGATGGGGGTTTGCTCTAGATCACCAAGCCAGGCAGAGGACTTGGATGATAAACTCCTGGAACAAATTACACCGTTCACAAAGAAACGGAACACAGTAGTCATGAGAGATTTCAATTACTCAGGTATCTGTTGGAAGTCTAACTCTGCTAAAAATGAAAGCTCAAATAAATTCCTGACTTGTCTTGCTGACAACTTCATTTTTCAGAAAATGGAGAGGGAAGCAAGGGGTTCTGTTATCTTGGACCTGATTCTCACCTACAGGGAAGAACTGGTTGACCAGGAGAAAGTAGTGGGGACCCTGGGTAGCACTGACCATGTATTTTGGAATTTATAGTCTTGAGAAAGAGAAAAGCTGTACATAGTCAGACAGATAGGTTGGACTTCAGGAAAGCAAATTATAAGAAACTGAAAGCTATGCTGGGTAGAATCCCATGGTCAGAAATACTTAAGGAGAAGGGAGTTCAAGAGGGGTGGGAGTTTCTTAAAAGTAAAATATTGAAAGCACAATCACAAATGATTCCTATGAGAAGGAAAAATGGGAGGAGCTTAAAAAAGCCAAGGTCGCTTCACAAACAACTTTCTAATGAACTGAGAAATAAAAAAGACTCATTTAGGAAATGGAAGGAGGGTCTTATAACAAAGGATGAATATAAACAAATAACCAACGCTTGTAGGGAGAGTGTTAGAAAAGCTAAAGCTCAGTATGAACTTAGGCTATCAAGAGATGCTAAAAACAACAAAAAAGTTTTTTTGCTTATGTTCAAAGAAAGAAAAAGAGTAAGGACATGGTCAGCCCATTGCAGGGACAGGAAAGTGAAATTGTAACAGGCAATGAAGAGAGGGCAGAACTGCTCAATTCCTACTTTTCCTCAGTCTTCTGCTGTGAGGGAAATCATCCTCAAAATGGCAATAACAGAATATATGCTGGGGGAAGGGAGTTACAGCGTAGGATCGGCGTAGGGGTAGTACATAAATACCTAGTTTCTTTAAATGAAACTTAAGTCCACAGGGCAAGATGAATTGCATCCAAGTGTACTAAAAGAACTTGCAGATATAATTTCTGAGCCTCTGTCCATTATTTTTGAGAATTCTTGGAGAACAGATGAGGTGTCAGAAGATTGGAGGTGGGCAAATGTTGTCCCCTTCTTCAAGAGGGGGGGGGAGGATTCAGGTAACAATTGACCCATCAGCTTGACATCTATACCTGGAAAAGTTTTAGAAGAAATCATCAGTCAGTCCTTGAACATTTAGAAAGGATGGCTGTGGGCTGTGATTACTAAGAGCCAGTGTGGGTTTCTCAAGAACAAGTCATGTCAGACTAACCTTATCTCTTTTTTTGAGAAAGTTACTACCTTGCTGGATCAGGTGCATGCTGTAGACATAGTTTATCTTGATTTCAGTAAGGCTTTTGATAAGGTTCCATATAATATCCTTGTTGACAAGTTGGTAAAATGTGCTTTGAATCCTATTACTTTTAGATGGATCTATAATTGGTTGACAGATTGCACCCAAAGAGTGCTTGTTAATGTTTCCTCATCCTCTTGAAGAAGAGTGACAAGTGGAGTGCCTCAAGGGTAGGTCCTGGGACCTGTTCTGTTCAACGTTTTTATAAATGATTTGGATGAAGGAATAGAGGGAATGCTTATTAAATTTGCTGATGATACTAAATGGGGAGGGGTAGCAAATACAGTAGAGGACAGTCAGGATACAGGATGATCTTGACAGGCCAGAGAACTGGGCTAAAACAAAAAATGAATTTCATCAGAGATAAATACAAAGGAATGTAGGAAATGTAGAAAAAAATCAAATGCATATTTATAGGATGGGGGAGACTTGTCTTGGCAATAGTATGTGCAAAAAGGATCTAGGGGTCTTAGTAGACCATACACTGAACATGAGTCAGCAGTGTGATGTGGTAGCTAAAAAGGCAAATGAGATTTTGGGCTGTATCAACTGAAGCATAGTGTATAGATCACATGAAGTGATGGCATCGCTCTACTTTTCTCTGGTTAGGCCTCACCTAGAGTATTGTGTTCAGTTTGGGGCACCACAGTTTCAGAAGAGTATAGACAAGCTGGAACGTGTCCAGAGGAGGGCAACAAAGATGATGAGGGGTCTGGAGACCAAGTCCTATGAGGAAAGGTTGAAGGAGCTTTTTTATGTTTAGCTTGGAGAGAAGACAGCTGAAAGGTGATATGATAACCATCTTCAAGTAATTGAAGGTCTCTCATGTAGAGGATGGTGCAGAGTTGTTTTCCACTGCCCCAGACAGTCAGACCAGAACCAATGGGTTGAAATTAAATCAAAAGTGTTTTCGGCTAAATGTTAGGAAGAACTTCTTGACAGGGTAGTCCCTCTGTGGAACAGGCTTCCTTAGGAGGTGGTGGGCTCTCCTTTGGAGGTTTTTAAGCAGAAGCTAGATGGCCATCTAACAGCAATGCTTATTCTGTGAACCTAGGCAGATCATGAGAGGGAGGGCAGGAAGGTTAGATCAGTGCCTTATTCTCGTGGCTCTTTCTTACATGCCCAGTGTAAGGCCGATCGCCATCTTGGAATCAGGTAGCAGTTTTCCCCAGGCCAGTTTGGCTAGGGATCCTGATGGTGTTTTGCCATCTTTTGGGCATGTAGTAAGGGTCACTGGGTGTGTGGGGGGGAGGGAGGTAACTGAATTTCCTGTATTGTGCAGGGGGTTGGACTAGATGACCCTAGAGATCACTTCCACCCCTATGATTCTAGTGGTGCATAAATGTAAATCTGGCAGAAAATCCACTTTTCCCCATCTCCAAAGATTAGGTTTTTCATAATGGCTGAGGTCAGTGCTCAGATTCTTCTCATGTTTCCTTGTTTCACATTCTTTGTGCTGACCCATTTACTTCGTAATTTCCAAATTTCACTTTAATCAGTAGAAAAGGATGTTGGAGAACAATCATAATTGTTGCTCAGGTCATCTCCATATATCAGAGTTGTCACCTTTTAATTGTGAGGAAAGTTAAGTTTTGAAATATGATTGCAATTTAAATACGTTTAATCTGGGCAGGTGGCTGAATTGTGGGTTAGTTTGCAGAAAGCCAGGAGAGTGATACAACTAATGGCCACATCATTCAGAAACTCCTCAAGCACTCTCAGGAAAACAATTGGACCCATCTGTCTTGAACTGACCAGCTGGCCCCCCACCCCGCACTGTTTCAGAACTGCCGATAGATCATGGCAATATTTAGGCTATTTATGGAAAGGAGATTACTGATATCTCTCCCCACTTCTGATCACCATCTACCTGGCCAACCCAGAAGATTAAATGTGTGGATTTAGATCATGATTTAGATAATGATTTACATTAGTGTTTGAAGACCATTATTTGATAATCATCAAATGAACTCATGTAACTGTAGTAGTATTGTTCTGTTGTTGAGATGTTTTGTTTTGAATGCGAGCATTCGGTTATCACCTTTTAATCATGAGGAAAGTTAAGTTTTGAAATATGATTGCAATTTAAATATGTTTAATCTGGGCAGGTGCCCGAATTGTGAATTGGTAATGTCTATTGGTTTGCACAATGTGGGTCATAATATGTCACTTTGGACAGTCGGGCCAGTTACAGTTAAGCTTGTTTTAATCATGATGTGGTATGATGTGAAAGTTGAAACTGCTTGAGTTGAGGTAACCCAGTTGATCACTGAGATGGTTTTGATCTCCTATGCTCAGTACTAGTTGATCATAATAGTAAATGTGATGTTAAGTGAATTATGTGTGGAATTGCCGCCTGTGTCTGTCTTGGGCAAAAGAGAACATGTTTGTATGGATGAATTTCAGTTTGAATGCAGAAGAGAACATTAAGGGTTGTATAGCTTAAGAGAACGTAGATATTTTTCAAATGGAATGGGTATCTTTTGCAACACGGTAGCCAAAGCTCTCAACAGGATAAATGAATAACTAAGAAAAGACTTTTGAAAAATATAACAAGTAGAGTCTGTTGGAGCCAAGATATTTTTACCCTAAATTTTCTATAAGCACAGGGCTTAGAAGGAAAAGTGTTTGATCCAACAGAGTACTAGAAACAACTGTGGAAGTATGTAGCGAGTGCTTTTTAAAAGCTAGAATCTTGTTGATTGGCCTTTTGGGGAAGGTTGATCTCTGAGATTTTAGATGGTTGTTGTGGGTTTTCCGGGCTTTGCAGTCACCCCCACCAGAATTCCTGTGGAAGACATCATTGCAAATGTAGAAGCTGCCATTCGGCATCTACCTGAAGAGGAAGCTGAGGAAATAAGAGAAGAGACAGCCAGGATTCTACGAAAGGCAGAGCTTCCCACCAGCAATATAACACGCAAGGAGAGAAATGCCATCAAGATCCTCAATGCAGATCCAGACATCATCATTCTACCAGCTGATAAAGGCAATGCTACAGTGATCATGAAAACAGAGGAATACAAAAAGAAGATTAAGGAACTCCTGGACCCCTCCACCTACAAAAAACTAAAACGAGATCCCACTTGCAAAATCATCAGGCTAACAAATGCACTGATCAAGAATTCCTCACTACATCCCGACATGCACAGAGAACTATGCAAGACTGAAGCACAGCCACCTAGACTATATGGACCCCCCAAAATACATAAGGATTCAGTCCCACTCCGTCCCATTGTGAGTGCCATTGGTTCACCGACATATGAATTAGCTAGACATCTGGCAGATCTCCTGCAGGACCACATCGGAAAAACCTCGTCTTACATCAAAGATTCAGCAGATTTCATCAACAAAATCAGTTCTCTGAAACTCAATCCACAAGACATACTTGTCAGTTTTGATGTTGTATCCCTGTTTACCAAGGTTCCAGTAAAAGACACTATTGCATGTATTAATCAGATTTTCCCAGAGGATGTAACAGCCTTATTCCACCATTGTCTGACAACCAGTTACTTCCAATGGGACAACGAATTCTATGAACAGATGGATGGGGTGGCCATGGGGAGCCCACTCAGCCCAGTTATAGCAAACTTCTACATGGAACATTTTGAAAAAGCAGCTCTAGAATCAGCACCCCACAAACCTAGTGTATGGTTCCGGTTTGTGGATGATACATTTATCATTTGGAGCCATGGGGAGGAAGAATTGATGGGGTTTTTGAATCATCTCAACAACATCCACCTGAACATACAATTCACAATGGAGAAAGAAATCGAGGGGAAACTCCCATTCCTGGATACCTTGGTCATCCGCAAAGCAAACTTTCAGTTAGGTCACAAGGTCTACAGGAAACCAACTCACACTGATCGGTACTTACACAAAAACTCCAATCACCACCCCCGACAGAAAAGAGGCATAATGAAAACATTAGTGGATCGTGCAAGACGGATATGTGAGCCGCACTTTCTCAATGAGGAAATTAATCATCTAAACCACGCACTTCAGGCAAATGGCTACTCCAGAAATGAAATCCGAAGAGCAATCAAACCCAGGATGAATCAAACAACCAAGGAAAAACAGTCTCCTACAGGAAAAGTGTTTTTGCCATATATCAAAGGAATTACTGATCAGATGGGAAAGCTTATGAAAAAGCATAACCTTCAAGCAGTATTCAGACCCACCCGAAAAATACAACAGATGCTACGATCAGCAAAAGACAGTAGAGACCCCCTCACCTCTGCAGGAGTATACCGTATACCCTGCAGCTGTGGAAAAGTTTACATCGGGACCACAAAGCGTAGCATCCAGACAAGAATAAAAGAACATGAAAGACACTGCAGACTTGGACAACCTGAAAAATCAGCAGTGGCTGAACATAGCCTAACTCAAACAGGGCACAGTATCTTATTCCAGGACACCAAAATACTGGACAACACTTCCAACTACTTTGTCAGACTGCACAGGGAAGCCATTGAAATTCACAAGCATAAGCAAAACTTCAACAGGAAAGAAGAAACCTTAAGAATGAACAGAGCATGGTTTCCAGTTCTGAAAAACACCAGGCTAACAAAACATTCTATCCCCGACAATAGTCCTGCAGAGAAGATTAGCACATCAAGTACCAATCCATATGCAAAAGAACCTCCTCAGGATACAGTGAAGCCTCCCGCCGTTAGCATTCCACACCCTGGGAAACTCTTACAGGATGACCCACCCCTCCTGAGTAGATACAAATGACCTACATCTTTTCCACACTGTGACACTGAGAGATCTCTGTCTTTTGGTGCTACACCTCTGAAGATGCCAGCCACAGCTGCTGGCGAAATGTCAGGAACTACAATGCCAAGACCACGGCAATACAGCCCGGAAAACCCACAACAACCATTGTTCTCCGGCCATGAAAGCCTTCGACAATACATCTTTTAAATGCAATGTTATACTTTACTAATGATAATTATACACAGGGATTGTGTTAAACAGATAATATGAAAAGAGTTGATCAGGGCCGTTTCCAGATGGCTTACCTGCACCCGGAACGTCGCGCCACATTGCGGGGAAAACACGAAATACCGCTTTTTCTCACGCGAGTTTTGCGCGACGTCGCTTTTTCCCCGCAACGTGGTGCAACATTCTGGGTGCAGGTAAGCCATCTGGAAACGGCCCAGGTTTGTAGTTGCTTGTGCTCTTGTTCTTATGTGTGGAGTCTCTGTTTACCATTGCATTGCAAACACTTCAGGAGAATGTTTATTTGCAGGGATTGTCAGGCCACCCACATTGTGCAAGAATTGCCCACAGTATCTCCTTCACTTAAGTTAGTATATGTAAAATGAAATAGGCCAACTGTTGTCTTCTTGCAGTTCCTGCCTGAATGTTATTCCACAATGGAGGAAAATAGGTATTTAACTATGTTTTTAGAAAATGTGAATGCAGCACCTAGTCAGTAGCTGGTGTAGAGATAAGGAGGCAGTTACGTAAATTAAACTATGTTTACAGAAAACAAATATCTTTATGAAGTGGCGCCGAAGTCTATCCAAATCTAGAGTAATCTTATTTAAACTTTTGATACAGGTAAGTTTAGGTTGAAAGGGTTTTCTTTTCTTTTACTTTCTGCACTTGTATTTTAAAAATACAGATTTCGTGTTCATGGGGCTTACTCAGTCCTGTTTGCCTTGTATGTTCAAGATTCTGTTTTGATCACTGTATTAGACAAGATTACTTTCCATGTCATTGTTCCTTAGTTTGATCATGGATTTGGGATTCAAGTGGCAGAGGAGCATAAAGCCATGCATTGCCTCCAAAATGAAATGTTTCTTATGTTGTAAGTGAATTATTATTGTAAAGCAGCTTTTGCATGGAGAAAAGCAATTAGAAACATACAGATGCTTGCATGTGTTTAGTATAAGCATTGATCTGCAAGATTCATGGAGGGGGAGATCCCATCCTCCTTGCTTGCTCAGCTGACTGCTTGCTGGCCAGCCCACTCTACTGCAGTGTGGCTGCCTCTGCTTTCCTGGTTCATGTGGTAACTGCTGCTACTCCAGGTTGCAGCTCCTTTCCCTCTTCCCACCTGCTTGCAGCACCTCTGTCTGCCTGGTTCTTGCAGAAGCAGGGGCAATAGTGGTGGCTCTCCCTGCTCCTCAGCCACTTGCAGTGCTGGTAATGGTGGTGGCTCCAGCTCCAATTCACTTACTTGCAGTGCTGGTGCTTTGGGCTCTTACTCTTCCTTCTTAGGCTGGCTGGCAGGCATTGCAGCCATACAGTAGCAGCTTTGACTTCCCTTTTGCTCTCTGCCCACCTTATTGAACCAGCAGCAGATGTGGCTCTGGCTCCCACTCCCTCCTCTACCCACTTCTGGCCCTTGGGGACATTCATTTAAGGTTCTGGTATTAACCTATAAAGCCCTATGCAGACTGGGACTGGCGTATCTGCGGGACTGCCTCTCCCCATATGAATCCCAGAGGACTCTTTGTTCCAGTGATAAACATCTGTTAAAGATCCCTGGCCCCAGGGAGGCCCACCTGGCATCGACCAGGGCCAGGGCCTTTTCAGTCCTGGCCCCAGCCTGGTAGAATGCTCTGTCCAATGAGACCAGGGCCCGGCGGAATTTGTTATCTTTCCGCCGGGCCTGTAGGACAGCTGTTCCGCCAGGCATATGGCTGATGCGAGGCGGTGCCTCCTAGCCGGGGGAGTACAGCACATGCCCTCCCTACTAGTGACACCCTCCATGTCTCACATATTTCCCTGCCAGATTGCTCTGGAGATGGCTAAAAAGGTGGTCGGCTAGATCATTGTGCCGCTGTGTTTATATATGTGTATTTTAACTATAGTATTTAAATGTTTTATGGTTTTAAATCGTATAAATTGTGATATGTAATTTAAATTTTAGTTGTAATCCACCCTGAGCCTGCTGATGTGGGGAGGGTGGAATATAAATCAAATATAAATAAGTAAATAAATAAAATTTACATTGTACAAGTGCAGAAAACACATCTCTGTTGAGGGGTAGAATTTAACCCCCTCACTTTTGTTTTAGTTTTCTCTTTTTTGCAAACCTGGTGGTATCCCAGGTCCACAGAATAATATCCCTCTATCCAAACCTTACTCCATTCTCTGGGTCTGTTGATCCACCTGAGGACCAAGTACAGAGTTAGATATAGGCTATACCCTAGGTTTCTACAGCCAGATCCTGCTGATTGAATTTGCTTACGTGCACATATGGACACATGCATGCGGGCACTCACAAACGCGCACAGCATTGGAAATTAATTACAGGATGACAAAACTGTCCCATTTGTCCCAACATGTTATCTGACTTTAGAATTGTATGCATGTCCACAAGTTAATTGCTATGGTGCATTGGTATGAACGCAGAATATAAAAGAGGTATAATTAACTAGATGTCAAGCTCAACATAATGTATATGAGAGTGGTGTTTTGGGAATAGCAATTTACAAACTAGGTCAGATTGGGTACAACTTCTTTGGAAAACACTGATGGACCAAGGAGCTCTAGAGCCCGTCAGTGCTATAAATAAATCTTTGAGTAACAGATCGTAGCTTGAAAATGGCCTTTTGAAATTGTTACTTACAGTCTGCCTCTTTCCTGAAGCTCAAGGTGGGATCACATAGTGGAAGTCAGTGCAGTCTATAGGCTAGGACTATTGGAATTAAACCATTGAATATTGCTGAGCTGAAAATGATATTTAGCTTTAAAAGTATTTCTGATAATATGAGGAACAGTTATGAAGAGTAAATTAAGGCATATGTTCAGAAAGCCTCTCTTGCTATTACATTGTAGAATTTACTTTTGTTTCATGTTCCCTTATGTGCATTTAGTACTGATTTTAATGTTTTTTCCTGAAATACCAGAGTGCTCTAGTAAGTTTTACATTCTGGAATAGTTAGATGACGACAACAACGACAACAACATTTGATTTATATACTGCCCTTCAGGACAATTTAACACCCACTCAGAGAAGTTTACAAAGTATGTCATTATTATCCCCACAACAATCACCCTGTGAGGTGGGTAGGACTGAGAGAGCTCTGAGAGAGCTGTGAATGACCCACGGTCACCCAGCTGGCTTCAAGTGGAAGAGTGGGGAATCAAACCCAGTATTCCAGATTAGAGTTCCACTGCTCTACCCCAAATGAAAGTATGGATATATACTTCTCACTAAAAAGAAGTAATACTGTGCTTGGATTGCATCTACCTGAGAGGACTGCAGGAGCTTTCCCCTTTGTCTTCTGTTATACTATATTTTATCTTGTGCAGGCAAAATCAATTTCCAAATAAATAAAATAAAAAATAAACCCAGTACAAATGATATTAAGATTCAGTACAGCAATGTTGCTTGGGGAAGAGAAGCTGGGCTGGATAATGGCATGACAGACGGCTGCCAGGTCAGATCTTACGGCCTCAGTGGACATTTCCTAAATTTACGGCTTTCATTTAAATAATGAGAAAAGTTTCTTGCCTTTTTATTATAAAGGATCAGTCTTGGTCAATGCAAGAGTTGTTGCCAGTTTGTTCATATGAAATCATACAGAGTCTCTAAAGATTTCTCAACTATGTTACCGGTATAATGTTTAAAACTTCAACATCCAGACATTTTCTCTGTTTGGACTGTGCAAGGTATCCAAGGCAGTAGCTTGAAATTTTTTTATTAATCTTATTTATTTTCATTAAAATTAGTCTGTTAAAACAAAGTAATTACTAAGTTGCTTAGTATTCAGTAGTAATAAGGGGGGACATGTGAGGATTCATGGTTGGGGGAAATCTTACCTTTCCCCACTTCTTTCCCTCTTGCTCACCTGCCAGTCTTGTCACTGCTTTCTTACCTCCCTGCAACACTGCCTGATCCCACCACCAATCCCTGCTCTTTTCCCTATGCTGCTTATTTTTGAAAGCAAATGCCAGTTTGGTGTAGTGGTTAAGAGTGCAGGACTCTAATCTGGGGAACCAGGTTTGATTCCTCACTCCTCCACTTGAAACCAGCTGGGTGACCTTGGGTAGTCACAGCTCCTAGCTCTCTCAGCCCCACCCACCTCACAGGGTGTTTTGTTGTGGGGATCAAATCCCCACAGATAGATAATCTTACTATATAATTAAGCGTGTTTCAGACAACTCACTTTATACCCTGGTGCAACACCAGAGGGCACTGCTGTGGAGGGAAGCCCAGGCAAGGCACCATATCCCTCCAGAAAATGTGCCATGGTAGGAAGGCCAGGCTGGGATAGGGATGGGAACAGGTGGCAATACCAGCCCCCTGCTTTCACCCACTTGTTATTAGGAGTGGAGCAGGTAGCAATGCCCATCCCCACCTTAACTCAGTTAATATTAGGAGCGGAGCAAGAGGCAGTGCCCGCCCCCCCTTCAGCCAACTGGTATTAGGAGTGGAACAGGTAGCAATGCCTGCCCCCTTCATTAACCCAGCTGATATTAGGAGTGGAGCAGGTGGTAATACCCACCCTCTTCAGCCAGCTGGGATCAGGAGCAGAGCAGGCAGTAATGCCAATCTCCCACCCTAAACCCAGCTGACATTAGGAGCGGAGCAGGTGGCAATGCCCTTCCCCCCTTCACCTAGCTAGGATCAGGAGCAGAGCAAGTGGCTATGCCCACTCTCCACCTTAACATAGCTGGTAATAGGAGCGAAGCAGGTGGAAATGCCCTCCCCCCTTCACCCAGCTGAGATCAGGAGCAGAGCAGGTGGCAATTCCTGCGCCTGCCTTAACCCAGCTGGTATTAGAAGCAGAGCAGGTGGCCATGCCCGCCCCCACCTTAACCCAGCTGGTATTAGGAGAGGAGCAGGTGGCAATGCCCATCCCCCACCTTAACACAGTGGAGATTAAGAGCATAACAGGTAGCAATGCCCATCCCCACTGTAACCCAGTTGGTATTAGGAGTCGAGCAGGTGGCAATGCCCACCCCCACCTTAACACAGTGGATATTAAGAGCATAACAGGTGGCTATCCTTCCCCCACCTTAACACAGCTGGTATTAAGAGCGCAGCAGGTGGAAATGCCCGCCCCCTTCAGCCAGCTGGTAGTAGGCATGGAGCAGTGACAATGCCCATCCCTCACCTTAACCCAACTGGCATTAGGAGCAGAGCGGTGGCAATGCCCACCCCCTTAAGTCAGCTGGGATCAGGAGCAGAGCAAGTGGCCATGCCCGACCCTATCTTAACCCAGCTGGTATTAGGAGTGGTGCAGATGCCAATGCCCACCCCCCTTCACCCAGCTTGGATCACGAGTGGAGCAGGTGGCTATGCCTACTCTCTGTCTTAACCCAGCTGGTATTAGGAGCGGGGCAGGGGACCATGCCCACCCCCCTTCGTTCAGGTGGGTTCACGAGCACAGCAGATGGCAATGCCCACCCCCTTCACCAAGCTGGGATCAGAAGTGGAACAGGTACCATTGCCCACCCAGTGCCTTCACCTGGGTGGGATCATGCACAGAGCAGGAGGCAATTCCCTGCTTCCCTTCACCCAGCCAGGATAAGAAGTGGAGCTGGTGACACTGCCCACTCCCTTCAGCCTACTGGAATAAGGCACTGAGCATGTGGCAATGCCCACCTCATCTTCACCCTGTTGGAATCAGGTGCCAAGGAGGCAGCAATCTCTGCCCCCCTTCAACCTGCCAGAATCTGGAGCAGAGAAGGTGGCAGTGCTCACAACCCCTTCACCCAGCTAGGATCAGGCTTGGAGCAGGCAGCAATGCCTGCCCCCCTTGCACGTAGCAAAGCCCACTGCCCGCCTTCACCTGTCCGGATCAGGCGAGGAGCAGGAAGTAATGCCCTCTCCTCCCTTCACCCAGCAGGGAACAGGTAGCAATGCCCACTCCCCTTCACCCAGCTAGGATCAGGCTTGGAGCAGGCAGCAATGCCTGCCCCCCTTCAGCCAGCCGTAACCAGGCGGAGAGCAGAAGGCAATGTCTGTTTTCCCTTCACCTGGCTGGGATCAGGAGCGGAGCAGGTGCCAATACCTGCCCTCCTTTACCCAACCTGTATCGGGTGTGCAGCAGGTAGCAACGCCCACCACCCCATCACGTTGCTGAGATCAGTTGTGGAGCAGCTGGCAATGTCCACCGTTTTCCTTCACTGGCCAGGATCAGTGATGGAGGAGGAAATGCCTGCCTATCCGCTCTCCCCTTTCTAGAGCCCATTGTATTTTTCCCCACAACGGGCTTTGTTTCTAGTAATAACATACTTTGTAAACCGCTCTGAGTGGGTGTTAAATCATCCTGAAGGGCGGTATATAAATCGAATGTTGTTGTTGTTGTTATGTATGGTTTCAAGGCAACCCTATAATTCTGATCTTGTGAGATCTCAGTTGGCATATTTTTTGAAATAATGTGTGCGCTGACTTATCCAGTACTTCTTTTATTGAGGAGCAGTTTAAACCCCTACTTATTGTGATTTTTCTGTTAATTTAGTGCCTGTTCCCGTTGTGCAGATTTTTTCATCTGTTCTCTGAGGCCAAGTCTAGAATTATATACAATTTACATACTTTAAGACATTCATTTTAAACAAGGTTAAAGAACATAAAAGAGACCTCTTCTAAATTCTTCAGGAAAATATCTTGCTGCAGGTACTGATATCGGTAAAACTTTATTTGGAAATAATGTATGCCAGTTGAATTTGGGCTGTATGTTGTTCTATTAGAGAACACAATATTCTGCACATTTCAAATGAGTATAGTTGTTCCTATCCAGATATTTGTCTGCATTTGAATATGCACAGGGCAAGAGACATGTGCGAGTGTGTATGTATTTGTGACTATTCATTTCAATGGCGGGAGCCAATCTGTATGCAAATGAGCATGCGCAGAACCAACACTTTTAGCCGATTTAATGGAGAAGCTGTTCTAAAAGGAATCCCTTACATTCATCTGAATTGCATTGAATTAGGAAGCTTGTTGGGCAGGGACATGAGAAAAATATTTGGTTCAAAAACAAATACACAATGTCATTTTTTCCTATGCATTACACAACACTACATGCTGTCTTTCACAGCTTTATGAATGTCAAAAACGTTAATGGCCTTTAATAAAGAAGTAGTTTGTGACTGAAATTTGTCCACTAATATTTCTTATAATGCTGATGTAATCTGGCATTATACCTTTTTTGTTACTATTATATATCAGGCAAAGTCGTATGGCAGTTTCTCTTCCTTGTAATGACTGCTCAGTTTTCTAAACTTTGTTCTGCTATTTACTTTTCCTCTAGGTATGCCTATGTATTCAGTCTCTTTTGTGATTATACATTGAAGATTGAAAAGGCCTACAATTAAACGTTGTTTTTCTAAAAACCGGAGCCTAGATTTATGTTTTGAATTAATATGTAACTATAAATATTTTAGTGTATATGTTTCATAAGTGTTGAAGCATGTTTCTCCCTCTGAGGCGGAGGACATCTTGGGTGATTCCCATCATCCAATCTGGGAGGCAGGAACTAATTTTCTTCCTCTTCCTGTCTGGCGTGTGGGACACCCTCTCTCTTCAGTTCTGTTCCTGCCTCCAGGGAGAGCAGTCTAGCTCTGCTACTTTCTTATTGACTTCAGTTTCACTTTCCCATTTCTACTCTATGCTCTTTTCTTCCTTTAATCTTTCCTTTGTCTTTCAGACTCTATTGACTTAGTTCCCCCCTATCTTTTGCTGTTCTCTCCTGTCTCTGACTACTCTCCCTGGCTGACTGAGACGATTACAGCAGCCATTTGGGGCAGCCGTCTACAAGATGGATGCCAGGGATTCTGAGGACAGCTTCCTAGACAACAGAGAGGAATGCTCCCCAGTATTTGCATCAAACGCGATGGGAATTGATGAATCTGGTGCCAACATGCCTCCCGGCTTGTACGTGCTCCCAGCAACGAGTTGGCAGCAACATGCCTCTGCGGCTTATGTGGTCTCCCAGCTACAAGGCCTCAGAGCCACAGAAAAGTTTCAAAAGGCCCATCCCACTGATCGGAAGATGGATGCATCTGCACACTCCTGCTCTGCGGCTGGAGTCGGTGTGTTACCTCATCCCAGGCTTTTGGCGGGAAAAGACACCAGGAATCTCCTCAGCTCTGGCACCACAGTGAATGTGCCCATGCCAGCCCCCTGGCTGGAGATTCCACAGCAGGCTTTTCAGATCTAGCCCTGCCTTTACAACAGGACTCTTCCCATCAGATGGGTAACGTATGAAGGGCACAAACTTGCCTGTGTCTTTGAACCTTTTAACTTCCTAAGACTAATCGTGAGGGAAGAAATATATAAACTCTGCCGGGCTGAAACATCTGTTAATAGTGGTGTGATGTCCACCTCCTCCTTCTCCTTCCTCCATAGGCGAGGCTGAGGCTCAGTAAAAGAACTTCTGCTTTGCCTGCAGAAGGATCCAGGTTTGTTCCCCATTAACTCCAGTTAAAAAGATCAGGTAGGTGATGGGCAAAAAACCCTTCTTCCTGAGACCCTGGAAACCTTCTACCAGTCTGAGTAGACAACACTGACCTTGATGGACTGATGGTCTGAGTCAGAATAAGGCAGCTTGTAATGTTTAACAGACAGGGATCTCCACTGAGTAGAGAGATCACCCTCAGAGCATCTATAATGGCAAGGAGAAGGAAGAATTCCTTCAGATGTGGAGGAGGAGGAAATATCCCTGCCAGAATAGTCAGCTGTCTGTATCTGAGGTCTACCAGTATTTACTACCTAGACATTCTCAGCCTTAGGACTGCAGGAATTATCCTCGGGGGAGAAGGACTCTTAGACAGGGAATACTAATCCAGACCCCAGGAAAACAAGAGTCTCTTCCTAGGGAAGGTTCCCCAGAAAAGGTCCTCCCATTTTCAGAATATTTTAGGAGACAGCTCAAGGCTGAGTGGTCTAAACCATCAGCCAATAAACAATTCCCTAATGTGGTAAAAAAACCCAAACTGTACTCACTAACTTTCTTTGCTATGAGATGTTGCAGGTACCTGCGATCGACACTCCAGTGGCTACACTTCAGTCATCTGGGCTCTTGTCAGAGGATGAGCAAGGATCAGTCAGAGACGTCTTAGACAAGGAGAGAGAGGTCATGCTGAAGAGAGCTCACGAGGCTATGGCTATGACTATAAAGGCTACAGCCATTGCTTCCAGAGCATCAGGAGTATGGATCAGAAAACTGATCCCACTTCTCCCATGCTACAATGGATGCCCCCCCTTGAAGGGGCAAACAGAATTTTAAAGGCCAGTACTTTCAAGGCAGATACCATCCTGGAAGCAGTTACCTTTTCTTCCAGGACTATGGTCTCAGCAGCAGTAACAAGTAGGCACACTTGACTAAGAGCGTGGCCAGCAGTTTTATACTCTAAAAATATCGTTCTGGCTTACCACTTTCAGAGAGTCAAGCTAATTGGGGATGCCCTGGGAAAGATCTGGGTTGAGACCCAGAACAAAAGGAAGTGTTGCCAAAAAACACTCAATCTGAGAGGTGATCTCTTGGCCCACAGCCATTTTATTAATAACACAGTCTACTAAGGTCCAGATAGGATTCCAATCCCATCATATGTCTCAGAGAGAGTAGTATTTATGTTCATTTGCACCCAGACGATCTCGTGATCAGATCACGTTCAAAAGAAAAGTCTCACTCAGACACTCAGTTCACCATTCAGTTCCTACAAGCTGGAATGATCATCAAAAGAGTGTTGTCTATCCCTCACCAAAGAAGAGGTCAGGAAGATCAAACAGCTGACCGAGACTGTCATCAGAGTGAAAATCACTTCTCATGACACTACCCAAACTGATGGGTTTGCTAGTGGCCAGCAACAAGGCAATACCTTGGGGTTATCTACATGCAAGACCGCTTCAGACCTTTCTCAGATCTTATTAACAACAGATCATGGAGAAGACAGATCTTCCCATTCAGGTACCACTTCAGATCAAAAGATCCATGACCCCTTGAGAACAACAAATACAGATGCAAGCATCACAGGTTAGGCACGTCTTCCTAGCAATGTCTTGGAAATGTGAGCAATTTGTCTGGCCTTGTTCCAGTTCAGAGATCAGATAGTGAACTCACACATCCTGATTTGTATGGACAAGGTCGCAGACAAGACATATGTAAACAAGCAGGGGGGATACAAGACCTCGAGGTGGTACAAGGAGGCGACAAGGATACTCACCTGGGAGGAAGGTCATCTAGTCTCGATCAAAGGCATATCCAGTGTCCAGGCAGACTGGCTGAGCAGGTAGACCATTCAGCAAGTGGAATAGTCCCTTAAGAAAGATCTCATCTAATGGATAACATCGCACTTCACAACACCTCTCATGGACCTGTTTGCATCCCAACACAACCATCAACTACCAAGGTACATGACAAGGTTTGTTCCGCTCACAGGCAGATGCCCTGACATCGCAGTGGCCATTAGGCCTCCTCTACGCATTACCATCCTTACCAGTAATACCCAAACTCCTGAGAAGGATCAAGGAACAGGGAGCGAAGTGCTAGTGATTGCCTCTTGGTGGCCCCGTAGTCTGTGCTTTTCCACACTCCAACAGATGGTGATATCTCCACCCCTCATCCTACCAAACTCTCCAGTCACATTACAGCAGGGAATGATTTGGCACTCTCATTTAGACTCGCTCTGCTTAACTGTGTGGAAATAGAAAGGAAAATCTTCCTAAAATAGGAATATTCTAGAGAGGTGGCCGACACTCTCCTAGCATCCAGAAAACAGTTCATGGTCAGAATTTTCAATTCCTCTTGGAAAGCCCTCACTCAGTGGGGCAGGAGGAAAGCGCTGGACATTTTACACAGCCCTGACCAAACATCCATTTGGACTGGTCAAGGATGTTCCCCTGAGAAGGCTGAGAATGAAGACCATCTTCCTTATTGTGGTCACATCTGCCAGAAGAATCTCAGACCTAAGTGCACCATCAGTCAGACCTGAACTCTGTATCTTTCACAATGATAAGGTGATACTTCATACTGTCCCCACCTTTCTTCCAAAAGTCTATTCCAAATTTCATAGGTTGCAAGAGATAAGGCTACCATATTTCTACTTGTACCCTAAATATACTAGGGAGAGGCTCTGACACAACCTAGACGTCAGAAGGAAGTTCAAGGCTTATCTGCCCCAAACAGTACAAATCAGAAAGTCACACTTACTGTTCATCAGTATATCTCCCCTCAATTTGAGGAAGAAAATGCCTTCAGCAGCCGTAGGTGCCAATAACAAAACATACACTATCGAAGCTCACAAAGCTCTCATCGTAGAGGTTCCTAATGGAATAACAGCTCACTCTGTGAGCAGCGCTGCTACCAATGCAGCATTATAGAGGAACACTTCTGTAGAAGAAGTCTGCAAGGCAGCAACATGGTTGTCAATCTCGACCTTGGTGAGACGCTAGAAATTAAATCTATATTATTCTGCAGACACCACCTGCAGTAGAAAAGTACTGCAGCGCATGATCTCGGATGAAGACCACATCCCACCCAGAAAGTAGAAACTGCTTTGGAAGCACCCAAGATGTCCTCTGCCTCAGTGGGAGAAACGGACCTTTGGACACTTACCGTGAAGGGTCCTTCTCCTCTGAGGAAAGGAGGATATCTTGCCCTCCCCGGGTCTTTATCCTCCTCTACCCTGCTGCCTCATTCTTCTACCTCCTCCGGGTAATGTTTTATTTACAGTACATGTTAACACAACAGGTGTTTTTTCTCTCAGTATTGACAGTTGCTAAATGATAAATTCAATGTTACTACTTTGTGGAGTCACCTGAACTGAAGAGAAAGGGTGTTCCACATTCCAGACAGGAAGAGGAAGAAAGTTATTTCCTGCTTCCCTGATTGGACAGTGGGAATCACACAAGATGTCCTCCTTTCCTCAGAGGAGAAGGACCCTTCACGGTAAGTGTCCAAAGGTCCGTTTTATGTCAGTTAGCTGTCTAGGCCAATTTAAATTTTCTGTAATTGCCTTATTCTTAGAGAATGTTTTGTCATTGATTTTAAAAAATGCAGAGAGAAGGAAGTTTCACATTTGCATTCTAGATTCTGTCCTTGAAACTTTGTGATCTACACCTGTGGGTAGTTCCATCTCACCTCTATCTATCTGGGAACTTGCAGTGTCTTCTTCACTGTACTTTCCCAGAGGAAAAGTCCTTCTTTGCTTCTAGCTAGGCCAATAAGCCTGAGACAAGGCCAAGAAACAGACTGGCGTAGTCAGTTTCTTGACAGCTTCTTGTGTTCTCCCTCTGAGGCGGAGGACATCTTGGGTGATTCCCACCGTCCAATCGGGGAGGCAGGAAATGACAAACCTTTCTTCCTCTTCCCTTGTAGGTGGGATCACCCTCGGTTTCCCAGTTCTTTTCCTGCCTCAGGGGAGAGCAGTAGGGTGTAGGCTAGCTCTGCTATCCTGTCCTACTCTTTACCCTTTATCTACCTTTTTCCTTTCAAAACCTTACCCTTTCCTACCCAACCTCTTCCAACCCCACTGTACTTATTCCCATACCTTATTCTTACCCTGCGGAGAGGAGTCCTCTACTCGCAGGGAGACCAGGATGGCAGCAAGGGAGTCTTCCGACTCTGAAGACTCCTTCATGGACAAGGCTGGAAACGGCCCCCCCGGGCAAGTTCTTCCAGCGGCAGGGGACGATCCGGCGGGAACCGACGCGCCGCGCAGGCCTGATCGGTCCCCCGGGGAAGGCTCTTCGAAGACGGAACACCCTGCAACGAAGCGCCCTCGTCTGTCTTCCCCCAAGCCAGAGAGGGCAGCGCGCCGAGGAAAAAGAAAGCAGTCCGACGAGACGGCGCGCGGATCCATTTCGGCGGGAACAGCAGCCAGCCGCGAGTTCCCGCCAAAACGCGGCAACGTGCTTCCCAACCTCCCGGCGGGAGATCTTGAGCACGGATCGGGTCCCTCATCTGCAGGATCTTCAGGACCTCAAGTAAGTGACCCTTCTGAGGAGCTTTCACCACAGATCTTGGCTGCCATCAGGAGGTCCCTTAGAGAAGAGATATGGGCCATTAGCCAGGGACAGGCCTCAGATCCTGATAGGTCTCAGCCTAGCCCAGACCACTCTATCCCCGGTCCTTCTCAGCAGAGAAGCACCTGGCCTACAAAGGCGGCCCGTAAGCAATCAGTCAGCCCAGCCAACAACAAGGCCTCGGCCTGGCATGACGAGGATCTCTCCCTCAGTGACATCTCTGAGGAGGGAGAGTTCCTGTCTGAAGAGGAGCAGGAGTTAGACTCCACCACGGCACAACCATCTAATAGGTTGTTCCAACTGGAAGACTACCAATACCTTCTCTCCAAAACCCTTTCGGCCCTGGACCTCAAGGACCCATCGGAGGGAGAGGAGGAGAGAGAGGAGCCAAAGCCCACAGGCCTCAAGGCTAGACCTAAAGGAAACAGGGAATTCTTCCCCAGGTCAGATGAGGGCCCCAAACTGTTCCCTTTTCCTGAATATTTTGAGCGCCAACTCAAGACAGAGTGGCCCACTCCAGCAGCCACAAAACAGGTGCCCAATTATATGAGAAAGTTATATGTCTTACCTAACTTTGTGGACGAGCTCTTGCAGGTGCCAGTGATTGATGCCCCGGTGGCGGCGTTACAGTCTCAAGGTCTTCTCTCCGAGGACGGCCAAGGTAACATCCGTGACAGCCTGGATAAAAAAGGAGAAGCCGTATTGAAGAGGGCACACGAAGCCATGGCTATTTCCATCAAAGCCTCGGCCATAGCCTCTATGGTATCCAGAGCCTCGGTGGTATGGATCAGGAGGATGATCCAGCTACTGCCTGAGAACAATAGAAGGCTAGCGGAAGGAGCCAATAGGATCCTCAAAGCATCCACCTTCGTGGCGGACGCCACCTTGGACACCCTGTCCCTGACATCGAGGGCCATGGCGTCAACAGCAGTCTCCAGGCGACTACTATGGCTCAGAACTTGGCAAGCCGACCTACAAGCCAAGATTATCTTAGCTTCTTACCCATTCCAAGGGGGGAAGCTATTTGGAGACCAACTCGAAAAAATTTTGATAGAAACCAAGGACAAGAAAAAGGCCCTCCCACGGTCCCTAAAATACACCTCCAGGAGGCCAAGCAATTACCAACCTTTTCGCTCTCATCACACGCTGGCCAGAAGCAGACAGGACCACAAGAGAGCCTGGAACCAGCCCAGGGGCCAACCCAAACGGGCCAGTTTTCACTCCAAGTTCAACAGGTCACAGGGATTCCGCTCCAACCGACAGGAATCCGAGGACAAGGGTCAGAAGCCCTGACTATCACGACGCCCCGGTGGGGGGAAGACTTCTCCTGTTCCGCAAGGCTTGGGAGGAATCCGAGGCGGACGCATGGTCCTTAGAGATTGTCTCCAATGGCTACTTAATCGAGTTTGCCTCCCTTCCGCCGGAACGTTTTGTCCCTTCTCCCCTCAAGAAGAATCAGTCCAGAAACCACATAACCCTGAAAGCGATCCAACACCTGTTGGACATACAGGCCATCGAACCAGTGCCGCCTGCCGAGAGGGGGCGAGGGGTATATTCAATTTTTTTCACAGTTCCCAAGAGGAATGGGGATTGGCGCGCCATCCTCGACCTAAAATATGTCAACCGTCATATCAGACTCAGACACTTCCGAATGGAGACCCTTCGCTCCATTGCAGAGGCCTTGCAGGAAGGGGAGTTCCTGACCTCGATAGACCTGACAGAGGCGTATCTGCACGTTCCCATCGCTACACCACACCGACGGTTCCTCAGATTCTGTGTCAAGAAGGATCACTTTCAGTTCAGAGCACTTCCCTTCGGCTTGTCCACGGCCCCACGGGTATTCACCAAGCTCCTGGTGGTCCCCATTGTCAAATTACGGGAGAAGGGCATTCATGTGCACCCGTACCTGGACGACATTCTGATAAGATCCGCCTCCGAGTCCGATTCAATCAGGGAGACAACGTTCACCATTCGTTTCCTACAGAGCCACGGCTTCTTGATAAACCTGCACAAGTGCTCACTGAGTCCTTCGCAAAGGCTCGAACATCTGGGCTTGCTGATCGACACAAGGAAGGGCAGTTTTTTCCTACCAGAGGACAAGAGGGCCAAAACCAGGAAGCTCGCGTCACAGATAATCAATCAACAAGCGTCTCCACTTATGGAACTCTCAAAGTTAATGGGTCTGCTCGTGGCCAGTTCAGAAGCCATCTACTGGGGCAAGTTCCACACGAAACCACTTCAGGCCTTCCTGCGCCCCTTCCAGTGGCAGATTGCACAGAGATCGAACATCAAAATCCAAGTGCCACACTCTGTGAAGGAAAGCCTGGGGTGGTGGACAATCGACAACAACCTCCGCCTAGGCAGGAGCTTTCTGTCCCCGAAACTCACCCAGCTCTTCACGGACGCCAGCCTGAGAGGCTGGGGAGCGACACTACACGGCGTTCCTGCCCAGGGGGAGTGGTCAGATACGGAACGGACTTTACCCATCAACGTTTTGGAGATGCGAGCAGTTTTCCTGGCACTGAAACATTTCGGGAGTGTGCTCGACCACGATCACGTCCTGGTACGGACGGACAATGTTGCCACAAAGACCTACATAAACAAGCAGGGAGGGACCAAATCATCCCGACTTCAAAGGGAAGCCCACCAGATCATGACCTGGGCGGAGCGCAATCTGTCCTCCATCAGAGCAGAACACATCAGGGGGATCCAGAATATTCACGCGGACTGGTTAAGCAGGGAGTCGCTCCATCCCGGGGAGTGGTCCCTGAAGAAGGAGGTATTTGCCTTACTGACAGATCACTTCGGAACACCGGTAGTGGACCTCTTCGCTTCTCACCGGAACAACCAGGTCCCACGATTCTACACCAGATATTACCATCCGCAAGCGGAGGACACGGACGCACTCACTGCGTCCTGGCCCGACTCTCTACTGTATGCCTTTCCTCCCTTACCAGTGATTCCAAAATTGCTAAGGAAGATCAAACAAGTCGGAGCAACAGTCATCATGATCGCTCCGTGGTGGCCCAGGCGACCGTGGTTCTCCACTCTCCAACTGCTGTCGATATCGCCACCTCTGCAACTACCATTGCATCCGGACCTCCTACAACAGGGCCCAATCCGGCACCCTCATCCAGAATGGTGGGCGCTGACCGGATGGAAATTGAGAGGAACATACTCCAACGAGAAGGTCTTCCCTCGGGAGTCATTGACACATTACTAGCGTCCCGAAAGAGTTCCACCATTCGCATATATAACTGTGCATGGAAAGCCTTCCATAGATGGTGCAAACGTAAGAAAGTATCCCCTCTGGACCCGACTGTACTCTCCATTCTGGGTTTCCTGCAAGAGGGCCTCGAGAAGGGCCTCAGACCAGCTACCCTCAAAAGACAGGTCGCGGCCATAGGGTCAGTCTGGATGAAAGGCGAAGGGACCCCACTAGCGTCTCACCCGCTTATTAGGAGATTCCTCAGAGGAGCGACACTGTTGAAACCTCCACCGGTCCACCATTTTCCTACTTGGAGACTCAACGTAGTTCTCTCTGCACTGACCAGACCACCATTCGAGCCAGTGAGAAGTGTATCCCTCAGATGGCTGAGGATCAAGACGATCTTCCTGGTCGCCATCACTTCGGCCCGCAGGGTGTCGGAGCTGGGTGCCCTCTCGTCCCGCCCGGACTTGTGCATCTTCCACAAGGATAAGGTGGTTTTGAGGACGGATCCTACCTTTCTGCCCAAGGCGTACTCCATCTTTCATCGTTCTCAAGAGATCAACTTACCTTCCTTCTGCCCGGATCCCAAGCACCACAGGGAACGGGAATGGCACACACTGGACGTAAGGAGATCGCTCAAGGTGTATCTGACCAGGACGGAAGATATTCGTCAGACGGACGCTTTGTTCATCAATATCTCACAACCCAGAAAAGGCCAGCGAATGTCCGCCTCGGCGATCGCGTACAGTATTAGATCCTGTATCACGGAAGCTTACAAGGCACAGAGGATGGAAGTACCAGCCGGGATAACTGCTCACTCGACCAGGAGCGCAGCCACCAACGCAGCACTGAGACGGAACGCCTCTACGGAGGATATTTGCAAGGCGGCTACGTGGTCATCCTTAACTACGTTCATCAGACACTATCGGCTCCACACCCGTGCCTCGGCAGATGCGGCCTTTGGGAGAAGAGTGCTTCAACATGTGGTGGAAGACGAAGATACACTCCCACCCAGATCGTTAGGCACTGCTTTAGGAGCACCCAAGATGTCCTCCGCCTCAGAGGGAGAACGGCCCCTTGGATACTCACCGTGAAGGGTCCTTCTCCTCTGAGGACAGGAGGACATCTTGCCCGCCCACGATCTTCGTCATCTGGGCACTCCTCTCCGCATTGTAGTATTTTACCTCTGTCTGATTACGCAGGAGTTGGGGGGACACACCTGGTGGCCCCACGCTCACTATAACACTAAGTTACCTGTTAAATTCTTGCATGTTTGTATTCACTTACTTGCTTGTGTTGATGTTTTTTCTTCTACTTCACTCTAGTTGGGGGTCTAGTTTTTTGGTAGTTCCAGAGTCTATGTAGTACTGCTGAAGGGAACTGGGAAACCGAGGGTGATCCCACCTACAAGGGAAGAGGAAGAAAGGTTTGTCATTTCCTGCCTCCCCGATTGGACGGTGGGAATCACCCAAGATGTCCTCCTGTCCTCAGAGGAGAAGGACCCTTCACGGTGAGTATCCAAGGGGCCGTTCACAGTCATCAGTGGGAGGTAGACCTGGCCTCTGTGTCCAGACACCAGGGCTACCATCAAGGGACTTCAAAGTTTAAGGAGGCCCAGTTGGCTGTGTTCATACTCTATCTCTTTCTGTCCTTCCATGCCACTCCTCCTGCCTCTGAGGGGGTGGGGAGGTGGTCTACACACTAAAAATTATGTTTTCATTTCCTTTTTTAAGGGCATGATTTTTTAATGCTGATATTTCTAAACCTGAAAAATATCTCACAGATGAATTTTCAGAACAGTATCAACATTCCTGAAATAGAGATAATGAAAATCAAGCTCTTTCTGAAATCTGCAAATAAAAGTAAAATAAAGTGTTTATGTGCATACCCTAGTTGCTATTGCCCCTGTCTTATGGCTCATTTTGCAAGAGGAATTTCAAGACAAGTAGCAGGCTGCTTGAAGAAGGAGACATCAGGGAAAGATCCACTCTGACAGCAGCGTCCATGAATTCTTCTGGTGAATTTCAACCATTGCCTCAACATATTTCTGAAACATACCCACTCTATTCTGTGAAATCTAAACTATATAAACTTCTGCCTGCCTATTTTACTTGAGGCATGTTATGTGACAGTTTTTGTAATATAGCACGGGGATTTGTCAGTAGGTTTGTTAACAGATTTAATAGCCAATCTCCCTCTCTCACTTCCTCATTTTTATAAAGAGAGTTTAGATTGAATGACTTTCATCCAGTGACCAAAAGATGTAAGATTATCCTGTCTTCAATAGACCAAAAATATTTTAAAATTTACCATATGCCACAAAGCCCTCTTTTAAAAGGTTTCTTCCGAACTTTAAAATGTGCTCAGCGATGATATCTTCTCCCATTTAAACACCATGTATATCCAACATAGCAAGGATATTTTGAGAGATTACACTTTTCAATTGTTCTGTCATGTGTTCAATCTGTGGGGTTTCAATTGTTCTGTCATGTGTTCAGTCTGTGGGATTTACTCCAGATTTTGGGTACAGATCTATGAAGTCGTCAGCACAATAAGCCAGTTTGGTGTAGTGGTTAAGAGTGGTGGGACTCTGATCTGGAGAAGCGGGTTTGACTTCCCATTCCTCCACTTGAAGCCAGCTCTCTCAGTGTACCACCTACCTCACAGAGTGATTGTTGTGGGGATAATAATGACATACTTTGTAAACCACGCTATGTGGATGTTACATTGTCCTGAAAGGCAGTATATAAATTCAATGTTGTTGTTATACTATTAAGCCCAGTCATAAGGTGTGTCTGTTGAGCTTGTTTTTTGAAGATTCAAAAAAGTATCGCTTGTTACTGCCTTCCAGATGGAAGTTGCCTAGCAGTGGAAAGCCACTGGCTTATTTGTTCCAGGTACCAATGTTTTTGGAATCTTTTTCTCATGGAAAAGTTAACACACCAGAGAAGATTGCTTAGATGCTTGGCTAAGTCTGGTACAACTCTCAGTAACATAATCTCCCTTGGAACTGAAATATTTCTGGGTTGATCTATGCTGTGTATAAATTTTAGCTCTCAGCATTCTCTGCACAATGTGGCACTTCCGTAAACTGTAATGGCTCTTCATTATCTTTTCTCCCATTCAAAAGATTTTTTTTGGTCTAGTTATGGTAATGACTGGTCCTTAAGTCTTAAAATAGTTCTTTTCCAATACAATTTCTATAAGATCTTGTTGCTTCTAGTCATTAGTTAATAGACCAGAGAGGTGGGGTTACTGAGACATATTTTCTGAGAATTTAAACCCCTCTTTAAGGAAACCCTTTGGACAATTTATTTAAGAGATAGGGCACAAGATAGGGCACAAAATCAGAAATACAGTATCTAGACGATTTAATAGTTGATTGTAATCCCTTGACTATTTTTCTTGGTGGTAAAAGCATCCATTATCAAAGTTAGTGTTTAATAGATCCACACATGGCGTGTGTGAGAGAGGCAGATTTTAAAATTAGGAATACATGTTTTACTTGTGATAAGAGTTTTGAGTCCAAATCTCACTTGGCAAGGAAATTCACTGGGTCGCCTTGGCCCAATCACTCTTTCAGTTTAGACATCACAAGATTGTTATAAAGATTACAGTGGGGAAGGAAGAACCATGAATACCTGACCTTCTTGGGTAGTGTCAATAATGTTAGGAAGGGCCTGGATTATTTATTTCATTTTACCCCACATTTCTCCACGTTGGGGACACAAAGCTGCTTACATCATACTCCTCTTCCCCATTTTATCATCACAGCAACCCTGTGTGGTGGGTTAGGCTGAGTGTGTGTGACTGCTTTAAGGTCAACAAGTAAATTTCCCTGGCTGAGTAGAAGAGTGAGTATCCCAGATCCTAGTCTGAAACGCTAACCACTACACCACACTGGCTTTCATGGGACAGCTGCTGTGTGTTGAATAGTAACCAGTAAGCGAGAGTATCACGAGCAAAGTCAATAACCAAAAAACCTCGTGAAGACTAACTAGAACCAAGAGTTAACACAATGATATACTACAATTAAACAGTAATAGTAAAGTGCAATTTATAAGAATATTCACTATGTAATGCACTGTATTAACAAGCAAGCACAAAAGGAGACCCTGGCAACGTAAAACCATTGCAATTCATTAACATGGACTGTGAAAACTCATATAAAGTGCTAAGTGCTTAAGCCTATGACCATACAATTCAAAAATCATTGATAGCTGGTACAACATGTACAACAAACATACACTGAAAGTGCTAGGTGCTTAAGCAAGAAAACTTTTCATATCATCGTGGAGCTCTTACACAAGAGCATGTAAGTCCATGAGTAATCTGTTGGCGGGTCTACGCAGTGTAGCAGCGAGGAGGAGGGGTCCAATCAACAAAAAGCCATCTGACGGATGGACTAGTTCCTATGCACCAGTTCCGTTTCGATTCTTTCTCAAAGATGGCAAAAGCAGGTACTGATGCTGGTCCTATTCAAAGTCTGCATTGATAACAAAAATATTCTGTCGACTAGTATATTACAAACAGTCAATATTATGTTGCAATTTAAAACAATACTTAATTTCAATTCCACAGTTTAACAAGCACATCAAACCCTCTCCTTCAAATGATGGTAATGGAGTGCGTGAAACACAATTCAGAGCAGTCATTTTATACAAATGCTAAGTAATCACAAGTTAAAGAGACATACCAGCCAAGGATGAGCTCTATTAAAAAAAACAAGAGTAATCATTATTGGTTTTCAGATCCCTAGGGGATAGGGTTTGTAATTTGTAAATCCAGAACGTTTCTTTCCTGTGGATGTCAATAACAATAGACTCTGGGGACTTGACTTTGGATGCATAAAGGACCGTGTATCTAAAGTCATTTTCAATATGTCCAGCCTCTAGAAAATGATTAACAAGAGGTGCCCCCACAGTACCATTATGAATGCAAGACTGGTGCTCAAGAATCCTCTGTTTGACATAGCGTGTAGTGCTTCCGACATATAATAGTGCACATTTGCATTTGATCAAATAAACTACATGTTGTGTATTGCAATTTGTAAACCCCCTGGTTGTTCTTATACCCAAATCTTGAAAGTCTTGTTCTTTTAACACTAGTGGGCAGGCTTTGCAAGTCCCGCAACTATAGTGACCCATGGGTAAACCACTTTGTACTGTCTGGGGTGAAGAGACAAATTCAGATTTAATTAAGAGGTCTCTAATGTTTCTAGTCCTGCGGAAGGCTACAGTGGGTGGTTTTTTTGCAGCCCAGAATGTCTTCAACAATATTCCAATATTTATGAATTGCCCATCTTATATCAAGGGCATAGGGGGTATAATCCAATACACATTTTATTCCAGGTGACCTTCTCCTTTTTTGTGAGGTCAGAAGATCCTCACGCTTGACAGTTTCTGCCTGTTGCCGGGCGCTAGTAATGACATTGGTTGGATAGCCCCTAGATTCAAAATGCTGAGTTAGTAATTTACTATGCTTCCCAAAGTCAACTGGTGAGGTAGAATTTCTTTTTAACCGGAGAAATTGCCCAAAAGGGATATTATTCCTAATGTATTAAGGATGGAACGACTGATAGTGTAAGTAAGACACTCGGTCAGTAGATTTCCTGTAGGGACGTATTGCCAACCGGTTAGATTCATCTCTATATGTAATATTTATTATTGTATTGTAAATATATGTAATTTGTTGTTAGATGGTGTGTAATATGTATTATTGCATGTTTTTCCAGCAACTGTGTTCTTTGAGAAAGAGCTTGGAAACGGATTCAATGTGGATCTGGACCTTCCGTTAGAATATTGATGTCACAGAATTACCAATGTACACCTAAAGAATACACATAAAGGTCTACTTGTAATCTGTGAACTACACAGTTTATTGGAACTAATCCTTGGACTATAACCGATTCCAGTTGGAATATAAGGCGAGCTTGAGCTTGAGCTTGAATGAAAGAACTAGTGTGTATATGGTGCTAGGAAGCATTTGCACTTTAATACCTGTTGCAATATCTATAGAGCACTTGAAGCACTGGACACTTTATATATTGACTTTTGAGCATATACGACGCCTGTAAAATAATTTTTCCAAGACTGTTTATATGTGGTATAGCCTTTTGTTAAATTATGCAACTAATGTAAATAAAATAGGGAGACATTGTTGTTGCACTGTTATGAGCAAGGCATTGTACCCATTTCCCAGTGCCAATATTGAGTTCCTTGATCCACTATAAATTTCCAGCTGGTAACCCTTTCTTTAGGAGATATTTCTTTCTAATATGTTACTAGTTTGTTTGGTTCACTGGTGCAAGGAACCATGGGCCTTTGCCACCTTCCTATCTTACCCACAGTCTCTTCCAATGCCAGGAAATTTTATTCTGAAGGCTGTGGGACCAGTGTAAACTGATAACCATCAGAGTCAGGATGTTTCACTGAGGACAGAGGTGAAATCTCCCTTTCTTCATCTTCTTCAAGCACAGCTCCACTGATGGAAGAGGAAATAGGGGTGATTTTTGCCTCCCTCCTCCTCAAACCAGTCCCCTGACCTGCATGGAACCATACTGGTTCCATGGCCATAGAAATTGAATCCCCCAGCTTTGGAAGGAACTGCTGGTAAGAGGGAACATAGCAAAGATTCACAATCACAAGTGCTGACAGATCAGTGGATCCAACCCATTGTCCTATCCTTAAATTTTAAAATCAGATATTACTTCAACAAAATCATTCAGTTGCAGGTAAGAGAAGGACAAGCTGCCTCAAGAGTCAGAAGATTTACTGAATGAATTTTGCTGGCATTTTAGCAAATGCTGAGACATTACCCTTTAAAAATCTTTTCAGCTTGTTGACATTTGTAGTTTGCCTACATAGATTCTATCTTCCATTTCATAAAGCTGTAAACTAACTACTTTGAATAAATCATGGATGCTAAAGAAAACATTATGCCAGGCCTTGACAAATTTGCCTTCTCTCTCAACCCAAAAACATATGGGCCAAACTCATTTTTCATCTTTCAGGGTCTTGTATTTAATGACCATATTTTGTAATTATTGCTACTCCAAAACCTGCTTCTAAAGACTTCACTGTTTCTCGTACTTTTGTTCTCGCTATGCTATGACAAAAGCGTTCAGGTATACAAATAAATATGGGGGTAACCTTGGTGGTGTCATCACAAAATTACTGCTGAAAATATTAGATACCACAATGAAATTTCTAAGGACGATGGATAGTTGGCTTCTGGAATTTGTCAAACCTTGCAGTATGCTATACTTGAAGGTTTTTAATGTGGGTTTGTTTGGAAAGCTAGCCATCACAGTAGTGAAGAGAGTACGGTATTAGTGTTAGCTGAAATCTTTGATTGTAAAATATTGAACATTTGAACGTGATTTTGCAGGAAAGAATTAACTGGTTTGTGAGTGGTGGGGGAAGATAAGTAGTAATAGTAATGGTTAAGCACCGGGGGAAGAGCAGGGAGAGGGGGAGGGAGTTTTATTGTATTCAGAGACATCATTATAAACTTCAGTTAAACTACTGTGGCTGTATTCAGACATCATTCTCTACAGTACATCAGTTTGTTTCAGACCAGCAATCTTTAATCATGTTCTGCAAGACGAGGAGGAATAACTAGCTTGTTCATGCCCATCGTGACAAATTATGGTTTAACATGATGTCTGAATACAGCCTGTTTATTGCACGAAACATGGTTAGTCTACCAGTGTGGTTAGTCTACCAGGTACACACTGTAGACCCAATTTTGTAAGACCCAATTTGCACTGAGCCTTTGAGGGGAGGTCTTTTTTCACGTTTGAATTCGGCTTAAACTGTGGTCTGATTATTTTCTATTGAAGGTAAGGGTAAATGTGGCCCTGACACCCCACAAAAGGGGGACCTGTTAAGATGATCTGTCCACAAAGGCTCATGTATCCTTCTGGATTCTAAAATACTCTGGAAGATTTTAGAATTACTAACACTTTCTCTGTTGAGACAGCAGTGGGGGGTTGGAAAGGGAAGCTTCTGGAAGCTATTGATGAGATTGTTCCTTGACTGGAACATCACAGACAGCACACATTCAACCTGTGCTACATCAGCTGCACTGGCTTCTGGTGGGGTACTGAGTCATGTTCAAGGTTCTGGTGCTGACCTTTAAGACCGTGAGCTGTCAGGGACCTGTGTGTGTGTCTTTGGGACTGTCTCATCTGGTATGTTCCTCAAAGATTGTTACCCTCTACAGAGAACCTACTGGTGATCCCCAGCCCAAAAGAAGTCCAGCTGTCCTCGATCAGAGCCAGGTCCTTCTCTGCCCTGGCTCCCACCTGGTGGAACTCCCTGCCAAATAATATCTGTGCCCTAATGCAGTTCTGCAGGATTTGCAAGGCAGAGATGTTCCACTAGACTTTTGGTTGAGGACACCATCCTACTGGCACACCCTACTTTTCCTCCTCCTCTTTTTCCTTCCTCCCCCCTCTCTGTTTGTTGTGGGGAAGTGATAAAATTTGGAATCTGAATTATTGTCATTCTGAGATTGTTCTAATTGTTTCTTATATATGAACATTTTTATCATTATGTTGTTCACCTCCCTGAGCTGTGTGTATTCAGGGGTAGGCAATCTATAAATTGAAATTATAAATAAATAAATGTAAATAAACCTGTCCTGTCAATGGGTGAAAGTCAGCCTCATGGTTCTCAGTGGAGCTGGGTGATATAAAGAGGGCTAGAAGACAACTAGGAAGATGCTGATGGAAAACTTGTGCTGAATCTAATAGAGCGTGCTAGAAAGTTCCCTTCCTGAATGTAGACAAAGGCCACACTTCTTTGTTGCTCCTCCTGGATCTGTTTGCAGTCTTTGATGCAACAGATCATGCCATCCTTTTGAAGCATTTGCAAGCAGAAGTAGATGTCAGGACTCAGGAGATATGCCTTGGACTGATTTAAATCATTCCTCATGGAATGGTCTCAGAGGGCTGCTGTTGGAGACCAGCTATCTTCAGTGTTGGGAATTATCTGGAGGAGTTCTGCAAAGTACAATCTTATCCCCCATGTTATTCAACCTTTATGTAAAGCCTTTAGGAGAACTCTTCTGTAGCTATGGAACTGGATGTCATCAATATGTGGACAACACCCAGCTTTTTATCTCTTTATTACTTTATGCAGTAGAGATTTTAAAACACTGCCTGACTGCTGTGATCAGTTAGCTGAAAACAAATTGAAACTAAACCTAGACAAGACAGAAATGATGCCGGTTGGGAAGGTGGAGTTCTTGAAGGGCATTGTGCTCCCCACTTCCAGTGGAATTTAATTGACCCTTGCTGACTTGGTAAAGAGCCTAGGGGTTATTCTGGATCCAGCTGCAAAAAAGGTCTTCCAGCTGGAAGATAACTCCTTGCTTTGACATGGCCTTTGACACGGCCTATCTGCCCACCTGGATCTGTGACATGATAACATCAAGACTAGAGTACAGTGATGCATTTTACATAGGTTTCCCCTCAAAGTCAACTTGGAGACTCCATTTGGCACAGATTGCTGCTGCTCAATTATTATCAGGTGCTAGGCAGAGCATGCGTTTTCCTCCCAGTCTGCAGTTGCTCCATTGGCTGCCCAAGGTTTTGACTCTCACATTGAAAGCCCTTCATGGCCTTGGACCCTCATATCTATGGGAGTGCCTCTCTTGCTATGCTCTGCCACGATAGCTTTGCACTTCTGCACAGGGCCTTCTGCAGGTGCCACCCTACAAATGGGCAAAATAACAGCTGATTGTACATGTGCATTCTCTGTAGTGTCCTCCACCTTATGGAATGGCCTGCCTGAAGAACTCAGGAAAGGTCCTATTCTCCTGGCTTTCTGCAAACTGTGCAAAACCAAATTATTCAGGAGGGCTTTCTTACACAGATAATAGGGCTGTGCTGTAAGGAAATGATTCACAGAAATGCTTCAATAAAGGGATAGGAACTATACTACAACTGTGCACTGTCTGTTATTGTTAATTATGTTGTATCAAATTGCTTATGCTTTGTTCAACATTGTTTCAGCTCTGTATGAGATTACTGCTTGTTTTCAAATGTCTGCAGTCTGTACCCTATTGTATTGGAATGTTGAATGCTGAAATAATGATAAAGCCCTAGAGTTCTGCTTGCTCTGTTTTCTTTTTATCTGCTTGCCAGAGACAAACAATGAGTGCTGCCAGGTAAACTTCAGTTTGGCCTTGTCTTAGAGAAGCTTTGGTGGTGTTTAACTTTTATTTGCAGAAGCCCTCTATCACAAAGGTTGAAAATCCCTGGTTTGCATAGTTGTACTCAGGAAAATGGTTGCGCATTCTAGGTTGCAGAACTTTGAAAAAAATGCACCATCACTTCCTCATTTTAACCCAAACATTTACAAATCATCTGCCAATTTGAGGTATTCAGGTAGTAGAGGTGGTTGGTATGGAGAATAAGAGCAAAACTGTGGAGCGTCAGAATTCTGAAGCAGACCATTCAGAAGATGTGTATATGTGTTGGGGGAGAAATTCTTTGCTGTATAATTCAGAGGTAAGTGATAACCCAAGATGTCAAAGTAGTATTTATTTGGGAGTGGTTCGATTAAGTGATGATGTTCATATTGTTGCATTTAGAGCTATTAGTGTAGATAATGAGTTGGATCCAAACTAAATTGACGATTTCCACAATCTCCCCCTTCCCACTGCAGACCCTGATAATTCATCAGAGTTCTCTATCCCTCAGGAGCAGCATTTCTTGGAGATCAATGCAGTGGAAAGGGAGAGGCAGGCAACTTCCATTTTGCTTTTGGAAAGTTTATTCTGGATCCAACCCAGTGTTCCAATATGGGTCCAGAATCTTGTAGTATCCTACAATATTGATTCTTGGGGATTATTTGAAATGCATATTTATTTGGGGGGATGGTGGGTTAGTTTAGTAGTGGTATCACAGTTTCTTCAATAAAAATTCCATCACTTTTTACTTTTTAATGAAAGCAATACATTGGGTTCTAGACTAGTTCTGTAATGTATTCATCTGTTCTGTTATAACACAGTCAAGTTTGAATCAAATTGCATATTCCTGACTGCATTCAACCACCGCCACCACCACCACCTTTCAGAAAAACTTAACACCCACTTAGTGCGATTTACAAAGTATGTTATTATTATCCCTACAACAATCACTCTGTGAGGTGAGTGGGGCATACATTGAAAAAGCCTCTCTTGCTGTTACCATTATAGAATTTACTTTTGCTTAATGTTCAGTTATGTGCCTTTAGTAGTGATTTTGATGTTTTTTTCCTGAAATACCAAAGTGCTGTGGTAGGTTTTGCATTCTGGAATAGTTAGATACAACGATGACAACATTTAATTTATATACCGCCCTTCGGGACAACTTAACACCCACTCAGAGTGGTTTGTAAAGTATGTCATTATTTTCCCCACAACAAACACCCTGTGAGGTGGGTGGGACTGAGAGAGCTCTGAGAGAGCTGTGACTGACCCAAGGTCACCCAGCTGGCTTCAAGTGGAAGAGTGGGGAATTAAACCCAGTTCTCCAGATTAGAGTCCTGTTGCTGTTAACCACTACACCAAACTGGCTCTCTGACAACTGTTTGTTGCTTTTACAATTAACAGATGTGATTAATTTATTACATGGTTGAAAATACTTTTTTGGATGGGAAAGGTAACATCAAATTTTCATATTATTGTAAAAATACTTTAAAATCCATATTCAGCATGATTCAAACATTACAAAATGGCTTTTGTTCCATCTAAAAATAAGGTGCTCACATGTTATAATTCTGTGACTGTTTTCACTTTGGTAACCGGAATTGAAAACCTTATGAGGTCACTGTAAGTCAACTGTAACTTGATGGCACTTTTTGCACAAATAATTTTCATATATTTGGATACAAGAATTTGAAACTTATGTAGTATTGGCAGAGTAGTAGCATGGTCTAGAGAACATGGAAAGAGAAAGTTTGAAGATGTGAAATAACCATAGCTTAATACGCATGAAATATGTTTTTCATTTTAAGGCAGAATGAGGGAAGTCCTTGCACACTCAGCTAGGTTAAAAGTTACATAGATGTATGCTGGGATGAGGAAGCAGTCGAGCTGTTGTTGCTATTTGAAATAACTGTGAGTTTACTTCGTGTATTATTTTGTTTAACTAGAGTGCTTGCATTGTGAATATTGGCCCTGATAAAGATTATGTGAATGTTATGTACTAGTACTAGTACATGTTATGATATACTAGTACATCTGCCTGATGAGGATAAAAATGGGAAAGAAGTTCAATTTGGACTTAGTAAAAAATCCGGTAGCACCTTTAAGACTAACCAACTTTATCGAGGCATACGCTTTCGAGAACTACAGCTCTCTTTGTCAGATGCATTTTTGTCAGACTTGCATCTGATGAAGAGAGCTGTGGTTCTCAATAGCTTATGCCTCAATATTATTATATTATTATGAGGCATATAATTTATTGTGGTCATTGACCAGTAAACACTTTGAAGGGAAGCAAGTAAATAACAATTAAGAAAACAGTGATATTAAAAACGGAATACATTCCCATATAAACAGAGGTTTAAAATTTCAAATATTCTAAAAATTAAGTTAAAATATCAAAACTGAAAATACAATTTAACCTATCTATACTTCTTTATCTGTCTCCTAATTCGGTAAGCTGACCTTCCAAAGTTGACAACCATCCTGGTCAACTTTTGATTGTTTCCTGCCAACATAATTGACAAAAGAATTCTTCTGTTGCAACTGGATACGCATTAATAGTAGGGTTAATTAAAAAAATCCCTGATGTTCTGGTATAAACTACAGTAAAAAAAGGCATGTTCTAATGTTTTGTCAATTCCCATCTCACATATGTAGTCTTTCTTCAAGGATCTAGTAAATCTAGCCTCCAGGATAGCTAAGGGAAGGGCATTATACATTAAAAGAGTAAAAATTCTCCTGTGATTAGAATTCGCTAGGAATTTAATATATGATCTTTAAGTTAACTTATTAGAAGTACTTACATCAAATAGAGGATTCTTGATACTGCTCACATCCGCCTGTTGCTTAACATCTAATATTCTTTGTTTTAGAATGGATCTAGCCTGAGCATAACCCAAGGACTATATAAACTGTTTAGAAAAATCCATTTTAACCAATAGTAGAATGCAGAAATCCATAATTTTGCCTTACTGAAACCAGACCAGCCTCTAAACAAATTGCAGCATTTGAAACACTTGTTGAAACTTGAAAGATAGCTCTTAAGAATTTCAATTGTGTTCTTCCAAACAAGGTCAAATCAGTCTGAAGGGATAAAGGTGCTCCATATAATAACTGGGGTAATACTTTAATGGGAAATAGCTTAACAACAGCTTCTAAATTATGGCCTCCTTTAGACCAGTAAAACTTTTGGACAGCACCAGCACTTTTCTGCGCATTAGCAGCCAGGTAGTCAACATGGCCTTTCATGTGACCAGACGACTGAAATGCTATTCCAAGATTTCTATAACAGCGGACCTGCTCTATAGAATGATTGCCTATACACCAGTTAAACAATCTAGGCTTGTTGGCAGGGCTGGTGCCGGCAGTGAGGCGGGGGCCGGAGGGGGTGCTGGGAGCGGAGGGGTGCGCCGCCGCTGGCCAGCCCCACACCGCTGCCACACGCCCCCGGGTGGGCGCAGCAGCTGCAGGCCAGGGATGGCTGGTGCGGAGCACGGACGGCCGCCTCGCACCGCCCCAGCCACCTGCCGGCCAATGGCCCCGGCGTCACTGCGTGATGACATCATCACGCAGTCCGGGAGCACGTGCGCGAGGATGGCCTCAGGCGCCAGTAACCCTGGCACCGGGGCTGCTTGTTGGCAAATGCCATTATTTTGCTCTTAGTGTAATTTATTTCCAGACAATTTTGTCCGCAATATTCAAAAAGAGCATGTAAGGCTCTCTTAAGGCTGATAGGGATCCGAGAGAGCAAAACTGCATCATCTGCATAAAGTAATAGTGGTACAATAAGTCAGTTAGTCTTAAAGGTGCTACTGAACTCTACTATTTTGCAACTACAGACTAACATGGCTAACTCCTCTGGATCTATAAATTTGGACTTAGTATTTCAATTTATTATTGCTTTTACTTTGTAAGGGGCTTTATCCAGAGAATCTGTCCCTAAAATGTACTACAAAATACATGTTCCAGGTTAAAAATATTGAGATCACCTCGGTAAAATTTTGATCTTGAAAGTTGAAAATATGTCCTAAAGTTCTCAGGTGCATGTGTAGCAATTGGTTGGTATCTACAACTTCATGGATGAGATTACATGTTTGTTTGGAAACTTTTCAGATTACCTTTCCAGTGGCAGCTCCTTATACCCACAGGCAGGTTGGGTGGTCCACTGTAGCAGCACCCCATGATACCTAAGGAATTGTTGTCAAATAGCACCCTGGGCCCTGCCTTCATCTTCTTGTGGGCAGTGAAATTTGTTTTGCATGCTCAAATGGGCTGAGGGTGATGTAATTGACGTAAGCGTTGTGTAACAGCTTATTTACTTGCTTATATTTATTTGTTAGTCTTCTATCCCGGCCTCCCTGCAAGCGGGCTGAGGATGGGTTATGTCATTTGGAATCCTGGTTAGAAGTGATATTTTTGAATTAAAACATAGCATATAACCCTCAGGATGAGTGTGGAAACTAAAACAAAGTGTGAATGATTTCCATATTTGAAATCTGATGTCACAACTTTCCATTTTTTATTTGTTGTATTGGCTACAATCAAGCCAAAGTTAAGCACAATGGAGACCAATTATTAGAATTCCATTATTTAAGTGTATACTTAATGTTCTTTGATTTAAAATCAATGGGATTTAAAAGCGGCTAATTTTGTCTGAATTACTCTTGTTAATGAACATGCTGTGGAGAACATTACTGCAACTAAGTATTCCCCTTGCGCACACAGTTTAAAATATATAAGCCAAAGGAAAAAATACTATTTCTGTGACCGTTATAAGAACTGGTGGCTAAGAAGCTGATTTGCAAACCAGGAAGTCTCTAGTTGAATTTTATCTCTGCTGCTGCGCCAACAGGAAAGAGGAAGAAAATTAACTTCCTGCTTCCCTGATTGGACGGTGGAAAACACCCAAGATGTCCTCCACCTCAGAGGAGAAGGTCCCTTTACAGTAAGTGTCCAAAGGTCCATTCCCACATCTGCAGTATAGGAATAACAAAATTGATTTACTTTGTAAGGTTGTTGTAAAGATAATGTGTTTAAAGCACAATTGGGGGCACAGACTGCTTTTGTCCAAGGGAAAGGCAGAGAAGTGGCTTTTGTTTAGTATGAGACTTAGGATCCAAGCTAATGTGACTTATAAACTAACATAATGTTGTATAGCTTTAGTGTATTTGAAAACTTTCTAAAGGTATTGAATTTAAATGCTTGACCCATATGTATTTGCGAATCGTGATTTGTTACTACATGAACAATCACGACAATCACTTGGTTCGTGCTTACCCATCCCCTGCACTGGACTAAATTATGAAACATTGCAAATGATGAGTCCAAGCCATTATTAAATATAATATGCTGTGAAAGACGTAATCTCTAATTATTTGGTAGTGTGTGTGTTTTGGGGCGAGTGGCTACAGATCTCCCAAGTCCATTCATGTAGCGATGAACCATATTGTACTGTTATATCTGGACCAAGTTATGACAGGTGCAAAATTGTATTTAACGTGTTCAGAATAGCAACTTCTGGCATACTGTAAATTTTATTTCTGACAGGAATTTTCTAGTTCTAGTACTTAGATATTAAAGGAATTGGAATAATGTCATAAGGTTTTGTCAGTTTTGAAGCATTTAATCTTTATTTTATTGTATTCTCTCTGAGCTACATACTATAATAGACAATTAGTCACTTGAATTATCTACTTGAATGATAGGCCAAACAAAAATCTTGACTTTTTTCAAAGGTACACTTTTTGGTATTCAACAGTGACAGAAAATAATTCAGGAATGACATCATTACAAGTCTTAAGATAATAGTGTGTTGTCTTTTATTATATTTTGATGGAATCTTGGCACTAACATTACAGAATTATCTCTACTACATGGGATAAATAAACTGAAGTTTCAAACATTCTGGTTGATACAATACGTGTTTCAATTTTAATAGCCATAAAATGTTTCCTCAAAACCTTTTCTGTTAGTTGAAACGTTTTTCATTTGAGTTCTGGATACACTTGTTTTAAAACTTCTTGACATTGTGATTTGTTGACTACTTTATCTGGTATAGTTCTATTGAATTGGAATACATTGTTTAAAGAGGTCAGTGGATCACACTTGATTGTCTTTTAATTCCATGTTTAAGGGTGACCTATGCTATATAATGTAAAGAAAATTCAATTTTAAACACCTAAGAAATTTGTTTTTCTTAGCCTTGCACCCAGTCATATTTGTTCTGAGCTTTCATTGTAATGAATAAAAAATTGAATTAGTTCAGTTTTTCTTCCAGAGCAAACTAACCCTAGGCACTGAGATACATTTCCTGCTGAACTTCTCTGAACCTTTGACACATTATAGGTGCAGTTTATATTGTGAGGATATTTTTAAATTATACAAAATGTAGCATAAAAGCCAGTAGTTGTTTTATTCATGGTGATGCTAATACAACTCTTTATATCCTATGAATCTGTAGGTACAATAAAACACAAAGGTAATGTCTGATTGAAATAAGTATGTCATGGTTAAATCCCATTGATTCAGATGGAGTTTAATTGTGATGCATCATATTATTAGGAATTCGTATATAGGTCACATTCTAGCACAAACTAGATTTAGCTACACTGTCAACTGAAAATGCTATGGTTCTTTCAGACCTTATAATTTGTAGCGCTATTTTTTGTTGTTTATAAAAAATTTGTTAGTAGTAGTAAAGAGCAAACTGTATATGACATTGCCTATACTTCATAATTATGGTAGATAACACTGACAGTGTTTGTACAGATATTCTGAAAAAGCTGATATTTAAGGTTGCCAGGTCCCCTTACTCTCCTGGCGGGAGACCTGGCACTTACCTGCAGATATCTCCTTGCACACACACTCGTGCTCCCGGCATGCACAATGATGTCATTTCCCGGAAGTGACATCATTGCGCAGGCCATGTGCTGCCCCGGGAGCCCTCCCACACTTCGCAGGGGCCTGAATTGGGCCACTGTGGAGCGTGAGAGCGCTGCTGCATTCCATAGCGGCCTGAATCGGGCCTGTTTCGGCTCCAGTCAGGCTGCTGTGGCACGCGGGAGCGCTGCCAGGTGGCACGAGGGGCCTTGGAGTGTGCCTGTGCTCTGCAGTGGGAGTGCGCTGTGCAGCCCAGGAGTGCACCCCCGAGAGATGCATTCCCCCTCTGCCAGCCAGGTAAGTGGGGGTGGAGGGTGGGAGCAGGGTATCCCCTGCCCCTAGCAAGGGACTGGCAACCCTACTGATATTGCCCACACATAGAGGGCATTCTCCTAGCCAAACATAAGCCATTTTAAAGCTCACAGATGTTGTACCTGCATAGTATGTGTGGGCATATAATGGTATGCTTATGTAGAAGTAATTATTCTACTTATAAGCTGCCTCAAGCAGGATGCTGATCAGGTGGCACAGAAATCTATTAAATAAATAAATAGTACTATGTAAAACAGTGGTCCCTATCATGGTGCCTCTGCGTCTCCAGGGAGCACCAGTTTGGAAACAACTGCCTCCATTATGGATCCTCCCAACATTTTGTAATTGGACCCAGTACCCCATGGCAGTTATTTTTTGTGGAACCCAATACCTGTTCTCGGAATTCCAAAAATGTCCTGTGGTTCAGCAAAGTTGGGAACCCCAATGTAATATAAAGTCTGATTAATAGTAATAAGATTATAAGATAATTTTCAAACTGGGGTTAAACTAACTGTAATGAGTGCTGCTCTAAGAGGGAACGTTTCACAGTATTGAGACTAGGGAAGAAATAAGGGATTCTGCCTAGGTGAGAAGAAGAGCAGAAAGGAGCTTGCACTATACTCTGGGTTTCCTAATTCTGATTAGGAGATCACCAAGGATACTTCTAAAAACTTAAGAGAAGCCATGTTGGATCAGGCCAGTGGCCCATCCAGTCCAACACTGTGTCACACAGTGGCCAAAACCCAGGTGTCCTTAGGAGGTCTGCCCATGGGGAAGGGACTCTAGAAGCCCTCCCACTCATTGCTCCCCCAAACACCAAGAATACAGAGCATCACTGTCCTAGACAGAGAGTTCCATCTATACCTTGTGGCTAATAGCTGCTGATGGACCTCTGCTCCATATGTTTATCCATGTGGGGTCCTTTGCCCATGAATTTTTTTAGTAAAGGAGCCCTCCTTTGATTTGTAGAAGACTCACAGTGAAATCCTAAGCAGAATTACTCCAGTCTAAGCCCACTGAAATCAGTGGGCTTAGGCTGGAGTAATTCTGCTCAGAATCTCACTGTTAGAGTACAATCCTAAGAGCTACAACCTTCTAAATTTGTTGGATTCAATTGATTTAGAAAAATGCAACTCTGTTTAAGATTTTGTCAGAAACGTGGTGTTTTGCACGTTTCTAATAGAATAGTCTTCATGTTAAATTAGGAGCTAAAACAAAGATTTAGTTGCTTGTCTTGAGTATTCCACTGCGTGCAGATTTGTCTATTTATATCAAAGCCATGGTGAAATAAAGAACTATTTTTAAGACCTATACTGTATGTGGCAAAGGTTAGTTGCTGCCATTCTATTTATAAATCTGTTAGCTTCTCAAACATATACTATACTTTTTCAAGAAAACTTTCTTAATTGAATATTGCATGAAGTGAATTATGTCTATAGTTGACCTAGTTAAAAGTTAAACGGCAATATAGTTTTAAATGTTTCACTAACAGGCAAATACTTTATTAAGCTATTTGTTTGTCATGTCATTATAAGATTCAGGTCCAGAAGTACCTTAAAGACCAACTAGATTTCCAGGGTATCAGCTTTCAGGAGTCAGAGCGCCTTTCTTCAGATATGAAGGGATCTGATAAAGGAAACTCTGACGCATGAAAGCTCATAGCTTGGAAATCTAGTTGGTCTTTAAGGTACTATTGGACCCAAATATTGCTCTTCTAGTGCAGATTTGAAACTATCATGTAATTACATAACTGTACACTATGCCAGCTAGGACCACATTTACAGGTTTACCTGCCTGAGGCAAAAGAAGGTACAAGAAAGACAGTCTTTTTCACATATAAGGCAAAACAGTTTGGAATGGACAAATTCTTGTGATGAAATTACACATTCTAAAAGTCAGTGATTCTTAAAGTGTCTATTGCAGGAGGAGTTGAAATGTGTCTTAAGCTGTTAAGCCACCAAGTTGGAAACATCTGATGCTTTGTGTCTCTTGTAATAGGGAAGCTGTTCAGTCCAATGCCTTTATATTAGTAGTCAGTTGAGCACTGTAGCACAGTGGTTAAGTGGTTGGGTTGCAAATCAGTATTCTGCTGGTTCAGATCCCACTGCTGCCTTGAGTAAGTCATTCCTCTGAGCCCCAGTTCCACCAGCAGTCTTGTGAGGATAATACCACTGACTTTGTTCACTGCTCTGATCGGGGCACTAATCTGTTTAGAAGAGTGGAATATAAGTACAGTTATTCTAATATAGCCTCTGATACATCTAACTTTAGTGGGGAAATCCCAAAAGTATCACTGATAGTCAGAAAACTTTCTTATCCCTTAGTGTTCACTGACTAGGGAATGTCAGAAAGGAGCTTAGTTATAGCATCTCGGTAATATTTGCTTTGTTTACAGATTTATGAGGAGATGTGTTTCTATAAGAAGAAAGTACAGCTGCTGATCCTTGATCAGGTCACCAAAGAGAGTAACAGCATCCCAAGGATGCTTCAGCCAACACTATGCCTTCTGACCTTCTTTCCATTTTATTCTCTAATCTTTTTTCAAACACTTTTTGTTCCATTAACTAGAAAGGTGTGATAATCTTCGAGCTCTGATGGAGATTAAATTTTAAATGCTAGAGAAAGATTCCTAGCTATCAAGAGATATATCCTGCCATTAGCAACTATGTTTAAAATATCAGCCAGACTTCTTGTTTGCCATCTGAGAAAAGCCTTCTGAAGGTGCCACCCTGCAGATGGATAGAATTGGCAGCTGCTTTTTCGTGCACATTCTCTGTATTGGCTCCTGTCTTGTGGAATGACCTGCCTGAAGTGGTCAGGAAGCCCCACACTTCTACCATTTTGTAGAAATGTTCAAATTCTGCAAAACTAATGTTCAAGAGGGTGTAGAGAGGCACTCACTTCCGTGGAAGGTCAAGGCTCACTCAGGCATGGCCTATGATCCTTCACTACCGTCAAGCTGCCTCTTAACCTCATCCATGCAGAAACATTCCTGTTCAGCATCTCAGAATAAAGCAACATGGCCCAAGTGCTGTGGAACTATAAGCTTATTGTTTGGGATGAGAGCACCATGGTGCACAAGGGGTGTTTTGAGGCACTGAGCATAACCCTAAAAGATGTCAGGGGCAATGAGAGATTGATGGGGGAATCACTGTGCTGCTGGCTGGAGACTTCTGGCAGACTCTGCCAGTAGTCCCAAGGGGAGCTTGAGCTGACGAGGTTACCGTGCGTGTCAGCGCGTCATATCTATGGCCTCTCATCAGGAAACTTTCACTAAGAAAGAACATGAGGGTCCACTTGAGAGGCGAGGGGTCTGCTGGGGAATTCTCTGAACTCCTACTAAAAATAGGTGACGGAGAGTATCCTGAGTCCAAGAAAAAGGTGACCATCCCTGCAGTCCTGGCCACAATAGAGATGACCCCAGCAGCCACAATATACCCTGATATCACCACTATCATGGAGAAGTCCATGGACTGGCTATGTAAGCATGCCATTCTGACCCCGAATAATGAAAAGGCTGCCATCATTAATGAAACGCAACTTAACTCCCTCGAACGGGCAGAAATGAAGTACAGATCTGTGGCCTCAGTGGTGCAAATGGATGACGCGGTCCACTAACCCGTGGAGTTCCTCAACATGCTCAACCCTCCTGGCTTCCCAGCCCACAAATTTCTCCTCAAAGTGGGGGCTCCAGTGATGCTGCTCCGGAACCTCAACCCACCCAAACTCTGCCATGGTACCAGACTGCGAGTGAAAGCCCTCCACAGGAACGTCATCAAGGCCACATTGTTCACCAGTAGTGCTCGGGGGGAGTCGGTGTTCATACCACACATACCACATGCAGGTCCCATACAGGCAAGATTTTTTCCACAGGAGATCGACTCCTGGTTGCTCCCAAATGTGCTAAGGGTGCTAGAAATCCCTCTAACATCTTCAGGGAAAGGGGAAACAGGTCCAGCCTTTCTCTAAGGTTCGGAGAGAGCTCTACCTAAGCTGGGAACCACTCAAAAGGGCATTCCCCTACCAGCAATGTTCCGTAGCTTGATGAAAGCACACTGGGAGAACCTGGCCAAACCATAGACAAATCAGTCTGTCTTCAACAAGTTTTATTCTCTAGTGTCAGAAGCAGTGGGAAAGATCAAGCTATCAACAGCAGATGACCTAGTCACTATCCTAGCAACTAACTCAGTTCTACCTATGGATACAGAGGGACTACCTAAGGACCCATCTGATAAGAAAATTGAACAAGCCTTGCGCAGAGACTTCGAGGCCTCGGCAGACTCTTTGAGAGCATCAGCTATGGGCTCCTTATTTGCCAGAGCAGCCTACACGTGGGCCTCAGACCTGGCAGTAGCCAGAAGTTAGGCACTAAAGGAATTTAAAGATCAGGTTAAAAAGATAGCTTTGGCTACAGCCGTTGCAGCACATGCCACCCTAGATGCCTTCCAGGTGTCTTCCAGAGCCATGGAGTTCAACGTCACAGCAAGATGCAACACTTGGCTGAAGAACTGGGATGTCAACCCAACCGCTTGGACCAATGTAGCATCTATACCCTTTACAGGAACCAAACTATTTGGAGAGGCCCTAGATAAGTACTTGATGGAGAATAAGGAGAAGAAAGAGGTCCTACCATCATACAGGAAAGAATTAAAAAGAGGCACAGCCTGCATTCCTTTCGGGACTCCAAGAGACCCCTACGTTCAAGAGTCTCCAGACCATTTGAAGGTCATTGGCAACCCAGGAACTGAACAGAGAATAGGTCCTTCACCTTTTGGAAAGGGCAGCAAACCAAAGGGCAGAAGAAAGGACATTCAGTATAACTACAACCAACACACAAAGATCATACAAATTGGGGGCCGCCTACAGAGTTATGTGACAATGTGGCATCAAACAATCACAAACAAATGGGTTCTAGACGCTGTATCTATGGGATACTCCCTGGAATTTGACTCCATGCCAGCAAAATGCTTTATTTAGCTCCCAAGAAACCCACTAAGACAAAAGCACCTGATGGAATAAAGGCAATAGAACCAGTTCCCTCACATTACGAACACAGAGGAGTTTATTCAGTGTTCTTCATTGTACCAAAGAAGAACGGGGATGTCAGAGCCATTCTGGATCTAAAATGGCTGAATCATTACATCAAGGCTCACAAGTTCAGGATAGAGACGATGAGGTCTATTGTAGGGGCCATCCAAAAAGGAGACTGACTACCTAGCCTCCATAGATCTATCGGAGCCCTCTTTATATATCCCCATAAAGGAAGCACATTGGAAATATTTCTGCTCCATGTAAAATGGAGAACACTACCAATAAAAGGCACTTCCCTTTGGACTAAAATCCTCTTCAGGGGTATCCACGAAGATGCTAGTGACACTACTCGCATTCTTGAGACTACAAGGGGTCTCCCTATTCCCTTAGTTGGATGACATCTTGATAAAGACTACATCCCTAACTGCCAGTCTGAAGGCAGTGAGACTAACGACAGAATACATGGAAACCCATGGATTCGTGATCAACAGGAAGAGCAGCCTGACACCAGTTCAGAAAATCACACACCAGGGGTCATAATAGACACTATGGCAGACAAAGTCTTCATATCACAGGAAAGACAAAAGAAGATCAGATCCATGTACAGGTACAGAGAAAAAGGAAGGTGAAATGTGACTAGCTCAACTTCGGGATGATGGTGTCATGCCAGGATATTTTAAAATGCTCAAGATTCCACACACAACCATTACAGAAATCCCTACTACCCTTCCAGTCGATCATAATGAACAAACGCCAAAGGAAGGTATTAATACCATCAACCTTCAAACAAGATCTGGAGTAGTGGATAGAAGGTGGAGAGACAGAATTTTAGTTACGAAGGCTCACACAGAGGCACATGGCTTGGAAATGAACTGCTGAGCCAAGGACGAACTCCTTCCCTCTGGGGTCGATTGAAACAACCGGCCCTGCTTTGGAGAAGAGGAGCTATTCCCAAACAGTGAGGACTGCCCCATTCCCAGACCACCAAGAAAGGAAGCTTCATGGCAAGTGATGATTTAAATCTTCCATTCTTTTAAACATCAAAAATCTGATACCTATCACATGATCTGATCATGACTTTTTGTGTTGGCTTACAGTTCTGTCATGGGTCACGCTCATTCTAAATGTTAAACCCTAGCCCACAATCTCTTAGGCAATTATCTTTTCCTATGGTACTCTTCTAAGGTGCAAGGGAATTCCTATTAAGGGTAGTACTGGGCTTGAAAGATGTGTACCTGAGAGTCCACAATCCAAGAAGCCCTCTTTCACCTAAAATCTCAACATCAGGTGAAGGCTAGTGGCTGCATACTAATCTCAGCTGCCAGAGGTGAACATCAAGGAATTGCTTGAATAACTGACTTGGGGTGTTTCTGTGGTTTTTTTTTTAAACTCAATATTTCCATAAATACCCTGGTGGAGCAGGAATGAAGGAACCAGCTCCTGTTCTCAGTTTCATTTTGGCATATTCCCAATTTTCAGTGTACACCCACTTCCCTATTATAGGGTGTGACAGAAATAATTAAACCAGTTTATTTGAAAGTAAGGCATAAATGCAATACTGGATTTTGAACTCATCAAACATATCATTGAAAGTGAGGCAGGATGTGAGGAGACTTTCAGCACCAAATTTTTGCTTGTATTTTCAAGCAACAAAAGGCCAATGATGTTTCCTTGGATAAAGGAGGCACATAGGCTTAAGTGGAATGGGAATTTATAAAGTTTCACTTATTAGTGCAGGGATAGGGTTCCAAAGAAGTGTTTGCATATTGCATATTGGTGTTGCCTAAATCTGAAAGTACAGAATAAATGTTTAAAAATACAATATTTCCTGTGGTCTCCTTTTTCATAAATATCTATACAATGTAAATATTATGCTTTATTTTGCTTAGTTGTGATGTGATTGATTTTTTAAATAAGTGAATCTTGTCTGTCCTCTAAAATTACACAGAGACAATGAACAGGCAGCACTGTCTAAATACTTTCAAATCTCAAGTTTAGTCTTATGGAGATGAATTATTTTATGAACAAAATTTGAATAATTGAACACAGAAATAAGGCTGTAGTTTTCAAAGTATCTATTGCTAGATTGGATGTCTGAAACAGAAAACAATATATGATCAAATAAAGTTCTGGGCACTTTATTGAAGGTGTTTGGAAATATTCTAGGAAGTTGGGTACTGTGCTATTCTCGGCTGTGACCTTAGCCAAAATGAATCTAAGATATCCCAGTTATTTAATACTACTTGGAAATTGAAAGCTGTATCCAGCTGTAAATGGTAAATGTTCATAGAGCAGTCTTTTAAATTTGATGGGGTTGCCCTAAGATGATATTTTCTGAACAATATGTGTAACAATACCAGTGCATCTAGGTACCGATTTATTGAAAAGGTATAGGGAAGGAGACAACAGATAATGTGTTGTCATATTTGATATTTGCTTTAAAAAATGATAGCCCAACTTTGGGTCTAGAAAAACTGAAGTAAAGTATATTTAGTAATGGGCAGCCCAATCCTAAGGCCTGGCCCAGTGTCTGCACCCGCACGTCAGTGAAAGTGGACTTTCACAGGAGAGCCATGCCAGCGCCTGAGTTTGGCGAGGTACGGCTGCCACCAAAAGCACCCGTTCACTATTCCCCTGACCACCCCACCTGCACCAGCCAATGGCTGCACCACTCCCCTGACAGCTGTGTGAGGGGTGAGCACTGGTGCAGCCAGTGGGGAGGCCGCGATCTCCGCTGCCCACCAATACCCCACGTCAGGGAGTAGGCAGGAAAGCTGTTGGAGAACGTGAGTTCTCTGTGGGATCACCACCACCCCGCCAGACACACAGGCTCCATCCAAGACCCACCCTGCTGCATGCTGTGACCTGGGCTGGGGGAAGGGGGGAGGGAAGCTGGCTAGGGGGAGTCTCCAAGGTGCAACTGGATATCTGCTCCTTTGGCGTGCAGACCTATTAACCAAACTGCCTCAAAGATGGGGAATTAATAAGCAGCAGGCTATTATTAAGGCATCAAGACCTATGCATACCAGCGTCAGTAATCCTGGATCATGCCAAATAAGAGAGGAGACTAATATTTCAATGAATCAGAGCCTTTACTTAATAACTCTTAAAGCATACAGAGTCTAAAACTCACACACATTCAATGCAAGGCTAGGAAATAAAAGGATGGAAGCATATAGAGACAGTTGAATTAGCAGGAGTGTCATTGTTGGGCAATACTCACTTGTCCATTGAGAAGCAGTGATCTTAGCAACGACGGCGAGGGGAGGTCTAACATAGTCCTGCACTACATTAGTTAGGATGGGCGGAATGGCATGCACTGGGGAGCATTGGCCTCTCAAATAGCCAATTCTCTGTCCTAGGGTACTACTATTGGAATGGTCTGTGCCCTGTTGATGGTTCTCAGTGTCAGAACTGTGGCTAGATAATGTCCTTACTCCAGACTACCTTCTGCAATCAGACAAAAGCCCGTTGTTTGTAAAAGTTTACTGAAGAAAGAATGCATTATAGTCCACGAGCCTGAATACAATATTCAGGATGGTACATGTGAATTGTTACCAATGACAGGCAAAGCATAAGGTACAAAGTAACAGATCTCAGCAGGCCCAACCTCCCCCCCCATAGTTCTCAGAGTTCTCAAAACAATCCCTTTGAAGCTTGGAAAGCGAAAGTCCTTCGAGGCTGGAACAGCGGTAGCCAAAACATTCCTCTTCTGGAGATAGCTGCATGGGAACGTCCTGGCACCTAGGAAGAAAGCACTCATACTACTGTAAGGATTAAAATGGAGTCTCTTTGGTAATAGCATACCTGAACATAGCATAACATATTCTGAACATGACATTCTGCCCCCTCTAAGATGCCCCTCCCCCAGGTCTATGGGGATAACGCTTATGGAATGCTCTGACAAGTCTAGGAGCATGTACATGGATAGAGTTCACCCACTCATCAAACCCAGAGTCAAAGTCCTTCCATCGGATGAGGTAAAAGAGCTGGTTTCGTTTTATTTTAGAGTCCAAAATTTGCTGCACTTCGTAATGGGTCTGATCATCAATTAAAGTTGGAATAGGAGGGGCACGGGTGTGCCATTGGTTTGCTGGAGGAGCTCGTTTCAGCAAGCTGACATGGAAAGTATCATGAACGTAGCGAAGATTTTTTGGCAAATTAGGGCAACAGTCACTTTGTTGATTACTTTACGAATAGGAAAAGGTCCTAAAAATTTCAGAGCTAATTTGCGGCTGGATTGGGCTACTTTCAGATTCTTTGTGGAAAGATAGACAAGATCACCAGGTTGTAAATCCCACTCAGCCGCACGGTGGCGGTCGGCGTATTTTTTGTAATCCTGTTTGGCTTTGTCAAGGTGTTTCTTAATTTGAGTCCATTGTTGAGCCGCTTCCCCCCACCATTCTGTGACGTCTTGGGATGCTGTAGTCGGAGGAGGGAGCGCATCAAACGGGAAGGGTTTGAAGTGAAAGCCATAGACGACTTTGAAAGGAATCTCCCCTGTGGAGGCGTGCACACTGTTATTGTAGGAGAATTCTGCCAGTGGGAGTAAATCGACCCAGTTGTCTTGCTGGAAATTAATATAACAGCGGAGGAATTGTTCTAGTATTTGATTAGTTTTTTCTGACTGTCCGTCGGTTTGCGGATGATGGCTTGAACTTAAACCTTGTTCAATACCCAGCATATGTAAAAGCTCCCGCCAGAAGTTGGCAACGAATTGTCCGCCGCGATCCGAAATCACCTTTGATGGAAAAGAATGTATTTTTACAATGTGCTTTAGAAAGATATCAGCTAGTTTTCTAGCAGAAGGTATAGTGGTGCAAGGTATAAAATGAGCTTGCTTGGAGAACAAATCCACTACGACTAAAATACAGTTGTGCCCCTTGGAGGGAGGTAAATCAGTAATGAAGTCCATAGATATTATTTCCCACGGCCTGCTTGGCGTTTCTAAAGGCTGCAGTAGTCCCGGTGGTTTGCCTTTGCGGGATTTGGCACTGAGACAAATGGGGCAAGACGCTACATATTGGGAAATGTCTTTGCGCATGCCCGGCCACCAAAATTAACATTGCACTAAATGAAGCGTTTTTAAGTACCCATAGTGCCCTGCCGTTGGGGCATCGTGACAGCGTTGTAAAACGTCTTTTCTTAAACTTTTGGGTACATAGAAGCGGTCTCGCCAAAGCCATTCCCCTTGATTGGATTGTTGCAGTTTGTCTTTGGGCACGCCCCCCCCTCTTTTTCCACTTCAGTTTTCAGTTTTTGTCTCCACCCCTGATTGGGTTGAGGGGGTTGGGTTGTGCGGCTGCGTGTGGTTACCACACCCCCTAATTGCGTAGGCAAAAAAACGGTGTCAGTTGTCTCCTCCCTTTTGCTTTTGTGTTGGGGCATGCGTGATAGAGCGTCGGCCAGAAAGTTAGTTTTGCCCGGTAGAAAGTTTAACGTGAAATTGAATTTGGAAAAGTATTCCGCCCACCGCAGTTGCTTAGCATTTAGCCTGCGGGTGCTGCGTAGGGCCTCTAAATTCTTATGGTCCGTCCAAACTTCGAAAGGATGTCGGGCTCCTTCTAACCAATGTCTCCAGGTAGTGAGAGCTGCTTTCACAGCAAAAGCCTCCTTTTCCCACACATTCCAGTTCCTTTCCGCTTCAGAAAACTTTCTGGAAAGGAAGGCACAGGGCTTGAGCTTCCCGTCCTCCCCCCGCTGCAATAGTATGCCTCCAATTGCGGTGTCGCTGGCGTCGACCTGCACTACAAAGGGGCGGTTGTCATCGGGGTGTTGTAGAATGGGTTCTGAAACAAACTGTGTTTTAAGGTGGTTGAATGCTGTTTGGCATTCTCGTGTCCAAGGCAATTTTGCACTTGGTTTTTTGGCTTGGTCTCCCTTGTCTTTGGTTTTTAACAGTTCGGTTAGAGGGAGTGTAATTTGAGCAAAGTTTGCAATGAATTCTCTATAGAAGTTGGCAAAGCCCAAAAAGGATTGCAATTCTTTGCGGGTAGCGGGGGTTTGCCAATTTTGTACCGCTTGTATTTTGCCTGGGTCCATTTTCAAGCCATCTTGAGAGATGCAGTAGCCTAAGTAAGTGAGTTCTGTTTTGTGGAACTCACATTTAGACAGCTTGATGGGCAGTTTGTTACACATTAGGGTGGTTAAGATTTTTTTCACGAGTTCCACGTGTTCCTCTTCAGTTTCCGAATAGATTAACACATCATCTAGGTACACCACCACGCCTTTGTATAGAAATTCATGTAGTACTTCATTGATCATGGACATGAAAACCGAGGGGGCCCCAGCCAGGCCAAATGGCATAACTAAGTACTCATACTGGCCAAGGGGCGTATTAAAAGCGGTTTTCCATTCGTCCCCTGCTTTGATACGAACATGGAAATAAGCATCTTTCAAGTCCAATTTCGTAAAGATCTTACCTTGAGCCACGACGTTGAGTAGATCTCTGATGAGCGGGATGGGATAGGCGTTACTGGAAGATACAGCGTTAAGTCCCCGAAAGTCCGTGCACAGTCTTAAGCCCCCGGCCTTTTTGACGAAGAGTACTGGCGCAGCATGCGGACTGTTGGCAGGTTGAATAAATCCTCTTTGAAGATTGGTGTCGATGAACTTGCGGAGTTCTTCCCTTTTGTTAGGGCTCATGGGATATAGGCGACCCTTGGGCAGGGAGGCACCTGGTAAAATTTCTACAGCACAGTCCGTCCTCCTATGAGGAGGTAAGGCGTTCGCTTCTTCTTCTGTGAAAGCTTGAGTGTAAGCTCTGTATTGCTTGGGTATTTGGTTGATTTCTTCCTGGGTGAGGAGAGCAGGCTCAGTAATGGTACGGTTGTTGCCCCAATTTTGGTTCCAACGATGACTTTTACAAGCCTCATGGGTGAATGTGATGCTTCCCTCTGCCCAGTTGATGTAGGGGTTGTGATCGCACAACCATCGGCTTCCCAGGATTAAGGGGTATTTAGCAGTGGCACTAATAACGAATGATCTTACTTCCCAATGTTGTCCCATGCCGGTTATGACCGGAGTGGTTTCGGTAGTGACTGGATTCATGTTAGTGCCATCCATTTGCTCAAAAATGACAGGAGTTTCCAATTCTTTCACCGGAAATACTAGTCCATTCACTAGGGCTGGTGCAATAATGTCTCTGGAGCAGCCCGAGTCTATTAGCGCTTGCACACGGATGTGCATTTTCCTGTCAGGATTCACTAAAGTTACTGGTATGAAGAGTATGGACCCTTGGGGTCTGTTCGAAATAGGAACTTACTGATGTTTGATCTGCCGTTTGGGTCCTTTTACGACAGATCCATTTCGTTTCCCGAGGTGGGACTCTCTGGATTCTCCTCCCCGGTTAGGGTTGTTGGATCGTATTCCATGACTTCTTCCAGCTCTAGTCCTCTTTCGGAAGGGTTTCTCCGGGGAGCTCCTCTACCTCTCGCTGTTCTGGGAGCTGGAGTTGGGTGCTGTGGCGCCGGGTAGGCTGTGGGGGCTGGGCGTCTTAGTTGGAGCGGAGGTCTTTGCACAGGCCGGTACGGGCATTGCACCGCAAAATGACCACTTTGGCCACACTGCAGGCACAACCCTTGTTGCCATCTAGCATCTCTCGCTCCGCGAGTAGCATATCCAGTCCCTCTGCCTCCTCTGACCAGAACTGAGGAGCGCCTTTGTCCCGTATGTTGTTGCTGTTCCACTAAACGAACTTCTAACATACGGTTTTCTACTTCACAAGTTAATTGGATCCAGCCTAGTAAAGTGGGAGGATTATCTTGCATTAGGGCTCTATCCAACAGTCTAGGGTTTAAGCCCTGCTTGAACAAAATTATCTTGGTCGATTCCTCACACCTTGGGCATTTAGCGGCTAGTTGTCGGAATTTTGTAACATAGTCTCTAGCCGACATACTGCCTTGCCTAATCGACTGTAATTCAGTCCGAGCTCTAGTTTCTTCTAGAGGGTCTTCATATTGGGCTCGGAGTGCATCCACCAGCCCTTGAAGAGTATTTAATTCGGGGGCCCCAATATCATAAAGTCCTACATACCAGTCGGCAGCTTTGCCTTGGAGTCTCGATCCAAGGTGTTCCATCTGGCTGGCCTCACTCCCGAAAAGATGTCCCCATCGATTAAAGAACTGCACCACTTGTACGAGAAAGAATCCCAGTTTAGACGGGTCTCCATCAAAGGTCGCTTCCAATTTCACCCAGCCCATGGGAAGTTCTTGCCTGGGAGCTGGCGCTGGCATCGGATAAATGTCGAGCGGGGCGAGTTGCAATGGAGGCTGCTGTGGGGCGGGCGGTGGTAGTAACGGAGGTTGTTGCTGTGTGGGTGGTGGAAGCAACGGAGGTTGCTGAGGCTGAGGTTGAGGTTGTCGCGGAGGAGGTCCCCCCGGAATCGGCTGCGGAGGGCCTCTGGGTAAGGGTTGTAGCGGAGCTGGCCGAAAAGGCGTTGGCTGAACCGGCGGCGTATTTCGAGGCGCCGGCAATCTGGGCGCTGGTAACAGAGGAGATGGAATTGGACCTTGGGGTGCCGATTGTAACGGGGATGGATGAGGAGACGTAGGCTGAAGAGGTACAGGAGTTCCTCCCGGGATCGGCTGATGTGGCGTTAGGGTCCCCCTTGGCCCCGGTGTTTGGAGTGGCTGGGGAGTGGTGCCTCTTCCAATCCCACTCATCCCCGGGATAAGTCGCGGCGTGTCCCCCCTCGGTAGGACTGGTGGCTCACTCCCTTGGGTTGTGGGTGGAGGCGCTACAGGGGACACGGGCCCCGTAGGACGTTCCGGTTCCCCACCTCCTCCGTCGGTTCCGTCATCATCTGGTGCGACCAGTTCCTCTGGGCAGGGGTCTTCTGGATAAGGGTCCTCTGGACAAGGTTCTTCCCCGGTATCAGGCTCTGGATCTCCAGTTTCCGGAGGCTGTTGCGGCCAGGGCTGGATTGGGCCCTCGGGACGGGGCACAAGGCTTTGTAAGGTAGACAAACTTTGGCTGATGTCTGGTAGACCAGCTGGCGGTTCTCGTCCACTGTCCCACACTACGAGTACGGATAGCAGGTGGACGGCGTGGGCTAAACTTTCTTCCATGCTTGCTAGTCTGGTCTCCAAGACTTGTACTCTATCTGGATTCTCCTCCTCCTGTTCAGTATAACCAGTAGCTTGCGAGGTGGGCACATATTCAGCATGTGGCCTCGGTTGACCAGGCAGGGTTTCTTCCATGCCTTGTTCTTGCAGCTAAGATCCCTTTCACCAGACCAGTGATTGCTGATATCCCAGAGTCAATTGCAATCGTTCTGCTTTGAAGCTGCACCCACTGGTGCTCACTTACGTCCTGTTGCCCCGACCTTTGAAGCTTGGAAAGCGAAAGTCCTTCGAGGCTGGAACAGCGGTAGCCAAAACATTCCTCTTCTGGAGATAGCTGCATGGGAATGTCCTGGCACCTGGGAAGAAACCAGTCATACTACTGAAAGGATTAAAATGGAGTCTCTTTGGTAATAACATACCTGAACATAGCATAACATATCTGAACATGACACTCAGGAAATTTAACAAAAGCAATTAATGTGTCACTTTAACAGGACACAAGATATCCGGGATGGATAATTTGGAATCCAACGTTTTCCTTAGTGACACCTCAAGAAAATGGGAGGGAGGGGGGAAAGAGCAGGAATGAAGCAAATTGAATTTATTTATGGTACTTGGTGACACTTCCACGGAGAAGTAGAGATGCAAATGGGACGCCATCTGCATTTTATTGCGATCAACTGTTTTGACAGTCAGAGGCGATTGTCTTATGTGTGATTCCCAGAGTTTGAGGTGCCTTCCTCCCGGTCCCCGCTTTGGGTATCTGCACAGCAAAGGTGCAACATATAAACAGTTCATGACAGCAGCACGGGCTGGCTATGACGTTCACAGGATAAATTTGTCCTTTTTAAAACTGCTTTCTAGAACATGGCTTCTCGTCTCTCTCTCTCTCTCTCTCTCTCTCTCTCTCTCTCTCTCTCTCTCTCTCTCTCTCTCTCTCTCTCTCTCTCTCATGCTGCTGGTCCTGGTTCCTGTAGGCATCCCAGCAGGGGCTGGCATCTTGGCAAGCAGGCTTCTTTATCTGGATGCAGTGTGGCCACTCCAGAGCGTTTGCAGAGAGGGTGGCTTGTGGGTGCTGATCGAGGGTTGCCCTGCCAGTCCCATGACATTCCCCTCTTATATATCATATTGGCCTTAGTACCAAGTTACGCACAGTCCATATATAAAGTCCATGCCCAGATTCTGGGAGGGGGGGGGAGGTTCCAGGCAACTGAGCTATACAAAGGCATGGAGCCACCTAGAGTCTCATTGGAGCCACCCTGCCTGGCCCAGCCCAGAGTCATAGACCAATCTCTTTGAAGTGTGGAACGGCATCCCTTCAGGGAAGTGGAGGGGGACTTCTGTCATCAAAAGGCAAGGAAACAGATGGAAGGTGGTGGTTGTTTAAAACGAATTTTATTGAACTGCAAAACGTGAAGAGGGTGTCTGGACAAATGGCATCTCAATCTCGCCTGGCCAGGAAGGGAGCAAAGCCAGCCTGCGCAGCAAACAGAGCCATGAAATCAATTCCTCGTGTGCTCACAGGAGCAAGTTTGAGATGTGGTGACCTGCCTGAAAGGGAAACAGACACGTGTGGCAAGGGTAATGGGCCAGCCTCTGATGTCCTGAGTGTCAAGGGCGGGGCAGTGGCAGCACCAGCTCCATTATCATGGTCACTGCCAGAAACTAGATGATGCATGTCCCTCCAGCGATAAAGTTTCCCTCGCATGCATCTGTGTAGTCTGCTCCCATACTGCTAGAAGCTCTGATCCTGTGAGGGAGAATCTAGGGGTTGTGTGGCTGCCATTGACATGGAGTTATGAGAGCGAGCAGCCAGTCACCCCCACCTGTAGCAGTGCTCCCTCCCCTGCCTGAGGGGGGAGCCTGACTGAGGATGTTTGCTGGGAGACAAGGTGTGGGCCCTTGGAATCCGCCCGCCCTGTGGATTCGGTTTCGTTTTCTCAGCCATGCCGGACGCTCCTCTCGGCTGGTCCGGGAGGAAACGACCGGGCACCCTGACCGGGCGGCTGATCCGCAAGGATTAGCCCCCAGGACTCCCAGGGAGGGAGCCAGGGTCCGGGACGCGGCGGGAAGAACTCCCCGAAATCAATGTGCAGATGTGCGCGGCGCCTCGAGTGCCACCGGGCAATGAGAAACGGCAAGTAAAAGAAACAGGCGGAAGCCTGTAAACAAGCGAATCCCTTCTGTTCTACAAGCGTTTGTGAAGGAGAGGTTGATCTGAAGAAGACTCGCTCTTCCCCTTCGTTGAGTTCCAGAATTTTGTTGGCGCCCCCCCCCCAAATGGCAGCAAAGAAGCAAAGTCCCGCTCTCGGTAAGTCAATCTCGGCTACCTTGCAGAAGGGGGAGTTGCTCGAAGAGTTGGTGCGCAGGGCGGTGGTGGAAGCTATAAAACCCTTTGTTGACAAGCTGAACGAAACTGATCAAAGGGTGGGCTTAATTGAAAGCGAGGTGAAAACCATTAAGGCAGCAGCGGGGGGGCAGAAAAGTCTGCTCTGGAAAGTGCGTCACTTGTGAAGGCTACAAAAAAGGAGCTGAAGTTGGTGGAGAACCAGCTGATCGGGCTACAGGTGGAACGAACGCAGACAATTTTGCGTCTCCAAAACGTGAAAGAGGAGGAAAATGAGGATCTGTGGGATTTGGTCTCGGAACTATTGGCGACACCCGCGAGGACGACTAAAGAAGAGGTTAAAAGCGCCATTTTGGAGGTCCGTCGGGCTTCTTCAAAATATGCAACAAAGCGACAGTTGCCTCGTGAGATCATTATTGACTTTTCATCTAAAAAGATTCGGGACACCATCCTATATAACTCATACAATGCGGATTTGGACTTTATGGGTTTGAAAGTCAAGATTTTGAAGGACGTTCCATTTCTAGTCCGGAAACGGCGTTTTAAATATAAAAAGTTTGCAGCTCTTCTGAGGGACCATGGAATAAAGTACAAATGGTTATTCCCGGAAGGAATATGGTTCAGATATAAAGATCAGGCCTATAAGATTTTATCAGAAGATCAACTAAAGGATTTTGAGAATAAAAACCCAGAACTCTGCTGCACCAAGAACGAAGAAAAGGAGGAGCCGGAGGGGGGGGGGAGGAGGAGGAGAGCATCGCAACAGCAGTTGCACAGAGAGAATTGCGTCCGGGACCTAGAAGGGGGAGGAAAGTTTAATCAGAATTTGAGATGTTTATTCTCTGTATGATTAACCACTCCATCATTATTCTATGGAGCTATTTTTGTATTATGACAGTATGAAGGGAAACATTGAAGTGTAGTGTTTAGTGTTTGTAGTTCATTCCCCCCCCTTTTCTTTTTCCACCTCCCTTTGTCCCTTCCCTCTCCCCTTTCCTTGTGATAGTCTGGTGTAGTGTTTTGTAGTTATGAAAAATAAAAAAATTTATTAAAAAAAAAAAGAATCCGCCCGCCCTGTAACAGCTGTGCCAGGTGTGGCTCATTAAGCACCTGCTTCCTTGGCAGGCATGGGCCGCACCGACTTACAGGCAGAGGCTGCTGTTTGGGAGGGCGTGGGAGAGGGGAGGTGGGAGGCTGGTGTGACCAAGCAAGCCGGGTTGGTGGCCACTCCAGCTCCTTCTTACCCGTTAGAGCATCCTTGCCTTTCCCCAAGCCAGGATTCAGGGGCAGGTAAAACTGCAAAGTAACTCAGGTGGTGGTGATCAGTCAGACAGTCTGAACTTAGCTCTCCTCCCTGGGTGAGTGCAAGGTTCAACCATTTTTCATGAAGTTCCCACAGCAAACTCTTCCCCCTTCACCATGTTCACTCTCTCCTGCCTCGCGCTGTAAGACCCCGCGGGTGGAGGCAGCTGGGCACAACCTCTGGCCGCCCTCCCCCACTTGCCTGAGTTCATGGGCGTCCTGGCCTGATTTTTGTAGGGCACCCAGGGAGCTGATTGGGCGTGCGGAGGGGGGCATGGCTGCTATGCAGCCAAACACTGATTGATCCCAGCAGTAGTTGACATCCTGTGTTCCGCTGAATGGCTTGGGCGGGGCTGGGCAAGTGAGTTTACCCCATACAGTGGGCACCAATGGACTATGCCACCATTTTTCACTGCATAAGTTATCACTGTTGCAGTGGGCGTGCCTGGGCCTGGAGCGGCTTTGGGAGCTGACTAAGTTGCGCCTGCCCCCAGTCCACCCCCCCGGCGCCGGCATGGGGACTTACACCTCACTCACGCCTCCGGCCGGCCACCTGTCCTGGCTGCTGCTGCCAGTCTGCAGTGGGGGTGAACCTCACCCAGCTGCCAGTGGAAGGGGGGGGGGTTATGCTCATGTAAGTGCAAGTTACAACAACTTAAACCTTGGTTCATTCCCTTAGTGCTTCAACCTGCTCCTTTCTGCAGTAAATATGGGATATGTTTACATTGTTACAGGTTTGGGATTTTTTGGAAGTTAAAGGACTATTGAATGGAATGGGCCAAATATTCTAGGTTTTGCTATAGTATAAAGATGTAAACAGATCATCTTATTTCATCTTGAGAGCCATGGCTCAGTGGTTGAGTAACTGCTTTCGTACGGAAAGTCTTTAACATCTCTTTTTAAAAGGATCAGGTAACAGGTGATGTAGAAGACCGCTGCCTGGGGTCCTAGAGTTGCTGCTAGTCAGAGTAGACCATAACGATCTCAACAGACCAAGGGTCTAACTCAGTATAAGGCAACTTCATGTGTTCAACTCTTTTCAGTGATCTTATTGTTCTTAAAAATATGTGGTATATCATACCTTCTGCAAAAAGTATATCTTTCCTCAGCAAGGAATGTTTATAAGAGAAAAAATTTAGAAGTTTTCTAACTTAGAGTTAGTTCAGGAAACTTAGAGTAGTTCAGGAAATTCTACGAAGGAAAACTATGGAAAAAAGCCTTGAACAGTGTTTCATTGCTGAAACAGTGTTTCATTGCCCAGAGTGGCCTAGTGGCTGTTGGGTTCTTAGGGCCTATGTGTTAAAATTTGTAATGTCAGCCACTTTGGGCCCTATCTTATACCTATCTTATACTTTAAATAAATAAAATCTGCAAAAAAATGCTTTATACATTCTTCAAGGCAAAATATGACTTTCAAAAGTGGGTACTGGAACTAGCTTTATTTTAATTATACAAGATACTCTTTCATCTTAGACCTCTGCTTTCATAGAGTTTTTGAAGGCAGTTCTGTTTCTTAAAATGAACCCAGATCTCTATCTGTTCAGTCTGCTGCTGGGAGAAATTACTCTAGCTGAAAAATTCTGGCTATTCTTTGCATTTGGAAAGGCATTTAAGAAACCCTTGTCTAAAGGGACTGCTTCATTCAAAGATTAATCCTCAGTAGTTTCAGGCTTCATGTCGTTGGTATATTGTTCCCCATTTGCTTTCCTGGACATTTGTCTTTTTTCTTTTGATGGTCTGGAAATCAGATGAAAAACAGCAACAGAACAGAATATCTGTCAAACATACAAAGTTCATCTGGAGAAAGCAAAGGAAAACTGCTGTTGTAGTATAAAGATATGGTATCAACTAGAAGCTTGGAATACTGATAAGTAATGTATTCAGCTGCTACTCTCTTAGAAAAATTGCTTAGGCTTCATTAAAACACGCCTTTTTGCCTTTAATTTAGTCATAACTTTTTGGGAACTCTTACTGAAGTTCTGTCAGCATTTCAGGACATTTGCTTGTAGGATATTTGCTCTCCTCTACATGAGTAGTGTAGTGTTATTTCATAATGTTAACATTTTTAAAATAATTAAAAATATGGGTCCCAGGAGTACGGAGAATTCAGACATTGTGTCTGGAGGTTTAAACTTTACTTGCTTATCTAGAAGAACCTTGTACACAGTGATTAGTTTTGTTAGTCGGTGCCTGCTCAGTTTTAACTGGGCAGAGGACAGTATCATGCTGCAAGTAGTGAAGAAGATAAAATGGAGAGGGGAAAGTTTTGTATGCATCGTTCACGAGCATTTATCAGTGTTTTAAAGTTTCCCAGAAGTTAGATTTTAACTCTTAAGTAATGTGTTCCCCTCTGAATATACAATGAATTCTTCAACCAGAAACTTGTTACCTTGGAAACAAAAATATAAACCAAAATCTTGGCAGCCTCTCTGATTTTCATTTTACAGTTCAAGTTGCTAGATAGGAAATTGATGGAAGTATACAAAAGTCAAAGAAGAAAGCATTTTGTTTATTGCATGAGTTTCTCCCTAGAACTTCATCCTCATTTAAACAAATGTCAGGTTTCCTCTTATACATTGTTATAGTGTACAGCCAATTAACTTCCTTGGTCAATGCATTGTGAGTATGCCCTAGCAATGGTCTCTTGAGGCATGGAGACTGTTTTTCCGAATGTTTTCCCATCAGTTGAAGCATCAAAACTGGCCAGAACTTGAAGTGGAATACTAAATTGTACTAACAGAAGAATTTTCTTTTGAGCTCTCAGGGAAGGGGGTGTCTTTCATCACCATGTTGGAGTACTGTTGGGTAGCATGGGATTTTCTTCCAAGTGTGCTTGGCTGTTGGCATGGTACAAGACAGAAAGTCTTCTGAACTGTTTTGCCTGCTCAATGCTCATGATTAGAATCAAGGGATATTTCTAGATATCCCTTTGCTAAATATGACCATTGAAACATTGCAACCTTTTCTTCACACTTGGGATTAAAAAGCAAGAATTCTAGGGCAAATGACACCTCAGTTACTAAGGAAATGTATTGTTATTGGTTACAAGTATTGTTATTTTACATGGTGAATTGCCCTTGGATTGAGAAATGTAGAATATTTGGAACCTGTAATTGCCCTGTAATTGAAGCTCATAGCCACCTGGTAGAGAAGATTGTGATTGAGCAGGTGCTACAGATTGCTTCTGCCCTGGACAGGGCATGAATCAATAGAGTAAGCCATTCCCTGAGTACTTTGAGCACCAATTAAGAGTGGAATGGACCATGCCATTGGCATGCACTTTCCTAATATTCTTTAAAAGTTCATATACTGCCTAACTTTGCTAATGAGTTATTGTGGGTGCCAATCATCTACGCCCCTGTAGCAGCCCTGCAATCTCAAGGTTTGCTCTTGGAAGATGGTCAGGGTACGATAAAGGACAGTCTAGACAAGAAAAGCGAAGCAGCTCTAAAGAGAGCTCATGAAGCAATGGCCATGGCAATCAAGGTTCAGCCATAGCCTCAACAGTTTCAAGAACCTCGGTCGTATGGGTCCAGAGGATGATCCAACTTCTCCCAGGGCACAACAAACACCTTCTGGAAGGGTCTAATAGAATACTGAAAGCCAGTACATGTACATCAGACGCCACCCTCGATACTCTCTCTTTTTCCTCCAGGGCAATGGCTTCTACTGCAGTGGTACGACGCCTCTTGTGGCTCAAGGCCTGGCCAGCAGACGTTCAATCCAAGATGATTCTGATGTCTACCCTTACCAGGGTGGAAAACTCTTTGGAGGCCATCTAGAAAAGATCTTGGGGGAAACGAAAGATAAAAAGAAAGCCCTTCCACGGTCACTAAAGATACAGATCGTTTGGATTTCAGCCCTTCAGGTCACACCACATGCTGCCAGGAAACTTGCCAGGACGCAAAATGATCATGGACCTTCCCTTGCTCACAGCCCTGCAAAGGAAACTTCCAGGCAAGGCCCCACAAGCAACTAGGAAGTCGCGGTTACAGGCAAGACTCAGAGGACAAAGGGCAGAAGCCCTGACTCAGGACGCTCCAGTGAGAGGGAAGCTGATTCCCTTCTGACAAGCATGGTTGGAATCCAAGGCGGACACCTGGGCCATGGAAGTTGTCTCTACTGGTTACTCGAGTGATTCCTAATATCCCCACTCAAAAAGGATCCGGACAGACGAGCAATTACCATCAAGGCCCATTCAGCATCTGTTAGATACCCAAGCAGTCGAACTAGTACCTCACAGTGAGTGAGGAAAGGGTGTATACTCAATCTTCTTCACGGTTCCCAAGAGGAACGGAGATTGGAGATCCATACTAGATCTAAAGTATGTGAACTGCTTCATCAAGCTTCGTTACTTCAGGATGGAGACTCTTTGGTCTATTGCAGAGGCCCTGCAACAGGGAGAATTCCTGACCTCTATAGACTTGACGAGGCATACCTGCATGTACCCATTGCTCCAACCTTTTGGCAGTTCATAAGGTTCTGCATAGAGAACATACACCTGCAGTTTCAGGTGATGCCCTTTGGACTGGCTACGGCTCCAAGGGTTTTTACAAAGCTCCTCATCGTCCCTATAGTCAGACTCCAGGAGATGGGTCACCTTCACCCATATTTCGACGATATATTAATAAGGCCGAGTTCAAGAGAGGCATCTCTCAGAGACACTCTGGTCGCAAGCCTGGAGAGACATGGCTTCCTGATAATTTGGTCCAAGTGCTGTTTACAACCCTCACAGAACCTAGAACACCAGGGTCTAGTAATAAACACACAGGTGGGACTATTTACCCTCCCCAAGGAAAAGATCATCAAAACCAAACGTATCACATCTAGCATTCTCAAATAACTGTCTTCTCTGCTCGCGGAGCTATCCAAGCTTCTGGGTCTCCTTGTAGCGGACTCAGAGTCGATTTATTGGGAATGCTTCCACACTAGACCACTACCAGTTTCCACACTGAGACCGTACCAGTTTCAGATAGCACAGAGGAAAGTCATCAAAGTGCAGGTACCACGAGCTCTCAAGGACAGTCTGAGATAGTGGACTGTCGACGCCAATCTCCAACAAGGCAAGAATTTCCTTTTGCCACGCTTTATCCAAATATTCACGGATGCCAGTCTGGTTGGCTGGGGAGCCACAATGAATGGCTCACCCCTGCAGAATTGCTGGTCAGAAGCGGAGAAAGTTCTGCCTATCAAAGTCCTGGAAATTAGGCCATCTACCTGGCCTTAATCCACTTCAGTGACTGGATATATCACAATCATGTTCTGATCCGCACAGACAATGTGGCTGCAAAAACTTAATCAACAAACAAGGGGGAACCAGATCCTCATGTCTACAGAGGAAAGTGAACAGAATCATCAGTTGGGTGGAGGTCAATTTCCTGTCGATTCAAGCAGAACACATCAAGGGAATACTCAGCCGACTGGCTGAGTTGGGAGTCCCTCCATCCAGGAGAATACTCTCTCAACAGAGAGAATACTCTTTCATATCAGCACACTTCGGAAAACTTGTAGTGGACCTGTTTGTTTCACATCTGAACCGTCAAGTTCCAAGGTTCTTTTCCAGGTACTTTCATCCAGCAGCAGAGGGCCCAGACGCTCTGACCTCTCCATGGCCGGAGGGGTTGCTGTATGCGTTTCCTCCTCTTCCAGTACTTCCAAGGCTTTTAAGGAAGATACGAGAGTGAGTGTAATCCTGATTGCTCCATACTGGCCAAGGAGACCTTGGTTCTCGACCTTACTGCTTCTATCAGACGTGCCTCCACTTCAACTGCCAATACAACCGGATCTCCTACAACAGGATCCGATTTGGCACCCGCACCCAGAGTGGTGGCCTCTGACAGGATGGAAATTGGACGGGAGTTCCTCCATTGAGAAGGCTATCTGCCAGAGATCGTGAATACTCTACTGGCTTCTAGAAAAAAGTCTACCGTCAGAATATACAATTCAACCTGGAAAGCCTTCACTCGGTGGTGCAGACGTAAGAAGATAGATCCCCTGAAGCCTTCCTTAAAAAGCATACTGGGCTTCTTGCAAGAAGGTCTGAATTAGGGGCTTAAAACAAGCTACTTTAAAAAAGCAAGTTGCAGCTATCAGCACAGTCATCCCCATGGTGGGAAAGGTACCCCTTGCCTCTCATCCACATGTCCGGAGGTTTCTCCGTGGGGCAACCATACTGAACCCACCGACAGTACACTGCTTTCCCACCTGGCATTTGCATGTGGTTCTGTCAGCTCTTACTAGGACCCCCTTTGAACCGGTGAAAGACATTTTGCTAAAATGGCTGAAATTGACGACTATCTTCTTAGTAGCTATAACATCAGCTCGCTGCATCTCGAAGTTGCGCACACTATCCATATGACCAGATCTGTGCATATTTCACAGAGATAAGGTGGTTTTGCAGACAGATTGACATTTCTACCCAAGGCATATTCAAGGTTGCATTGATCGCAAGAAATTAATCTACCTTCATTCTGTCCAGATCCAAAACACCCAAGAGAACGAGACTGGCACAACTTAGATGTGTGGAGGACTCTTAAGACATACATTATTCAAACCGAACCAATACATCAGACAGACTCTTTTCATCAATGTTTCCCAACCAAAATTAGGTCAACACATGTCATCATCAGCAATTGCTTATAGCATCAAGTCTTGCATCAAGGAAGCATATAAAGCCCTCAAACTGGAAATCCCAACCAGAATCATGGCACATTCAGCCAGAAGTGCGGCCACCAACACTGCGCTACGAAGTAATGCCTCCATTGAAGACATAAGCAACGCGGCCACCTGGTCCTCACTATCTACCTTTGTTAGGCACTATCATCTTCATACATACTCATCAGCAGACGCAGCATTTGGCAGGAGAGTGCTATAGCATGTGTTAGAAGACAAAGATCTCATCCCACCCAGAGATTAGCAAACTGCTTTGGGGAGCACTCAAGATGGGCTCCCCCTCACTTTAGTATGCTCCAAATCTTTACGGAGCATACCGAAGTGAGCTAAATACCAGAAGTGGCTTCGGGATTCTGGTAATTCCAGTTTTTTTTCCTGCTTCAAGTAAACTCAAAGTGGAAAACCTTAATTTTGGGGGGGGGGGTCCACACCCCTAGCGACGCCTTAAATCCTGGGTCAGACCTTCAGCTCACCAGTAGCACTTTTGTCTTCATGCGATTAAGCTTTATTTTATTAGTCTGCATCCACTACAAGTCAGTCTCCAGTCACTCGTTCAGGGTTTCTACAGCCTTGGCAGATCTCTTTTAGACACCAGGATAGGAAGAGTTTACTACCCCTCAGAACAAAAAAGTATCATAGGGTTTCTGGAGTCTCCTCTCTTCTTAGGGGATCTTCCATTTCATAAATATGCCCATTGGGCTGCATAGCTCCACTGCCACATTTCAGTTGCTGATAGATGTTAGAACATGCCAGTTGTTTATGAGGGTCTGTACTGACAAAAGCTGGACCTGGCCAGACTATTTTGGCCATCCATTAAGGCTTAAATATTTGGGGTTTGCAATAGGCAGTGATTCTCAGCCTTTCATATCTTACAACCCACCAATCGGTCTATCAAAAAATCTTGGTCCCATAATGACAAAAAAGGACATGTGTTTAACAGGCATTCTGTTATTTTATCTTGTGTAGTAAGTTTTAAGGAAATAAAAATTGCTCTAGTGGTATTGGGAATAAATTTTATTGATATTGCTTTAAAACAAACAAAAATAATATTTCTGTTAACAGTTGAAAATTGTTATAAAACTACTTTAGATAAATTTTACTGCTGTGATAAAACACGAAGCAAAACACTTGGTGATGCAATGCAGATGACTGGTAGTTCCAATAAAAAAGAAAAAAGTGATTGTACTTCTACCACACATGGAAGTCCTACATATCCAGAAGTTGGCGGCACTGCAAACCATGGTCTGACCAAAGTTGGTTTTGGAACTATCCAGGTACTGCCATTGATTCCTCATGTATTTTGCTACATTGTCAGACCACCAGATAGATATGCTGAAGAAAACTCAACTAAACCCAGTACAGTGGGCACTCTGCTTCAGCGACGGTTCCCAATAGGTGATGTGGGCATTTACAACAGTCACCTCATCCTCCAGACTTGAAGAGTCCTTCTTTGTTGCAAACATGTAACTTGGGGATTGATCTGTAGGCAGTTTTATCCCAAGAGTGTAGAGAGGTCAAATGAGCCCAGGAAATGGAATATTTGACCTCAGAAAAAGAAGCATTGGCCATATGGTGAACTGTGGGGGCCCTATAATATTTTCTGGTCAGTAATCCACTTATGTTAGTGACTAACCACATCCCCCTAAAATGAATGCAATCAGTGAAAAATTGGATGTTATGAATATCAGCACCAATTCCTTCATCTAACTTTCCAACCCCCCTCACTCCCCATTAGATTTACACCTATTCCTATTGAATGTATGCTTCTGGTTTAATGCATCTTGCTTAATCAAACTCTTCTAGGCTTGTATTGCAATTTTAATATAAATAAGGTTACTGTATTAAGAATTGCATCCATAGAGATCTCTTCATTTGGTGCAGTGGCCAGTACTATACATAACCCTTAAGATTCTACAGACCATATAGTCCTATTAATATCTGATTTGGGGTATACTGAGGGAACTGTTCTTTTTTGTTTCCTTCACTGTCCTCTGATATATATTTAACCATTCTCTGGTGATTGTGCCATTTTTAGACTTGCAGAGCAAGCAAGGTGATACCTCATTTAATCTTTGCCAGTTAATCTTTAAAGTGCTGTAACGGACCTTTTAAGTTAGAGAACACTTCTTCAAATATATTTCATTCAAGCAGTTTTTTAAAAAGAGAGAGAGAATAGGCTAATATTAATTGAGTTAAAACTGCATCTTTTTGAAAGCCAGTTAGCAGAAAGTTTTAAACAACAGCTGTAACACAACAGAACCTTGTTACATGATACATTTTACATTAGCTAGAACAAGGAAATAATCAGTTTTGAGGCTCTGTAAATACCACTGTAAGAAACCACTTGTATGTCCTGTTACTGATAGTTAATAAAAACAGGAACCAAATGGCACCCTAGAAACAAACAGAATTTATTCCAGGTTTTGTGAATCAGAACTCAGTCAGATGCATGAAGTGTACATCCATTAGGCTGAGGCTTTATATTAACAAAGGAAAGCAGTGGTGGTGGTGATGTTTTTTAATAGTCTGCAAGATGAAGCATTGAAGAATAATGCAGTTTGAAAGAAATGGAGGAAAACTACGGCATACACAGAAACCTCTCTCCATGGAGTGATACAGTGAATTGACCTAACAAAAGTAGTAGTATGTATTGGAGCAGGAAATTTTGGAACATTATCAGGCTTAATCATGTGTAAAGATTCTTCTTGTATTGTCTGTTGGTTTTGCCTGTAAAATTTTATCTGGCAGTCCTGGAACAGACACATTTTTTTTCTGTTGCTGAACAGCATAAAAAGTGTGCAGGAGAAATTTCAGTACAGTGGCCAGCTGCTCCTTAAGCCAGTGCCATGTTCATTTTATGACAAATAGGTACTTTTTTGCATCTCTGTACTAGTTTGGTATGTTTATTAGTCTGCAAAGAGATGGATGGGCAGGCAGAAAATTCAAAAAGTGTAATGTGACAAAGCTGGAAGTTAATTGGAATGATAAAACATAGTTACCTCACCCATATATGTTGGGTGTGTACAATATAGAACATCCTCCTTGCATTTCACAACCACCAACCCTATGTTTAGCCTGTATCTTTATTCATTCCAAAGGAAGCATAATAGTGTTTTGCCTCTATATCAGGGAAATATAACTGCTGCTCTGTGATGAACTAAGAGAGGCCTGTAGGAGATTTTCTCATTTACCAGACTGTTTTATTCTTGGTTATTACAGAGATTATTTGACAGATTGGTTCCAGGGCAGAAAGTCATATTTTCAAGATCAGGAGTAAACTGCATATTTGTACTGAAAATTTGTCTTTGTAGCTAGAGAAAGCCGCACCCTGCTTCAGTTGGCTCTGTTTCCAATTAATTACTCATATGCTCAATGGAATGCTCAAGTTTAAAATACAGGATGGAAAGAGATCATCTAAAGGGTACAGTTTTGTAGCAAACCTCTTTTTTTCCTTTTTTTATTAAAGCATTTTATTGAAAAGCAACCCTCTTTCAAAAAGTGAACATTTATACCCTTATATACAAGATGAAAAAATTGTAAATTTAAAGATTTAGCTTGAAATATGCTGCTACTTTTTAATGATGTTTACCGCTATTCCAAAGGCTTTTAACACATATTTGTATTAGGTTTTACTTTTTCATGTATAGCTAAGAACATAAGAAGAGCTCTGCTGTATCAGACCAGTGGTACATCTAGTCCAGTATCCTGTCTCATATAGTTGCCAACCAGTTGCTCTGGAGGGCCAAAAGGGCATAGAGGCCAAGTCCTCCCAGCACTCATATTCAGAGGTTTAATGCTTCTGAGTGTGAAGATTCCTTTTAGGTCACCATGGCTAGTAGCCACTGATATACCTATTTGTCCATGAATCTGTCTAATCCCTTTTTAAAGCCATCTATGCCTGTGGCCATCACTGCATCCTCTGGAAGCAAATTCTACGTTTTAATTACTTGTGTAAAGAATTATTTCCTTTTCTCCATTCTGAAACTACTGCCCATCAGTTTCAATGGAGCCATCAAGTTCTAGTATTTTCAGAGGAGAAAAAGTTATCTGTTCACTCTTTACCACATTGCATAATTTTCTAACCTCTATAATATCTTCCCTTTGTCATCTCTTTTCTAAACTAGGAAGTCCTAGATGCTTCAGCTTTTCCTCATAGGAAAAGTATTCCAACCCTCTAGTCTTCTACTAACCTATATATGTAACTTACAACTAAAATCATAGTACCAGAAGACTAGAGAGTGGCAAATTTAATACCAATTTTTAAAAGGGGGTAGAGAGAGAAAGCAGGAAATTATAGGCTAGTTAGCCTAACTTCTTTCTCAAGCCTAACAAATGACGGGCACCATCGGATATGTAATCCAGAAATTACAAACAAATTCCGGTGTACAGGAACTACAAGGTTCCACAATCTCTTAAGAAACTTTTTGTATATTTTCAAGTATTTTTAGAGTGCTGATATTGTGCATACAATAAACAATACAAATAAACAGTCAATGTGCAAACCAATCCAACTGGTAAAGTTCAACCATATACATATAAGTCCAACTGGTAAAGTTCAGCAATCCATGAGCAATGCAGTCAACACATGAGGATGAAATTCCCAGTATATTGCACAAATGCCAAGGTAGTGACCTCCAAATCCAAAGATCCAGTGATGGTGCTGTAGCTGAGTATTTCTTCAGCCTACGGCTCCGTCGATTGGTTATCGCAGAACAAAAAATTTCAAAGACTTTTTAGTACAATCAGAATATAAGGGTGCTGCCCCTTTAAGAGCCACTCCAATAGGACATTTTCTAAGTGGAGACTATAATACTTGCCAATTCATGGTTAAACTATCTGAGATAATTGACCCAATTATGGGGAGACCTCTATCTTCAAAGTCTTCTTCTACTTGCAAGACTTCCCATGTAGTGTATATCATACAGTGTAGTTGTCCTTTGATTTAAGTGGGTAGTACAACTCAGTCATTAAAGATAAGGGTGCAGGAACATTTTTCTCTTATTAGAAATAAAACTTTAGAAGCACCAGTGGTAGAGCACTTTCTACAGAAGCATAGCTCAGTTAACAAGCTCAAGATATCAGTAGTGGGAGTACTAGATACATCGAAATAAACTGACCATGAGAAACGCTTTTTACAATTAGAAACACATTGGATTTATCGACTCAGTAGCTTACACCCTAAGGGACTGAACAATGAAATGGATCTGTCTTCCTATTTGTGATGTCACCTATACTATACTATACTATACTATACTATACTATACTATACTATACTATACTATACTATACTATACTATACTATACTATACTATACTATACTATACTATACTATACTATACTATACTGTAATTGTAATTGTAATTGTAATTGTAATTGTAATTGTAATTATATTTGTCATTACTGTACATTTGGTTGTGTACTGTATCTTTAAATGTAAATAGATATAAATGGTAACCGGATCTGTTCTCTTCACGGCATTGTTTTGTCTGTATTGACCAACTGAGACATGAGCTTGTGAAAACTTTGTGACCAGTGAGTATTGGAATTTTGTATTTTTAATATTTATATAATTGGTAATTTTTGTCATTTTTAAAAATTAGTTGTACAAATCTCTTTACAGTCCAGTAGATATTATTGCCTATGAGGTTGTTATTATGAAACGGGTATTGGAAATTTACTGGCTGAAACCCGTAGGCTGAAGAAATGCTCAGCTACAGCACCATCACTGGATCTTTGGATCTGGAGGTCACTACCTTGGCATTTGTGCAATATACTGGGAATTTCATCCTCATGTGTTGACTGCATTGCTCATGGATTGCTGAACTTTACCAGTTGGAGTTATATGTATATGGTTGAACTTTACCAGTTGGATTGGTTTGCACATTGACTGTTTATTTGTATTGTTTATTGTATGCACAATATCAGCACTTTGCACTTTAAAAATACTTAAAAATATACAAAAAGTTTCTTAAGAGATTGTGGAACCTTGTAGTTCCTGTACACCGGAATTTGTTTGTAATTTCTGTCTCAGGCTAATTAGTGGAAAGTGTAATCAAAGATAGAATTATTAGGCACACAGAGGAACAAAGCCTCCTAAGGGAAAATCGGCATGACTTCTACAACAGGAAGTCCTGCCTCACCAACTTTTTGAAATTTATCTACATGTAGATAAGGGTGACCTAGTAGATATACTTACACTTTCAAAAGGCTTTTGATAAGGTACCTCCTGGAGTCATGGGATGAGAATGGGTCGTTTTATGCATTAAAAATTGGTTAAACAGGAAGCAAAGAGCAGAAATACAATGGAGGGAAGTAAGCAGTGGAGTCCTACAAGGATAGGTATTAGGGCTGGTGTTATTTAATTTGTTCATAAATGATCTGGAACTGGGGGGAGAGGGTGATCAGTGTAATAGTCAAGTTTGCAGATGACATGAAATTACTCAGGATGATGAAAAAAAGTCCAACTGTGAAGTGCTCCAGGAGAATCTCCACAAAGTGGGTGAATGGGCAATAATATGACAAATGAAGTTTAATGTAGGTAAGTATAATGTGCTGCACATTGGAACAAAAAAATCCCAACTTCAGGTATATGCTATTGAGGTCTGAACTTGAAGGGTGTTTGGAAACTACAGCTAGTGCAGAATGCTGTGGCTAGACTGCTGGTTCGGGCCAGCTATCAGGAGAATATGACCCTGATCTTACCACAATTGTACTGGCTACCAATCTACTCCCAAGCACAATTCAAGGTGTTTGTTTTGGCCTTTAAAGGACTACACGGGAATCAGGAGGACCTCCTGACTGTCCCATCAGCTAGAGAAGCTGACCTGGCAGGTACACAAAAGAGGGCCTTTTTGGTGGCAGCCCCACAATTATGGAACAGCACTCCCAGGAGGTGCACTTGGCCCCTTCACTGCTGATATTCAAGAGGCAACTGAAGATGTTTTTATTTAGGACTGCTTTTAATTAACTTGTGTTTATGTTCCTTGGCAATCCTATTATTCTTTAAGCTGCCCTGAGTTCCTGCAAAGTAGAAGGGTAGCCAATAAATGTTTTAAATAAATAAAGTGGCCAGTATTATAATGCTCCTGTATAGATCAATGGTGCAGCCTTGTTTGGAATACTGTGTGCAGTCCTGGTCACTATCTGAAAAAGGGCATCAGAGATTAAGGATTCTAGTTCTTTAGGCATATGTGCTCCATAACTTAGACAAAAAGATGTCCAACTTCTGTATTCTCTGTTCTCTGCATACTACTTCAAGGGCCAGAACAACCAAATCTTTCCTTGAATGGCTGGGTTTCTATGACAGTTAGCATCATCAAGCAGTAATGGCTCCACAGATCTAAAACACGTAAACTGGATGAATTTGAGGGAGTTATGTAGGACTAAGAAATGAATGTGTTTCCACAGAGTTTCTCTTGAAAGGAAAATTGATAGTCATCCTCTGCTTTTTTTTCTCCTCAGAATGTTTTAACCACACCTTGATTAAAATTTCGTTGGGTCACCAGAGGAGCCAGATAGTTACTTCAAAAGCTGTATCAGCAGTTACACAAAAGCACTTGCTAGGTTGCTAGTGTTGAGGACGTTTTTCCTCCTGGCAGTTGCCTTTTAAGGCAAATGAGTTTGCTGCATTATGTGTTTAAGAGTGTCAAAGTTGTAGGCTTGCAGCAGATTTTACTTTCATTTTCATCCAACTTTATTCTGTTCCACAAAGCAAAGCCAGCTGTCTTAGGGGGGCCTGCTCCCATTCTTTCCTGATGCCTTTTAATCCAGAGAGTGGGGCACAGAACACAGTACTGGTACCAAATCAGGTTTGCTGCTCATTTGTACCAAAAAGCGCCAATGTGATGTAGTGGTTAGAGTGTCGGACTATGATCTGGAAGACTCAGGTTTGATTTTCTACTCTGCCATGGAATCTTCCTGGTTGACCTTGGACCAGTCATACATTCTCAGCCTACAAGGTTGTTATGAGGATAAAATGGAGAAGAGGAGAAGGATGTAAGCCACTTTCCCCATTGAGAGGAAAACCAGGATATAGACAAAGTAAATTAATAATTTCAAAACCAGTGGTCAAGTCTAGAGATGGGTACAAACCGGGAAAATTCAGAATCGTGTAGTTTGTGGTTCGTCGCATTTGACAAACCATGAACTCTCACAAACTTGCCCCAGTTCGCGAACGAGTTCGTTCGGTTTGTGGAAAACGTCACTTCTGGGTCAGCAAAAGGTCTGCAGAGAGCCCATCCCCCTGTTACCTAGGAAACTGGTTGATCGGTGCCAGGCTGTCTGCAGTGATGAACCAAAATACAAACCAAATGAACCGGGCTAAAATTTGTCATGGTTCGTGAGAAATGAGTTCCCACGAACCACCAGTTTGCAAACCACGAACTGGCCCGGTTCATCACGAACTTCAGTTCATATTTTAGTTCGTGTCTGCCTCTGGTCAGGACATCTCAGTGATATTCAGTTTGATCATATGCATCTTTACGTATAAGTAAGTTCCACTGCATTTAATGAGGCTTATTCCCAAGTAACTAACTGTACATGGGATTGCAGCATTGGAACATATGAAGCTGCCTATTGAATCAGACCATTGGTCCAGCATTCATTACTGTGAACAGTGGACCAAGATCATTCCCTGCCCTGCTGCTAGACATTCTTTTATCTGGAGGTACCAGTGCCTGAACTTCAGACCTCTGTGTAGACAAAGCATGTGCTCTACCGCTAAGCCATTCTGTCACTGTGCCCCCTATGCTCTAGAAAGCTGTTATCTGAAAAAGTGAACGGTACTGAGTGAACTTTTGGCACCAAAAATGTATTCATTTTTTAATGTGCCACAGAACTCCTAGTTCTTTGAAAACGTATCTGTTCTCTTCATTTTTGTAATTTGAAGTTGGGAATTTAAACAGTGTGCTGGCTGTTTTAACAGCAAATAGAGAATGTTTTTAATAAATGCGACACAGCATGTGTATTTTGGAATGTAAACAAAGCTCTAAATGTAAAGAACTTATTGATTAGCTCAAATTTCTTCACACTTTGTAAAAAAAATTGAATAAAAATGTTCATTTTGTATGTTGTTGTAGATTGTATAAAATTTATGGATTTGACAAAATTAAGAATTTGAAAAGGGTAAACAGGTCACAGTAACAAAATTAAATGTAGCTTAAAAGTAAAAAAAATCATTAATTTTGATACGTTTAAAAATATTGAAGATACTGAGTTTAATTCTTCTATGTTTTAGAGAATTGTTTCCCTTTTTGTTAATATAGTTAGTACAAACTCTGATAATTCCTAATCTTATTGTTACAGGTAATTTGTTGTGGGATTGGACACTGTAACTTTCTAGTAGAAAATGAAAGTTGACTACAGAATCCAGCTACAGTTTGTGGATCAGGCTTGGATGCTACCAGTTTGCTTTTGCCACACTTAAGCTATCTTTTCAATGGGGTTACCCTTTTGGTCTGTTGCAGCATAAAAAAGAGACTTTTGGTCCCTCAGAGACTGACAGTATTTATTGTTGTATAAGCTTTCATTAGCCCATTTTGTGGACAAAAACTGTGCATCTGACAGAAAGGAAAGTACACACAATGAGCTCTTTTTTGGCATGATGTTGAAAGTAGGTGCTTTTCAGCAGTATTATTAGCAGTTTAAATGATGTTAACTTTGACTCCATTGTACTTGACAACAGTGTTATTTTTAGGGTGTCTTCATACAATCCTGTAGACAGCTCCGTGCAGTTAAGCCCCACTGAAATGAGTACAACTTACAGTGAAATCCTAAGCAGAGTTAATGAGCTTATACTGGAGTAACTCTGCTTAGGATTTCACTGTTAAAATAGCAAACCTGTATCTGGGGTTGTTTTGGTATACAGCGTTTCCTTATTAACCATTTTGACTATTGGGTTTTGAGTGGGAAAATTAGGTTTTTATTGTTGAGAAGAACTCTAGATTATCTAGTCCCTTGGCAATTGTTTACTGCTTAATTTAAAAAATGATTCATATAAAAAATTAGCCTACTTTTCTCCCCAGTGGGAACACAAAGTGGCTTATAATAGTACAAAAAATCAATATAAATATACTAATCAACTACATCATGGGCAAGTCCCAAATCCAGATAGGGTTGCCAAGTTCCTTGATTCCCCTGGTGGGAGACTGGGAACCTGGCACTTACCCCTTGCCAGCTTCTGAGTCTTGTTTCGCGAGTGTGTGCGCTCCCGGCGTGCGTGATGATGTCATTTCCAGGAAGTGACATCATCACACGGGTCAAAGGGCAGCCTGGGAGCGCACCTGCGCTCACTGAAGGGCTGAATCCCCCCATGGGCCCGATTCAGCCTGGAACGGGCCCATTGTGGGGCTGAATTGCCCCCCATTGGCCTGATTCAGCCTGAAATGGGCCTGTTGTGGGGCGCAGGAGCATGCTGTGATGGGTTGCAGGGGGCCGCCGCGCCACCAGGGGGATGCCCTGGGGGCGCCCCCTGCTGGCCAGGTAAGTGGGTGTGGGGGGGAGGAGGTGGGAGCAGGAGATCCCCCGCCCCTGGCGGGGGAATGACAAGCCTAAATCCAGAGGACTGGCTCATTGAATGCCACAGGCTAAGATCCCTTTGATTCATGTCCTTAGGATATACTAGAATATTTCCTTTGTACCACAATGTTTAGCAACTCTTCTGAGCGATGAAATAATTTAATTTTCACTTGCCTATGTTAGCAGCTGACAATCTGTGGACCTAAACTGTCACATGCCAACTTACATTCTTTCTCCATCTATCATTGTTTTCCAAAGCAATTTAGAGATAAATGAGGTGCTAAATATTTGATGAATATTCTGATCAGTCATGATGAATATGGCTCCATCATCTTTATGCAGTACTTTGGAATGTGTGGCACTGCCTCAGATATGATTACAGTTTTATCAACCTCAGTGAAGATATTGATGAGACCAGGGGCAAGTATATTCATGGCCAAAGCTTAATGATGAAATATACAGTGGGTGAATGTAAGGTGATGCTGGGCAACCTGCATCATGAATGCTCATCAACAGTAGCACATGAATGTGTATGCCACCTAACCTCACTTACTCTTTGTCCTTGTGTGTGATGAAATTTTCCAGTTCTCTATGGGTAATTGGATCAGTATTGCAGAGAACAGATAATGGTATGGATCCCACCTTGATTTCTGTGAGCAAGAGGGGGTGATTTTAGCGTTTCTTCCCTCCTGTAACAGCCCCAAACAACATCAAATGTTGTTGTTGGGTGATGGGGGGCCCAAGGAATAACTGGGGGAGAATAATCATAGGTCTTCTATGGGAGGGGGCATTTGTGAAAATCTCTCCTTTTTCTTCACCTGCAAATATTTAGGCAGGATACAAGCCTTTCTTATTTCACAGTCACCTTTCAGCTTCTGAACATACACAAGCAATGGTGGACAAGAGGCAATGTCTGTTGATTCAGCCATTGATGTGCAAAGTAGGGGCTTGCCTTCCTTTCTGCAGTTAAGTTACACGATCCAGAATGTCTCATGCTCCTCTCAGAGATTCAGCTTCTCAAGTGAGATCAAGTTCATTGTTACTGTTTGCTGCTCCCCGAAGAGAAGTAATGCTGCTTCAACTAGCTTGACTAGATCCTCCCCCAATTATACAGGACTTCTTGACAGGCAGCAAAAAAAGAGAGAGAGAGAGAGAAGGGGGAAATACAGTTGGAAGCTTTGAGAACAGCTTAATTTGTCTGAGAAAAGCATTGAATTGAATGCAAATGGAAGGATTTCAGACTCTTTCTTTTTTAAAAAGAATTAACTAACATTTCCTGAAAACAGTTCATTTGAAGAGGGTCTTTAATTTTCTGGGTTTCATGCTGTTCTAAGGATATTATTGCAAAAAAAATCAGCAAGGTTTTTCAGTGGATGTCAGAAATCCTTGTGAAGTCCTGTTGTAAAAATGCCTTCTTACTGTGACTGTTTTGTTTCCTGTAGCCATAATTTTTTGACTAGGTGTCTGTGGTTATAACTGTTTCATCTCAGCCTCCATTCTCCCTGCTGCCCCAGTTTAAGGATGCACCCTGTGCAACCTGCACCTGTCCAGAGATTACTAAAGAACAAGTAATGAATATGAGAGCTTTAGCAGCAGCTCTGCCTTGACACACTGCAGAATAAAAGGAACTTTCTGCCTGTTAAATGCTTTGTACTGGGTCCTTTAGTCTCCTGATTTTTGGAAGTCTTGTAATAGTCGTAGCCTCACTGCCACTAGTACCGTTGTGGGGAATTTTTTTCCTAACAGGATCATCTGCAGCAGGGGGCTTCAGCGTTTATTGCCTCATAAACCTGTGGTGGTGGTGGTGTTATTGATGGTGAAGATGATACTAATAGCATAGATGGAATAACTTAATTTATTAGAACTATGTCAACTTATTGCCCTTCCAAAAAGCATAATTATTCTTCTGGGTAATTACTTCCGTGGCAGTCACTCCAAAGTCCTGCCTGTTCTCCAAGGCTTTGAAACAATCCTGGTGATTTAGACCTCATGCAAATTTCAGAGACTGCCAGCCAGTCAGAGCCACTGGAATTCCACTGGATGGGAGAGGGTGAGCCAGCCTTTGCTTGAGGAAGAAAAGGAGGTACTTTTTTCCTTCACACAGGGAATTACAGCCCTGGATAAGGGTTTTTGTATAGACAGGCTTTTTGTTTTGGCTTTGAGTTAGGATTTGAGGTCAGGTTAGGGAAGCAAATTTATTTTAAGGAAGTAAACAAGCACCCTGTCCAAGGGCCCATCAAATCTAACTTTCCATGTACAGGTTCTATAACCAGGATCCCAGTGAGTTAAAGGAGTGGCCTGGAACCTGAGTAATAAGCCTGCCAGCTGTGGTTAAAAGTTTAGAGTTGGATCTTGAATGCTGAGGAACCCTGTCTGGAGCAAAAAGAATTAAATTTCCCCTCAGTATTTGTGTTTGTTTAAGTATGGTTTGGTTCAACAAGTTAATTCTCAGTGGGGAAAGTGTATAACCTCTGGGGAGTGCAATTGAGAGTCATAGATCCAGAGGAGTTAGCCGTGTTAGTCTGTAGTTGCAAAACAGTAGAGTCCAGTAGGCACCTTTAAGACTAACCAACTTTATTGTAGCATAAGCTTTCAAGAACCACAGCTCTTTTCATCAGATGTATCTGACATTGAGAGTCATATTGATTATTCCATATTGATTCCATATTATTCCATACTGAGATTCCATATTGATTATTCCAAACTAAACCTTTACTGTGCTATGCCATATTTTCTGTAAATAAATGTTTGTTGTTCAGTTCCATCTGTGTCTTGTTTAAGTCATAATAGCTGTGTGAAAGAGAGTATACTTACCTCACCATTAAGTACCATAGTATTCTATAGGGTCACAAATAAGTACCCTTTAGAGAATACAAAACTTACTCGCTCCCAACCAGTTAAATAAAGCTTGTCTCTCCTCTTTTACTCATCGTTGGTGGCTGATGGGGGTTTATACAAATAAAAGGAAAAGCCAAAGTGTGGGATTTGGACATCCATAAGTTCAGAGGGCAGTTACCTCAGAAGTCTCCCTCTCTCTTCTCCGCCACCATAATTTTAGTCTATTTAAGCCTTGAGAATATTCTTTCATTACTATTATTACTTTTAACAGATGAAGACATTTGTGACATATTTGAATTGAAAGATGTTCTATTTAAAATACCGTGCAGAAAATCCTAGAAGTGTAATTGTACTGGAGCATTCTAGAATTCAGAGCATAAGAATTCTTGTCAGTTCTTATGAAGACAACAGTGCAAACTTAAGGAAAGAGAAGTGTCTAAGTAGTAGTTAGTAGCTATGGTGACATGTCTTGCAGCAAATCAGTCAGCTATATATAAACTAAATTATTTGAAAATTAAAACTGATTTTTCTTGAAAAATCAATGTTCTGTATAAAAATTAGTGACTAAAAGAAAATCTATTTTGGTATCGTGTATCTGTGTCATAGGGAAAGATGCTTTGCTCTCTCAATGATATATTGTTCTTCTGATGACTAGCGTATTAGTGTTAGTTTTATCTTCTGAATGATTGATGAAAAGTTCAGCAGCAAACATATTTCTATACTGTTCTAGTTTAGCACCACTTAGTCATGCAAGAAACAAAGTTATTTCATTAGTACGTGAAAAGAATAAATCTGTCTCATATCTATTTATGACTTGTTCTATCTCTACATGATTGCAAAACCCAGCGGGGACACTCCCCTCCATTTCTCTACTTTGCACTTTAACATTTATAAAAAATATAAATACGATTTATATTTTATTGATTGGCAACCCACGGAGGACTTGGGTCCTTACAATCTTTGATTGGCAGCAGCTCTCTGGATAGACAGTACTGAATTGGATGGACCAGTGATCTTATGGTACAAGGCTATCGAATATGTAAATGGTTTGGGTCCTGAAAGTGTCATAGTGCTAGTGGTTGGAAAAGTAGAGCTAAGGAAAGGGTTAGGAGCTGCACAAGGAAGCCTAGCAGAGAATGGGGAGTCTGTTAGTGTAATCACAGTGTCTTGTGGCATAAGCTTTTGTGAGGCAGAGTCTTCTTATGTCAGATGTATGAAATGGATATAATCGCCATTTGAGGCTGCAGCTATCTAATCCCAGTCTGATTGGATTTACTCTTTGGGATTCTTTTTTCTGTGCTTTACATAATAATACAACACACCCACTTCTTGGCTTGCTGGGCCTTCTGGTCTCACTTGTAATAAATCTATCCTCCTAGTCTGGTCCTTCTGTTGTTGTGTGTGTAAGAACGAGAGAATGTGGATGGATGGATGGATGGATGGATGGATGGATGGATGGATGGATGGATGGATGGATGAATAGATCAGCAAGCTAACTCTTTGACAAAGTGAACTCTCTGGACTCACAAATATTAACGTTACAACTGTGTAAGTCTTTAAGGCACTACAAAACTCTTCGTTGTTTTGGTTCAAGGCGTAAGAATGCTACCCCTTTGGTGTTTGTCTCTAAATAATAAAGTATCTGGCTAGTATTAACAGTTGTTCTGTTGGATGAGAGTACCCATAAAGCTGTGTTTTACCGCTGTTTTATCTTGAGTCGGATGATACTTCTAAGAACAATAAGCTGCCTGACCTCAACATTTCACAACGCAAGTTATTTTATAAACGTGTTAGTCGTTTGAAAACATGTGTGTCTACTTCTAAGCTGTTGAATGAGTTCAGTTTAATGAGCTGAAAGTCAGATCCTTATGAGCTTTCATATGGGTTAAATGAGCAATACAGAGCTTAACGTTGATATGAATTTGCCTGATGCATTATTCACTTTGGTGATTCTGCTTAATGAAAGAGGAATTGCTTAATTTTAGATGAACAGCATGTTTCTCCACCTATATACCAAGACAGAACTCAGTACAAAGAATAGAATTCTGACAGTGCTTGAGATGTTTAAATCAAGGAATCTAATATGGCACTTGAAGTGACCACTTGAAGTGACCAAAATTTGGTTACACAAAACAGGAAAATTCAATCAGGATTTTAACTCTGTATTCCAAAATGTGTTTTATGATTCAGTGACATGACACATTGTTAACACCAGTTGCCACATGATTGGAAGTGATGACTTTCAAGGCTTTCAAGGTTTTAAAAAGTTTACATACACTGAGTGATGGATTATATTAAAATACATAAGAATGCTTCACTTTCCCTTTTAGGGGAAGTACAGAATGTCAGATGATTTCTTCAATGGACTTCTTTGTATTAGAGATTCTCAGCTTTGGATGCAGTAGCCAGGGGCTTTGGGGAGGGGGACACCTTGTAGGATTTCTTTGAGGTATTTGGCTGCTTGGAACAAAAGTATATTTTGGGTTTTTTGTTCCAGTTGTCACAAGGCCTAGAATAAGGGTATGTTATCATCAGTTGTGTCTTTCAGAATGGATTATTCAATTTTTAACTTGTTCCTAGGAAAAAAATACTGGCTGTCAACTAGAACACAACAAGGAAGCAGTAAAGTAAAATCTGAATATCATTTGACGCTATATTGCATTCATTCTTTGTCTCACTTAAAGGGAGACTGTATAGTGTGTAGTGTAAAAGCAGAAATTCTGTGCCATAAAAGCAGAAATTCTGTGCCATAAAAGCAGAATTGTATTATCTGTGTGAAAACTGAAGCAATTTGTACATATGTATGTTTTAGTTTGTATTCTTTATTTTGCTTATGCTGGTCGTGGGGTGGTACCAGACTGGAGGGTGATCTCTAAAAAACAGAAGTTAATGATTTTACCAGACATTATCCACACATTTTTCAGGCTTATATGTATACCTGTTAGCAACATGAAATGTACACTGTCCTGTATATAGTCTTCTTATAAGATAGAAACTACTTGTTATATGAGCAAAGCTATACTGGAGAGAGAGGAAGTTTGTATGGGATAGGCTAAATGCTTTCTCTGCAAATGGATTCTCTCCTGCAATTGTTCCCACCATTTTTGTTAGTCTAGTTTTCTGGTCTCACACAACTGAGGGGAAAGGGATTAAAAATGGTGTGGTGTAAAGGTGAGTAGTGGAGAGAGCTCTCAAGTTATTGCTGACTTATGATGACAGCAGGTACTTCTCCATTAAAAAACAAACTTCCTCCAAGCATTTGATACCTGCAGCATAGCCTCAGTTAACTATATCATCTAAGTCCTGCTTTACACAAGCAGAAATATATATGGTAACATCATTCCTGAAGAGTTATGGGATTGCATGGTTGAATATTTCTAAGGGGGCGAGGGGTCCATTATACATATAAAACAAGAGTGGTAAGATGGCGGCAGCAAACTGCTGAGGCTCCCAAACCTCTCCCCTGATGCAGCTCTAACTCACAATCCCACCAGCAACCCTCTGCTCTCCAGGCATGGGAAGAACTACAGGAGGCAAAAACAGACCCACAAAACCAGAAAAACAAATGGTAAAGGCTTTTTTTCTTACTGATTCACAGCGAGGCAGCCCTTCTTCTCATATCAGGGAAGAAGCCAAGATGGCGCCCGTTGTTTCTGAGGGGGCTACTAATACTGAAGTACTTACTAAAGAGGTCCTCATGGACTGCCTGGTCCATATAGAAACAAATCTAACAGCCAAAATGCAATCCTTTATGGACTCTTTTACAAATCAATTTGATGAAGTCGTACAAAAATTAAATGAAACTACCAAAACTGCTGAAACAGCCATGGAGTTGAGCATAACTTTGCAAAAAGAAAATCAAGCCCTACAAAATACTGAAGCCCTCATGCTTGATAAGATCACCTCTTTGGAATCTATGCTGAAACAAAAGCATATTAGGCTCAGAGGCTTTGAAGAATATGCAGAGAATAAAGAAGACCTCTCTATTTTTATAGCTTCCTGGCTGGCTACTAATCTACACCTAGAGGAAGGAGTTGCCCCTCTTATTGATAAGGCATATAGAGAGGGCCCTCCTCCACCCCCAAAATCCAGAAGAAGAAGAGACATCATTGTCAAATTTGCAGACTTCAGAACACGCCAGAAAATACTAAAAGAAGCCCGCTTGAAGGGCTTTTTTCCTTACAATAATCACAAAATTCAGTTACTTCCAGATCTCCCTTCTAGTATCCTGACCAGAAGAAAAGTACTCAAACCTATCACTGAAGTCTTGGCTGCAGCTCATATCAAATATCGTTGGAGCTTTCCATGCAACCTAACAGGGATACATAAAGATGAACGGCTTCAAGCATCAACTTTAAAAGAAGGCAAGAAATTACTGTCTGACCTAAATTTACAACCTCTGGAGTCTATCTCAGACCTGCCTGAAGATCCTTCCCTCCGGAATCCACATCCAAACTTCAAATGGAACAGAATTCCTGTTAAAAAACTTTCATAACCTCCAGGACTTTTCCTTGTTTCCTTTTCTTGCCTAGCCTATACTTATCTTTCTACCTTTCTCCGCCTTGCCTAGGCTTTTCTTACTGTCTGTCTGTTTTGAATACAGCTGGTTTTTATTACAAATTTCTTCTTAACTGCTACTGCTGCCGGGAGGGTGAGGGAATGGAAAAGGGGGAGGCTCTTCAGTTGTCGCCCCTTCATAACAATTCTCCCAGAACATGAGTCTGAGTTTAAGAGCTGATGGAATGTTTCTTTTATTGTCGTTTTTTATTTTTAGTTCATTGTTGCCTTTGCTGGGAGTTTGGTCTTAAAATAGAGACCTACTGAGGAAGGGGGAGTTATGGTCCGTAAACCAGGGCCCATTTTACATTAACTTTTCATTTTAGATTCACCTTTTAATTTCTGTTTCTCCAAACACCTCACTGGTGTTTGTACGTGGTGAGGAGGGAAATAGTTTCGCAGGAAAACATTTGCATGATAGTGTGATATTCTTTATTTCATTGTATTCCAAATGGTTATCTAAAGGTGAAATGAATGTACATATAACAAAATGTATCTCTGACAGCCAATTCCTTATAGCAAATTACATGAGCTATCTTTCAAGGCCTTCAAATATCATGATATGGTTTAAAGATAATATGGATGCACCTAGGCTGTGTTATATAGACCATCTTTACCCTCTGCTTTTAAATGTCTGGCAATCTTAAAATCAGAACCCTGAATTGCAGAGGGTTAAATAATTGTATTAAATTGAAATGTGTCTCCACTACTCTGGCTAGAGAAAAAGTGGACGTACTTTTCTTTACAAGAAACACACTATAAATTTCAGATGGCACAAGTCCTCAAACATAAGTGGTTCTCCTACCAAGAGCAAGCCCCAGGGTCGTCTAATGCTAGAGGAGTAGCCATACTATTATCAAAAAATGTGTCATACCAGCACCTAGACTCACTAATTGATCCTAAAGGCAGATATATATTTTCTAAGAGTACCCTAAATGGCAAACTATTAACTTTGGTTTCTTTATATGTATCTAATTGCAATCAACTATCGTTTTTAGATGATGTATTTTCTAAACTTCAGGTGTTTCAGGAAGGGGAGACCCTGCTTGGGGGGCACCTTAATTTCATTGTCAATCACAGATTGGACAGGTCCTATGTAAAACCCCATAAAGTACCAGATTCTCACTCACTGATATGCATGAACTGTTTGAAAAATATAATTTGTGTGACATCTGGAGACACTTCCACCCAGGCACAAAAGACTACTCTTACTTCTCTCAGGTCCATAAAATATACACCCGTATAGATTATTTATTGGCATCTCGTAAATTGCTTGAAAATATCTCATTTGCCTTAATCGGACAAAAAATTTGGTCCAACCATGCCTGGGTAGAATGTGACTTGGTTAAAATTGATGCTAAAGACAAAGTCTGTAATTGGTCACTTAATACATCACTTTTATTAGATTCAACAGTACAAAATGATATTTCTGTTGCCATTTCTGATTACTTTGATTTGAATTCGGACTGTGGAGTCCCATTCACTACTGTATGGGATGCCTCCAGAGCAGTAATCAGAGGTAAATTTATTTCCATCACCTCTGCAATTAAGAAAAAGAAAACTATATTAATTGAAGACCTTAACTCTGAGATAAAGAAATTAGAAAATAAACACAAATGTCATAGAGGCAAAAAAACACTACAAAATTTAGAAAAAACACGCAAAAAATTGGATGTCCTAGAATGTACCAAAATCCAAAAAAATATCCTTTACTTAAAACAAAAATTTTGGTTGAAAACTTCTAAGTCTAGCCACTGGCTTGCTCAAAAAGCCAATCAAAAAAGTTCTTCCAAATTTATAGAATGCATAAACAATCAAGCAGGTAATCTGATCTCTGACCGTGCAGAAATAGCACAGATGTTTTCTGGCTATTATTCCAATTTGTATAAAACTGACAGACCACTAGAAAGTGATATTACTAAATTTTTTTAATACTTCCCGCCTAAAAGTAAACTTCGCTCAGAACATCAAGAATACTTGGATCAACCGATAACTAATCAGGAAATGTTAGAGGCCATTAAAAAGGTTAAAAATAATAAGACACCTGGCAGAGATGGACTACCTGCCAAATATTACAAAAAGCTAGCTGTCCAATTAGTCCCACCCTTAGTCAAAATTTGTAATTCAGTCCTGCAGACAGGCAATCTACCTGACACCTGGTCTGAGTCCAGAATTATAGTCATCCACAAAAAAGATAGTGATCCAACCAAACCCCAATCATATCGCCCAATTTCTCTAATCAGTCAAGATGCTAAAATTTTCACCTCAATTCTGACCACTAGATTAAATAGAATAATCAGCCAGTACATAAACAAAGATCAATCTGGCTTCATCCCCAATAGATCCATTGCTGACAATATTAAAAAGACCTTGAATATTATCAAATCATGTAAAAATAGAAATTTGGAATCCTTGATTTTGGCAGTAGACATTGAAAAAGCATTTGACCATTTGGAAATTCCTTTTTTGAAATCACTATTTAATAAACATGGGCCTTGGCAACACTTTTCTCAATGCTATAAATGCCTTATACAGATGCCCCAAAGCCCATGTTAGAGTCAATGGTTATGATTCACCAGATTTCAACCTCACCAGAGGTACCAAGCAAGGTTGTCCCTTGTCCCCATTGTTATTCGCACTTTCAGTTGAGCCCCTGGCAGAGGCCATTAGATCGGATCCCACAATCCAGGGTATTCAGTTTGGTTACAATAACTATAAAATTAGCCTATTTGCAGATGACCTTGCAATACATATTACCAATCCTAAACCATCCCTCCAGGCTCTTAACCTAATATTTAACAACTTTGCCTTGGTTGTTGTGGGTTTTCCGGCCTGTATTGCCATGGTCTTGACATTGTCGTTCCTGACGTTTCGCCAGCAGCTGTGGCTGGTGTCTTCAGAGGTGTAGCACCAAAAGACAGAGATCTCTCAGTGTCACAGTGAGTGACACTGAGAGATCTCTATGTCTCCGGCCGTGAAAGCCTTCGACAATACAACTTTGCCTTGGTTTCAGGACTTTCAATTAATCCTGTAAAAACAGAAATTTATCCAATACAGGTCAATTTTTCCACTTGTGAATCTGTATCAGAATTATTCCCTTACAAATGGTTAGACAGGCCATGGAAATATCTGGGTGTTTTTATCCCAGAAAACCTAGACGATCTCTATAAACATAACTATATGTCATGTGCTATCAAAATCAGTGCGCTTTTTAAGGCCTGGTCCAAACAACATTTTTCATGGACAAAAAAAATGGACCTTTTCAAAGCTATAATACTGTCCCAATTTCTCTTTCTTTTTCAGAATCTACCTATCTATGTTCCAAAGCAAACTCTCAAATTATGGCAATCAACCTTGAATATGTTCATTTGGGACTACAAGAAACCCAAAATTAGGTTCCCTATACTGACCCGCCCATCTCAATCAGGTGGATATGGTCTTCCCTACCTCACATCTTATTATGAGGCAGCATAATTGAAAAATGTTATAATATATCTTAAATCTAAACACCTTAAGGATTGGACTGCCATTAAACAGCATGAAATTGGCCCCATACCAATTGAGGACTTGATTTGGATATCTCCTAAAAATAGACCAAAATCAATTGAAACATTTTTATTTTTACACCCAGCGCTAGTAACTTGGGACTCACATAGAGCAATATTAGCACCTAAAATATCCCTAGTCTCCTCTTTTCTTAACCAAGAATGGTTCACCCCAGGTAATTCCCCCAATGCTTTTCCTATATGGAGACATTTTAAGCTTACTAGACTATGTGATATCACAACTAAAGGCTCTTTAATTCCCAAATCTAAACTAGAAGCAAATGCCACCTACAAATTACCATGGTTTGAATATATGCAATTGAATCATCTAGTGAATAAACAACTACTACAGACCCATATAAAAAGAAAATACACTGATTTTGAGAGACTTTTAGTCTTGCAAACTAATACAGAAAAAGGGCTTCTCTCTTTTCTTTATAAATTTTTATACTCCTGTTTTTGGACGAAGAAATCTAGATACCAGGCTACATGGCAACTAGAATGTGCTTCTGCAATTTCTGATTCACAGTGGGCCAAGATCTGGTCCTCCAAAATCTGCACAACCAAAGCAATTAATATTCGAACCTCATTCTGCAAAATTCCATACAGATGGTATTTCACTCCCCTTAAACTACATCATATTAATTCATTGTATGATCCCCATTGTTGGTGAGGCTGTAATCAGATAGGTTCCTACTTCCACTGTTGGTGGACATGCCCTATAATATCCCAATTTTGGTCTAAAATACTAATGATGATACTGAAAATCACGAACTATAATGTTCCTCAATGCCCCAAAATTGTCCTCCTCAACTTATGGGAAGATCCCATTATCCCAAAGATTGGTTGTTGACACTGAAAGATCTCTGTCTTTTGGTGCTACACCTCTGAAGATGCCAGCCACAGCTGCTGGCGAAACGTCAGGAACTACAATGCCAAGACCACGGCAATACAGCCCGGAAAACCTACAACAACCATCATTCTCCGGCCGTGAAAGCCTTCGACAATACATCCCAAAGATTCATAAAGAACTCATCGCAATCATGCTTGTTGCAGCTAAAGCATCCTTACAAAATCTTGGAAGTCAAAAACCTTACCATCTATCCAATCCTGGTTTAATAAACTATGGGACTATCTAACTATGGATAAGATAACAGAACGCATTTCTCTGATAGAAAATCCCAATATCAGTTCCGATTTTTTTCAAAAATGGCAACCTTTCCTAGAATCACTGCCTGATAAACTTAAAGTAATAGCAATTTATTAGTAACCATTTATTACAGTACAATTGTTGTAGAAATTGTTTTAGCTTTTTTACAATTCACACAGTAAATGTCTCAAACTCCAGGTTTCCACTTAAACTTCCTGCAATTGTTATAGTCGTTGTAAGTGTTATATTTGTTATGTTTGTTAACTGTTGAAAAAACTCAAAAATTAAAAATATAAAAAAATATATATAAAACAAGCACATCAGGGAAGAGGCTAGGCCAGTACAGGCTAGGCCTGTCTTCTAATATTTATCAGGAGAAAACAATCATGTGCTTCCTCATCAACAATCTGAAGAAAATAATGTTGTTCAGTGACATTTTACCTCTTCATCTGTTTGTATGAATTAGGCTAAAGTCAGACAATGCGATCAAAGTATGTAGTGAATGACAGATAATTCTGATTCCTGTATGCGAGCCAGGTTGCCACCTGTCACAGTTCAACTGAAGGACAATGAATTAAAAAACAAACATCTTTTGGCAGCTCATAGGCCCATATATTAATTGCACTGCATGCTCAGTCTGATTCAGTTTAAGATTTCCAGCATTGGTCGGTGTTATATCATCCACTCCATTTTGGTCATCTGCTTGGCCTCACTGGGGGTGAGGAGAATTACTTTGGCTTGGTTCTCCCCATTCCCCCAAGGACGCTTTTTCAGGGTTGCCATTGGAGAGGAAATTTTAGCCTGGTGGGAACTCTCTTGTGGAGCCCCTCAAGGATGAATTCTTTCCCCAAAGCCATTTAATATTTATTTGCACCCAATAATAGAGGGAGCAGAGGGAGGGCTTTTACAGTTGTGGCTCCCTCCCTCTGGAACACATTAACAGAAGAGACTCGCTCCCTCCAGGATTTGGTGACATTCCAGAGGACCTGCAAAGCAGAGAAGTAATTCATAGCTTTGGAACTGGATGTCATCAATATGTGAATACAAACAAAATGTTACCTGCGTAAACTTACTAATGTATTCATTACATGGAATGAGGATAACTCCAATAAGAAAATGGTGTCCTGGTCAAATCCCCTCACCTTCACCTCCAATTTGGATACCACGGAAGGCGAGGATACAGATACATCAGTGGAGGATGGAGTATCCACGAGATCTATGGCTAATAGGTCCTTTGCTGAAAAGTCCTTTAAAAATAAAAATAGAGGACATTTTTATGAGGGGGGCACCCCAACAGGGGGAGATGGACCTAACAAATAGTTCCACGGTCTCTGGGGAAGTAGATTTGGTACTTAATCTCTCATCTAGAACTTTAATGAACCTGGAAATTAGAGCCCTAAATAGAGGACTTGGGTTTGTCCCAACTCCTAACTACAATGACTTTCAAACAAGAGTTGACCTCTTTAAATTAATTCGACAGATTAACTTGAATTTTTTTTTGGTGAAGCCACATTAACTACCTGTAGTGATATGGGCTTCCGTGCACGTTCCACCTTTGTCCTGAATATTAACAACCCAGACATTCATACTTTTGAAAAAATGATAATGAAAGAAATAACATCAATTTAAGATAAGGAGGGACCTAAAAAATTAACAATATGTCAGCAGCGGAAAGATCAGCATTACGGGATTTTAGCCTCCGATAATTCCATTATCATTAAGGAAGCGGATAAGGGGGGCGCCATAGTGGTAATGAATAAACATGATTATTTGGAAGAAATGAATAGGCAACTTGCGGATGAGAATAGCTACAAAGCAATTCCCTCGGATCCAGTGAATAAAATTAGTTTCCTGATTAAGGTAACTCTGGATGAGTCTTTAGCGCTTGGCTACATTTCTGATTCTGTACACAAGGGACTGATTAACCCGTCCCCTAGGACTCCTGTCCTATATTTACTACCCAAGATACATAAAGAGGGGTTCCCCCCACCGAGACACCCCATAGTGTCCAGAAGTAACTCTATATTGGAACCCATGGCCAGATATATAGACCATTTTTTGCAGGAATTTGTTAGAAAATTGCCTACTTCCTACTGGACACAAGAGATTTCATTCAAAGATTTGAGGGCTTTCAATTGCCACTGGGATCTATGTTTGTCACGCTAGACGTCTCCTCGTTATATACAAATATCTCACACAAGGAGGCGCATGCAGTAGTCCTAGAAACATTAGAACAGCGGGAGAATTTAAATCCACCTACTTTTTTTCTAATTTCCCTGTTGGAAATAATTATGGAAAATAACTATTTCAGAGTAGAGGATGTTTTTTTTCTACAGGTGAGAGGCATTGCTATGGGCTGCTCTGCGGCCCCTAGCATCGCCAACCTCTTCATGGGGAAACTGGAACGTGACTACTTTTGCAATAATGATAAGAACCCATATTGGAAGGATATTTTAATTTTTGTTCGTTTCATTGACGATTTGTTCTTGGTGGTGAATGATACTGTGAACATAAAAAGACTGGGAGATTGGATGAGTAGTGTGCATCCGAATATAAAATTCACCTGGCAGTCCAGTATGGAAGTAATTAATTATTTGGACGTATCTGTTTATCGGACGACTGACAACACGCTGGCAGTACGTCCTTATAGAAAGGAGACTGATAAAAAATCCCTTTTACATTATAGATCGTTCCACCCGAGTCATTTGAGAATGAATTTGCCATATGGGCAATTCCTTCGGGCTAAAAGGAATTCTACTAATTGGATTGACTTTAATACTGAAAGTAGGAGAATGGTGGATGACTAAAAAATGAGGTTACCCAGGTGAGATTCTGGAAAGAGCTAGAGAGCGTGCAATTAGTACCAATAGATGTAATTTGCTGGTACCCAGGGAACACAAAAAAACTGAACCAATTGTGGGTGTTTCTGACTACAGTGTAAAGGCTAATTCCATCAGACGGGCAATTCTTAAACATTGGCCAATTCTCAGTGATATTCTAGGGTGTCAAACTCCCCCCCTAATATCCTTTAGAAGGACACAAAACATAAAAGATATAGTCATCCGCTCAGATATACCTAGTAGAAGTAATACACGTGCTACTTGTTTCCCTGAGGGTTTACATATGTGTGGCAGATGTAAACAGTGCTCTTTGATTATGAGGAAAGATGAGGTGAAACAGTCGGGTCTCTGGTCTCCATGTGAGTTCATGAATTGCAACACAGAAGGGGTGGTGTATCTTTTAAAGTGCCCATGTGGTCTATTGTATGTGGGCAGCACCACACGTTCCATTAGGACCCGCTTGAATGAACATCAATCTTGGATAAAAAAACGAGTATTGGAGGCTCCGTTAGTGCAACATTATATAGATAAAACACACACTGAAACTGACATATGTTTCACAATATTGCACAAGGTTAAACAAGGACGTCCAGAAACTGCTGTGAAAGAACTTCAGAGGAAGGAAACGTACTGGATTTTCAAGTTAGGGAGCCTGGCGCTGCGAGGCTTGAATGTTGCCAATGACTTCTCATGTTTTTTGGGTTAAGCTATGGACACAAATATAATATGTAGGGGTGCTTTAAAGATATAGTTGTTAACATGTGTGGTTCCCTTTAAGGAGATATTTCCCCAACATGAAGGCGTGATATGGATAATATATAATGGCTTTACACTAAGCTAGTGATTAAAATGATGCTGTATGAAGTAGATGTACTACTGGGTACTCATGAGAAAAAAACTTTATTTTATTTTATTTATTTATTTAATTACATTTTTAGACCGCCCTCCCCGTCAGACGGGCTCAGGGCGGTTTGACAACAAATTAAAAACAGTAAAAACATTATAAAAACATTAAAACATTGTATAAAAAACCATTAAAATTGGCGGGTGTAGAATATTAAATATTAAAATGCAGCATTGTCCTGCAAGGGTGGTGGAGGGTCTTCAGTGGTATGGCCAGCGAGAGGACAGCCTAGCCCCCACCAAATGCCCGGTAGTTAAAGAAATAACTAAGTGTTTTTATAATATTTTATTGTAATTATGGACTGTAGTTTTATAGTAGTATTGTTCATTGCTGTATTCTCTCTAGTGTCTGTACTCTTTGAGAAAGATGCTTTGAAACGGGCCTTACCAGGATCTAGACAACCCGTAAGATGAATACATTAGTAAGTTTACACGGGTAACATTTTGTTTGTAGCCTTGTATTACCGCGTTTCTCTCTGTTGCTGGTAAAATCAATATGTGGATGACACCCAACTCTGTATCTCCCTATCCAAATCCCCTGGTGATGCAGTAGGGGTCTTGAGTAGATATGGGCATGAACCAAAAAAATTTAATGAATCCACAGTTCGTGGTTTGGTGCCGATGATGATCCTGAAGTTGTGAACAGCAACAGACATTTCCCGTTGCCGAACTGGTTTGCGGTTTGCGGTTTGTGGTGCTCAGAACAGCCCCCGTTGCACTTAGAGAGCCTGTATTCACAGGGAGTGTGTAGCAGGCTCTCCTTCAGCCAGCACCCAAGTTTGGTCAAGATTGCAATAGGGATCTTGGAGTTATACCCTCCCCAATCCGAGGCCCCCAGGAAACTCCCACAAAAATCCAAGCTCAATTATACTCTCTCTGTCTCTCCCCAGAGGCTCCACTGCTTGCTGAAAGTGAAAGCCAGCCTAGGAGTGCAGTGTTTTTTATAAGCTGAGGTCCCATAGAGCAACGCAGGAGGTCTGTGTTTGGCTGTCAGAGCTGCCTATCAGGGTTTGCAGGGATGAGATTGGAGTGCCCATGGCTACAGAACACCCCTCCCCCTCCCTCCCCCGGGTGTCTTCTCCCAACTTGTAACCACTTTGCAGCTCCATGGTTGGAAGGAAGACCTGCTGATCAAGGTAAGCTGGGCTTCGATTTGGGTTTCCAGGGCGACAGAAGGAGCACAGACTGAGTTCAGGCATTTCCCCGGCTCCATTTCCAGGGGAATTGATGGATGGCGCCTGACTGTCTGGCTTCCCGAACCGCAGCCAAATGCACCGAACCAGGCTTCTTCCGAACGCTGGTTCGTTTGCCGTGGACAATCACGAACTGCCAGATTGCGATCGCGCGATCGCCAATTTCGTGGGTTTTTGAAGTTTGTAAAGCGATTCGTGCCCATGTCTAGTCTTGAGTTGCTGCCTGACTGCTGAGGTCAAATGCCTGAAAGTGAACAAGCTGAAACTGAACCTGGACAAGATAGAAGTAATAATGATTGACCGAAGGAGAGATCTGGAAAGACATTGTGCTTCCCTCCTTTGATGGAGTTCAGTTAGTCCTTATGGACTTGGAAAGAACCTGGGCCTTATACTGGATCAAACTAGAGAAGCATGTTAATACAACTGCAAAAAATGTCTTCTTCCAACTCTATTTAGCCTAGAAAATGGCCCCCTTCCTTGACATGGATGATCTGGCCACCCGCATCCATTCCATGATAACAGTGAGACTAGTCTAATGTAATTCACTCCAAAATAGGCCTCCCTTCAAAGTCAACTTGGAGGCCACTCTGATCAGTGGCTCTCCATTTGAAAAATGTAGACACTATATTGATTGTGTGATGAGAATAACTATTGGACCTGTACATTTATGCCCTTGAAAAACTTTGTGATGAAACATGGGAATTAAATTGCTGGTTCACTGTTGGGCAGGGACCTGGGGATCAGCAGGTTGCACTCCCTGCGTAGAAGGTTGAATCAAGGAAGAAAATATTTGTGTCATTCAAAGCTCTTCTTCACCAGAGATCCCTTGTGTTTACTTACCTGTGCATGGAACATGGACTTTTTGTGCTCCTTCTGAACTCACCTAAAAGGAAAAATACCTGAAAAGAAAAAAGAAATCACCGTACTAATTACATAATTGGGGACTTTACCTTTCTACAGAATGGCTGTGAACTTTTGATATGATTTTGTGAAACTGTTGCGGAATGATGCGATCATTGTATTTGTATTTTTCTACTTTGTATAAGTTTGTATGAAAGACTTGGATTACTTGAGATATGAATTATTTATTACATACGCACTATGTCACTTTAAATCAATTTTACTAACGTAAGTGTTGAGCAACAGTCCATTTGCTGCTGAAGTAGCTCTTTAGTCCAGGTTGTGGTTCATCTACCCTGTTTCTTGGTCTTGACGTCGGGGCTACCTCTTTTGTTTGTCCTCAGTTCAAAGTATTGGCTATCGCATACAAAGCCCTTCACAGCCTTGGCCCCTCATTTCTGCAGGAGCAGCTATACTCTGCCATGGCAGCTTCACTCATCTGAACAGAGCCTTCTGCAGATACCACCCTGCAAATGGGCTAAATCCACAACGTCCTATACACATGCATTCTCTGTGGCGGCCCCCACTTTTTGTAATGGCCTGCCTGATGATCTTAGGAAAGCTCCCATTCTCCTGGCTTTCCATAAACTATGCAAAACCAAATTATTCAAGAGGGCTTTTTTACGCAGGTAGGAAGGTTGTGCTGTAATGAAATGGTTCAGAAAGGTGCTTTGGCAGAAGAATAGGAATAGTATTGTGTGCTTTCTGTTGCTGTCTGTTCCTATCAGGTAATTTCTGCATTGCTTAACATATTTAAATTACTTATGTTTTGTTTCAGTATTGTTTAGTTCTGTATCAGATTTCTGCCTTTGTTTCAGCAATGTTTTCTGCTATCCAGTATCGTATTGCATTGTTTGACTCTCCCAACCATAAATAAAAATTAAAAAGCTGATTGAATGGTTCTTCATATATGACTACAGAAGTTCACTTATGTCGTTCTGATTAGTCTGACAAAGGGAGTTTTGACTCTCAAAAGCTTATACCCTGAAAATTGTGTTAGTTTTTAAGATGCCACTAGACTTGGACCTTGCTGTTCTATTGCAAACCAGCTACCCACCTAAAACTCAAATTGCAGTTTATTCTTGGTATGAAAGCCAGCCTTGGCCCATGTGCTGCAAAAAGTTCAACTGCAATGCTAAATATTAATAAGCTAAATTCAGAGTAGTTTGCTTAAAGTTTGCATCATACTAAGGACTGGATAGAAGACTGAAAAAGGAGAGAAGCACAAAAAGTGTGGATTTAATTGGATGGAAATTTTAACAATGCAATCCTATGGTGAGTTACTCCAGTCTAAGCCCATTGAAGTCAATGGACTTAGACTGGAGTAACTCTCCATAGGATTGCACTGTAAGTGTTGGGGTAGCTGTGTGAACCTCTGCAATCCTATTACTTCAGTCTGAGCCCACTCATTTGAATTGAATTGAATTAAGCCAGAGTAATTGGATAGCAGTTGAAATGCTAGAACATAGAGCACCTGATTGCCTTAAAACTGTATTAGATGAAATATGTTGCTATATTATTATTGTAGGAATAAGCTGCTGAGACTCATGGGTGTAATTTATATAAAACAAACAAATAAAAACTTCCAAAGGTGTACTTGAGTTAGTCTGTTACAGCAAAGCAAAACAGAATCAAGAATTAAGACTAAAAAAATTTTCTCTGGTCAAATGAGTCAGACCTCACTTCTTCAAATACTTAGGAAGTGGATAATTATTTTATAGGGTTTTATAACCAGGATAATGGGGGTGGAGTGGGGTGGGGGACAGGATAGAATGAGAGAGAGACCTGTAGTAAATAATTCAGGTGTGATTCCCTGTGTGAAAGACTGGAACATATGTAGTTGGTACACTTAGTGAACGATGAGAAAAGTCAAAGGTTCCAGCTGCCCATGGTGTACAGTTATAGACAAAGTCTATAAATAAAGTCTAATTCTGGAAGATGTAGTATGATGAAACATAAGAAAAGGTGTACAGTGTGATGATATGATTACAACATAATTGGAAGAACCAAATGACATTTCTAAAGAGTAGGTCCTGTTGAATCATTAACAACTATAGAACCAAAATATTTATTGCATGTAGCCAAAGACCATTACAATCAAGCAAATAAAACACATAAGCAAAACATAAATACCAAATGACAAAACTATGACACATAACACATGAGGATAATTATGAGCACCTTTGTTATATATAGGAGAAGGAGGCTTAACCATTAAGCACAGCCTGAGCCCTGATTTTCTTAGCTGCAGGTGCAAACAGTGCTATTCTATAAGAGAATGTTGGAATGAAGAAGGGTTTAATTTTTCCACCACAGGGGAAGAATCAGATTTTTAAAATTTCACTAAGGAATTTATTTCTGAATTTTGTATACAGGAAGCAGAATAAAATTAATCTCAGAGAAGTTAAAGCCATTTCAAGACTAGGAAAGGCGATTTTGGCCAAATAAGAGACTCTGCCATGGTCCCTCTTGAACACCTTGAATCAGGAAGAAAATTTGAAACAGAGAGTTGTACTTCTGACCAATGGAGCATCCATTTTAAAGATCCAGTCCTGTATATTGAGATTGGGCAAGGGGATACCCTGAAAGTCATCTACCAGGGAATAACAATGGAGGATATTGTTAAAACCAGTGGAGCAAAGGGCATCTGAATGCAGCGGTGCATTGCTTTGTCTTCAGAGTGGACTAGAAAAGAGATTCCTTTGCTTTCTCCAGAATCTAAATAAGGCCAAATGCAAATGGGCTCTGATAGAAGGTAACCCAAGTTCAGCCTGCTCTAAAGCTGCTGGAGTGCCATGAGGCAAAGCTAGAATCCTCTTTAAAAGCAGATTTGAATTGGTTCTAGGGTCAAGGTCAGACGTTCATTCCAACTCCGGATCTCTGCACCATATAGAAGCTGTGGGATGGCCTTACACTGGAACAGTTTCAAGGCTGTCTCAACTAAAAATTTAAAGATGGCCCTAGTGGTTTTCAGAACTGCAGATTTTGTTATTGCCATGTGGGCTTTCCATGAGAGGATTTCATGATACTTAAAAGTTCTGCATCATCAAGATCTTTTCCCAAAGACCATTATTTTGGTCAGGGCAAAGTTGATGTTTAAGGCCTTGCCCTTACAGAAATTGCTCAGTTTGTTCAGCATCCTCCTTAAACCAATACAAATTAGGGGCAACATCATCTTGTCTGCATATAGGAGAATTGATAATTTCTGACTCCTCCCCCCAAAGATGATCGAAAGAACTCAGGGCCTGACAAGCTTGGAGCTATGTCATTTAAGTAGAGATTGAAGAGCATTAGCAACTATAAGTTAGATTCATGATGGTGTCAGTGTTGGTGTATTTATTTTTATTTATTTAAAATATATGTAACCTTTCTAACCAAGGTGGCTAACATTAAAAATCTAAAAAACAATTTTAAACAGTTTAAAACAATGTAAATTTAAAACAATTTTTAAAATGATGTAAAAAATTCAGTACACCCAGACACACAACACAAAAACAAAAAACAGGGAGGAGGCCAATAACAGTAACTGGAGGTATACCAGAAAATGCGAAGAAGTCTTCACCCAGTGGCAGAAGACAACAGATGAATGTCCCTGGGAAGGAAGTTCCAGTTTTGGTGCCACAATTGAGGATGCCCCTTTCTTAAGTTGTCGCCTTTCTAGCCTCAAAGGCTGGGGGCACTTGAAGCAGTGTCTCCAAAGATGACCAGAGGGAACAGGTAGGTTGATATGGGAGAAGGCGATCCTTAAGGTATGCTGGTCCCAAACCATATAGGGCTTTAAAGGTCAATACCAGCACCATGGATTGGGCCTAGAAGCAAATTGAGAGCCAGTGCAGATGAAACAAAACTGGAGTGATATGGTCCCTATGACCTATTCCAGTCAGCGTTCCAGCCGCAGCATTCTGTACAATGGTAGCTTCTAAACAGTCTTGAAGAGTAGCCCCACATAGAACATATCACAGTAGTCTAATCTAGATCTTACCAGGGCATGCACTACAGTGGCAAGATCTTCCCTGCCCAGGAAAGGCCGAAGCTGGTGATAAGCACCCCTGGCAACTGCAATCCCCTGTTTATTCAACAAGAGGCCCAGCTCCAGCAGCATCACCAGTCTATGAACCAGCTCTTTTATGGGGAGTGCAACCTAATCTATTTTAGAAAGTAGAATGGTGACTAGGAGGGGGGGGAGTGGAAAAGTACACCTATTATTGATGCCGCAATTAAGCCATCATATGTGATGAAATGGTGATACTGTAAACACATTTTATACATACCCCTATAGATCTGTTCCATACAGCACTCTGTTTCTAGGGAGTTATAGGAGGGTATTACCGAGTATTTAAATACTTCATGTTACAATTTCATGTACTGCTAATTTGATACAATTATTGCTTATAGGTTTATCTATTTATTTTCTTATTTGTATAGACATAATTAATTTAGTGTCAGGAGAAGAGATAGAGTTGTACACCAGAAAGGGGCGGTGGGGTTTGACATTGGAACACATGTTTGTAATGGTAATGTACCACTCGTATTGTTTGAAAAGTTCCTAGAAGCTTAATTACATGGCACATAAATACTGGTTATGTTTAGGTTCCTACAGGTATGTAAATAAGTATTCTGTGATCCTTCTTCAATCAGTTAAATTAAATTCTGACATTTGGTTCACTAATTAGTGTAATGCTTTGTTTTATCCATTATTTTATATTTCTTCAAATAAATATATTTCCCCATCCTCTACCATTCAGAATGCACAATAAGTTTCTTTTTTTCTTTTGAGTAAAGGTTTTTCTTTTTTTTGAGTAAATGTTTTATTTAAAAAGAAAAGATATGAATAACAATAGAAAGTGCATAGAAACTTGTACAAGCACTACATTTGAATTAGATTTAAACTAACAGAAAATATATTCAAAGTATATAATAGCACAAATAAATTATGTGACGGCTCTCTTCCCTCTCCTTAGTTGCTTATACCCAGACTTTAATGTCAATGATTTTTAATCAGTAATCTCTTCTGTGCTTTATCTCTATAAAATAATTACCTTAATTTATCTTAGTTTTAACCTAAATAATCAACTAAATCTTTCTATTTTCTCCAGAAATCTGATATTGGTCTGTTGTGCACATAGGAAGTTAATTTAGCAATTGATTCATATTCATACATCTTGTCTGTCCACTCAGGCATGTCAGGGCATGAATCTTTTTCCGTTTTGCTGCATATAATATTCTCACAACTGTCGTCATATACCTGAAAAGATCTCCCTGTTCTTTTGTGACATTATTCAGTGAAATATTTAATAGCATATTTTTAGGGTTCAGCTCAAACCTGAGTTTAAGAATCTTCTGCATCTCTTCATGTATCTTTATCCAATAACTTCGTGTTTCCTTACATGTCCACCACATGTGATAAAACGGTGCATCCATACAATGACATTTCCAACACTGTTCACTATAGTCCTTACTAATTCTTGGAATATCTTTGGGCGTAGTATACCATCTAAAGAACCTTTTGTACCAGTTCTGTTTTAACAATTGGCAATCTGTAAATTTAATATCTTTGATCTATAGATCTTCCCATTGATTCATAGAGATGGTTTCTCCAAAGTTTTTCATCCATTTTTCTGTGTGGTGTTGCAGTAGAATTTTATAAATTTTTCTGAGTAAATGCTTCAAGTCACCGCTTATTAGTAATATGAATTCTGTTTTTTCTCTTAATCTGCCACCTTCTTTGAGAGTTTGTTCTTTGAACTTAGATACTATTTGATGATACATCAACCAAGGGATGTTTTCCCCTTGAGCTTGGATTTCTTGCCAGGTTTTCACATTACCTTGCATATCTGTCATAGATTCATAGCTGAGCTGATCAATTCTATTTCTAATGGTGGTATCACAATAAACATCTATTGGCAACATCAGTGGCGAGATTGGTTGGCTCAATCTATTTCTGCATCGAAACCATATTTTAAGTAGTCCATCTCTTAGTATTTGAACACAGTTTTGCTTTTGAATGGATTTTACTGATTTCTCAAACCATAAATAGTTATGAATACCCTCTTTAGCATCTGTTGTCTCCAATTTTATGTGTCTTCTGCTCGAATTTATAATCCAATGGGTTATCCAAACAAATGCCACTGATGGGCAGTACAATTTAATATTCGGTGCTTCCAATCCTCCTCGTTTTTTAAATCCTGTAATACTTTAGATCTTATTCTTGTTTTCTTCCTTGTCCATTTATTATTTTCTGCCACTTACTTAAACTCTTTTGATCTATGAGAATTGGCACCATTTGAAACAAAAATTTCAATTTTGATAGTATATTCATAATTCTTCCTAACCATGAAATATTCAGTTTTTTCCATCTTTGCAAATCTTCAGTAATGCTTGTCCACATTTTTTTGATAATTGTCCTTATATAGGTTCTTATTTCATGCTGATACATTTATTCCTAAGTATTTTACAGGTTTGTAGTAATAGCATAGTCCGTTATTTTTCCAATCTCTTCTTATTCTTCTGTTGTTGCTGAAAGTACCATTATCTTTGTTTTCTTTTTATTCAATTTATATCCAGAGTACTGTCCAAATTTTAATATTTGTTCCATTACATAGATCAGAGAATTGTTTGGATTTGTCACTGATGTAACCACATCATCCACATAGCTTTTCATTTTATATATCTCTTTCCCCTCCTTTATTCCATCAATTCTACTGTCTTGCCTGATTCTCACTGCCAGAATTTCCAAAGAAATAATAAACAGTAATGGTGATATTGGGCACACCTGTCGTTTTCCTTTTGTTATTTCAATTTTTTCCACAAATGAACTATTAACTAGGATTGTGCCTTGATGGTTACTATAAATACTTTGCATCCAATTCAAAAACTCAGTCCCACAGTTCATTCTTTGCAATGCTTTTATAAGAAATTTCCAAGACACATTATCAAACACTTTTTCAGCAGCCACAAACATAGATGCAGTTCCCCCCCTTCCTTCTTGAATATTCATTTGCATTGAGGAGATATTTAATGTTATCGTTCATGTTTCTCTTTGAGACAAATCCTGTTTGGTCTTCATAAATTACATCTTTTTAATCTTTCTGCCATTATTATTGTAAATATCTTATAATCCACATTCAATAAAGAAATAGGTCTATATGATTGTGGTAATAACAGATCGTTCCCCTCTTTATGTATTAAAGTTATATTTGCCTCTTGCCACGCCCATGGTAAGTTCTTCCTGTCTTGTATCTCCTTCATCACTTTTTGTTGGAATAGCACAATAAGTTTCTTAAAACACATTGAAAAGCTTTTCATACTTTTATGGAAACGGAGCTTGCAAACAACATAAAACTACCTTTAGTCTAAAAACATTATCTTGTGCTCAGCCAGCACAAAAAAGCCAAGATAGTTTATGTTAACTTCAGCCTTATGTAATCCTTTTACCATTTCTTATGATCCACCATGAAGAAATTTGTATCTATGGACTTTTTTAAAAAAAAGCAACTAAAAGTCTTAATGAAGTCATCCCTTTATCTTTGTTTTACTTTGAGTTTTTTTGTGTGAATTTGCCTCATTTTTTTGTACAAATTGACATGATAAAATATTATGCATTGGTTTTTCAATCTCAGACCTCTTACCATTGTCCAGAAATCCATTTCCTCATTACTACGGGACCAAACTGGGCATGATTCTGGGAGTGTTGAGAATGGAGCTTTCCAGCCTTTTTTTTTTTAGAAGGTAGGAATGAGGCATGAAGAAAAGCAGTTTAGCTTCCCTGTTTTCTTTATCTAGGACCCCCCCCCATTATTTACCTTTTTAAAGTCAAACAGGGGTACTTGTATGTTTACTCAATAAAACAAAAAGTAACTCTTTTCAGCTCCCCCCCCCCCGAATCTCTTTCCCCCTCAAATTAACTGCCTATGCTCCCTTGCTGTCTCTATGACAGGAAGCCCCATCCCAGAATTCCTACATAGTATCACCTCCCTTTGCCTTCAAAATCCACCTTTCCCATAAACCCTTTTGATTTACTCCCTAACCAAAGTACAGTTAAACTACATCTCACAGTCAACAGAGTTTACTTTCCTTTTTTCTTTCCTTCCTTATGTTTCCTCCCACTTGTTGATTCAGGGACTAGGGGACCAAATTACTACCACTGTCAAAAATGAAACTATAAGCTCCTTGAGGCAGAATTGTACAACTTCATGGTACTGCATATGCAATACCCATTTTAAAAAATAGAATTAATCTGTGTAATAGATTATAAGTGCAAGAAAACGGGGGTTTGTTTTGCACATTTCTAGAGTGAGTATCATTTTTGTCTGTTACATTGGAATTTGGCTTATAACCTAATTTTTTTCCTTGCGGATAAGTTACAATACTGTGTGTTTCTTTTACAGTTTTATCTTCAAGACACTAAGAGTAGTAATGGTACCTTTATAAATAGTCAGAGATTGAGCAGAGGATCTGAGGAAAGCCCACCATGTGAGATTCTGTCTGGTGATATCATACAGTTTGGCGTAGATGTGACTGAGAATACGCGGAAAGGTAAGGGTACGAATCACTTTCCTCCCTTCTTTTTTAATTTAGGTTCTCAAGAGAGCTTCCAAGAACTACAAAATATGTAGTTTATATTATTATTGTATTCTTAAAAGAATTTCTTCAAAGATTTTGGCAGAAACACCTTTCTGTCTCTAAACAGTGCATATCTCTTTGCCAGCTGGAAATGTGTCTGTTTTTCCAGAGAATAATATGCTTGTAAGGACACCTCTGATACGCTAAAGTTTAAATGCCTTGTTATTGGCTAGAATGCAAAATACGGGACAAATTCTGTTCAAACACCATCTGTTCTTTCGTTTTCCATTCTGCATTCTTGTAGCCTAACTTCACTCAGCTCTGCTATTCTGTTGATGACAAATTAGCTACTGTAGTTACTCTGCTGGCTTTGCTGTTGCTCACTGTGCCTTACGCTTCTCTACATGTTTCTGTGTTTTTTTGGTTATTTCTTTATATTCACAGTAGTTCGAAAGCAGTGCAAAATCCTTCCATCTCTGAAAAATAAAATGAAGTAGAATATATAATTATTTGCATAATTCTTGCATTTAAACTAATGTTAAAGAAAACAGTGCACAGGAAACTTGCGCTTTCTTATTTTTTTAAAAGAAAGCTGCAGCTTTTTCAACTTGATGGGTTGTAAAAGGATTAATGAGCATGGTCATTTAAAAAAATAATTCAAGCATAAGTTGAATATTATCAGATAAAACACATCTCAATTCCTTTCCTATTTATTTGCCTTGAAGTTAATATGCTGTACAAGAGTGTCAAAGTTCATTGCAATTGAACTGCCATACAATGTTTTATTTACTGCTACTAACAATTTCAGCACATTGACAATAAACTGCTGATACTGTTTAATCAGTGACCCACTTGGCCATCTTGGAAAATCTGGTAGAACTTTCTCTTGGTTGCCTTAGACATACTTCAAAATTAGTTTGTTGAAATTATGGTCACCAGTCTCATGCAAACTTCCACATCAGCCTATATTTGAATGCACAGAGTTTACTCAATCAAGAGTCTCTATGCAAGGCAACTTTTGCTTTGGTCCTTGAACCTGGCAGCACTACCCTTTAACAAAGCCTCTTAGGAGCAGTCTTTATATCATACTGAACTTTTTTTTCTCTTCCTTCCTTCCTTCCTTCCTTCCTTCCTTCCTTCCTTCCTTCCTTCCTTCCTTCCTTCCTTCCTTCCTTCCTTCCTTCCTTCCTTCCTTCCTTCCTTCCTTCCTCCTGCCTGCCTGCCTGCCTGCCTGCCTGCCTGCCTGCCTGAAACATCAATAAATACAGGCTTAAAACATATAGCCTTATCTCTGAAAAAGAGATAGCATCTGTTTAACATGTGCTGCTTGATTAATACATTATGGCCAAACAAAATGTAGCGAAGTGTCCAAAGTCCTTCACCTGAGATTTTCCTCTTTTTACATCCTGGGTAGTTATGCTTCACTTTCAGTCCAGGAGGGATAAAAGCATACAAATAGGGAAAAAACTGGACTTGTTTCTGCCTGCATGGTGGTACTGTTATGTAGCTAGGACAAAGCCATGGGTACTTTCATGCTAACTGTGTTAGTGGAAGTCAGTGACTGGATGCACCTTCATCTGTATGTTGAGGAATTCCCAGCAGTTAGATTAATTATGTGTGTGCTTAGTAACTCTTACAGTCACATTTTCACTTGCATTGCTCCTACTGAGAACTATTTTTCTGTTTCCAAAATTTTTGTGGATATGAAAAATTTTAAAACTTCTGGGTAGAGAGGATTGCCAGGGAGAACTGGTGGGCATGGGAAGGTTTAAGCCTATACTCCTGCCCATTTATCTACTTCATTTATACCCTACCTTTCTCTCAAATGGGGAGCCAAAGTGGCTTACATTGTTCTCATCTACTGACTAGCAATTTAAATTGTGATTTAAATCAAATTCATCCTGGTTGAAACCTTGTCTTTCCCTTAAAATGTATGGTTTTAATGTTCAGTTCTAACTGTTGCTTTAAACGTTTTTTGATTTTATACGGATATGATCCAGAGTAGCACATGTGTAAGCATAAAGTGCTTTTAATGGGTGCATAGGTGCATATGTAGGGCTACCAGTCCCTTGGTGGGGGTGAGGGATCCTCCACATCCAGCTTTTGCCTCTGTCTCCACTGACCTAGCCAGCAGGGGGGAAAGGCTCAGGGAATGGGCCTGAGAGGCAAAAAATCTCCTAGGCTAATGTGCAGCGGATGTCCTCTGCTAGGCGTGACAATATCACTTCCAGAAATGACATTGGACCTGGCCCCTATGAAGCATGGCAGTGATGTTCCAAAAGTGATGTTCCCAGTTAGTGCTATGCCCCCCGCCCCGGGCTGGGAAGGTAAGCAGGCAACCCTATGCATGTGTAATGGCCCTCCTTTTGAGGGTTGCTTTTCCTAGAAAGGGAGAACTGCAAAGCTGCCGTGCATGTACAGAGCATAGCATGTGGAGCTTTGGATCCCAGATTCTTTAAAAGAATGTCTTATAATGCAGTCCTTATAAGATCTAATAAAATCTAGACACTTAAAGCTTTTTACTGTCTACTAATTCATAATTGTTGCAAAATATTTCTTGTATTACCCAGACTTGATAGCATGTCTACAACAACTGGCTTGGATCCCAGCTAGCATTTTGAAGGGTACAAGGACTTTCACTTGCAGAATGCGATTTTCCTGCCTCCCTCTCTACCCAGTGGCCCCAGATTTTGAGCTGACACAGGGAAGGAGGCAGAGAGATTATACTCCATGAGTGGAAATCCTTGCGTCCTCAATCACTAGTTAGAAGGAACCAAGCCATTGTATTGTCGAAGGCTTTCACGGCCGGAGAACGATGGTTGTTGGGGGTTTTCCGGGCTGTATTGCCGTGGTCTTGGCATTGTAGTTCCTGACGTTTCGCCAGCAGCTGTGGCTGGCATCTTCAGAGGTGTAGCACCAAAAGACAGAGATCTCTCAGTGTCACAGTGTGGAAAAGATGTAGGTCATTTGTATCTACTCAGGAGGGGTGGGGTTGAGCTGAGTCATTCTGTAAGAGTTTCCCAGGGTGTGGAATGCTAATGGCGGGAGGCTTCACTGTATCCTGAGGAGGTTCTTTTGCATATGGATTGGTGCTTGATGTGCTAATCTTCTCTGCAGGGCTATTGTCGGGTGTGGAGTGTTTTGTTGGCCTGGTGTTTTTCAGAACTGGAGCCCATGCTCTGTTCACAAGCATAAGCAAAACTTCAACAGGAAAGAAGAAACCTTAAGAATGAACAGAGCATGGGCTCCAGTTCTGAAAAACACCAGGCCAACAAAACACTCCACACCCGACAATAGCCCTGCAGAGAAGATTAGCACATCAAGCACCAATCCATATGCAAAAGAACCTCCTCAGGATACAGTGAAGCCTCCGCCATTAGCATTCCACACCCGGGGAAACTCTTACAGAATGACTCAGCTCAACCCCACCCCTCCTGAGTAGATACAAATGACCTACATCTTTTCCACACTGTGACACTGAGAGATCTCTGTCTTTTGGTGCTACACCTCTGAAGATGCCAGCCACGGCTGCTGGCGAAACGTCAGGAACTACAATGCCAAGACCACGGCAATACAGCCCGGAAAACCCCCAACAACCAACCAAGCCATTGTCTATAGTCTTGTAGATGACAGGATTACTGGAGTAATATTAAACACTTCAAGCTGTTTTCATTTGTCATAGATTCTTATTGAATAATTACTTAGAACTTACAATGTTAATGTTCTTTCCAGTCACCCATGGATGTATTGTTTCCACAATAAAACTATTTCTTCCAGATGGTATGGAAGCTAGGCTACGGTCAGAGTAAGTGTAACTTTAAGTTTGATTTTCCAATTTCCAGCAGGATTCAGATGTTAAAGAATTATGTGATCATAGCACAATTTATTCCATGTGGCAACTTTAGTATGGAAGGGTCATGGCTATTTTCTTTTCATGGAACTGATTTTGATAAAGAACATGAAAAGCAGAGATATGGGGCGGAAGTTTTTTTCCAGCGCTTAAATTTTCTGTGGAAAATTTTCTATTTCTAAATATTCATGATTTCATAAAATTAATGACAATGAATGGATACCATTGCCAGCGCAATATTGAGTAAGCTTCGTAGTTTCATTATGCCCAGAAATTGTGTGGAAGAGTACATATATGTTCTATTGATTTGAAAATGGGGGTGCTGGTGAGATAAAACAAGAGATATGTATAGTAAACCAAAGTATGAATTTACCTGATAGGCTGTGCAGGTCAAATTGAAACCAAACCAAAATTAATTTTTTTACTTAAATGTGCCTTTTCACATGGTGGAAGGGATATTGTAATCACCAATTTGGTACAGAGCTAACAAGTAATGCAAGTGATACTATGGAGAGTGACAGTGAAACTGAGCTGCTCCAGTGATCTCCCTGTTGAAATACGCGAGTGTACAGCCACATCCACATCCACAGCACATGACACAGAATTCTTTGGCTGTGCTAAAATCAGTGTATCAATGGTTTTCAGTGCCTGTATTTTTTTTACATCTAAATCACCTAAGAGAAGTACATGCTATATTGTTTTTTAATTTTTACAGGTACTAGTCAAATAAAAGTAATTCCATCTAAAGCTTTCCATTTAATCAAATATAACATTTAAGCTCATCTTGGTTTTTTCCCTCTAAACACATAATTTATGGATTTATTGCTATAGGGATGTAAAATAAACATGCATACGTTTTAAATTTTAAGTAATCATACAGGGGAAAAAAACACTAAATCAGCTTACAGTGTTTCCAGTTTACATTTTTCCAAAAAACTGACATAACTGATTAAAAGTAATTTTTTAAAAATTTAACCCCAGTTAATTGTAAGGTTATTGCATGCCATTTCTGCATAGTAAAAATAATGTTTTTTTCAGAAGTTGTTTATTGAACTCCATCTAAAACATATTCATTATTGTAAAGAATACTGCAAAGTGCTTTGCAGAAATTTTGCAGCTCTACCAGTATACAGGTGAAAAGAGAACTTTAAAAAATAATGTTACTGTTTTCTTTAACAGTGTCATCCATGCTCCATTACCCAGTCCTGTCGATAAGGTAAGCCTTAAGCCATTTATTTCTATATATTTACAGAGAAGTCAAGTAACAATAAGAAAAGATCAAATACTTTAAATATCAAAGCTTTCTCATACATTTCCCCACAGCCCACTCCTACATTCCCCATTATTAAAGGTGCAAAGTAATAGAATAATGCTGCTACTAATCTGTAACAAGGACTGTGTATATTCCATCATTTGCATAAAACACAGAATTAATAGAACTTCCGACTGGTCACATAGTGCAGCATTCACAGAATATCAGCTATGTATGTTGTGTGTTTGAAAGCCCTAGACCTGTTAACTCTGAGATACGTTTCATTGTGTGCAAGCTGTCCACAGCGAAGTTTCAGAAGCTGGAAACAGCTGACTTTGCTATCATTCTGGACAAGAATTTGTTATCATGCCTAATTTCTTGCTCATCTTAATTGCTACCAAAAGCAAACTAAATTGTACACAGTAACAAAATATATGCCAGATTTCTTACTTTGCATAACTTTAAAAAGTCAAAGAGTTCAGTTTTTGAGATTTTTATTCTAGAGTTCTTAGACTTGTATGCTTCTGATGCACGTATAAACCCCAACTGCGTATGGAAGTTTACAATTTCACTGTTAGTCAAGGCTACCTCAGTAGGAAGAACAGTTTCACTACAGGAAGAATTTGAAAATGGCATTGATTAAATGAAATAATGATAGTGACGTGGTTTTATTACAAATGGAAGAGCTCAGCTTTTTCACATAGTGCTGTACACATTAAAAGCTGGTTTTAATTTCATTTTGGATCATGATTCTAATTCTAACTTGCATAGGGATGCCTAATTTCACCATATTTTGAAAAAACTGCTGCCATTTCATTACATCAAATATAAGATGAAGATTAGGTCAGGCATCTGTTATAAAGCTTGCAAAGAACTGCACAGGGATCAAGAAAGGGTGTCTTTCTGAGAACGAATATAGAGTGAAACTTGATAGACCCAGTGGAAGACAATGTAAATCCAACTGTTATGTCACTACTCTGCAGCATTACTGGAAATGATTACCAGAGATTGGGTTGCATCCAAAATACTGTGAGCAATGCTCCCCTGACGAAATGGACGATTCCCATCCACCTACTCCCTGCATACTCCGAAATTCTCCCATCAGGGTTTAGAGGACCCCCAGGAATAGTGCTGGACACGATGTCAAGATCCACCGGGGAATAAAAGAATTGTCAAAAATCACTCTCTCTTTGGTGGATTTTCTTTTTGATCAACAGAGAACAAACATTAGATCCAATGGATAATAATATTATAGCCAGCCTTGAAATGAAATATCTAGCATTCTTCTTGTAGCTTAAAAGTTCTAATGGAGGAAAAATTTGTCACCTTTACGTTTGGTAATACACTGCCTTTAGAAGGCGTTTTTGTTCGATGCTTCTCCTCTGCTTCCAAGTGCTTTCAAATAGAAGTTTTTTTCTGGGATGTGGATGTATATTTTGTGATAGAATTCCTGTGAAACAATACAGATGTTTCCATTGCTTTTCAAGAACTCTTCAAAATAAATATGCAGTTCATTGTTACAATGAGTTTGCTTAACACCGAACTCTAACAAAGGTTTAACCTTTTATATCAGAATTGAAGAAACTGTCCCTTCCCCCAGTCTCCATTGAGCCCTGTTAAAAGTTGCTTGGTTAAAAAATGTCATCCCCAAACCCCAAAACATTATAATACTAAAGCAACTTAGTGAAAATAACTACTCTATATTTGTAGAGCAGACAAGAATGCAACATAAGTGAGTAGACAGTAATGCAGAGGCACATTTACTGAAAATGTAAAAAATTAAGCCATAACATTTAACATGACAGCATTTCTAACTTATCATACATAATGCATCAAAGTGGCTATTTTTAAAAGGGGTAATTTTTGATCCATGAACAGCTATCTATCATTCTTGATATAAGTATAGGTTAGGTTAGAGACCAGGGCCAATTTAAATGTTGCCTTTTGTAGTACAGGTACATTCAGCATTCTATTGCAACTGGTTGAGTGAGTATCGTTTCTTGAACATTCCAGCACAATGACTAATACTGTGTTATAGTACTATAGCAAGGTATTAAGAACTTTACAAGCTTAATATTTTCCATATAAGGGAAAAGGCAGAGAAATTACACACGAAGTGTTATATATAAATATGTTTGAGTTTATAATGCTGCTTGTCCTGTGGCCTCCCTTCCAGCTGTATGAAGTAAACATGTCTGAGCAATACTATTGAAAGTTTCTACCTGAACCACAAAAATGGCTTTGAGGCTGTGATAGGCCTGGTATAGAAATTGCTTCATATATCTGGACCAGTTCCATACAGTCAGAAACTTTTCCTGTGACTGTAGTGCTGAAAGAACAGAATGTCATAAGCTGGGACCCACAGGGCATCATGAACAAGAGTAATCATTTTGAAATACCCTCCACCCTCAAAATCGTGTCCTCCAGGATTCTTTAAGCTCCCAGGAACTAACTACTTCTCTCCACTTTTCCCCATTTAACTGGAGTCCAATTGTACTCAACATTCCATGCCTCCAGGAACATATTTAATCCGCATCAAGTGCTGTGCGTGTGTGTGTGGTGGGCAGGGGGGAATCTCTTAACTGGCAATTTATTTATGCATGCATACATGCATGCTTATCTGGGGAGTCAACAAAAATGTAGAAACCCATATCTTGTCTCAGGGAAGTATTAGGTGGATGGCCATGTTCATCTGCAGTAGAACAGCAGAATTTGAGTCCAGTGGCACCTTAGAGACCGACAGATTTTCAGGGTATGAGCTTTCAAGTGTCAGAGTTCCCTTCTTCAGTTACCTGAAAACCTCATACTCTGAAAATCTTGTTGGCCTCTAAGATGTCATTGGGCTCAAACCCTGCTTGTCTAGAGGGTGGACCAGTTATGTGAGTGAACCAGTTATTCTACTTTCATGATTATAACTTAGGCCAGTCACTTTACTATTATAATGAATGATATATATGTGGGGTGGGAGTGAGACATTGTTTATCTTCCTTCATGTTAACTGCGCAGGATACTAAAAATGATGCCATCCCTGCTGAAGAGTTTGCAAATTGCAGATGGCTTACATAAGTACATATAAAACATTTGGGCTTCTTTTTATGCTTTTGGATTCTGGCTCAATATAAGGGTGCTTAGTACAGCTGTGAGTGAGTGGTCATGTTTTTTCTTGCATTTATGCTTTTATTTATTTTTAAAAAGCTGTTATGAGAAACACAAAGGAATCTTTGTTTTTGAGAACCATTTTAAAAATCATAATGTTGATTAAATACATCTGAGTAATTAAAATTGATGATATATAGCTTCAATTTGAACTTTGTCATTACACTTTATTTTTATGAGTTGACCTTGTAGGACTCTGAAGAAGTTTGCTGAAGTCTGACACAATGTGGTTTGACATTGTTTATCAATTTTACAGGTTGCTGCTAACACTCCCAGTATGTACTCTCAGGAACTGTTTCAGCTTTCACAGTATCTACAGGTAATTTTCTTTTATAAGCTTTCTTGTCACTTTTGTCTTTACAACCATCCTGTGAGGTAGGTTAGGCTGAGAGAAAGCGACTTACCTGAAGTCACCTAGTGAAACTGGGAGTTTAAACCCAGTTCTCTCCAGTCCTCCTCCAACACTCTACCTACTGCACACCACTGGCTCTCATTTAAGACAAATGATTGTTATGTCTTTGATATTGGATAGATTTGACATAGGTCAAATCCACATTACTCATTCTAAGTCGCATGTTCCCCGCATTCCCCACGCAATCCCGAGTGCCGGTCACATTACCTCATTAAACAGACACATTACATTCACATTTCTCCCGAATATGTGGTCACAGGTTTTCAACGGGAGTTTCACGGTGGCCGTAAATGGGCCAATGCGCAATTTACGCATTTTTTTAAAAAACCACCCCCCTTCCTGTCTCTCCAGCCGTTCCGAGAGTTCCTATTGGCTGATTCAACTTGCAAGTGCTCCGTAGTCTGCAAAAGACTGCTTTTGACTTCATAGCATTGGATTTATTGATTATGCTGTTTCTGAATCAAATCTGGTAGTTTGAAAAATCATTTTGGGATGAATCCATCCTCAGAACGGACTCGCGAAACTTCCTTTTTAACTGTTTTTTATTTTTTTTATTTTATATTACTGTAATATCGAAATTATGAAATATCGAAATAATGACACTCCAAGGAAGTGAAACTTCAGTAAAATTCAGGCACTGAACTGTCCTGCATAGGAAATGCCCACGAAAGCTTCCCACATGCTTCCAAATTTCCAAAAAAGAAATGGGAGAGAGCCATCAGTGCTGTCAGTGGGGGAAAGAGAGGCATCATTATCTTCAATGATGTCTCTTTATAAGGCAAGATCGAAATAACGGAAAAGTACGCTAAAAAAAATAAAAAAAAATGGGCGGGAAAAAAGGTCCCGCCCAAAAAAGCGGTTTTCAAGCGTCCGTGTGACCGGAGGGACGCACGAGAAAGACGGATTGGAAGCAAGAATGTGAACGAAGAGGAAAAAATCGCGGATTGGAGGCAAACAGAAGATATCCGATAAACATGCGGGTAATGGGTGAATGTGGATTCGACAATAGTGGCCTTATGTCTAGGTAGTTAAGGGGTTTGGTGCTGTAGATGTGTTAGGACTAAGACTGAGACAGGACTGGCATTGCTGGCATTACATAGATGTAAATGCCGAGTGGCCTTTCCCAACTTTCCACAGCTACTTATAACTTCCTATAATATCTAAAATTCTGGAAAGCTGGCTTAGAATTTTAAGTACCATATACATGAGCAGCATTTATACATTTGCAAGCAGGGGACTTGCTGGTGGCATCTCATTTCCCCCTTTGCCACTATTTCCTCTTTTCTTTCCCTGAAAGTTCCCACAGCCTCTTCTTTTTTCCTCCCTCCTCTTCTTCCACTCACCAGCCAACCTACCTTTATTTGCCCTCTTGTATTAAGTCCTTATGCTTATGCCCTCCTTCCACAACCCTGGCAGCCTCCCCCTGGGAAAAATCTGACAAGTTGTACAGTACTGGCTGCTAGGCTAGGCTCAGTTGTGCGGTGGGGAATCCATAAGGACTTACAAAGGTCACCTCACTTTTCCCGTATTTCCCACCCCACACTATTTCCTCTTTCCTTCCACCTGGCAACCTCATATCTTCACCTTTCCCTGCTTCCTTCTGTCCTACCCACCCACCTACATTTTATCTTCCCCCTAACTTTAGCTGTATTTATTATTTACTTCATTTATATCCTGTCTTTTTCCACAATGAGGACCAAAACCAGCTTACATTTCCTCCCTTTTATCTTCACTTCATCCCTGTGAGGTAAATTAGACTTGAGAGCATGTGACTGGCCCAAGGTTATGTTGTGATCTTCCATGTCAGAATGGGGATTTGAATCTGGGTCTTCCATAACCTAGTCTGAAACTCTAGCCACAACACAATACTTGCTTTTGTGAAGTGGCTGCTGTTGAACAGTAGCAAGCAGCCAGTCCTTAATAACAACAACAACATTCGATTTATATACCGCCCTTCAGGATGACTTAACATCCGCTCAGAGCGGTTTACAAAGTACGTCAATATTATCCCCACAACAACAGCTAGAAGCTGTGACTGACCCAAGGTCACCCAGCTGGCTTCAAGTGGAGGAGTGAGGAATCAAACCCGGTTCTCCAGATTAGAGTCCTGCGCTCTTAACCACTACACCAAACTGGCTGTCCTTAGTAGGTAAGGCAAGTTGCATAGTAGCAAATCAGCCAGTGGTTGCTGATGGGCCTCACCCTGATGTGTGTCTTTGTGTGTTATTTCACTTCTGACTTATGGTGACCCTATGAATTCTTGCTCAGATGTTGCAAACTGGAGGCTGGGCTTTCTTTATTGAATCAAGCTATCTCATTTTGGGTTTTCTTTGTTTCCTACTGCCTTCCACCTTTCCTAGCATTATTGTCTTTTCCAGTGAGTCTCATCTTCTCATGATGTGACCAAAGTATGATAGCCTAAGTTTTATTGTTTTAGCTTTTAAAGAGAATTCAGGCTTGACTTGATCTAGATCTTGTCTTTTTGGCTATCCATAGTATCCGTAAAACTCTCCCCCAGCACTACATTTCAAATTAATTTTCTTCCTGTCAGCTTTCTTTATTGTCCAACGTTCACATTCATACGTAGTAATAGGGAATAACATAGAATGAACTATCTTGATCTTTATTAGCAGCAATACTTCCTTATCCTTTAGGGCAGCATTTCCCAACCTCCGATGTTCCACAGAACCCTGACTGGGAAACACTTTTAAGGGATCTTTTGTAGTTCCTTCCAGGCTGCCCTTCCACATGTCAATCTCCTGATTTCTTGGATGCAGTCTGCCTTTGGGTTGATGATTGAGTGGAAGAACAGAAAATCTTCAACAATTGCAATTTTTGTCAGTTTTCTGTACTGTCCCATATGGGACTGCACATGCACAGGCCTGCTGAGTAGGTTTCTGTTACACAGTAAACAAGCCAACCTCCGTTAAAGCAGCAAACCAACAGTGGATACCATACCGGAGGGTCCAAATAGTTAATTACAACAATAAAGTAAATATTTGTTCTTATATTCTGTGCTCAGTGAACCTCAATATAAATATTAAATAATCTAATCCAAAATGCAGAACAATAATTTACATTCCGTACAGTGAATAATACATATTTTAGTAATTTTCACAAAGACAATTCTTACACAGCTATAGTAGCAACAGCTCCAAAATTAAATATTTTTAACAGCTCAAACCCCCCTCTTCAGTGTACGAAGCTTTACAGCAGAGAAATGCTCAATACGTGCTGAAGAGATGTAACGTTTGCAGCTTAGGATTTATTTATTTATTTATTTATTTATTTATTTATTCAATTTATATACCGCCCATCCCAGGGGCTCTGGGCGGTGATTGAATTGTTGATGGTGGTTCTGACGAGGGACTCCTGATGAAGCAGAGGGAAACAAGTTGGACATCAGCCGGCCCCTTGTTGAGCCCACCCCAGACACGGGCTTTGATATCTTCTCAGCCACCTGAAACATACAACAGGACTTTATGTGTACACTAGCAAAAATTATTAGCCTTGTGTGCACTAGCAAATATTATGCTGCACTCTCTTAGGACCTATACCCCATTGATGAGACTTAAAAATATTTAATTTTGGAGCTGTTGCTACTATAGCTGTGTAAGAATCGTCTTTGTGAAAATTACTAAAAATATGTATTATTCACTGTATGGAATGTGAATTATTGTTCTGCATTTTGAATTAGATTGTTTAATATGTATATTGAGGTTCACTGAGCACAGAAGATAAGAACAAATATTTACTTTATTGTTGTAATCTATTTGGACCCTCCGGTGTGGTTTCCACTGTTGGTTTGCTGCTTTAACGGAGGTTGGCTTGGAGCTAGTCTCAAGGGTCCCATTGTTGACACCCACACTAGGGGGTTCACGCTTGCATCTGGCTCCTGAGAGATTGAGATCATTTGCTCATGGAGCTTTCGAACCACCCAAGAAAAGGGCAAAAACAAAGTAGACTCCCATCACTGGGCCACTACACTCGAACTGGCTGAAGATGATTTGGAGATCATCGAAATCCCCAAACTTCATCGCTCTATTCTTTGGAGGAGGAAGGCAAGCTGATCTGCCTCTGTCTGGAATTGAAGTGTCAGGCCCATAGGAAGGTACCCCATCAGGAATGTTGCTATCATGAATGTGCTACTTGGTACCCTTACTGTATGCCTCCACCAAGCGGGACTAACAGAAGGGAAGTCTACCGCCCAGAGTTGGTCGGATCTGGTAAAACCTGTGACCCATCAACATCCATCTCACTGTATTCCACAGTCTTTGATGATCTTTCCATTATCAGTGTTGGACATGGAGCAGTGTACTTTGGATTCGAGCCCGAGTGTCCCTTACAACCTTTCATCTCATGAGACTATAGGAGAGAGAGAGCCAGTTTCTCCAACAGATGATTTTCACTTCTATGCAGACCATTGGCTCAATCTCTTGGCATAGACATATTTTCTGCTAAACCTAAACTGAAGGACAAAATCCTTCAACATCTGTACTCTGGGAATCTGGCTAATATTGCCTTTCCTATGATTGAGGGATCTGTGGAATTGATGACCAACCTTTGTGAGAGACTGGCATTAATACCAAGGACATCTAAGAAAACAATGGTGCTTTATAGGACAATGGAGAATTAACTATGCTTTTATGTTCACTCATCCCCCTCCCTTTCACTGATCACTGAGGAAATGCAATCCAGATATCTACAGTCTACACCAACCAACAGGGAAGGGAAAAAGCTTGATGCAACTGGGAGGAAAATCTATACTTCCTCAGCCCTTAACATCAAAATAACAAACTACTCTGTTATAATGGAAGCCTACCAAATATTTCTATGAAACAAAATGGATGCATATAAGGAACACTTACCTGAAGATCAAAAAGCCCTGGCCAGAGTCATCCAAGAGTAGGTGATCCATCTCTCCAAGCAGCAGATTAATGCAGGGCAGAATGTGGCCGATGCATGTACGAGGGTTTGGCATCTTCCATAGTCTTCAGAAGACACGGCTGGCTATGTTTCACTGCACTACCAGTAGAGATGAGGAACAAGGTGGAGGATATACTGTCTGAAGGCCAAACTCTATTTTCTCAACTCTTGTCTCAAAAAAGGAAGACCCAACAGCTAGTCAGATTATACTCCCTCACAATAGTCGGGCTTCAGGTCATTTGGCAGAGAACAGCAATACGGAGTCAGTTTAAGTACCGGCTGTATCACCAGTACCAGCAGTATCCTCACCACTGCTGATTTCCAGTAACCCAAGCACAACATCAGAGGAGGAAAACGTTGCACAATGTGAGACAGAGTGGCCAAGTCTCTGCCCCCGAGGACCCACCTCAAAGTCAGAAGCAACTCTTCTTACTGGAGGAGAGAATCCCGGTGGTGTTTGGAAACAGACTCCCCCATTTTTTATCAGGATGGAGATCTGTCACTATGGATGCTTGGGTTCTGCAGATAGTTCAACATAGCTGTAAAATTGAATTTGATCATACATTGTGTCTGAATCTCCCTCATAAAGCTATGGGTAACACATCACCTGAGCTAGCAAGTGAGCATCTAGCATTCATCAATAAAGGGGAAGTACAATAGGACCCTGATTCTGAATCTGGATTGGGATTCTATTCAAGGTTCTTTTGTCAGGTAAGAAGGATGGAGGGTTCAGCCTATTCTATACCTTAGGATCTGAGTAAGTCATTAGGGTAAAAGGTTCAGAATGATCACACTTCCTATGGTCCTACAGCTCCTGTTCCCTGGCTCCTTGTTTGCAGTCTTTTATTTAAAGTATATGTATTTTCATTGTTCTATCCATCAGTCTCACAGGAAAAAATTGAGGTTCCAGTTTGGGGGACAGATTTACCAATACCAGGTTTTACTCTTCAGCTTAGCTACAGCTCTGAGGGTTTTTTACCAAATGTATAGCAGTGGTAATTGCTTTCTTGAGAACACAGGGGTGCTTGATTTACCTGTACCTGGATGATTGGCGGATTTCAGCACACTCCAGAGAAGATTTGGAAAGTCACATCACCTTATTAGTAAGAGTATGTGAACAAGTAGGTCTGGTGATCAATTTTAAAAAGTCTAACTTGATTCTTTCCAGGAAAGTACAGTTCATAGGGAATATTCTAGAGGCCTCACTGAACAAAGCTTTCCTCCCACCAGAGAGGGCATGAAAGATACGCATGAGTGCATTCTGTGTCTGGCTGTACATTCCAATCAGGTGTGTTTAAAGAATGGAGCTGTAACTCTCAAAAGCTTAAACCCTGAAAATCTTGTTGGTGGTGCTACTGAACTCAAATCCTGCTGTTCTCTTGTTGACCAACATGGCTAACCACCTAAAACAATTCACATTGAAGATCCAAGCAACACTGCCATGATGCCTTTGACAAGACTAAATATGAGACAACTCCAAATTTGGTTCCTTTCAGACAATAACCCTGTGGTACACTTGCAAGCGAGAAAATACTCCATCCCTAATCAGATCATTAGGGTGGTGGCTTAGTGATAAGATACTCACATGTTCAAAGGAGTGGAATTTGGGTCTCCCAAAACTGATGTGTCAGTTAACACTGATGCTTCACTGGAGGGATGGGAGGCATATTATCTGGTATACTTCAATTCATGGTACTTGGTTGATAGAAGAAAAGAAATCAGATATCAACGTGCTGGAACTGCATGCCATACATTATGCTCTTACTTCCTTTGCAACAGAAGAGTCTAAATACACACAGAAAACTGCATGGCTATATTTTATTTAAACAAAGAGGGAGACAAAGCATCAAGAACCCTGTGCAAAGAATCCCTTCAGATCTAGGATTTGGCTATGCAACATAGGGTCTCCTTACAGGCGGTCCAAATTGCCAGCACTTCAGACATGATAGCAGACAGACTGAGCAGGTTGGGGTCTACCATTCACAGGTGGTCCCTGAAGGACGACTACATACAGCAAGTAGTGTCTGAGTACAAACAGCAAGTTTTCAATCATTGGTGTTCACTGGAAATAGATCTCTTTGCAACCAGACAGAATAGTGGAGCTCCAATGTTCTGTTCCCAAGGAAGAACAGATCTAAGATCTGTAGGAGATGCATTTCAGACCAGATAGTTAGGAATCCTGTTTTATACCTTCCCTCCCTTACCCTTGGTTCCCCAGCACAAAATGCTGACAGACAAAACCACTTGCATAGTAGTAGTACCATTTTGGCCACATCCGCTGTTGTTTCGGCAGTTGCTGCTTCTGGCCAAGTATCGTTATCTCCACTTACCAATCAAGCCAGACCTCTCATGATATACTCAAACTGAGACTCACAGTGTGGCTAGTCTCCCCTTCTTCCGGTAGCAGAAGTCTTCCAATAGCAGAAGTCATTTTGAATGACAGAAAGCCTAACACCAGGTTATCAAACGCCTAGAAGTAGGATAGATTTATGAGTTGGGCAAGGGATAAGGGACTTACTCCTCACATGTGCTCCATTGCTGCAGTGTTAGTGCACTACCTGTTGAGCCTCAAACAGGAAGGTTCAACAGGAAGGCAGTTATATATGTGTTGCATGCCCCAGTAGGTAAGAAAACTATCCTCTCGCATTACACCTCTAAATTATTCCTCAGAGGCCTCTATAATATGCTCCCACCAGCAAAACCAATAGAGCCATAATGGTTACTGTTACTGGTAGTGTTCAAATTGATGTCCAGATGCTGACGAAGAGAACTGTGGTTCTCGAAAGCTTATGCTACAGTAAAGTTGGTTAGTCTTAAAGGTGCTACTGGACTCTTTTCTATTTTGCTTCATAAGATAGTGTACCCTGGATGTCAGTAACAGGAGGGATGCAGCACTGGGTCAAGTGGTGCTTCAATCTCTGTTTTGGTGAAGAGTCTCACTCCTCCTAAGGTAAGTGGCTTGCTAAACTCCCATATGGGACTACACAGAAGACTGACAATGAAAACAGGCTTGCACTTACGTGTAATTGTTTTTCATTGAGGTCTTCAGTGCAGGCACACATACCCTCCCTCCTGCCCTGCTGAGTGCTCATCACTACTTACTGTGGAGAGTCCCGCAACTCAGGAGAAACTGAGGGTTAGGGTGGCACCACTCCCAGAGCGTGGGCTGTTTTGGTGGGAAACAGCCGTGCAGGTATTGTGAAAGGGGAGGGTGCCCTTTTCCAGGCTTAAGGCTACAGAAACTACTGATTGGCAGGCCTGCACATGCACAGTCCCATGTTCATAGAATGTCCAGGAAAATTCCAACAAATATGATAATGAACAAATACATCCCTCCACAATGGTATTCCAGTCTAACTCCCCAAACTGTACATTCTATTATATCTTAACTTTAAGAGGTTACAGAATACATTTGTCCATACAGTACCAAACTGAGGGCACTTAAAGCCTTCTGTGGGCCCTGGTTTTTTTCCCCTTTGATCTATCTCTTCCTGAGCCATTGACAAGAATGAGCTTTGTAAGTTTGTTTTCTCTTGCATGTTCCATGGAGGTTTTGACTTCAGGAAGCTCTATGACAGTTTGCAAGTTTCTGGTTGTAGTGTTTATCTATGCAAAATTACTTTTGCAAACTGATTTTGGGCAATTTTATATTGTACTGATTAAAAATAAGGTATAATTTTTACTGGTAACAGACATATTAAATGAGAAGGGTAAAGTACTCCACCTAGTGGCTATTGATAAAGAGAAATTTTAAATGTGTTGCTGGGAAAGGATTTTTAAAATTCCTTTTGATATCCAGGAGGACTAAGCCAGATTGAGACAAGGAAACAAGTGTTTCCTATTATCAGTCTCAAGACCTCAGAGGGTCAAATAATTCCCAAATAAATTTAACATAATATCAAAACCAGGGGAAAAGCCCAATCCCCAGACATAAAATAACAAATGCTTCTCTGTATATCACTGGAGGGTCACTAAATTTTGTTAACAATTCATGCAAGTCAGTGCAGGAAACCAGAAAGTTAGAGGGGAAAGGTCCCAGAGTTTATTTTGTGGCTGCTTTTTTGCTATTCAGTAAGGGCTTTACATCCCAAAATCAACACAGAAGAAAACCTGGTTCAAACAATGGGCACAGCACCAACTCATAGGGGAATTTTCGTAATAGTACTCTGCTGCAAATTATGTTCCCCTATTACCACTTATCCAGATAGATTCAAGACACCAATCACAGTGATACAAAGAGATATGAGCTTTATTTTGTAAGAACCCTCAGACGCATATCCTTTCTAGAATATATGCATAAAGACCAGTTACATCAGAGAATCTTTCGAGAATCAAGTTCTCTTCATCAGATGCATGATCCGAACTGGTCAAATACAGAAGAGGAGGGATGAGAGGGGAGAAAGAAGGGGTCATATATCACAAGGAGACAGAATGCAATTAGCGTGGAGGCAGTCAAAACATTCCTTTGCTTGGAAATGTAAACATCTCCTTTTGGTGTGCAGTCAGTTTGCCGTATTCATTTGTAGCAGTGAAAGTATCCAATTCCTATGTAGTATAAGCCTTCGATGACCACAGCTCTCCCTGCCAGCTGCATCTGACAAAGAGAACTGTGATCCCCGAAAGCCCACACCAGGCGTCACTGGGCTCCCCCAGACCACGCCTCTGTAAAGGGAATCTGTTACCTGTGATAATGTGATAACCATTCATAGTCTCTATTCAGTCCCAGCTTGACAGAGTCAAATTTGCATATGAATTCCAATTCAGCAGCCTCCCGTTGGATTTTGTTTTTGAAAGGTTTCTGTTGAACCACAGCGACCTTTAAGTCTTTGGTGGAATGTCCTGGTAGATTGAAGTGTTCCCCACTGGTTCGGATCATGCATCTGATGAAGAGAACTTAATTCTCGAAAGCTTATGCTACAATAAAATTGGTTAGTCTTAAAGGTGCTACTGGACTCTTTTTGATTTTGCTACTACACACTAACACGGCTAACTCCTCTGGATCAGAGAATCTTGTATACCCTTAGTGCTAATTGTTTACCAAATAATTGCTATTTGTTTACCTTTCCCAGGATACATGGCACCCAACAAGCCTGATTAACAGGACAGTCAGATCTCACTGTAATGTAAACATCTTAAATGCTTGGAGTCACACTTCTGTTATGGGTTTGAGACCTCTCTGGGAAACTGTTCTCCCAAGGCTAAAACTTAGTTACAAAGTAAAAACAAGAGAAAATGTTTATAGTTAAAAAGAAACTTTCTTGCCTCACTGCAAGATTGAGCTGACCTGTAGTTCAGTTTCTGCAGTTAAGGAGAAAGAATCTGCCTACCAAGGCAAATTTGCCTGTTGTGTGTCTTTTGCTTGAATATGCTCACACATAGATTCTAGAAGAGGCCCCCTAAAAATCCCTTAACACTTTCCATGCTGTAAGTTCCTTTTGATACAGCGGGGAAAGTTACATAAGTCTCTGTGAAAAATTTCTGTTACTCAGAGTATTCAGTTATGGGCTAAAACACCAATCATTTGATTTGATTAAAATGGATTATTAATGTTAAGGGCCACTTCATATAATACTTTTCTAGGTGTACATATAAGAAATGTTACATTTACATCTAAAATTGTAACCTGTTCAGATGAAATTTTCTCTGAATGTGTAAAGGAGTGTATTCAACCAATTAAATGTTAGATGGCCAATGCTCCAAAGTATTAGGTTGTGTTAGCATATAACTTTGATACCATTTGAAATTACTCAAAGGTTTTTTTTGTGTGTGCGCTTTATGTAGGAGGCCTTACATAGGGAACAAATGTTGGAACAGAAGCTGGCCACCTTACAACGATTGCTTGCTGTCACGCAAGAGGCATCTGATACTAGTTGGCAGGTATTTTGTGCATTTTCACTTTAATCTGCTTGCCATGCAGAAAAAAGAATACCCATTTATTTATAAGAATTATCAGTTGCATTTGAAGCTGGTATAGTTAGCAGTCCAATGATATGTTGCATATGTTGTGTTCATCTGTTGGCATCTTGCTTCACCCGCCAAGCATATGCTGTGTGACGATCTGCTTCAGATAAAGAATTTTCTTACGAAATGCTTCCTCTCTGTGTTTGCTGTCTCTCACATGTTATTAATTTAAGAATGTATTGCTTTTCTTTCTAACAGGCTTTGATAGATGAAGATAGGCTACTATCAAGATTAGAGGTTATGGGAAACCAATTACAAGCATGTTCAAAAGTAGGTAGCTTGCTTGGGTGAAATTCTAACATTTGAGATTAGAATAATTTAAAAATATCTGAATGGTGCCTAGATTAATCGCTTTACATATTGATGAAACATGGAGTTAAGTATATTGTGTTTTTCAGTGCAGCAGCTTCCACTACCAACAATCCACTTAAAACAAATCATTAAATAGTTAAAAAGAAATGTGAAACTGTTGTAATCTTGACGGTATGCTATGTGAGCCTTCATCTCAAACCTGCTTGAGTTGTTTCCTGAGGAAAGTGTTCTTCTCCCCCCTCCCCCATATTAAGTTGCCCTTGCATTTTATATAATTCTACCAAATCCTTCTGGGTGGCAACCAGGACTACACACAGTGTTTTAATTATCAATGTATTGTAGACTTGTATAATAGCTTCCTTCCAATGTTAAGTATTCTTGAATGCACTCTGAATTGATAGACTAGTGGCATGGCTGTCAAAAACACATCCATCTGTGTTACCCTAAAACACTTACTTGCTTTTCTTTCTTTCTTTCTTTCTTTCTTTCTTTCTTTCTTTCTTTCTTTCTTTCTTTCTTTCTTTCTTTCTTTCTTTCTTTCTTTCTTTCTTTCTTTCTGTTTGTTTGTTTGTTTGTTTGTTTGTTTGTTTCCGTGCTTACTTACTTACTAGGTTTTTGCCCTGCCTTTCTATCCCAATATGGCTACCCAAGTGGTTAACACATCAAAACATACAGATTAAAATTTTCTTAAAAACCATTAAAACCAGTGCACAAATACATCTCTAAACAGTTTAAAGCCAGAGCTTAAAATAAATACAAAATATAAAGACAATTAAAACATTTGGGAGGGATGAGGAGATTGCTGAGGGAATGCCAACTGAAACAATGAAATCTTCACCCACTGACAGAATATGGCAACGGAAAGGAATAGGCAAATCTCCCTAGAGAGAGAGTTCCAGAGTTTTGATGCCATAACAAATAACTGTCACATTATATTGAGATCATACGAGCTTGTGTGGTTTGTTCTGGTAATTACATTTTGGTTATAGCTGGTGTGGCACCAGCCGAAGCTGGAAGGAATAAGGATATTTGGGTTGAAGGCCTGATAAGGGGATGTTGAGCTGTGTAGTAAGGAATGATGAAGCTGTTGGATGGTAGCATAGTAACAGCAGTTTAGTCACTTGTTGTATATTGCTTGCAGAAACCACTTACTAATGGAGGATTCCTCAAGTTGAGACTTACTTTGGAACATTCAGTGCACACATTGATCTTTGAGCCTTAGGAAGACTTGAGCCAATTATATCTCTTTTACTACAGATGACATCATTTAAACTTAAATAAGATTCTCAACATTCTGAAATTGAACTTGACATAAGGAAAGGATATTTCTTAATTTGTTTTCCCTTCTGTAGTCAACTCGTTACCAAAAGGGAGGGGAGCACACCTTTGACAAAACAGTGGAAAGGTGTTTTTGGGAATGTGCACTCAGTGCTTTCTTAGAATCACTGAAACAGACCAGTATTCTAAGAGTCAGAGATAGCACTCCAGTGGTGTCAAAATAGCACTCCAGTGATTTGTTAATGTTTTGTGGTTGTTCTGTCAGTAAGAGAACAAGATACATATTCTATGGGCAAAGTTAGGACTATTAACAGTTCAAATTTCTGTCATAACATGGTACTAGTGTAAGTAAATAGAATCCTGTGGTTTTAAAATCTCCTATCTTATCTTTCTGATTACAGAGTCAAACAGAAGACAGTTTACGAAAGGAACTTATAGCGTTACAGGAAGATAAGCATAATTATGAGACAACTGCCAAAGAATCCCTGAGGCGGGTCCTTCAGGAAAAAATTGAAGTGGTCAGAAAACTCTCTGAAGTGGAGGTATCTAATTACATGTTTGCAATATACCCAAAATACAAATATCCTGTTGCCATATATTGTATATGTCTTAACTTTTTCGTGGCATTTTTATATTCTTGTTTTGTGGTAGTCATTAGGGAGTTGATCTGACACCCCCCTTCCCAAGTTGTGTATCCAAGGAAGATAAAAAAAATTTGTCTTGACGTCCTGCATTCACTCTCCTGTTGCCTTCCTCAGGAGGAACCACGAGATTTCACATTATTTGAATGCAGGAACTTCTCTGGCCATGTGACCAGAGAAGTTCCTGACACTGAGATTTTCCAAAAGTTTCCTGCAGAACTTCAGGTTTTTTTCCTGAGCTTTCTCACTTCCTCATTTTCCATTTGTTGTCTTTCTTTGGTTTCCCCATTGCTTCTCTGTGCTTTCTCAAATTGGATCAAAGGCTGTTTGAGAAGGCATGGAGAAATGACAAGGAAACCATGGAAAGATAACAAGCAGAAAATAACTTCATGAGGAAGCTCAGAGAAAACCCACTGCAGTTTGACACTCAAACCACAGGACAACCTCCATGTGAAAAGGCTTTCATTTCTTCTGACATGAATGAGTCTTAGATATGGATGCTTCCTCCTCCTGTTCACTCATTTTCTTCCTCCCTTCCCATTCACCTCCTATGAATGAGCCATATTGTTCGTAGAGGTGTTCAGTTGCCTTGAGGATACTGAATATATGCCTGAAAAATGTGTATCTGAAAAATAACTATTTGGAATTGTATATCTGGATATATTTGGATAAACTAGTATTTACATTACTGAATTATCAGAATATATTCAGGAATATCTGGGAATCTCATTTTAAAAGTTGCAGTACTTTCTTCCCTCCTCTTTGCGGGCTTCCTAGACAACAGTAGGAGAGGGGAGGGAGGCAGGCTTATCGTGTGTGTGTCTGTGTGTTACTTGCTCACCATATGCCATTGCTGGGTCTGACTGCTGCTGCGTTGGTATTGCTGGCTTGCTTCGTCAGAGGATGGGATTCTCTGGTTTGACATTTATTGTGGGATTCTCTGGTTTGATGTTGGTTCTGGTGGGCTTTGTTGGTTCTGTTTGCATTGGGAGACTGTTGGTCATTTATTGCTGTTGTGTGTTAACTAAGACTTCCTGTGTGCTGGAGAAAGCCTTGTCTCCCCTGCCTCATAGGAAACAATTGAGAGTGGCTGGGGGCAGCTTGTTTAGGAGCCTGTCGAATTGGACCCTTTGGTCCAATTCACTTAAAACTTGGAGGAGGGGCTTTAATGGACAAGCCTGCAATTTCAGTATAGTTTGCTTGAAAAATGGCCCTCTGGCCTTCTGGAAAGAGTTTCCAATAGAGAATAATGGAGCCAAATATATTCTGAATTCTGAATACTATACCAGTATTTTTGGACCCAAATATCAGGAATACCAAATATTTATGGCATTCTTGACACCCAGATACGAATAATACTGATTTTTATTTATTTATTTTGTGAACAAGGTGATTTTCACAAGCATGGTGTGCCCAGTTTACATAGGACTGCTAGCTATGGGTTGCCAATAAATATGAAGTGTCAGGGGGAACCCGGAGTACAGGAGAGGGAAGGAGCAAAGCAGGAACCTCCTGAGGCTTGTTCACAAACTGCCACACCATGCTTTGGTATTTATTATGCTTGAACCTAAGCATGTGAAATTAACCCTCTTTATTGGTTAACCAATTTTTCTAAATGTTTGCAACTGACCTATTTTTTTCATGACCAAACCCCATTCTCTGTAGCTGTTAGCCAGTTTGGTGTAGTGGTTCAGAATGCAGGACTCTAATCTGGAGAACCGGGTTTGATTCTCCACTCCTCCACTTGAAGCCAGCCTGGGTAACCTTGGGTCAGTCACAGCTTCTAGAAGCTTTCTCAGCCCCACCCACCTTACAGGGTGTTTGTTGTTGTGGGGATAATGATAACATACTTTGTAAACCACTCTGAGTGGGTGTTAAGTCATCCTGAAGGGCGGTATATAAATCGAATGTTGTTGTTGTTGTTGTTGTTGTTGTTGTTATTTGCTCCATTGGGACTAAGTGTATGAGTATACAATCCTCTGTGTACCTTAATATTATGCTTGAAACTCCCTCAAACAGTTAATTGCCCAGATCCAAAAACTGAGCTTCATAGCTGAATGATGATTTACGTTGGAAGTTACTTTCCCAACAAATGAAAATGCAACAACAACAACAAAAACAACAGTGCACTGTCAGCATTGTGTTTCTTTCTTGGATGAGACACTTCTGCTGCAAAATGCACCCAGTGTATGACCTCTTCTCTGAAAACCTGATGGCCCTAACAATGGGAATTTGTTTCTCGAGCTGCTAATTATTAGATGCTACACAGTAAATGTTAAGGCAGATGTATCCTAGAATAAGAAGAACAACTAAAGAGGGATTCCTCTGGCTGTCACTTTAATATCAAACAATTAATAGTTTTTTAAACTCAATTAGATTTAAACCATTGCATTTTTGATGTATTGTCGAAGGTTTTCATGGCCAGAGAATGATGGTTGTTGTGGATTTTCCAGGCTGTCTGTGACACTGAGAGATCCCTGTCTTTTGGTGCTACACCTCTGAAGATGCCAGTCACAGCTGCTGGCAAAACGTCAGGAACTACAATGCCAAGACCACGGCTATACAGCCCGGAAAATCCACAACAACCATTACATTTTTGCACAACAAAGTTGTGTAACCATTCATTCTCTTTCACAGTAGTTTTTTTCAAACCTGCTTTGGTATAGTCTCTTTCTAGGAAGATCATACCCAAAGTGAGTCTGGTCACAGTATGGATGTTTCAATGCATGTATTTTGACCCCCACCCCCACCCTTCACATCCAGTGCCATTTTCTCACTATTTCCCATCATGCTACTGCTGGCCTTTTTGCCAGTGGTGGTAGGCGTACCGCTATAGCATCATGCCTCTGTGGAGTTTAAACTACTCTTTGTTTTTAAAAAAATATCATAAAATACTGAATGGTGGTGGTCATTGGATGAGGAAATGGAACAAAAGCATGTAGAATATTCATATGTAGAAGCTCTGTTGCCTCTGTCAATAGCTCTGCATTCATAGTAGCAGTGAGAGCAGGGAATTGTCCCTGTGCAGAAGCAGCAATCGCCAGTTTACTTGCTTGTCATATTTAAAGTTCTTCTACATTTTGTTAATGTGAGACTAAAGGAAATACTGCTGTTTAAAATATATTTTTAAAATTCTTACAGCGAAGTTTAAGCAACACCGAAGATGAATGTACTCACTTGAAAGAAATGAATGAACGGACTCAGGAAGAATTGCGGGAACTAGCTAACAAATACAATGGAGCAGTAAATGAAATTAAAGATCTCTCTGACAAACTAAAGGTATGGATGATTTTTATAAGCTCATAATTCCAAATGCTATAATGCACTAAACACGAGAACAGCAATGTGCATGTTATCGGCGGTTATAGCAGAGCCACTAAGGCTGTAGACTTGGTTGCAGCAATAGTGCAATCAGCAGGGTCCCAAATAAAATATCCTTGGGGACTGTGGTCCAGTCTAGAGAAAGAGTGAAGGAATAGTTGTCTGGATGCCAAAGCAGAACCTGGTGCTTCATCAACCACTCTTAGGTTCACATGCTGTCTGTCTGTTTTTGTGCTTCTTTAAGTCCCTTGATAATGACAGGCAACAAGCAGTGCAAAAGAGTGTCTTAATGCTGCCTCTCCAATGGCCCTCCCACAGGAAATGAGAAATTGTCCCAGAAACCTCTGCAATACCAGAAAAGGCTACTCTTTTCATGTTCTTGCAAGCCCCATTGGTTTCTGTATGAAGAAGCCATGCTCAGTTGCCTCTGGAGGGAGGCAACTTTAAGCAGGAGGAGTGGGTGACTCTTTCAGGCTCTTATCAGTAGGGCACGTAAGAAAGCAAAAGAACAGCATTCCTGTGCCTCCAAAGCTACCTCTCCCAGTAGCTAAAGGAAGTACTGGTCTGAGTCCTATTGGTTCAATCTGCTCTCCAGTCACATGAGACAGGTATCTTAGGAGGTGTTGGGGCTCTTCATCTGTGTTATTTATAGTCTGTCTTTCTCACTAGCACTCTTACAACCCCTGCTGACACCAGTGGGTCTTAGTGGAGTGCAAAAGAACCATATTCCATTCTTTCCTTACGTGTGTCTCCTAGCAGGAAATGGAAGATTGCCCTATTTCCTAGTAAGAGCAACTGAGTCAATCAGGTTGTCATTCTTTGATCCCCAGAAACTGCCTCACATGCTGACCTTTGATGTCTCCTGGGAAGGAGGGAGCACATGAATCTGAGGTTCATTCATCTAACAGCTAAATTCAGCTTTAGAGTTTATGGTCATATTTCCACAGAATGAGAGCTTTAGATACCCTCCTGGCAGCATAAGAAACCACACAATCCTTCGTGAAATTTATTGTGTGGCTGACATGGGTATTAGAATACAAAAAGGGCAAAATGCAACAGTTTCCTCGGGATTCTTTGGCTAATACAGCTCTTTCAAGGATTTCATGAAATTCCTTTCTTTTGAAATAATAATTCAACCTAATATTTGACTACTGATGCTACAGTACAGAATAGGATTCTATATTCAGTTTTCCTCTTTCTTTTTACACCTTCATGAAATGTATATTACAGTATGATAAACATTATAATATTGTGTTATTCTATTTATAATATTTATTATATCACATTATTTAATAATACAGTAAATAATGTGTTCAGTTTCTGTTTTAAGAGAGGAGGTTTCAGTTGGTTGCTCTGCCCCATGTCCTTTGACAATTAAGAATTGGCTGCAGGCAACCAGCTGAGGAACCTTTACAAAAGTTGGTTCTTATTTCTTTAATCATTATTTCCACATAGGATTATTTTCACATAAGATTAACATTGGAATACATGGACATTCAGCTTAATAAAAATTGTCAGCTTTGGATTTATTTGCAAGGTTTAGTTACAGCTCCTAAGAAGAGCCATTTTTCATTGTCCAGAGATTATTAGCCAATATACAATATTACTTTGAAAGCAACATTAATTGTCCTCTTCTGGTAGCGAAATGCTGTCTTTACTCCAGTAAACTAGGATTTGAAAAGAAAATTCTGAAAAATGACCATTTGTCATCGTCCCCCACCCCCTCCAAGAGCTCTTTAAAATGTAGACCAAAGCAAAGGTAGTTATTTTCCTTTTTTACAGAGGTTTACAGCTCAGAGTTTAGTGTTCTTCTGCCATCATGCATGCCCAGTCAGTTAAATACTTCCTGTTACCATAGGTTCAAATGCAGTTTTTAATGGTACATTGTAGTTTGTGCTTCCCATCCAAACCTGGCTTGGAAGCCACAGTTTGAAGAGGATTTGCAGTCCTAATTTGAAGGTGAACTGCAAGCAATAGCTTGCTGGCTTTAATAAAGTAAAAAAAATAGGAGTCATTAATGGACTATGGACAGGGGGAAGAGGGAGCATGCAAGCTGAGGGCTTGTTCCCCTAGTACTAAAGCTATGGTGTGATGTTTCATGTGAACTGGCTGGTGTGTCTTTCATTTCATTTTGTTATGTTTATAATGGAACTTTTTTTAAAAAAAAAAATTCTGTTCATCTGAACTGAGTGCCATTTATGTAGGCTGGCCCAAGGTCTTTTGGTGCCAGCATCTGTGACCGTGGCACCCTCCTTCTACTCATTCTATAGAGAAAAAAGAAGTCTAGAGTGAATGTTTTATTTACTATACATTGAATATAAAAATAGATAAACTCTTCAAAAGCCCTTCAGTATCCAGTGACTTAACTCCAAGATTCCCTTCAAGCCACTTTAGAGAAGGCGCTTCTCCCTTTTTTCCACCGTAGGTAATCTCTAGGTTTGCCTAGTAGTCAGGCCAGCCCTGTGTTTATGAAATAGATACATAGTTCAGTTTCAGTTTGAGGAAGTATCTCAACTTTGATGCCCTATTTGTTTGTGGTATGGCAGCATGAACATGAACGTGCTCCCATAACACATACAGTAGAACATGATGAAGACATGCATATGTGTATTTGTGTAAACTGCCCCCTTGAAACGGTAGGATTATGAAAAATGCACATATATACCTTTTAACACGTGACATTTTAGACATGGCAAGAAGCACCTTAGCATGGAGATTCTTCCACTAATGCCCATGGAGGGTCTGCTCCCAATATATATGTGAACTGAAAAATAAATTGTCTTTATGCATACAAAGTATTTGGTTAGTGAAATAAATGACATCTGAATATTTTCTGCCATATAGTTTTGATTTGTGTGTTGGGGGTTTGGTTTTTGGATCTGAATAGGCAGCTGAAGGAAAGCAAGAAGAAATTCAACAAAAGGGACAAGTTGAGAAAAAAGAATTGCAGCATAAAATAGAAGAAATGGAAGAAAGAGAGCAAGAGCTTCAGGCAAAGATAGAGGCTTTACAAGCAGACAATGACTTCACCAATGAACGGCTAACTGCTTTACAAGGTCAGTCTATGAGTCCAAAAATATTTGTCTAATATGTTTTTCTTTTAAACTGTGAAATATCTTTTTCTTTTGGAATTCTGTTTGCAGTCCGATTAGAACATCTTCAGGAGAAAGCTCTTAAAGAACACAACAGTTTAGGTAGGTCTAACATTAAAGTACTTTGCTTAATGCTGGATTTTAGTCGCTAAATTTTATCCCTTTCACATGATATCAGAACAGTTAAATGAGCTATAGATCATCAAAAGTAAGGATGTTTTAAAATTATGCCTTTATGTGTTGAAAATTGTAGATAAAAACTTGGTAAAACATTGCCTGAATAATTTAATTAATACTGTGCTTTTAATACATTGGTATATTAATGCTGTCCTGATCTGGATGGCCCAGACTTGGCTGAACAGGTCAGATCTCAGAAGCTAAGCAAGGTCAGTCCTGGTTAGTGCTCAGATGGAAGATCACCAAGGAAAACAAGGGTTGCTATGCAAGGCAGGCAGTGGCAAACCACCTCTGTTAGTTTCTTGCCTTGAAAATCCTGTGGGGTTTCAGTAGGTTGGCTGTGACTTGAACTCAGCTACACACACATTAATGCTTATAATACATTGAAACTGTACAATGCTTATATTGTCAGTAGAGGGCACTGCTTTTAAAATGTTCGAACACACCAAGTTAGCTTGACCATAATTAGTAGTGCTGTTAAAGGATAAGTCTTCTGTGTCAGGTAATTTTTGGGTGTTACATTGACTTTGGAATATCTGATTAATTTGTTATGCACAGAAAGGAAATCAGATGATGTAATTTTTTTTAAAAGTGGAATTTGTATAAGTGCTAGATGATTGCATAAGTTATGTGAGCAGCAGAAAAGAGCAAGAGTCCAGTAGCACCTATAAGACTAACAAAATTTGTGGTAGGGTATGAGCTTTCATGAGTCACAGCTCACTTCTTCAAGTATCTGCTACTGGACTCTTGCTCTTTTCTGCTGCTACAGACTAACACGGCTACCCATCTTGATCTATAAGTTATGTGAGAAGAAGGCAATACAAAAAGTCAGTTGTCTAGTGCATAGAATATTTTGCTTATTCAGAATTAATACTGTTTGTTAATCCTAGGCATACAAGTTGATGACTTCATTCCTAAAATAAATGGGAGTGCAGAAAAAGGTAAAGTATCCTGACACTACCTTTTTTTGTTTTAATTTTGAGCATATTTGTTTTCATATTTTTACAAAAAATTTAAAAAGAGAAAAACATTATTAAAGAGGCTGTTTCATCTCAGTTTTAGTTTTGTTAGATGCCAAACCTGTGGAGACAGCCTGGATGTTTGGCTACCAGCTTGATTCTAAAATTTGCAGCAGCAGTGAAAATGTCATTAGGCTGAAGTCTACAGACATTTCACTGATGCAAGCGGAAGAGAGATTTATCAGTAGCTACTGACCATGGTGACTAATGGCGACTAGGGGTGTGCGCTTTGGGTATCCGATTCAGGTAAAATACCCAAATCTGGCCTGATTCAGAAAGCTTCAGTATTTCTGAACCGGGGCCACCCCCACTTACCTGGCACCAGCTGGAGGAGGAGGCCCTCCCACCTCCCCACTGGCCTCTGGCGGCAGCAGTGGCCCTCTCTGCTGGCCAGCAGTGCCGGCCGCAGCTGTGCGGCACTGGCGACAGGGAAGGCCCTCTCTGTCGGCCAGCCACGCCGGCGGCAGGGAAGGCCTCTGTTCCAGCCAGCTGGCCAGCGTGGCATTGGCAGCTGGAGCCTGACCAGGTAAGTGGGGTGGGGTGGATGAGGATAAAGGGTGGGGTGGGAGTTTAAGGGTGGGGGTGGGCCTCCCCACTCCCCCAGTATGCTCCCCCAGTATGCTTCAGTATGCTTCGAATCTTTATGGAACATACCAAAGTGACTTAGAAACCCAAATCCGCTTTGGGTAAACCCGAAATAGGAAACCCGAATATTTTTCAGTTGCACACCCCTAATGGTAACCTCCACATTCAGAGGCAATAAAGTTCTTGAATACCAGTACCAGGAGGCAACAACGGGGGCCTCTGTACCCTTTTGTTGCCCACCCAGAGTAACTGGCTGATTTCTGTGTGACACAAGATGATAGGCTAGAAGAAACACCGGTTTGATCTAAGAAGACTCTTCTTATGTTCCTTGACTTTCCTTTACCATGAAATGACATTTCAACGAGTTTCGGGGGGGGGGGGGGCATTCCAGAAAAAAAGCCGTATTGGTCACAGGGCTACTGTGAGGAAAGGACAGAAAGCACATCTTCTGTCAGTGGACGGTCAGTAAGATTCATTCCTAAGGGACTGTTATAGCCATGTCAGTATATTATGATACTTCCAGAGCATTATGGGAAGACTTCTGCAGGATTAAAGTTATATTTCAGGATTAGGGTGCTAGTAACTTCAGGTATAACTGCTCGGAATCTGTTTAAATAAGTGTCCAGGTCTTGCCATGAGATATGCCAAAATAAGAGAAATTTCAGCATTGCTGGTTGCTTGAGATTATAGGGCAATGCTATTCACAAAGTACCATTCTAAATGATTAAGGAAATAATCCCTAAAATAATTTAGAAACTTTTTGTTTTGCTTGGCTGTCATCACTAATGTGGTTATTGACATGAAAATTAAAATCTCTGGCTTTCAAATTTTTGAGTGTGAGCTCTTTCCAGCTATGCTTAGTCTTTCAGCGTTTGTCCAGACAGAGTTACAATTGAAAGCTTAGCAGTAATAATACAAAATGCTGAATCTGGGTCAAACAAAGTGTTTAGAATTTGCATGCAAGGATCTGTGCAATCCTGTGGCTCAATTTTGATATGTTCCTGATGCATTTTATGTCCAAACAAAGTGTAAGTAGAGGCTGTGCACATGGTGCCTTAAGGAATAATCCTAAACAGATTTGCTTGGAAAGTCCATGTTAATCCCAGGAAAATGCCTTTAGGATTGGATCATTAGAGAGTTACCATGATCTTGAATGGCCTTCATGGAGGTATGTGCTATAAGGAATTAGAAAGCAGTAGCTCTTATGGGGGGCTTATTCTACATAGTTCTGTGATGGTCCAAAAACCAAAATCTAGGACAGTGACATATGTAGTGTAGTATCCAAAGAATATGTTTCTGAGTAAAAGAGCAGATTTTCTGCTTGAAATGTCTAGCATAACAGTCAATTCACCACTTTAATTGGCAAACTCTAATGTCTTTAATACCAATAATGTATTTGTTTGTCCACATACTGAACTTTTAAAATAATTATAGCAGCTTCTTTCTTCTTTTTTAATAAAAGAAAATAATTCACATGTATTACTGAGTTCAACTATGAGTCATTCTAAACTAGGCAAGCAGTTTCAAATCAGAATGGTTCATTGCTTACTCTTTTGCTGTTTAGGTGTTTTCAGGGTGCTTCTCTCATTCTTTTAATTATGTATAGTAATTAGCTCCTCCCCCCAATAGTTTCTAACTTTCCTATCACTTGACTTATGATTTCCGTTCCGCAGTCTACTCACAAAAATCTCCTTACAATTTTCACTTGTTTACGCGGGCACTGTGCCTTTTTTTTTTACAAACAAATTATTCGGTATTTTATCATACTTTGTTCATCCTCTATAGTTTGAACTGTGCTACTTTCACTAGATTAAAAATGATTCCACATTAGACTAGCCAGAGTAGCCCATTTCAGGACACTCTTATAGTTGCTGTGGTTCAGCGACATGCATTGCTACATCTTGTGGGAAGGACAGGGGGGCATGTCCCATCTTTCCGTTGCCTCTCAAAATTTCTCCTACCCTTCTTGTTTCACTTTTTGCCAGTTTGGCTGTGTACCAACTTTCACAACCATTTGAGACCATAGATGAATCCTGACAGATTTCCCTGCTCCCCTCAAATGTTACAACAGTCTTTCTCCATAGGATGGCTTTTGCCCCAATGTTGTCATAGAGGCTCCAATCAGTGTTGCTGCCCTAACACAAAGAAAGAGGGCAACTCCCAGCATCAGTCATTTCTCTTTTCTGCAGACAGTCCTTTCCAAATGGACTTGCGTTTGTTTTCCAAGCTTAATACAGTGAGATTTGTTGAAGTCTTATGGTAAAATAGCAAATGTTAGACCTTGGAAACCAGATCAAAATCTCAACTCAGCCATGAAGCCATTGTGTGACATTAGGTTAGTCTCCATATTCTGATAAATAATGCAAAAATTCCACTTAGAGTTTAGTAGAAAAGGGAGGGATACTATTATAAATAGATTAGCACTATCCTGTTTGAGTCAAAGCTATGTAAAATAAATAGCCCTGAAGGCTGAATAAGAAGCTTTCAAATATTGCATCAGAAGATGGAAATTCTGTTAAATTTACAAAGTAAAAGTAAACTCTCTTTTCAAAGTCAGTTTTTTAAAATCATTCAAAGTTGCTTTAAAAAAATCTAACCCTAATTTGAAAGATACAACCCTTTCCAGCCATTTACTTTAACCATGGCTGTTTTCCTGAATGAACAAATGTTATGAATAAAGTCCATGTACTAATATGAGAATGGCTTAAAAGTCAAACATTGCAAGCAATCTAAAACCTTAAATCAAAGAATGACCATATAGAAAGTGCCCTATTGTCACTAAGTTTTGAAGATACATGCTAGTCACATGACACACAAATCATATAACCAATATTGGCTTTAAGATTTATCATTTGTGAGTTGTATGTTTACATTTGCAATATACAGTATGTGACTGTTTGAGAGGATTCTCCCCTTTTTGTTGGGAATTTTGTCTATGAGGTTTATCTTTAACCCTAGAAGATGAAGATTTTGACTTAAAAGTGTTTCTTTCTTTACTAGAGCACTTTCTTTCAAAGAGTGGAGGGGACTGCACTTTTATTCATCAGTTCATAGAATGCCAGAGTGAGTACAGAGTGTTAATCACATTCACTAAAAGGTCTTTAAAATCAGTAATATATATATATATATACAGTAATATATATATACACACATACACACATTACTAGTGAGAATAGAGATTTTTTGTGATAAGGAAAACATTTAAAATAAGCTATATTTATGTGCAAGTTACATATCACTTTAATTAACATAGATTTCATGATTCTAAATCAGCAGCTTCTGTAGTTATCGCATTATGGTAAAGGAGTCTATAATCAAGAATAGAATAAGGAGATGCAGGTTAGGACTCTGAGGTGGAACTTACCTGAGGTCTAATTCACACAATCTTTCTGTGTGTGTCTGTGGGTGGGGCAGGTAGTATGTATCAAGTTGTGCATCTGGATGATTGGCCCCTTGTTACACTACATGTCTTAAATGAATTTTCTCACTCGGCTTATCAAGGGCATATTTTGAAGCAGTTGAACAGCCTCTTTGACCTTCAGTCAAAGCTGACAATGCTTATGGTAACCCACGTCTTGCCACAGAAGAAGCCTATTTGACTTGTCTGAATTCTAGATTCAGATCCTTAGATCATTGGCACTAAATAATATTTTTTGCACTTACATTGTCAGGTTGCCAACAGCCTGGACAAAAGAAATGTCCTTTCCCTTTAATAGAGTCTTCATGTATGGAAATTGATAGGTAGGTGTTTTTCATGGCATGGAGGTAACTAACATCCCATTATGCCTCTGTTTAAGGGACTGAATACTTCTTTCTCCAGGCTCCTCTCCATGAGCAAAATTGAGAAACAGGAATAGCTCATGTATGTCACGTGAAAAAGATGTACAGATTTCCCCTGTTATGTTTTACCAGAAGCATAAAATTGAATCTCTGAGTCTGTGATGCCTACATATTCAGCTTCTCAGTATAAGGATGAGAATCCAAAGGGCTTCTTGTGTGAGTAGATGGCACTTCCAGTCAGGCAACAGAAGGGCAATCTCCAACTTCCACCATCTCCCCACTCCTTCACCTGCAGCCCACCCACCTCCAAGTCTCATGCCGTTCTAGATGGTACCCTAGCCTTCAGAAGCAATTTTTCAGATTGGAGAAGAGGCTGCAGTGGGAGCTGTGTTGAATGAGCAAAATTCCACTCATGCTTCTCTAGGTAAAATCTGAAGCTGGGGTATCTTTGAGGCAATGTGTTGTATCTCAGTTTAACTTAAGGGACTGATAATATAAAATGAGTTCAAGAGATATTTCATATGAAGACTTTTGGACACTGTTGAGGAAAAAGCATAAATTTGCACATAATTGTTCAGTGTGCTCCAGGAAAGTAATAGTTCGATAGGGCATGTTGCATATATTCTTCTTGTCTTTCTCTGTTTTGTATCTTTTTGCTTTAATCCTACACTGTTCCACATTATTATCTAGAGGAGTTAGCCATGTTAGTCTGTAGTAGCAAAATAGTAAAGAGTCCAGAAGCACCTTTAAGACTAACCAACTTTATTGTAGCATAGGTGCTACTGGACTCTTTACTATTTTGCCACATTATATGTTCCAGTAAGTCATGTTCATATAACATCGTTGCTAATAATAGAAAAAGACAAAAATGTCCAGAAGAAATAATGGGAATGGCTTCACCCAGTATACAGTGCTAACATTCCCCCTTCCCCAAATTTCAAAGTTTTTCATGTGTCGCATCTCTCTCTTTTTCTTTGTGTTAGTTAATTCTTGCATTAGCACATCTGGACACGATGTTATTTAAAAGTGCAGGGTTTCATTTAAAAAAATAATTGTATATTTACACAGTAACACACTATCCATTTTATTTAACCAAACTGGGCAGTCAAAAAAATTTCTGTCTTGTTCAGCAAACAAGATGAAATGTTTAGTGTAGAATGAAGTCAAAATATTGCCGAATTAAATTCTTATGGTTATATGCAAAGAATACTTCTGTTCTGGAATTAGTACTTACAAATAGTGACATGTGAGAAAGCCATGTTCAGAATTAGATTAAGATTCCAATTTTGTGAGAAGGATGTTTTAAACTTTTGTTATGCTATAAGATTATTAGCTAATTTATGAAATGAAAAATAATCCATGAACCATATGGATGTAAAACATATATTCTCAGTTTTTCAGAGGATCTGTAAATCAACACTAAAACTGTTCATGTCTTCTTAAAAATAAATAAGACAAGAGATACTATCCAAACACTTCCAAGAAACTGAAGACCATTTCACACAACTGATTTCTTTTTAGATGGAAATGATTTCTTTGAAGGAAATTTCACATGTATAAGGCAGGCATTTTACTTTCTTAGGACCTTTCCCGAGCAAAAAATAGGAAGTCCCAGTATGAATACCCTCTGAATGTAAATACACCTTTCAGCAATAGGTGTGTATGATACATGTGCTGTATTTGGGCCTACAGAGAATGTTATAAATAGCACCCCAGTGCATTCACAGGTATTTCCTACGCATGTATTTAAAAACATATACATTGTCATATGTGAAAGTTGTACACAATTTGTGGTACGTAGCAATGTTTGGTAGAAGCATGTTCTCACACATACTGAAATCCAAACAGATGCTTGAAGATCACAGATAATGGATACAATGTGATAGATGTTTGCCCCTGCTGATATTCCCAGTGGCTGTTTCACAAAGGCCGTGTATAATGTTGCCCATATTCATTCCTCCCTCCCCCCCCCCACCCCCAGTTTTAGAGCCAATCCATTAAAGACACCAGAAGGCTGGTGATCTGGTTAAATGCCTCTTGTCCTCCCCACACTCTGTTCTCAGCTCTGAATCAAGGGGAGGGGCTGTTACTGCAGTTTTTATCATGGACTGCTTCCAGTTTGGCCCTCAAATATATTTGTGTCTGAATGTCCACCATTACAAAAATAAATACTTTACTGTGTTATCATGTGAGAACTTTTGTTAAATGAATCCAGTTCAGCAAGATTTCAGGAATATTGTTTGTAGTTAGTTTTGGATAACTAGTTTTGCAAGTCTTACAAATTCTTGCTTGTTTGCCTTATCCTTGTCTGCGTAATAGAGTGAAATTAAATGGATGTGAAATTCCTGCAGGAACCTTATCTTCCTTAAACTGGTTGGTAGTAAACTGACTAGAAAAGGGTGTAGTTACTTCAGGTTAATTCTATAACTAATCTCATTCTAGACCAAATGGAATAGATCTTATTTAGGATTGTTTATAGAAATCTGAGACTGTATTGTCGAAGGCTTTCACGGCTGGAGAACGATGGTTGTTGTGGGTTTTCCGGGCTGTATTGCCGTGGTCTTGGCATTGTCATTCCTGACGTTTCGCCAGCAGCTGTGGCTGGCATCTTCAGAGGTGTAGCACCAAAAGACAGAGATCTCTCAGTCTCTCGACACTGAGAGATCTCTGTCTTTTGGTGCTACACCTCTGAAGATGCCAGCCACAGCTGCTGGCGAAACGTCAGGAACTACAATGCCAAGACCACGGCAATACAGCCCAGAAAACCCACAACAACCAAATCTGAGACTGTTGACATTGTGTCTTTCTCAGTATAAGGAATCAATTAAACATTTCCTTTGGCATGTGGTAAATGGGCAAATGCAATAGGGACTGTATCTGGTGAATCAGAAGATAATTTATACCTGCTAATTACTTAGGAAAGGAAGCATTCACATTTAATACTTCTATCCAAGCATTAGACAATAGAGAAAGGAACTGATACATTATCCTTCCCTTGAGCTATGCAAACAGACCTCTCTCAGGGAAGATGCTGTTTTCTTGAAAGATTGCCTCTTGGGCATTGTTAGCTCCAAATATAGAAGGACAAAGGAACCATTCTGTATGAATGGAATGGTTATTGTATGTTGGCCACAGAAAATCAAATGTCCATCCACATTTTTATGTTACAAAAATGTAACACAAAATATGCACATTCTTCCAATGGTGTAGAAGAAAACGTTGGCTTTATGTTTCCTGTCCAATTCCTTTACTTTATTCATAAAAGTCCTATTTGTTCATTAGCACACCGACTTTGAGTAGAGTTCTATAGAAAATGCTTGTCGATACATAATGTAAAAGCTCATGCATCCGTCTGCTTCTATAAGCAGAAATCTGTTCCTACCTTGTTGAGTTCATCTGTTTATTTTAGTTTCTTATGCCAAATGCTTTTTGCGGACATTAGTCTTATCCTTGAGTAATAGCTTTGTCTCCTGTATAATATAGCTGCTCTCTGACTAGCCATCCTTTATTACTTTCTCAAGCAAATGTGCAGCTGGCGCAACTTACTGAGCATTAGGGATTCATTCACATCTGTCTCCTGTCATTTGATTGCTCAACTGTAGACTCTCAGCTGAATGTGTGAACTTAAATTGCCGTCGTAAAGTCCTTTGGTTGAACTGGTGTGTAACCTGAAAACCCTGTTTATTTGATCTGTGAAAGCTGTTCACATGCAAATCATGACATTTTAGTGATGCACACGCACTGGATTTATTTAACAGCAAAATGTGCATTTGAAATCTGATAGGATTATTTTTACAGCTGCTGTTTGAAGCACTTTCCTACTTCATTCCATGTGCTACTTTGTGTGTCTTCAGGAAAGCACAGAATGTGTGATCTCTCCCATTTGCTGCCCCATCTCTCTTGTGCTATCTCTTGTTCTTCTCTGACTTCTCAGCTTGCCACTTTTTGTGCTGTGTTTGTACCCTCCACGGAAACATCTTTTGGGCCTTTCTTAGTCTGATTTTTTTTCACCCATTGTCACATTAACCATTTTCTTTCCCTTTCCATTTTTTGTGTTGTATATTTTTCCCTGGCTCAGTGTTCTGCTAACCAAGTATGAGGCCTCCAAACTTGTACAACCTGCTCCAACCTTCTAATTATTCTGACATACTGAGGATCATTCTTGGAAATACAGTGAAAAAGTAGCAACTAAAACTGAATTCATTTTGTTGCTAGTGTTGAAAGTGGCATAGAGTCAGAGTTTTATGGCAAGAAAGGTGGGATTAAAATAGTTAAATAAATAAATAGGGTTGGGTTAGCAAATGCTTGCAAAATAATAGCCTGAAACAACTAATTCCACCCCCCCCTCCAAATATGCAAGGTTGGATAGTGGGAGATAAGCACTAGAAGATGAGAGCATAAGCAAGTGACTAGGATGCTAAAAATATAACTTGTATGGGGAGTTTCTGAAACTTTGAAAACTAGGATACCTTTTAGCATTCTGACTGCCCTCCCCAAAACTATTCATCTTCTTCCTCATGAACTCTGCTTTTTCTCTCAAATTCACTACCAGATTTAAAAATACTAATTAGTGTTGCTACCACAAAGAAATGTGATCCAGTATGTAGATAATGTTTGAGAGTATTGGACAAGCATAGAGCAGAACCACAAGTGACAAAAGGCACAGATTGGACACTTGTCAGCTTCCCTCAAGTTTTGATGGGAAATGTAGGCATCCTGGTCTCGCAGCTTGGCTCTCTGACTGCTGTCCAATGGACTTTTCAACTGTCACTTGTCCAACATTCCGCCAAGCTGCCTACATTTCCCATCAAAACTTGAGGGAAGCAGACAAGTGTCCAGTCTGTGCCTTTTGTCACTTGTGGTTCTGCTCATAGTTCTATCAGTGCTACAGTTCAGCCAATGAATATTAATACAATTTCACTTTTCACCCAATACAGGGTTTAAAACATTTTAACTAAGAAACATATTCAGAATGCATAAATGCCTTCATTAGAATACTACTTGTAAGGTTTCACACTTTGATCTTAGAAGACAACTCATATTTCTGATTAAGAGCTTTGTTTTCCTAAGAGAGCTTTGTTTTCCCACTTTGCTTGTGTATTACAATCATACAATCATATTTTGAATAATTACTCCATTGTCCTGTAAAAATCCCTTTGAATTCTAGCACAGAGAAGTGTGAGGTAATAATCTCCTGTTTAAATTTGGTCATGGAATGTAGATTACAGAGACGTGTACAAATAAATGCTTGCACAATTTGAGCTAGGATACTAACCCTTGTTTTGTTCAGCAGACAAGTTCATAGACGAAGGACATCTTTCAAGAGTGGATGAAACAAAGATTCTGAAAGGTTAGATGTTATTTTATTGGTTTTTGAGAATGTTACAACTCTTAGAAACTGGGCCATTGAACTTCTTTTTAAAATATCCAAATAGTATGATTAATGTTTGAAGGATTGTGATATACCAAATTTTAGCAAAAGTGAATTTTAGACTCCATAAAAGAAGAAAAACATAATAGCTGTTCTTTTTGAAGGAAACTTGTTTTAGCCTCTTAGCTGCAAAGGCTAAATATGTATTGTAATAGATTTGCAAATGTCTCCTATTGAATATAAGAATAAAAAATTCTGCTCCATATCCAATATCATCCTGTCCCCAAACCTACTTCAAAGTAAATGTGCTTAAGGAAGATAATATACTTCTTATGGAGAGTATATAGATAACTGTATTTTTGAAGTAGCTTTTGAGGATTTTTAAATTTTATTTTCAGCTTGAAATATAAAAACATTGAGTTATCATGAATACCTGCAGTTCAAAGCTTTTCCTGCCATAAATTTTATAACTTAGTCATTAATTTCACAACATTAATATTCTAAGATGTTGGTTTAGTAGATACTGTTTTAGAAACTATGAACTTATAATAATTTATACTTAACTAAACTTCAATATTGTTGAATTTCCTCAAAGTTCGTATGTGTCTTAAATTATTACTGGTGGTAATTAAAGTTTTCATCTTTGGTTTTAGTACAGTCTTTGAAAAAAATACTGTTTTCATTTCATGTCTGCTCTGAATCTCCTGCATGTTCTTGTTTGTGCAAAGTGCAGGCAGCATGCCATATTTGGAAAAGAATGCAGACAAGTAAACTCTAATGTAACTTAATGCTTGCATGTCTGTATAATCTTGTTGAATAGTCAGGGGTTTCTTTTTTGTCTTAGTGTAATACATTCCATATAACTTTTAAAAAGATTCCATCATGAAGTTTCAAGTACTTCATGCAGCATAAGAATGGGAGAAAGTGAGCTAACAAAAGGAAATGGTAAAACAAAGTCATAAATTGCTCTTGCAACCCACTTTCAGGAGGGCTTTGTCTACAGTTTGAGGGGTTATCATTCAAGATAAAGAAATACAGACACTTATTTGACACGCAGTACTAGTTGAATGCATTTTCATTTGTATGGAATAACTAGGTTCTTTGTGTTAGTCTGTCACAGAAAAACTGAACAAGAGTCCAGTAGCGTCTTAACAACTAACATTTTTTTTCAGCATAAGCTTTTGTGAGTCAGCACTCCATACAATGCCCTTTGTTTCTAGCCCTTTTCTGAACTGCAGTTAATAACATTATAATAAATACTTTACTGTATAACAAACTCTGGACTCAGGTTGGGAGATCAGGAGTAAGAATGGAAAAAAACCGAATGAAATCTAGTGGTGGTGAACTGCTTTTTTACCCACCCACCCCGATTCGTTGCTGTTTTGCACCAACAGGAAAACTGTACTTTTTGTGTCCATATAGGGAAGTAAGAGTTATGTTGCTGCAGCAGTGATGCAAAAAACCCCAACATATCTAAGATACTAGGTCTATAATAAATCTAATAGCATTTAACACACTACGGTACAATATTCTGTTTTGTATATTATAGCAAAGAACCTTTATTCATGCTGTATAACTGAATGCATATATTACAACAGCATGATTGTGTGTACTGTTTTATAGAGTAACGTAAATGAAGGAGAGATTCCATCATCTTAAAATCTAAATTCAGAGCAGGGCAGGGTGGAAAGATGATGACAAAAGAGGAGGCACAAGTAAAAGGGGATTTGTGTGAACAAATGCAGTTTCGTGCACTTATATTTACTTCAGTTGGAGATAAGGAAGCCCAAATGTATTTAATAATGGATAAGGTTTGAGATTTGGGTTGATTAATTTGTCCATTGTCAAACACAGAAGCTGCAGCAGAGCCAACAATGCTTTCTGTGTTTCCTTAGTAGTAATTCTGGCTGAGAAACCACCTGTCCTCCATTTAAAGTTGCAGCCTTCATTGACAGATTTCCACCTGTTAAAGAAGGAACACTCTTATTTTATTTTGACTCATTACACTCATATTTTTGTGTTCTTGTTGAACAAGTGCCTGTAGACTTTACTCCAGTCAGTGTTATAGGATTATTTTCTCATGATCAGTATCTTTTCCTTTCTACATTGACCATAGGGGTGTGCACCAAAAAAAATTTGATTGATCCAGATCTGGGTTTCAGGGATACAAAATAATTCGATATCCCTGAAATCCGGGTCAGATGCTCTAATCTTGTTAGAGAATCCCAAATTTATCTGGCCATTATTCTCTATGGGAAAAATAGTGGGGGGCATTTTTCAATTATACTCCACCAAATTTGCAGGGAACCTGACTTGACTGTCAACTAAAGACCTCACAAATTTCATGAAGTTTGGATTCTGGGGTCCAGTTCTACAAGCCCCTGAACAAGGTGCCCCCAGCCACTCTCCATTGTTTCCTATGGGGGAAACATTTCCAAGGCTTTCTAGGCAAAGGGAATTTAAACAAAGGCAACCTCTGGCCAAAAATCAGTTCTGAATGCAAGTCCCACTCCCAGTGCAAGCTGATCCAATAAAGCCCAACAGAACCAAACTCTACAGCAAGGGACGCTATATCCAACCAGAGAACTTCACTGTCCAATCAGAGAATCCTCGCAAACTGAAATGGGGAGGAGTAAGAGTTGCCAGAGCTACAAAGTTTAAAAGGGGGCTGGCGGTGGCTTGAAAGGTTCTTTTGAAGCTTGGACGGGGTGGGGGGTGGCATGGAAATCCACTCTCCATGTTACTTCCTGTTCCCCGCTAGCCTCATGCTACTCTCCTGCTGTGGAGCTTGCCTGTGGCTGAATAATCCAGCCCATCGAAGTCCAGTTTCCTGGATTCAATCCAGGATTCTCCAGTATGAACAGGCATAGTTGGATTATGCTGTATTGGCCTAAATCTAGCTATGTAGCTGGTACACAAATCTCAGATCACACACCCCTAAGTGACCTATTTCTAGAGCAAGTGTACTTCATCCTCTTTTGAATTTCCCTTTGTATTTCAGTTTAATTGTGTAAATGTTATCATTCTAAATACATAATATTTAGATGCTTACTTTTTAAAGATTTTTTTTAAAATGCTGTTCTCCATATAACACTTTCTTAACATTCTATAAGGAAAATATATCAGCAACTATGAAAAAGTTAGATGAAAATTTTGTAACTCATTTAGGTAATTTTCTAGGAATGTAGTAGCTGTTTTGTCCAAACAGAACAATCCATCAAATTGTAGATAAATGGCTGCACCCTCCAAAAACACTGAAATGAGTTTCAGCTTCATTTTGAAGTCTTTATTAATGGTGGATAGAGGCAGGCAATGGCAAACCACCTCTGTTAGTCTCTTGCCATAAAAAAACCACCAAGGGTTGCCATAAATCAACTCTAACTTGAGGGCACTCTCCACCACCACCATTAATGGTGGATAGATTTTTCATAACTGAAAGAAATAAGGTTGTCATAGTTTACTTTGGAGACTTAAGGCATATTACAAATTTTAGCAATGTAGTGTAAGACAAGGCTTAAGATAATCAAAAACTGGATTAGAGAAATCTAGAAAATCGCAGGAGAAAAAATGCATACAATAAACAGTGCCATAAACTACAGAACATTTCCCTTTGTAAATGCATCTTCTGGAACAATTCAATTTTTACTACAGCACTATTCACTTTATAAAAAACATCCTCCTGAACAATTCCATTTTACACATTCTGCAGAATGATAGAAGTGATTTCCCTGACCTCCTCAGGCAGGCCTTCCGAAAAGTAGGAGTCACAACAGAGAATGCTTGAATACAGGCAGGTGCTGTTCTTACCCTTTTGCAGGGTGAACTTTCAACAAACCGTTGTCAGATGAGCACAGAAATCACAGTAAGACATAGTGGAAGAGGCGATCTTTTATATATGTGGGTCCTGTGCCATGAAGGGCTTTATAGGTGATAGTCAATACCTTGAATTGAGCACAGGAACTAATTGGTAACCAATGGAGCAACTGCTGAATAGGTGTAATATGCATACTTGGTCTAGTTCTTGATAATAGAGCTATGGCACTCTGTACCAGCTGGTGTTTCTGGATTCTTTTCTTCTGTCTAAGTTATATTACAAGTGGCATCCAGAATATATCTGAGACATTTTATCAGCCAAGAACTTCACAGAAGTGTCACAACTAATCATCAGGTCCTGAGAATTTAAGGACCAAGATTGAGGAGGTAGTTAGTGTTGAAATACCTTGAACAACTGAGCTGGTCATGAACTAGCTACTGCAATGGCCACCTAATAGGCCTTCCAACAAGCTATATAGCACTCTTTGTCAGATTTGTTGGTTTCTCACCAGCACCTCTCTAGATGTGCCCTCCCTTACCCTCTTCAAATCAGCCAACTCTATGATAAACCAAGGGGCCAGAGTCTACCTCAAAGGTGGGAGAGGATGGTGAGGGCAACTCTGTCAATAGCTTCCAGGAACTTTGCTTCTAAGTTCCCACTTTGGCCTCTACAGAACTAACATCTGAGATTCTAAATTCCCCCAGGGCATTACGGAATCCAATAGGATCCATAAGTCTCTGTGGATGGACTATTTTAGAAGAGGGTGGGTGTCACATTTACCCAGGGTTCATTTTGAGGGGGAACACGCTGGAACGCAGTTCCGGCAGTTCCCCAAAGAGGTCACATGTCAGGTGGCCCCACCCACCTGACTCTCGGCCATTTTGGGCCCGTTTCAGCCTGGATTGGGGCTGAAACGGCCGGGATCAGGCCTCTGACGGGTGGTAGATCACTCTCCCACTCAGCAGCAGCCTGATCCTGACCATTTTCAGCCCCTTTTCAGCCATTTTCAGCCCCCTTTTCCCATTTTGGGCCCAATTTCAGCCCTGAATAGCCAGGATTGGGTCCAAAACAGCCAGGATAGGTGATGTCAGGGGGTGTGGCATATGCAAATCAGTTATGCTAATGACACACTTCTGGTGATGTCAAGGGGTGTGGCATATGCTAATGAGTTATGCTCATGAGTTATGCTAAAGTTCCTCCAGCTCTTTTGCTACGAAATGACCCCTGCATTTACCTATGCCTTATGTTCTTGGTTAGGCACAGGCTGAACCTCCAGGTCTCAAATCAGATCATCTTCTAAAGGATTAGTGGAAAAAGTAACTCCAAAATATGTTATTTTTAACACCAATCTTTGATACCTCCTCTAACATCTCAGTCAGGGCACCCACTGGAAAACTAGGTGTCCTGTCTTTTAGTTTGGCTCTGCCTTGAGCCAACATTGTAAACATGTGTGTTGAAAAAAGTGTTACCTTTCCTAGATTACATTTCTGTAACAAAATTAACCTTTTATAATTGAATCTTTGAATTTGTTGAATCCAATTCCAGTATGGAGAAATGAAGAATTTCTCAGTATTGTCTCAGTTTTTGGCCAGACTCAAGGGCCTCTGAAAACTTTTTGGCATTATTATACTATACAGAATAACTTGCAAACAGAACACAGAAAGTGGTTGATGGTTTATCAAGACACTTTAATTGTAGGGAAAATGTGCATTTCCCACAAACACAGTTTTTAAAAAGTTATTCATATTACTCAGCTTAATTTTAATTGCTGGTTTCACTTAAATTTCATGCTAACTTCTTTTATGTATCATATTCTTGAAGTTTTTTTCCTTATCCAATGTGGTACAAAGCAGCGTTCATTCCTAAAAGCACTTTTCTGTCTAGTGTATTACAATATCTGTATTGTTCTGGAAATGAATTTCTGTGTGTGCGTCTCCTGATTTGCTCCCAGAATTAGTGAACAAAACAACTAACTTTACACAAGGTTCCAGCTGGCCAGAGTACAATTTTAAACAAAAGGCTAAACTATGCATGAGGCAACTATATCCTGTGTTGGATTGTTTAGTATTAAATATGTGACCTGAGGATATTTAATCCAGTTGGAAACAGGATTGCAAAGACATAGGAAAACATTGATTTTAACAAGTGCGACATTTCTCTTGTCCTCTATCCTTTTGCAAGGCAAAATTTAATTAATGCTAAAAGTAATTTAACAAAATAATTTGCATATTTTACAGAGAATCAGGCAAAAGCAAAAGAAGCTGATCTGTCTGATACTCTTAGTCCAAGCAAGGAGAAAAGTAGTGACGACACTACAGGTATGTTTGGGGCATAATTTAATTCAGGTGTACTGAGATATCATAGTACATGTAGGAAGACATTTGAAGAAAAAAACTATTTACTTTCAACTGGATATAAAACTGATATAGCCTATATTGTTCTTCAGGTGAAGAATTTACTACATGTATGTGTGTGTTGCTGCTGTGCTATGCTGAATTTTATACTTTATTCAAATAATTTCAAAAATAACTTGACTTTCTCCTCTAGATGCTCAGATGGATGACCATGAACTAAATGAACCTATTGCTAAAGTAGCTCTCTTAAAAGGTAATTTGTTTCCTTAAACTTTTAATATGGTTTCTTACAGGCTTTTAAATGTGTAAATTATGTTGATACAAATATTTCAGTATTAGTCAAAAATAACGAAAGAATATCAGAAAGAATGCTCTTTCTGCTAAATAGTATCGATATTTATTATAAATTGTTTACAATCTATATGTTCTGTGAAGTATTGCAGATGACCTTTTCCTACTGTGACTTGAGAGTAACTGTAGATTCTTTCTGTTCTTGGTGTAAAATCTGTATATATATTTATTTAAAAATTTTGTATACAGTCAAATATTTCTAAGTAGGCCATTAGCAGGTGTCTTGTAACCTGTATAGTGTATCAGTTTATAGTTTTTATCAGTAATGAAATATGGACAGAGGAGTATCAAAACTGGAAAATGTTGTAATGAATAGATTTAAATCAAGGTAATTTTTAAATCAATGGGAAAAGGTTTCCAATTGCATATATTTCCTGCCATTTTATTGTTAGAAAAAGTAAAACATATTTTTTTTTTGCTAAATAATATCTTTATACTAACTAGAAACATATTTCAAAACCTTTTGTCATGCACCCCAGATAGCTTTTTCACTACAGAATTATCTGTTTGGAGATCCTGCAACAAATAAATTAATGGATATTTGTTTGATTCCCTCAGAGCACATTCAAGGATTATAGGCAAATCACTTACTTGAAGGCTAAGGCCAGGATCCAAAGAATTGCAAAAATAGTCCCTTAAGCCCAGCAAGGCTTTCCCCCCCTGAAATAGCAACCATCTTACCTCAGAAACCTACTTTGAAATTTTGTGGAGCATCAAAAGCATTTTGTTCCACTATTAAGCCTCCTATGAGAGTCCAACACATGTACTAGGGAATAAAGCCTGGACAAGCATGAAACTAAACTTCAGTTTCTTCCTAGTACTGTCATGGGGGGTGGAGCAGTGGGAGTTACCACTTATCAGTACTCAGTACCTGCTCATACTGGTTTCCTTTGTCCCTGGTCCTGATGGTCTTTTTCTGAATAAACATTCATAAGAATGAGCTGTAGATAAAAATAATAACAACATTCAATTTATATACCGCCCTTCAGGATAATTTAACACCCCCTTAGAGCAGTTGACAAAGTATGTTATCATTATCCTCACAACAATCACCCTGTGAGGTGGGTGGGGCTGAGAGAACTTGAAGGTCACCCAGCTGGTTTCAAGTGGAGGAGTGGGGAATCAAACCTGGTTCTCCAGATTAGAATCTCCCCGCTCTTAACCACTACATCAAACTGGTGGATAACTTTCCTCTGTAATTCAGGTTTTTTTTCCAGTTTCCCATTCACTGCATAAGGTCTAGCCTTGGCTGCTGTGAGGGCTCTAACATACCCACTATTTATTTTTGAATAACATGATATGGAAGAAAAATAAAATTATAGTCTGAAAAGAAAAATCTGCTATGTTCAAACCATTTTGACCCACACATATGAAGAATGGCTAGTATTTGAAACTTAAACACTTCAGAATATGTTGTGATTTGAATTACCTACCTACATGATTTCTGCTGAATTTATACTTTATTCCTGTATGTATTGATAATTTACTTCCTAACAGTGTTCTAATTTATCTCTTAACTTTTGTCTAATTCAGTGGCGCTTAGTTAACTAACTTTGCACAATTCTTAGATTCCTGTGTTCATAGGGTAGTACCTTAGGCAATTGCTAAAACTGATTCTTTAAAGAAAAATGTTCTTTTAGCAGATGAATTGCAGGGTGCACAATCAGAAACTGAGACTAAACAAGAAATTCAGCAGCTGCACAAGGAACTGGTTGAAGCCCAAGAGCTAGCTAGAACAAGTAAACAAAAATGCTTTGAACTGCAAGGTGAGATCAAGTTCCCTTTGAATCTGCAGCATACCTTGGAAAGCTTACACCCAACTGCTCAGTGACAGTTTCAAATTGTCGCACAAATCAGTTTGATTCTCAATATGTTCATAGTACATTTTAGACCTTCTATATAAGGAAGGCAAAAAGTCAAAATCTTTGTTTAATATAAGATCTGGAATGGGCTTAAAGTCACTTTCATTTTCTTGTTGCCATTTCATAACGTGATGATGTAATAGATGCACTGAAGAGAAGCAGAGAGAATTTTCTGCAAAAAAATTAAATAATTAACTACTAGTAGTGTAATTTAATCATTTAAAACGTTAATTTACTGATATTGACTCATGTTTACTAAAGATGGAAATTTTTAAAAACTAATTTCTAATCATTTAAGCAGCATAATGGTAAACAAACAATACACATTTAAACTTTATATATTTTACTATATTTATAGCTCTTTTGGAAGAAGAGAGAAAAGCTTATCGATTACAAGTTGAAGAGTCCACCAAGCAAATCCAGATTCTCCAAGGTATAAAACCTTTCAAAATTTATGCAAACAATGTAGGTAATGTAACTGTAGAAGTAAAGGGATAGATTTTTAAAAGAATTGTAATTGTCAGCATTCATTTATTCAAAATTCTGAAAGCAAGGTTCTTAGTAATGAATTGTACATCATAGCACTGCCTCGGTATTGAAATTAACAAGTTATACAAGACTAGGAGTGAATACAGAAAATTAAAATGCTAAAGAAAATGGGGACACTTTTAATTTTTAAATGATTCACAATGCTATCCTAAGCAGAATTACTCAAATCTAAGCCCATTGATTTCAGGTGCTCTGCTTGAAGTGTAGTTTTTTGTCTCTGCCCTCTTCCCTCTGTAGCCCCTTGACAAAAGGAGTACCCATGGAAATGACATTAGATGCAATGTGAGGGATTGGTGGAACCTCTCTTCTCTCTTTCTTGAGTAGGAGTGCCCTTCCACTTTCTCAAAGGACATGGGGGCAGCTGGATACAATCCATTGACTAAAAATAGCTATTTAATAACAATGCTATTATTAAACAGCAGTCTTGCATTAGTATGTTCATGTATGAGACATTATGTAAGAAACCCAGCTTCTTGAGCCAAGATACCCTTTAGCAGAATCTGCTGTAACCTAGAGACTGTAAGTAGGCTGCTATAGGCCAGCCAATAATACTCCTTCTGAATTTAGTCCATGTACATGTGTAAAAGAGAAGAAAGGATCTTACCTTTCTTTTTTCTCTCGCTGTTGCTTACAAAGGAGGCTTGTCAGGAAAAATAATTTAGAGTGTCTCAGAAACAAGGAACAATTAGGAAAACGTTTTCCGTCTACTTACACACACGTTAAGCAAATGGGAAAAACTAAAAGATTAAAATAGAGTACAGAAAGTAAAAGCAACTTCTTGTTGCCCAAACAAGACTTCACATATCTTTTCCTTTGAATGTCCATGAAAACTTACATTGGAATAAAATGTTGTTAGTCTTTAAGGTGCCATAAACTCCTATTTATTGTTATTAAATTAACATGGGCCCTTTTTGCACTTACAGTTTAAACCGACATTCATGAGCATTCACCGCAATTGCAGAGGCTTCAGCATGGCACCCCCACGTTCCCCACTGTCTGAGGCAGTTTCGATTTGGCATCTTGTTTTTCATTTTAGACGCGCTTTGAAACCTCAGTGCAGTTTCAGCCTTTCGGGGCTTTGCAATTCACGTCACACTTTTTTTTTTTTTAGCAGATTTCATAACACTACAATGTTGGAACCCATTCCCCCTCCCTGTATTTGCTGATTGGGCTGTCCCATGCCCCCTGGAGAGACAATTGGTGGCAGAGTTCTGTGGGAAAACATGTACTTTTTGTGCTTGCTCCACTCTCATTTATTTTTTAAAGCCAAGCCAGGAAAGGGTTAATATGCTGCTGCTTCATCTCCTCCCTGCAGTTTCCTTACCGCTTTGTTTTGCGAACAGCTGTGCACCCTTGTGTTTTTTTGGCATTAGCAGAAGACAGCAGAAGAGGGAGGGGAAAGCAGCCATTCAACACTTTCCTGGCTTTTAAAGCCAGCAGGGAATAAGCAGCAATGTTAGGAATCGTTCCTGGATTGGAAAAAAAAATAAGAGAGTGCCTGCATACCTGAGAGGAAGGAAGCCAACAGAGAAGTAGCATTATGACCCTTACCTCACTACTGATAAAAATGGCGGAAAAGTTCAGAGTGTTGAGGAGGATGGGAGTGGTTAACTGCACAGACCAATCAGCTTCCAGGGAAAAGGAGACTGGGGAGAAGAGGAGCAGAAGGGGAGTATAGAGTTTGCACTGACATTAATCGGGTGAGACATGACTCAGCAGCGGCTTCAAAATAAAATCACAGTATGTCCACGGGGGGGGGGGGGAGTTAGGGATACCGCGGACTACATCCCATGACTACCTTGCAAGCGTGAAACTCCTGCAAACATGGAAGTAGAACAGATACTGAAACACTTTAAAGTCCCAGTCACAGCTGTTTAGGAGGATGGATTGGTATAAGGTAATAGCATTGGTGGTTCCTGCACCTTTCTGTGAGGGAAGGGTAAGGTAGTGGTATATAAGATGCTGAAGTCCCTCTTGTTGCCAGCTGTTCTGTCTGCTGCCCCTCTACTTCCAAATTTCAGTCAGGCAGATGAAGATTCTCATTCTTATTTATGTATTTTTATTTTAAAAAGTTATAACCCAACTTTCTACCCTGAGTGAGTGCACAGGACTTCCCAGATTTTGCCAAGTCCCCTCGGTGCTTTCTGTCATGGCCCAGTCTGAGAGTGAGGGCTCCTCTGGAGGAGAGGAGCCTCGTGTAGCCAGCCAGGACTCCTCAGGAGAAGAGGAGCCCTGTGTAGCCAGCCCTAGCCCTGATTCAGCAGAAGCCAGCAATCAGGAGCAACAGCTGCTGGCTGATCAGAGCTTACAGCCAGCTGCTGAGGCACCAGCACCCTCTAGCTCCAATACTACAGAGGAAGCTCAGCCAGGGACTTCTACAAGTGCAGCGCAGCCAAGAGCCTTCACCCCCCCAGGTTCACCCACGCCCAAGGAACGCTGCAGGCAGCGCCAGAGACTGGAACTGCAGGAGAGATGGCGCAGTGCTCGCCTCTTGAGCCAATGCCAGCTGCTGGAGAGTGACAATGAGTAGTGGCAGGATAGAGCCCCAGCAGCTGGCTGAAAACCACGCCTGGCTATAAGAGCCAGTCTGGAGGAACTGCTGGGCGTGGAAGCAACGTGTCTACTGCCTGCAACCACTCCGCATTTCGTGGACCTTGCCTATGCCTGCTTTTGGACCTGACATTATCGGTGACTGACCTTGGACTGTGCCTGACCTTGCTTTTGGACTCACTCCTGGCTTTATCTCGTGCTCTGACCACCGGTTTGACTTGGCTTTTGCTCTTGGAACTCCCCTTTGACGTTGGCCATAAGGTTTGGACTTGAACCACCCTGCTTGGACTGGCTCAGCCCGTGACACTTTCTTGTCCTGCCACCGTTTGCGCCGTCTCCTGCCTCATGCTCTAAGTCCCCAAGTCAGGGGGCTTTCAGGCCTCTGACCATGCCCCTACTTACCTAGGGCTATGGCTGCCCCGAAGTTGTGTAGGGTGTGTAAGGGACTGATTGGCTGCCAGGGCAGGGGTGTGAGCGGATTGGTCCCCATGGTAGTTGGCATCCTGTGCTTCATGGAGCCACTTGGGCAGGGCTAGGTGGGGGGAGGCGAGCAAGTTTCTTGCAGCTGCACCCAGCCAGGGCTGTGCGTGGGTAGGGGCCACGGTGGAGTAGCACTATGGCTGGGCACCATAGTAGGGGGCATTATGCCCACGCAAGTCCAGGATATGATGATGTAACTGGTAGTGTTCTCCCTGTGCACTTTTGGCCCCCCTCCTCAGGATTGGGCTGTTTGAGTATGAAATTAGGATAACCAGTTTACCACTTGGCTAAGCAACTTGTATAATAAGTATTAGAGCAACTGTTTACAGTGAAATCTGATTCTAATTTACCTAAAGCTTAGCTCATTAAATCAGGACCCAACTGGAGCTCTTGGTGGCATTATACTCTGAATGTGGTCTTCATGAAAAATTGTAAGCTGGAACAGATGAATCACGCAAATAGTATCAATGGGATAGTGTCAGGTAGTAGCAATTCTTCAGTCCTGTGCAGAGGTTCTGCAATACAACTTTACTATTTGTAACATGTTTTATATGTAAGGTGCTATTTGAGAGAGCTAGCATTATGCAAAGTAATTAATTTGATTGGATTTAATTATTAATTTTCTATGAATTGAGGAAGCTTTAATTAACTGTGAGCTTCTGTGGAAATGTTACATATCCTTCCGTTGTTCCTTATTTTTAGACTGGAAGTCATATATAAAACTTAGCTTGTACAACCTTGGAACTAGCAAATGCTATTTTACAGATTAGTTGTACTATTTTAAAAATTTTTTTACTTTATTTATACCTTTCCTTTCTCCTCAGTTGGGTCCCAAAGCAACTTAGATCATTCTCTCCTCCATTTTTTCTTCATAACAAACCCTGTGAGGTAGATTAGGCTGAGAGTTTGTAACTGGCCCAAAGTCATCCAGCAAGCTTCTATGGAAGAGTAGAGAATTGAATCTGGGTCGCCCAGATCCTAGTCCATCACTCTAGTCATTACACTACACTGGCTCTACTTCTTGTTACAAATGTCAAGTCAAAGGAAAACATACAGTTAGCATTTTGTGAGATCAATTCCATTACTTCTGCAAAGCATTAATTGCATGTTTCCATTGTACAGGCACAGAAGTATATTCTGAATTTGAAAGTTGTCAATAAAAGCTGCTGTTCTACAAAGGGTCTGGTCCTTGGACACACTATTGTCATTTATATGTGTCTGATAGACTGAGGTTATTAAAGAAATAAAAGTTTTGTTCTTGCAATGAGGAACAGGGGTAAGACATGAACTTCTGCAATATTTTGATTACCTGAAGCAAATTCTGTGACGCAAACGATGGGGAGCAGAGTCTGAAAGAGTCTGATTTCTCACAAACATTACTGAACAAACAAAATGATCTGGAATATTGAAACATTGTTTCTTGCTGTCATTGCTACTTGATTGTATTTATATTCTTTGTTTAAAGCAGATGGTCCTCTAAGTGGCTAACAGTACTTACAGTCAAAACAGCAATCTTTTAAAAGTATTTAAGCTAGCAATCTCTATATATAAAGACAAGTGTCCTGACTGACTCATCAACATCCAAACCCCTGGACCTAGAAACATGAAATTTGGGGAGAACATTCCTTTCATGATGTAAACACCCACTTGAAGGGATTTTAAGAAATTCGCCCTCTAATGAGATAAAAGGGGTAAAATGTGTTTTCCCAAAGGAATACAGCTTCCCTGTGTGGCTGGCAGGTTGTTGCCTGCTTGCACCCCTGCCCACTGCCAGCTTGGCCACTCTTCCCTGATTGGGCCAGTATTTCAAGGTCATTTGCATATGCGAGCTGATTGGGGCTCACAACATTCCATACCTCATCCTCCTCCCAGAGACAGATGGAACACAGAGGTCATTTGCGTATGCAGCCTGATTGGTCCTCACCCACCCCCACCCCCACATTCTAAACAGTATGCAATTGCTGTTGGAACGGAAGTCATTGAATGTGTCCTGAGGTAAAATTCACCTCCTAGTCTTTCCTTAAAAGTTCACTAGGGTTGCCAGTCTTCCTGTGGAACATGGCTTTCCTGTGTGGCTGGCAGGCTCCTGCCTGCTTGCACCCCCCTCTCCAGGGCTGGCGCGCCCATTGAGGCCAGGTAGGCAGTGGCCTCAAGGCGCGGGGTGCCAGAGGGAGCACTGGAGGAGGTGCGGGGGGGCAGGAGCGCGCGCCACAGAGCTGCAGCCTCCTATCCCTCCCGGCCCAGTCTGCCGCCAGCACACGCCCCTGGCTGGGTGCAGCAGCTGCGGGCAGATGTCTGCGGTGGTGCAGGCAACCGATCGGGAGAGCTCGGAGGCCACCCGCACACCGTCCCAGCCGACCACCGCAGTGATTGGACCAGCGGCGCATGCTCTCCCGTTATGACGTCACACGTCATCACGCTGTGGAACTTTGTGTTCTGAGGTAAAATCAGGTAAAAGAAACTGCAGATAGTTGATGAAAGATGGTTCAGGACTCCTGAATAGGGATTTTATATAAAAGTCAATATTAAATGTTCATGGGAAGATGTTGCATGACCTTTCTAGGGGGCATTTTGATGTGAACCTCTCACATGAACTTGCCAAAGTGCCCACCACACCACCCCTCACTCAGTCCAACTCCACTTCACACCTCTCTCAGTCATCACCTCTTACTGCCCCCAAGAAGCCTCCTGGCAGACGTCATGCAAGATACACCAATGCTAAAACTTAGAGATGTGGCAAAGAAATATGCAACCAACTAAAAAAAAATCCCACAAACCAAAAAGTGTTACATACTCATAAGTATTATAACTGGATTTAAAGTAGTTAAATACTATAGCGAAGCACGGGTATCAAGCTAGTAACAGCATGAAATAGAACAGAAGATTTCCTGCAAAGTTAGCCTTTGTAAGAGAGATTTTCACAGAACAGAAGCCACTGATGAGAAGGCTTTTTGCGAAAATGACAGCACCGTAGTAGGGCCTCCAAGCTGGATATTAGTAGTGGGATCATTTGGAAACTTTAGAAATTCTTGTGTCCTGGCATTTGTTCTAGTTGTTCACTCATGTTTGAAAGATCACCACAAAGAGGGGGTTACTTTGGAAGAGCAAATAACCATGTTCACATATCCATACAAAGGTGAATATTCACAGTTAAATTAATGTGGTATATGGAGGCACCTATATGAGATTTGCTGAGAGAAATGTATTCCAATTTTTTACAGTTCAGTATCTATGCCAAAAATTATTATTTGGAAAATACTACTTTCCAGTTTTTCATATTCAGAAGACAAAACTGAATCTAATTTAGGAATGAAGACAGTGCTGGCATTTAAATCATTATGTTGCTGTGCTTTTTTTTCATTTAAGCTTTAAAGTTCAAGCAGCATCTCCTATACTTAACACAAATTTGCCTACTTTACAACTGAAGAAAATCTAATTTCTTGTCAATATTTACAGCTCAGTTGCTCAGGCTACAGGAAGGTATTGATCACCTTCAAGAGGAAAAGGAGAGTGAAATGTCCCGTACTCGCAATGATTTACTTCGTGCTCAGGGTGAAATTTTGTTATTGCAACAAGTGGCTGAAAAGGCTGCATCAGAAAGGGACACAGATGTGGCTGCTTTACAAGAAGAGCTTCAGAAAGTGAGGGCTGAGCTTGAACGGTGGCGCAATGAAGCTTCAGAATATGAAAAAGAGATTGTTAACCTGCAAGCCAGTTTTCAGCTTCGATGTCAGCAATGTGAGGATCAGCAGAAAGAAGCAGCAGCTCGTCTCCAAGGTGTGACTCATATTAGTGGTAGCTACAACATATTGTGTTCTATCTTTCATTATTTTGTTGGTGTTTTGTATGTCCATGTAATCCAAGCCAAGGAAGGGGTAATAAATTTGTTTCACTCAAAAAGCCAAAAATGCTAATCTTAACCCATTTTGTTGGTATTGAAGATAGGAGACTTTTGTTATCCTGTGGTGCAGCATCTTAGGTTGATAAAACCAATGCTTGTCTGTGTTGAAAGCTGTTCATTGCAGGAGTGGTCAGTTTCTGTTAATACAACAGTGCCATCCAGGGTCTTCAGCAGCAGCACAGACAAAGCAAGGGGCATCCACCAAAAGGAGGGGGCAGGATCTGCTGTTTGTCTTATGTATGCAAAAGCACCCCTACAGTCTCTCTGAATCTTTCTGAAGGCAGCTTTACAAGACTTCTCATGCCCCTGCCCTGAGGCACAGTTATCAGAATTTTAACAGCATAGAGCAAGATTTGGGTCCAGTAGCACCTTAAAGACCAACTAGATTTCCAGGGTACGAGCTTTCAAGAGTCAATGCACCCTTCATCAGAGAGAGCTTTGACTTTCGAAAGCTCATACCCTGAATCTTGCTCTTCTACTACATTATTGTTTAATATCTATATGCACCCCCTCGCCCAGCTGGTGCGAAGTTTCGGACTTGGCTGTCACCAGTATGCTGATGACACCCAGTTATATCTGTTGATGGACGGATGGCCTGGCTCAGCCCCGGATGGCCTGGAGCATGCTTTGGAAGCCACGACTGGATGGTTGAAACAGAGTCGGCTAAAATTTAACCCCACAAAGACAGATATCCTGTACTTGAGTCCTGGGTGCGTAGATTCTGGACTCCGGCTTCCAGCCCTCAATGGGGCATTGCTCACGCCAGTTCAGAGAGTCAGGAGCTTGGAAGTGATCCTAGATGCCTCCTTGAAAATGGAGGCTCAGGTTGCAGTGGTTGACAGGTCTTCTTTTTTCCATCTTCAACAGCTTGCCCCCTATCTTTCAACCTGGGATTTAACTACAGTGATTCAAGCAATGGTCACCTCTAGGTTAGATTACTGTAACACACTCTATGCAGGGCTTCCTGTGAGTTTGATCTGGTGGTTGCAACTGATCCAAAATGCAGCAGTGTGTGTCATCACTGGAGTGCCTAGTAGTGTACATATAACACCGGTATTGCACCAGCTGCATTGGTTGCCAATAGAGTAGATTCGGTAATCAGATTCAAGGTTTTGGTACTAACCTATAAAGCCCTATGCAGACTGGGGCCATCATATCTGCAGGACCACCTCTCCCTATAGGTGCCCCAGAGGACACTCCAATCAGGTGATAAACAACTATTAGTGGTCCCTGGCCCCAGGAAGGCCCGCCTAGCCTTGACCAGAGCCAGGGCCTTTTCGGTCCTGGTTCCAACCTGGTAGAACACTGTCCAATGAGACCAGGGCCTGGCAGAGTTTATCTTTCCACCGAGCCTGTGAGACAGAGCTGTTCCACCGGGCGTATGGTTGAGGCTGAGCTGGGGCCCCACTAGCTGAATAGAGGAGAATGGGTCCCTCCCTGTCAGAGGCATCCACCATCTAACTTTTTAACTAACTTTGTGAGTAACGTTTTAAGTGACAGTGAGGTGGCAGATTGATTGATTACTTCTGTGCTGCTTTCCTGTACTTTTAAAATATTTATATTGTATTGTTTTGATATCGTTGTTTTAAATTGTTAAATGCAAGTTTTATTGTAATGTTTTTATGGAATATAATCCGCCCTAAGCTTGCCAATGTGGGGAAGGCAGAAATAAAATTGAATCAAACACGCAAATAAATAAATAACAACACAGCTACCCACCTGAAATTAACAGCATTAAAAAAAAGGCATAGTTCATTAAAGACCTAGGTAAGCCATGCTATTAATATATACAATGTGTCAAGTTCAGTAGTACGTTAAATTAAAAATAAACATCAAAAATAACAAAGATCATTATGCTTAACTTAAAATAACAGTTCATTTGTGTACCACTCTTCTGGACATATTAGTGCCCACTCAGAGTGGTGAACAAAGTCAATGTTATTATCCCTACAATGCAGCTGGGGAGCTGGGGCTAAGTGAAGTGTCTTACCCAAGGCCACCTACTGAGCTCATGGCAGTAATAATAATAAGTAGTGAGATTTGAACCAGCAGAGTGCTACATTGCATCCCAACTACTGAACTACTATGTTACACCAGCTTTCAGCTTCTGACTCCAGCTGTTGCTGATTTAATTAAACCACTTATAGAAGAAACTGTGCTCTGGAATTTATAACACAACTTTTGACAAAAATGCACAATAGTGCTTATTACCAATAAGATACACAGCTAACTGTATTATGGTATTGTACTAATATAATTATTACTTCAACAGCATAGTACTTGGTAGGGGTGTGCACCCAAAAAATATTCGGGTTTCCTGAAGCGGGGAAAGGATTAGGAATAACCTGAATCCTGAAGCGGCAAGCCACTTCCGGGTTCGGGTGTTTGAATCTCTTTGGTATGCTTCATTAAGATTTTGAGCACACCAAAGCTCAAAAGTGTTGCTTTCAAATGCCCCGCCGTTTTCTTCACCCGATGCAAGGGGAAGGAGGCTCCCCTTCGCATCGAGTGAAGAAAGCAGCGGAGTGTTTCAAAGTGCCCCTCTTTGTGCCGCTTGCAAATAGCACAAAAAAGCTGGCTTTAAGTTTCAAACACCGCACCACTTTTGTCACCTGATGGGAGGGGGAGGAGGCTCCCCCTCGCATCCGGTGAAGCAAGCGGTGCGGCATTGGAAAGTGCCCCTTTTCGTGTTCCTTTCAATTGGCACGAAAAAGGTGGCTTTACATTTCAAATGCCGTGCCGCTTGCTTCACCTGATGGGTAGGGGAGTAGGCTCTCCCTCACATCGGGTGAAGCAAGTGGCGTGGCATTTGAAAGCACTCATTTTCATGCCGCTTACAAGCAGCACAAAAAGGGTGTTTTTCAACCTTCCTGCCCCACTGCTCCCCGATGGGAGGGAACCTTCCTCCCCCTCCCATCGGGGAAAAAAAGTGGCGGGGCAGGAAGTTTGAAAGCAGGCAGCACTTTTCTTGCTGTTTGCAATGCATACAGCTAGAAAAGTGTTGTGGGCCCAGCTGCTGCTGCTTTGGCTGTAGCTTCCTGAAGCAATACAAATCGCTTCAGAAAGCTTTGCTTCAGGATTCCCGAATTGGCTCAGCAATCCTGGGGAGTACAGTTACACATACAGCATTGGTTATTGTTCTATGCTAATTACTTCTGAATGTCTCTGAAGTTATGACTATATCCATCTGACTAGTTGTCATTGAATCTCCAAGATTCAATGACTTCATTAGGACTCAGTTGAATTGATTAGTGTTTTCCAAAATAAGTTAAAAGTTATTTGGCTCTACCATAGCCCTTGTTGATCTTGCTTGTAAGTTACAAGGATTTGCAAGGAATCATGGGGGAAGAGGGGACAAACAACTAGGAAATTCAGCCCACCATCACCACTACTGAAAATATTGAAATCATAGAGTTGAAAGGGGCCTTGTAGACCATCAAGTCCAACTCCCTTCCCAAAGCAGGAAAAGCCTAAAGCATCCCCGGCAAATATTTGTCCAGCTGCTCCTTGAAAATTTCCAATGACGGGGGAACCATCCATGTGCCTAGATAGCAGATTGCACTGCTGAATTACTCTTAACATGAGGAATTTTTTCCTAATGCCCAGCCAGTACCTTCCCTCCTGTAGTTTGGCAACAGAGGATAGGATGCAACAATCCTATCCTCTGTTGCCAATAAGAATAACTCCCTTCCCTCCCCAAAGTGTCAGCTTTTTAAATACTTAAAGAGGGCAATCATGTCTCCACTCGGAATCCTCGACCCTAAACTGAACATTCCCAAGTCTCTCAGTCTTTCCTCGTAGAACTTGGCCTCCAGGCCCCTGACCATTCTGGTTGCTCTCCTCTACACCTATTCCAATTTGTCCACATCCTTTTTGAAGTGAGGCCTCCAGAACTGGACCCAATACTCCAGGTCCAGGTATATAGTGGGACAATGATATCCTATGGTTTGGATGTTATGCCTTTGTTGATACACCCCAAGATTGCATTCACCTTTTTTGCTGCTGCATCACACTGACTGCTCATATTTAGCTTCCCATCTGTCTGTATCCTAAGATCTTGTTCATACACACTGCTACTCAGAAATGTATCCAGCATCTCATCCTGCAGCCCTGCCCCAGCCATTGTGGCCAGCAGTCTGTCCAGGAGCGTTGTGCTGGCCAGGCTGCTTCGGCCTCTGGTGGAGCAAGCCACAGGCATTGCTGAGGCTCCTGTGGTGGGCCTGGGCCACTGGGGCCTTGTTCGTCAGGCTGCCAGCCTCCATTGTCTGCAGGAGGTGCTGCCTCTACAAGGGAAGCCCTGGTGGGGCCTTGCTTGCTAGGCGCCAGCCCCACCAGCTCAGGCCTTTCTGGGGGTGCGGTGGCCTCAGTGGAGGGCCTGTCCTGTCCCTTGCTGGCCTTGTCCTCCCTGGCCTACTCCTTGGGCTGTCCTGGGATTCCTTGCAGTGGCAGCAGAGGAGGTTAAGTCCAGGGAGAGTGGGCTTCTCTCCAGACAAGAATCATCCTACCAAGACTCTGTAATGCCTACTAAGTCATATCTTTCCATCTGCATTAGTAAATCAAGTTCCTCCTTCTTAATTCCCAAGCTCTGGGTGTTGGTATGTAGGCACTGGAAGCCTTGCAACATTCCCCTTCATTGACCTGGCCTTCCAAGTTAGGCCTCTGCTATTTGCTCTCCTTCTTCCCTGAAGTTCTATGCCAGTTGTCTCCATTCCTCAGTGATGTCAGTTTAAAGCCCTCTCAATGAATCTCCTCAGGTCCCTTCCAAACACATTCTTCCCAGTCCTTGACAGGTGATGTCCATTGCGTGCAAGCAGGCCATCTTCAAGAAAACGTAGTCCATGATTTGAGAATTCAGTTTGCTCCTGTCAGCACCATGAATGCAGCCAGAGGTTCGCCTCCATATACTTCTGTTCCCATTGCATTCCTCTTCTTCTGATTGGCAGGATCGAAGAGAATACCACCTGTGCCCCCATTCCTTTTAGTTGTCTCCCGAGTACTTGATAGTCAGCCCTAACGTGTTTAGTGGTGTTCACAGCCATGTCGTTTGTTCCCACATGGACCATCACAAATTGGTAATGGTCTGTTGGTTTGACTAGTTTAGCCATCCAGTCTGTGATACTCATACTATGCTCAGTGCTCATCAGGCTGTTTTATGGGAGGTGGGTATTTTTCTTTTTAAAGTGTTTACGTTCATCACTACGAAGCGTGACTTCAGGGGTTTTTTTAACCATGAAACAGACATAACTACTTTTCAAATAATTTGAAGATCTTCCCGAAAGCATTACTTGAAGACATTTCAAGACAGCTATTTCTTTGTCAGCTTTAATGGGTAACATAGCATAAATCTTTTGCTTTTAGGTGAACTCGAGAAATTAAGTGGGGAGTGGACTGTTCTCGAAGCTGAATGTGTTTCATTAAAGAAGGAAAATTCTGTGCTTGCATGTGAACTTCAGCGACAAGAAAAGGAGCTTCATAAGTAAGTACTAGTGAATATAATGGGAAAACTCCATAAACACTGAACTGGTGAAGCAGGATCTGAACTTACTGTGTGTGTTATGTGCTATGTAGTCACTGCTGACTTGTGGTGACCCTATGAATTAACAACCACCAAAACTTCCTATCATTAACAGCCTTGCTTTGATCTTGCAAACTGAAGGCTGTGGCTTCCTTTATTGAGTCAAGCCATCTCATGTCGAGTCTTCCTCTTTTTCTCCTGCTTTCAACTTTTCCTTGCTTTATTGTCATTCCCAGTGAATCTTGTCTTCTCATGATGTGACCAAAGTACAATAGCTTCAGGTTTGTCATTTTAGCTTCTAAGGAGAATTCAGGCTTCATTTGACCTAGAAGCCCCTTATTTACCTTTTTGGCTGTCCATGGGGTCTGTACAACTCTCCTGCAGAACTACATTTCAAATGAATCAATTTTCTTCCTGCCAGCTTTCTTCATTGTCCAACTTTCACATCCATATATAGTAATAGGGAATACCATAGTATGAATTATCCTGTTCTTGATTCCCAGCAACACTTCATCCTTAAAGACGTTTTTGAGTTCCTTCTTGGCTGCCCTTCCAAGTCTTATTCTTACCTTATTTATTAGGTGCTAATTTAACAAAATAAAAAGATGAAGTGAAAGAATTTTCCACCTTTGGAACACTTTTCTTAGCAGATCAGACCATATTTATTTAGTACATCAGACATTGTTTACCTACTCTAGTTTGCTCTATTTTTTCCTCCTTTAAGAACGGGGAATGTGTGATGTTTAGCGCTGTTTACTACTTCATTGGCAGTGTGCAAATAATTTGGTCATTTCGTAACATAATTTCCAAATTACTGTTTTTTTAAAAAACATGACTTACTGGTCACTGTATATAGAAAAACCATGGCTACAATTCAAAAACTGCCTGATTAGCTCAGAGCTTTGGGATGAACAGTTGGTACATGGCATGGCAAATTGCCTGAAGGGAAGTCTCAGGATACTTTTGCTGTGCCTTAAAGTAGTTTTCTGGGATGATATATCTGTTGGTCAGCGCTTTTCTCTGTCAGTGGAGGAAAGTATCTTGAAATGAGTTATGCCCCCTACTTGCTCTGCAGGCAGGGCTAAATGATCTTTGCAGCGCTTCCAATTTCTGCCAGGGGGCAAGCCCCAGTCCATGCCATGGATTGCTCTGCCTCAGATCAACCTCAACAGCTTTTCCTCCAAAAAACAGAAAGAGAGAAAGAGACTAATTTAGATGGAGTGAAGAGCAACAATATGCCAAAGTACTCCAAAAAGTCTTCAGGTTTGGCAGCTGCCTGCCCCAGCACCTCTTCAGCATAGACCAAAAAGATGCCCTGTCAGGACCAGAAGAGTTCAGCTGAACTCCCAGCTGCCAGAACAACCACGTCTAGAGCAAATATTATATTCAAGCTGGCTCCCCAGGTCAATGGAATGGCTGGTGCAGTTACCAAAAGAGCCCACCAAGATTCCTGTCTCCCCCTGCTTGCTGAGGACTCAACGGGGATGTGAGCTTTTCAAAGTGCTGTCACTACCACAATAACAATTTTGGAGGTAATGATGTTGGAGTAAATGGCCAACCATTTTGATTCAGATACACCAAACCTCTCCAGTGCAACTCAGACTGGCCAGAGAAACTCTTAAGATTTTGGAGCTCATAATCATTGACAGCAATAAGACTTCTTGCACAGTCAGTAATCTGCAAAGGGACTTCAGGGAGGCACAGTGTTCCCAGGGATCTAGTTCCCCTTTATTCTCTCCTCTAAGAATCTTCAGTGGGGTGTCCCTATGCTCCAACATTTGTCCTGGATCACCAACAAGGTTGTTAAGGATGTGCAGGAGGAAAAAATAAAAGTGCAGACATTGGGACTGTTCTCCCTCATCATCTTCATTGTCTCCCTCCCCACCTCGCAACCATTAGATTCAAAAGGAGCTCTATCTAGGGTCTATTGCAGGAATTCCTCTGCTAAAGCAGACTCCTGTTTTTCAGACCCCCTGCGCACTTCCACAGGCAGAGTGTCTAGGAGCTACAGGCACAAAAAGGCACAAAACTCTCCACCCTTCTCCATGGACCATGTGCAGCTTCATACTGCCCCCTCAGGCCATTTAGGTGCTCATCCCTCAGACTCAAATTCCATGCAGTCTGATAGAGAGGAAGGGGAATGGTCAGGCAAGGAGGCATCAGAACTGGTCACTATGGCAGCCAGGCCTCCCTGGATCATCCCTTCAACTCATAACATTTTCCTACAAAGTCCTCTGCTACATCCCAACCCAGACTGGCTCAAGCTCTCTACCTAGAGGTTGAAAGGTGGGACCTGGAACAGCATGGATAATCCTCCCAAAGGTTATAGCTGTCTTGCTGGCATTCAGAAAATTTTTAACCAACAGCATGACTGAAGCAACATGGAAAGCTTTCAGCTGGTGGTACCACAGGAAGAGGGCTAACTCCTCATCAGCTGGAATCAGGGAGCTGCTTTGATTCCTCCATGAAAGCCTATCTCAGGGGCTTCGTTTCAACCCTCTGAGACAAAAAGTTACAGCTCTATTTTCAGTCCTCAGCACAGGGTGCAAGGGGCCTCTTTCATCTCATGCTCATATCAAACAGTTTCTGAGAGGGATGGCTCTTCTAAACCTCCCTGCCATGCAACACCACTTTTCTTCTTGAAATATACACAAAGTCCTTTGAGCATTACATCAGGCCCTACTTGAACTGCTCAAATAAGTACCTCTCCATATTAATAGCATTCAGTGTAGCCTTCTTGGTGGTGATTACATCAGCGAGATAAATCTTAGAATTTTCTGCCTTCTCAATAAGGCATGAGTTATGCACTTTCTAAAATGTGGATCCCTCCTTCGTACCAAAGATAAACTCATCCTTTAATAAGGACCAGGAGATCTACCTACTATCCTTCTGCCCCCGCCAGCACAACCCAAAGAGGGCAGTAAGAACTTACATAAAGCACACAGAATTCTTTATAACAATAGGCTCACTGTTTGTCTCCTTAATCCCATCTTCCATGGGGAATAAGGTATCCAAGTTAGCACAGGTCCCTAAAGTGGTGGAACAACAAATGGAACCTCTTAGTGGGGGCCCCATTTGGTTCTTCCCTGATACACATCTCAATCAACATAGATGCCTCTCTGTAGGGTTGGGTGGGGAGGTTGTTCTGGGACCAATCATGTAAAGGGAGCATGATCGCCTCAAGAATTTTCTGTACATAACAACCTCCTTGAACTCTGGCTATTAAGGTATGCTCTGAAGACTCTGGTTTGCTTAGTAGAATGCAAGAATATACAGATATACACAGACAATACAACTGCCATGCATTACTTAGGCAGACAGGGGCACAGCCTCTCTAGCTCTCTCCCAGAAATCCTGACTAATATGGGAATGAGCGATCCAATATCGAGTCAGTCTCTTTGCCTTACACATATCAGGCAAGGACGATCTTCTGGCAGAAGCCGTGAGTCAAGTTCAAGTTAGGCTTTATTGGCATATAGCAACAATTCAAGTTATCCACTTACAAAAAAAAACAAGGTTAAAAGGATACTACATAACAAATACATAAATACATTTATAGCTTATTTCCGTGATATCCTTTGACGCAGCTTCAAAGCAGAATGGAGAAACTTGGCCACCCTCTCGGTGACGTCAGGAAAGGAATTGTTCAACAGTCTATAGACTTTGAGCGAGTCAGAGCAATCCATCATACTCTCTAAAACAGATTTTAAATATGTTTGACGTATACCAGCATACAAATGACAATGCAAAAGAACATGTGTAATTGACTCAATACTCAGAACTACAAATGGTCTATTGTAATTATTATTTTTATTTATTATATTAGATTTTTAGTCCGCTCTCCCCGCCAGGCGGGCTCAGGGCGAAGTACAACATTTCAATTTACATAAATACAGTTAAAAACAAATAAAACAGTATACAAATAACATTAAAACAACTTCATACAATACAGCTTCTCTTCAGATGGCGGTGATAAAATACTGCTTTTCAAGCCCTGGCTCATATGTAGGGTGGGTCCGCAGGGAGTTCCTCTGCCCTATTTTTGCAAAGTGGGGGCTTCCAACCATAGACCTATTTGCCACATACCTCAACAGGAAATGTGCACAGTATTACTCAAGGGCAAGGAAGGAAAAGGCCTCTCTCAGAGACACCTTTCAGATTCCTTGGTCTAATAATTCAGCAAGATGATGAGGGAAGGTTCCTTGGCAATTATAATAGCACCTTAGTGGCCAAGGAAGACCTAGTTTGCCACTCTCTTTCAAATGGTACAAGACAGAATCCACTATTCTCCCCTAACCCCAGACCTGCTACAGGATGACATGGTTCTCCACCATGACCTGGGCACTCTAAAACTGACAGCCTGGTTCATCTCTCCTCGGACCAATTTTTTCCTCCCTTGATCAAAAGTTCCTGTTAGAAGCTAGAAAATTATCCCCCAGGAAATCATATCTGGCCAAATGGAAAAGATTTTCAATTTGGGCCGAAGACAACAATCTGAACCGTGTCTCTGCCTCATTGCCCTCCACTTAACACTATTTGGTTCAGTTAAAGGATCAAGGTTTGGCTAATCCTCCATTAAGGTCCACCTAACGGCCATCTCTGCCTACCATCACAACATAAACAGAAAATCTCTCTTTGCTCAGCCTGAATGCAAGTCCTTACTTAAAGGTCTATATCCTCCAGTATCCAGACCTGTTCCCCAGTGGAGTCTTTCCTTTATTCTCACCTCAATCATGCATAAACATTTTGAGCCCCTGGTGGTGATTACATCAGCGAAATGAATCTCAGAATTTTCTGCCTCCTCAATAAGACATGAGTTATGTGCTTTCTAAAAGGCGGATCCCTCCTTCATACCAAACATAAACTAATCCTTTCATAAGGACCAGTAGATCTACCTACTATCCTTCTGCCCTTGGCCAGTACAACCCCAGGAGAAGGAATAGCACAAATTAGATGTAAAGAGGGCAGTAAGGACTTACATAAAGCACACAGAGTTCTTCAGAACAATACGCTTGCTGTTTGTCTTCTTCAACCCATCTTCCATGGGGAATAAGGTATCCAAGTCCACCATTGTGAGGTGGATCAAAGTGTCTATTCTTTTTAGCCTATGAGATCCAGCACTTACCCAAGGGTATTACAGCACACTCCACCAGGGCAGCAGCCACCTGAACAGCCTTTTCCACTGATGGAAAAGGAGACTCCCAAAGGGATGAAGCTGATGGCAAGGCTATACTGAAGTCTTTTCCATTGAAGAGCTTCACGCCCACCTCCTGGGCAAGTTAGCTTTCTAATCTCTCATGTGGGACTGCACAGAAGACACAACAATGAACACAGGGTTGCACTTACCTGTAAATGTTGTTCATCAAGTGATCTGTGCAGACGCACATCCCTCTCTCCTTCTCTGCTGTAAGCTCTTTTATGCTTACCTACTTTCTGCTCTGGCGGCTTAGAGAACAGAGGGAAGGAGCAGCTTTCCCCGCCTTTTTTAGCTGCACCTGGGGGAAAAGCACATGAAAAGGCTAGGCAAGCGTCTCGCACCTCTCGGAGCTTTAGATTATCCATGGCTGGCCTGTGTATGTGCAGATCCAAAGTGTGCCCGCACAGAAGATCACTCGATGAACACCAGTTACAGGGAAGTGCAACCCTGTTTTTCAAGCCATGCAAGACTTCAAAGGGCTGGGGAGCAGATCTATAGCCAGTGTAATTGCTGGAATATTGGAATCACATGTTTCCAGTAATCAGCAGTCCAGCCGCAGCATCCTGCACTATCTGCAGCTTCTGAACAGTCTTCAAGGGCTGTATTGAATTGTAGTAGTCCAGTCAAGATGTAACTAAGGCATGGATCACTGTGGCTAGATCTAACTGAACCTGGAACAAGTGACACACCAGCTGAAGATGGGCTAATGGACTCCAAGCCACTGACTTCCTAAGGTGACTGCATTGTAAAGCAGTCCTCCTAACCTGAATGTAACTCCATCCAAGACAGGGAGATCTCACATCGCTGTCAGTCTTTCTGCTTACCCAAAGTCTTAAAGTTTGGTGAGTATGAACTGGGGTTCACCCCCTAGCCATAAGTGGAAGCACTGCAAAGATTATTTGTATAGCCCTGTCTGTGGCGCAAGCAGGGGACAAATCCAGTTTTCATTCCACTGGATGAGAAGAAACTCTTACAGTAAGTCCAGTTCGTTCATATCCTTCTTTATTTTACAATGGAAAAACCATGTGTGGTGTGCTTCTTAATTATTTAGAGTTAATCAAAAATCACTTACAAACAGTAATTGTTTATCTAGTCCTAAGATGCCCATAAAGTGATGGGAATTCGTAGAGAAGCACTGTTGTTGAGCAAGCACAAACTGTTCCAGCTTCTTTTTCAGGCTTCCTGTTGGATTAATTTTCTTAAATGATGTTAAGAAGGACTGTGGGTGCTGTGAGGTAAATAAAAAGATCTACTTGTGCTTCCAAAAGTGAAATAATAAATCCTTACTGGAACTTTGTGTTTTACTCTCATTATTTGTAGCATGCCAATACATCATTGTTTTTTTTAGTCATGAAAATAGCACAGATAGTACAAGTGCTATACAATTTGAGGAGTAGAATTCATTATGCTAGATTTTGGGTCACGCAGTATTCTTCAGGTGTTTGACTTCCTTTTTTGTGTGTTGCAGCTCTCAGCAGCAGAGTCTAGCACTTACCAGTGATCTGAGTGTTCTTGAGCGGACCCGAAAAGAGCTTGAAAATAAAATGGGATCTCTGAAAGAACAACATCAGCGAGATGCAGCTAGTCTAAAAACTCTTCTTAATGCGGCAGAAAACCAAGCCAAGGATGCACAGAAAGAGGTAGATATCAACAAAGTTTATTTCATTTATATGAATATTTGGATAACTAAAAGTTATTCTAAATCAAAACCATAATGTAGAGAACCAGGCCATTAGTTCTGGACATATAGTGGGGTCTTTGACTCTTCCCAGAAACAGTTCCACATTGTGAAGCAAATTGCTGTTGGAATGCAAGAGAGTTACAGAAGCATATTGTGAGTGAAAGGGTGGAAAGCTGCTACTGCTGAGACACCAGAGGGAGAAATTATCATATCCCATAGTCTCAGTATGTGATTTTTTTCTGGAGTTAATTTATCTCAATTTATTTAACTAAACACAAAACCAGCTGAAATTATATGAGACTTTTCGGTATTGTGACTCAAAATTGAGTAAGTTAAGTAGGCTATGAAACATTGAAATTTAGTACAGTACTTTTTTAAAAAATAAATCTGTTGTTCACAATAAAAAAAACCCTTGCCCTCTTTTCACCTCTGTGTTTCCTCCTTGTGTCAAGCCAATTATGAATATGCATTCTTAAATATAATGAAGAATTCAGCTATAAAGTACTCAGTTGCCATATTTGTTCACTTAATAAGATTATCACTTTCATGTGAGGAACATTGCTTATGCCTGTTTTCTGGCATATGTGAAATTAAAATTAGGCTTCAGACTCTTAACAGAATTCAAAAAGTTTGCACCATTTCTTTCTTCTTTGCACCAAAGAAAGATTTTAGAAGCATTTATTCCAATGCCCAGCAGACTTTGAGCTTTGACTTTATCATGCTCAAAAACAGAGATCAAATACTGTTAAAATTGATTCTGTAGTCAAGGCAATAGTTTTGCTTGAATGCATAACAATCAGAGTGAGTGGTTTATACTTTTACTCAGAGCTTTTTGGCATTTTAGCTTGATAGCAAGTGCAGAAGTTAGAAGCCTTCCAGACGTGTCTGATGCATACAGTACCAAGGGGAAAGAACAGTTATTCCGTTTTTTCATTTGCATTAAGAGAAACAGTATTTGGCCATTTCCACTGTGCCTTTCAGTCTTTTCCCTTCTTCATTTCAACTTCCATATGAATGTTATTTTGGTATTATCACTCGGAGGACTGGTGTGACTACCTTTAGCAGATAAATCATTGCTTAATCTCAGGAATTCAACTCCCAACTTGTTTCTTGTATATGTTAAATTAATTGGCTTTAACTTCCTAGATCTTATTCCTGCTGTACTAGAGTGCTTGCAGTAAGCTTTCTTGAATGTTTGCAGTAAGCTTTCTATAAAATGGAAATGTAGTGCTTCAATCAAGTATATGTTTGATCTTCTTTGATTAGCTAATTATGTTTGAAAAATTGGTTACATTTGTTTGTGAAGTAACTTGTTTCACCTAAGTGGGCTTTAAAAGGTTAAAAAAAGGCCTCAATTTTTTCTTAATGTGCATGTGTGACTATCTCCCAAATATAAAAAGAAATGTCTCCAATACATGAGCCATCCTTTTATGGTATTTTTGCTAGTTTGGTCTGATTACACTTTCAGTACTTAAAGTAGACAGTTGTACTGGATTTGCTGGTGTGTCAGCTTTCTTTTGTTTTTGAAAGTTATTGGTATGGACATGTTGGAGGCATTGGGGACCACCGCTGGTACAGGGGAGGAGGTTATTGTTACTGAGCTCAGTCGATTCCCATAAGCTACATATACTTGAGCAGAGTCTATACCAGTCTCCAGCCCATGTGTATGGCAGGAGTAGTCCAAGGATGCACTGGCCAGATGACTGAAGATATTATATTGGTGCAGTGTTATCCCATACTTTTTTGTGGAAGTGCTCTTAAGAGTAATCTTGACATAAACACCCCAACCTAAACCGTTAAACAGTGTTGTGTGCAGTATTTTGATAGCATTCTAGTAAAGGCTTAATTTTTGGTTTCTGTAGTGTAACAGAGAGTGTAGTGTGACACAAGTCTCCTCAACCAGGCTGAAAAAAATCTGTTAGTTTCCTAGGAAGACTTTCACTGTCTTGCCACTAGCTCCTTTCTTAATTCAAGAAATCAGGGAATGGCTATATTTCTTTCTCCTTTTGATAGTATTGTTTGTAATGCATGGAATTTGGATGAGATTTCATAAAATCTGAAGGAAAACAACTTTTGAATTTTTTTTCTTGTAACATCACTAAAGCTAAATCCCAAAAGGAAATAAATCTGAATCAAATAACATATGGTGTGGTTTGTAATTTCAGCATAAAAACCTCATGGGCAGTTAGATTTATTTTAAAAACTAACTTCACTTCAGGGAATTTGAATAGATACCATTTCATATCTTGAACAGATGTTCATATAAGGATGAGCGGATTTCCTCAGTTCCGCTTCATTGTTGTTCAGCAGCTTCATTATGAATTGAGTTTCGCTTCAGTTATCTTTCAGGAAAAGAATACAATTTGGGGAAGTTGGTGAACTGTTTTCTTATGTGGAATCAGTTACTTCAGATTAAAAAATACATTTAAAAATGTAATGAACCCCTTTCCCAAAAGAAGTTTTTTTTTAAAAAAAAATCTTGTTGCCTTTGCACTGATGAGTAGTAGAACAACAAGTGCCCTGTGCAACACCCCCCTACACACAAAACTTAACCTTTATGCGACAAAAAGCATATATTTATTCATTTATGTGCAGAACAGGTTGGTTTTGCATAGGTTTCTATTACCGTGGGCTATGGTGCAAAGGATCATAATTGTATGCTGCCTTGAGACACGTGGAAAAGGCAGACTAGAAACATTGCAATAAATAAATGTGCTCTTTAAATAAATGTGCTCTTAAAAGCAAAAAAATTAAAATGAAATCAATGACTTTAAAACTAGCCCATTTTCTTCCCCCTCAAAGAAAATTCTGGAAAATAAGAGATTAATTCTGAATTACTTCTCTCTTGATTTTATGATGCAGCTTCTTTTATATGGGGAAATCTATGTTGCAGAACAGCAAAACTGACTTTTGTAAAATCATAGAGTTGGAAGGGGTCTTAAAAGCCATCTAGCCACCTCCTACCCAATGCAGGAACAGCCTAAAGCACCCTCAACAAGTATTTGTCCAGCCGCTCCTTGAAGACTGCCAATGAGGGAGAACCATACACATCCCTAGGCAGCTGATTCCCCTGCTGAACTACTATTAACATGAAGAATTGTTCCTGATATCCAGCCGGTATCTTCCCTCCTGTAGTTTAAACCTATTGTTTTGAGTCCTATCCTCCGCTGCCAACAAGAGAAGCTCCCATCCCTCCTCTAAGTGACAGCCTTTTAAATACTTAGAGTAATCATGTCTCCCCTCAACCTCTTCTTCCCCAAACTGAACATTCCCAATTCTCTCAGTCTTTCCTAGTAGGGTGTGCTCTCCAGGCCTTTGATCATCTTGGTTGCTCTCCTCTGTACTCGTTCCAATTTGTCCACATCCTTTTTGAAGTGAGAACTCCAGAACTGCACACAGTACACCAGGTGGGACCTGACCAGCACAGTATATAGTGGGATAATGACATCCTGTGATTTGGATGTTATGCCTTGGTTAATACACCCCAAGATGTTTGCCTTTTTTGCTGCTGCATCACACTGAGTGGTCATGTTTGGCTTCCTATCCACCCGTATCCCAAGATCTTGTTCACACACTGCTGCCCAGAAGTATATTTCTCATCCAGTATGCATGCTTTGCATTTCTGTTACCCAGGTGGATAACTTGGCACTTATCCATGTTAAATTGTATCTTATTCAAATCTGACCACTTTTACAAAGTGATCAGATGTCTTTGAATTCTATCCCTATCTTCAAGGGCATTTGCTACTCCTCCCAGTCAGGTGTCCTCTGCAAATCTAATGAGTAATCCTTTCACAGCCTCATCCAGGTCATTTTTAAAACATAGTGAAAAGCACTGGGGCCAGAACTGCGCCCTGTTGCATTCCACTGGACCCCTCCCTCCAATCAGATATGATGCCCTTGACAACTACTCTTTGGGTGCAATTATCCTGCCAGTTCCCTACCCATCTAACCATCCTAGAGTCCAGTTCACAGTCCCCCAGTTTATCCATCACAGCATCATAAGGAACCTTGTCAAAAGCTTTACTGAAATCCAAGTAAACTACATCGACAGCATTCCCGTGATCCAGTAAGCCTGTCACTCAATTGTAGAGTGAAATGAAGTTGGTCTGGTAGGACCTGGTGGGGACACATCCATGTTGATTTCCCTGTATCACCATGTTGTCCGTCAGATGCTTTCAGATTGACGCCTTTGATAACTGTTCTAATATCTTCCCTGGAATAGAGGTCAGGCTGACTGGCCTGTAGTTTTCGGGATTGTCCTTCCCCCCCCCCTTTTTGAAGATTGGGGTGACATTTGCCCTCTTCCAGTCTTCCGGCACATCACCTGTCCTCCAAGAGGCCTGGAAGATGATTGACAAATAGTCTGCAAGCTCTTTTGAAAGTTCTTTAAGCACTCTTGGGTGCACCCCATCTGGCCCAAGGGATTTGTACACATCCAGTGCAGCAAGTGCTTATCCACAACTTCTCTGACCATTATAACTAGTAAGGCATCGAGCCTTTCTGGCTGTTCTCTGTCCTCTGTCTGAGTTTCTCCATTTTCACCCAGCAATTCGGGCATTGCCTCCTTCAGCTTTTGTTTGCTCCTCACATATCTGAAGAAAGTCTTTTTGTTATAGTGAGCCATCCTGGCCAGTCTTAGCTCATTCTGAGCTTTGGCCTCTCTGACAGCTACCATACCATACCTAGCTTCCCTCAATTTCTTGAACATCTTTTGCTCTGTGTTCATCTACATTGGCATCTTAGATCCTCTACTGCAATTCAGTCCTGCTGGAATGGTGACAGCTTGAGCTTGCAACAGCTCCTCTTTTAGGAGAACTCATCCTTCACTCATGCCTTTCCCCTCCAGCATTCAGGTCCATGGAATGACTCTCATCATATATCTAAGTTATTAAAGTTTGCCCTACTAAAATCTAACCTGCGAGTTTGGCTACAAACTCCATTGATACCCTGCAGCAAAAGGAATTCTAGGAGGATGTGATCACTTGTCCTTATGGTTCCCACCACCTTTACTCCATCAACCAACTCTTTCTTGTTGGTTAATATCAAGTCCAGTATGGGTGAGCCCCTTGTCACTTCCTCCACTATTTGAGAAAGGAAGTTTTTGGCCAGTCAGGTCAGGAAGTTGTGTGACCGTGGACACTTAGCAGAATTGATCTCCCAGCACACATCAGGGAAGTTGAAGCCTCCCCAAACTACAAGGTCATGTTTCTTAGATACTCTATTAAGCTGCTCATGAAGGCCAGAATCCACCTCATCTCCTTGGTCAGGCAGGCTGTAACAGACCCCAGCTATAATACTGCTCAACTTTCCCTTCCTTATCTTCACCCAGACACTTTCTACTGCATTGCCACTCTCCTCCTTCAGTATTTCCTGACAATCAAGCCCTTTCCTCACATAGTGCACCACTCCACTTCCTCTATGACACTTCCTGTTCTTCTTGAATAAGTCGTACCCATCCACTACTGTATTCCGGTTGTGGGAATCATCCCACTAAGTCTCTGTAATGCCTACTAAGTCATATGTTTCCATCTGTGCTGATAGATGAAGTTCCTCCTTATTGCCCAAATGTTGGGCATTGGTATATAGGCACCGGAAGCCTTGCAACATTTCCCCTCTTTGACCTGGCCATCCTAGGTAGGCCTCTGCTATTTGCTCTATTTCTTCCCTGAAATTCATCTGCCAGGTGTCTTCATTCCCCTGTGATGTCAGTTTAAAGATTTCTATGTGAATCTCCCCAGGCCCTTTCCAAACACATTCTTCCCTATCCTTGATAGGTAGTGTCCGTTGCATACAAGCAGGCCATTTTCACAAAAATGCAGTCCATGGTCCTAGAATCCAAATATTTCCTGCCAGCACCATGAACACAGCCAGTGATTCACCTCCATAACCTTCTGTTCCCATTGCATTCCTCTTCCTCTGACTGACAGGACTGAAGAGAATACCACTTTTGCTCCCATTCCTTTCAGTTTCCTCCTGAAGACTTCATAGTCATCCCTTATGCACTCAATGGTGTTCACGGCCATGTCATTTGTTTCCACGTGGACCATCACAAATGGGAAATGGTCTGTTGGTTTGACTAACTTGGCCATCCAGTCTGTGATATCCTTGATCTTCACCCCTGCTTTTTATGCCATGTAAAAGAAAAATTAAAATAATTTTAAATATTTGGCATACATTGGGTTGCCTTTACTCCTTTTAATGTGTGCATTTCGGAAATAACATACCAGAAGAACTTCTGATTCTAATACCAAGCCTTGTTCCAACAAATGTTTCCAATGCTATGAAACCCAGAAATCCAAGGAGAAATTTGGAAGTGGAAGATCCCTAGTTCTTACTAATTCAAAAGATGTTAGAATTCTCTCTGCTCAATAAATGGAATGATTTCTGCCATGGAATGATTTCTATAACATGTAAACTACAAAATTAAAGGTGAGAAAAAAGATTTATGCAGATAATTATGTTTTATTAAAACTGTTACAGCCCACCTTTTACCTCCAAAAGGAATCCAGAGCAGCCCCTCTAGTCATCCTGTAGAAAAGAACAATTATTATAAATGAAATACATTCAGTGTTTAGTTTTCTTAGAGAAACTAACAGTGCAATCCTATGCAGAGTTATCCCAACCTAAGCCCATTGAGTAACTCTACAGAATGCACTGTTAAGTCAGAGCTAGATTTTACAGCAGAGCTATGTGCAGCTTCTCTTCCTTTTCTTTTTATAACTTCTAAAAACTGAAATGATATGAAGTGATATCATTGCAATTCCCCCCTTACAAAGTGGGAGTAGGCTTACTAATGTCCAGATGGGGCCTGGAATTCTCCTGCAGTTACAACTGCTTTCCAGACTACAGAGATAAATTCCCCTGGAGGAAATGGCAACTTTAGAGGGCAGACTTTATGGCCCCCAAACTTTCAAGACTTTTACAAGCCAAGTTGGCATCGCTAGATACAAGAGGAGCAGGGTTGCCAGGTCCCCTTACCCTCCCAGTGAGAGTGAGGGACCTGGTACTCACCATTCTGAAGAATTTGATGTGTGCGCTCCCAGCACCAACACAACAATGTCACTTCCAGGAGTGAGATTATTGCGCTGGCTGTGGAAATGCTCCTGCACTTCACATGGGTCTGAGTCTTTAAGAATCGGCCCATTTGGGGCCCAAATCAGCCCCAAATGAAGCATGGGAGGATTCTCATGGCCAGTGTGATGACATCACTCTAGGACATCGTTGTGCCCCAAGTGTGCTTGCTGTGGGCTTGCCCAGGAGGTTCTTTGCCTCCTGGGCCCATCCCCCATACGTTTCCCCACCACCACCAGCTAGGTGAGAGGGGGTGGGGGATGGAGACTGGAGGTGGGGAATCCCCTGCTCCCATTGAGAGACTGGTAGCCCTAGAGAGGAGCAAGAGACAAATAGTCTAGTTCTGGCTTGAGCGGTTTTTATTGACCTTGACATTTCATTTAAATAAGACACTGCAATAAATAATAATAATAGTAATTACCAATTCTTAATCATAAATTTTATCTTATTATAATCTTATTACTAAATAAGGTATTACAGTGCTGAGGAGAGGTTCTTGCATTCAGGCACTAAGCTGTTGCCCTAAAATATCAATATCAAAATCCTGTGTGATTTACTTTCTGCCAGTCTTAAGAATATCAGCCAAAATTACTTTATCTTCAATTTAGTTTAAATGGGTCTGTGGATATGTTTTGTTTTTTTTTTGTCTTCAGTATGAAAAAACACAGACCATACTCACAGAGCTGAAGCTGAAGTTTGAGATCACTGAAGAGGAAAAACAATCAATCACAGATGAACTCAAACAGTGTAAAGACAACCTGAAGTTGCTTCAAGAAAAAGGAAACCATGTAAGTTGGTAAAAAGCGTGTGTCAGTTTTTGACTATTTCATTTCTGTTCTGAGGTCCTATGCTTATTAGACATACATGAAAAGATATTGTAACATTGTATAGGCTACATGAATTACATACCTACAAAAGTACTTATATAGTCCATGTATTCCTGGGCTTCAATTCCTTTGAAATATCTGACCCTGGCCAGTGACATTCATTATATATTATTATTGCTTCAGAAGATGTTTCTTATATTAGCCAAGTGTGAGACCATCACAGAAAAGACAGCTCAGAATGGCATTTTCTGTCAATGTACACTATTTTAGCAAAAACTTACTTGGATGATGGATTCGATCCCTTTTGATGTGAATGTGCCATTCGTTTTCTTGCTTGCATTTGGGGAAGCATGAGTATAGATGTGTTACACAATGCAATCCTAAGCAGAGTTACTCCAGTCTAAGCCCATTGATTTCAGTGAGCTTAGACAGAAAAAACTCTACTTAGGATTGCACTGTTAGTGTTTTACTCAGGAGGTAGAATTATTTTTTTTGTATTTTTTTTTAAATATCCAAGCATGATTCAGTCAACAATAACAGTTTTTAGTTCCAATGATGTCTGAAGACTCTCAGTTCTAATGTTAGGGTAATTTTGTAATTGCCATATCCCACTTTGTGACTGAGTATATACAATGGAAGAGGGAAGGTGGCCCAATCTTGTCAGATCTTGGAAGCTAATTAGGGTCAAAACTTGAATGTGTGACAACCAAGGAAGACTCTGCAGAAGAAGGCACTGGCAAATCTCCTCTGCTGCTCACTTGCTTTGAAAGACCCTTGCTGGGGTCACCAGATGTCACTTGTGACTTGACAGGAGGGGGGCACGCATACACACACACACACAATGGAACTTAGGCACTACAAAACTAGGTTTTGATTAGATTTTCTAAACACTGAAGTAATTATTTTATAGACTTGTATATTGTTTTCCCCTACAATACTTAAAGCAGTTCAAAACATAAAAGGAAAAAGCACTGTGAAATATGATACCCATAGAAATATGGCTAAAGTGGCAACAACACAAACAGATTTCAGTAGCAGTTCTCATCCATTGCTTTTCTCTTGAAAAATATTTCAATACATTTTAGAAGCAGTCCCAGACAAGATAATTACAATAAAGCTGTTCACCTATATGTGAAAAATATTATGTTGGAAGTGAATAATATATGCAGATTTAGTCTTGTGCTCACGCATTTTCCCCACAGAATCCATGTGGATTTTGCATTCAGCCGTAATACATGATGCCCAGTTCACCTGAAGTGTTCAATGATGTCATATTGCAGGGAGCATCCAGATAGCAAATTTTGCCACCTTTTTTGCTGCAGGAAAGCTTTTAGCCAAAGTAGTAATATTCAGAGAGTTTAAATTGGTAGCTTAGTTTCAGCAGATTCATTCCTTAATCACGTTGATTAGAAATGACATCTGACGGAGATTTATCTATGGAGATAGAAAGAAGACAAAGACAAGGTATACAACAGTTTTTACTACCAGTTGAGAACATATTTAGTAAACAGAAGATAGCAAATAATTGAAAATGGAAAATAAAGTAACTAGTTTCTAAGGTTTAACTTTACTGAAAAATATATCTGAATGCACTTTCTCTTGTTAATAATACACTTCTTGTTACAGAAGTCCTAAATAGGGTAATAACTTCAATGAATGCCTGCTGCATCTTTTTTATAATTAAGATGTGAAGAACAGACTCCCTAGTACGTTGTCTTGAGAGAACTTTCTTTTAAAAAGAAAGAGCCCCCCAGCAGAGTGAAATGCATCCCATATCCTGATTCTGGATGTCCCTGTTGTCCTAGGAGCTGGATTTCAGGGAGTATTTTAGGCTGGGGGTGGGGGAAATGCTGCAAGTCATGTTCCATGGGTGGAAGTTCTTGCACTCCAGCAAACAATATATGTATCTCTTTTGAGAGTATGAAAACAATGCACTTTAATCAGTTCTGAATTCTACTTACAATCATAATATGCAGACTCGCTACATAGTACTTCACTAAGCCCAGATCAGAGTTCTACATTCATTCATAACAAACTGTAATTATAATGAGTGTTAAAAGCCAGGCTGGACTATGTATGGTATACATATATACAGTGAGTACATGGATAAAAAACAGTTACTATGGCCCCAAAAGGTCATGTTAATTGGCTCTGTTTTTTAAAACTTTTAAACCTTCTTAATGTTGTGATTTCTTCTGCAAAAGATTTATTATCAGTTAATGGAAGAAGCATGCTGGATAACTGACATTCATAGTGTATGGTAGAAAATGTGTAAATATCCTGAAAGGAATCTTTGTATCTTACTTAATTTTAATGAATGGATTTTTTAAAATTGATTCATTTAGACTGAAAAGGCAATTGCCAGAGTGTCAAATTTCTAGTGCATGGAAATCTTTAAGATCTCATTATATTGTGATCTGTAGGTTCTTCATCAGGAGTTTACAAATTTAACACTATACACTTTCTCCAGATGTGAGCCATCAGTTCTACACAGTTAAAGACCAGTGCAGAATCAGCATGGTTCATAAAGTATTTGGTTTCCACATATTAGGTATTTTGTGTTAAAATATCTTGTTGACAAAAGTTTCTCAGTATTTGTTTTGCTGGCATCTTTTTTTCTAGTTACTCCTGTATCAGTGATTCTAGCCAGCTAGATATTACATTTCTATGAGTTTATAGTTGTAAATTTCCTTTTAGTGTGACTGGTGTTCTGATAAAAATGTAAACTAAGGGATTATTAATGGAAGGATGCTATTGTGGGAGCAGATGAGCATATTTTAACAACATGTGATTGTTTTTCCATGTGTTATGTTAGCAAGATGTAGCACAAGAGTAGATGAGGACTTGACTAATCCCTCCTGAATCCTAAGTACATAATTGAGGGCATTACAGGGTTCTCGAATCCCTTGGATGGACTCTCAGAGACATAGCCAGATGTTCCTAATGCTATACACTCTGGGCATCCTTACATTCATGCTGAGCTTACACTCCCTCCATACGACACATGTCTCACCTGCAATGAACACAGGCAGTTATCCTTAACTGTTTATTTAAGTACTTTCCATTCTGTTTCTTGAGAGGAAACATCAATTGTGCTATCCGCGTGTTTTTCTCATAGAAGAGAATGTAAACATAGACAATAAAAGGGTGTTTTGAGAATGTGACTAAGACAGTTTTCCTCGTTACTACAGCCCCAAGTCCTTTTGAGTAGTTTATCTGAAATCTGTTTCAGGAACACAGATGCCAAAGAGAAGTTAAATTCTAGCAATATCCATGGAACTGAGTGGAAAAACTGATGTGAACATGTGGCAGTACTGTTTATACAAACAAAGCATAAAGCACTAAAAGGTTGCTGCTTTGTCTTAAGAAAAATGTTCTGCACAATCTAAATTTGATTTACAAAAAGGTATCCTTGAAGTACTAAATCATACAAGATAATATTCAGAATTGTGAAGAATAATTGGGCACAGAAACTGCCTTGGTGAAACCTGTGTGGGAAGTACTTTGTGAGAACTGACTCAAAATTCTCTTGACTACAGAGGTTACATACTGTCACAAGTGTAAGTGGTAGGCAGTTGGAAAAGGTCAAAGTAGGTAGTGAACAGCTGTCCATGCATGGAAATTTTTCTGAATTCCTCTTCTTTCAAGCAGCCCCTTGTGATCATCCCTGTGGTCCCAGGTTTCAGTGTTGAGCAATAGCCACGCTGGTCCGTGGGCTACTGTGAAGAGGAACAAAGGAATGAAATTGAACCCTTCCTTGGTGTAGTTGTAGAAGAAGTTTCTCCTTTTTGTCTTCCTTCAGTCTGGCCAACCCATGCGGCTTTTCCTCTGTGCAGGTGCCTTGACTCCAGGAATGATCTTCGGTGAGATTAGAATGCAGGAGTGGAAAAGGAATGCAGAAAAACTCCTTTTTCTATGCATGGAATGGTTGGATATTGCCAAGTTGGGGGAGGTTTTTTGAGAAATTGTTAAATACTAAAGATAGATGAAATAATTTGTTATTTAACAGGTTCAGGATATTCAGATAAGGATAAAACCTTCACAATTAGTTATGCATATTGTACATAATTGCTGCTAGCATCAGAGGAATCTTTCTGAGATGCAAAATGAGTTTAAACCTTGTTTTGCCCCAAACTTCATAAAACTAATGAGAGCTTTCTAAGAAAGACTTCTTTGCTGTATTTTCAGTTTTCCATGTTTCCTTAGTGCAGTGGTGTACTAACTTTGTATACCAGATTAGCTGTGTTGTGTTAGATGTCTCTAATGTTTCGACTGAAACAAAACTCTCTCTGAAGTCTCCCCCATCTTAATCATCTTTATCTGGTTGATTTTTTATAGCACAAAATGATTTTAATATCCCTTCCCTTCCCTTTAGCCTTCCATATTACCACCTGCCCCAGCCGTATTCATCGGCCTAATCCTGGCTTTCCTGTTTTGGTGTTACAGCCCATTGTGGTAGAGAAAGGTACTATAAGCACTATTCAGTCCATGTATGTTCGTCCCTCTCACCTGTTTGTGCCATTTTTGTAAAATAGTGCATGGTGAAAAACAGGTATTTATTTACCTGACACAAGCCTTTCATGTAATGAGCCATTACTTGTAATATTGGCAAGCCAAACAAAAAACTAATCATTTAACATCTGTCTGTTTTCCTTGTGCTAGTGCTAACAGTGTCCTATTGTAACATAATTGTTTGACTGTGCCTTTTCTAACAAAAGTTTGTCTTTAGCAAAATGGTTCGTATGATGCTGCAGAATGAGGGCCTGAAAGACAACCTGCTTAATTAAACTTAAAATGGAGCTTGCATAATTGAATTTGGCCTTTTATTTTCTTTTTACCCTCAGCTAATTCAGAAATTCCTCTCTGAATATTAATGCTTTTATTTTTAACTACTGTGGTGGACAAGAACAGGTGGAGGGGTTTGTATTTCCAGCTTCACGTTTGCAGAGATATCTAGTGCCTTGCAAAAATTCATTCTGTAAGATTGTGACCCTCTATTACATATTTCAAAGTTGTGAAAAGCGAAATGAGGCCTACAGCAAGATTAACATTGCCATATTTCAGACCTGGATTCAAAGTAGGCAAGAAAAGCTTATCATGCACTGTTAAACTTTATCAAGTGAAGAAGTATATTTAACCTCAAGCACTGAAGTGTTGGAAGATGTGGAAGAACAGTTCCAAATTTGGCATGGCATGCATCTAAGCTGTACTTTGGCACAAACAATAAATGCTATTAGCAGATGATCAATGATACACAGGGTTCTTGGTCATATATTTTATTAAGAGAATGAACTTATGCAACTATGAAAGTCAGTCCCGATGAAGACACATTATGGAGACTTGTGTCTATTGGAATTCTTTCACCTGGATAAGTTTAACCCCCTTGGTGCCCTGACTAAAAATTTCTCGAAATCAAGATTAATTTTCTGGTGACAACAAGAACCAAAGGGGTTAAGCAATTAGTGTCCACTGCAACAAATAAGATGTTGATTCTTGTCTTTTTCTCCACACAGAGACAATGGCCTTGGATGCCTGTGATGGCAGCTTTGGTAGCTGTGACAGCCATGGTGCTGTACCCAGGCCTAACCAGAGCTTCTCCATGAGAACTGTTGTTGAATCCATACACCGTCCTCTCTTTAGAAGCTGGCATCATTCACATACTGGGGGAAAAAAACAGATCCATTCTCTTCCTTTTTACCTCTTAATACCACAAAGTTTGGCTTCTGAACAGCAGTAGGGTCATTGCTTTAAACTGTACAAAACATATCTGTCTATAAAGAGGGAATAAAAATTATGACTTCATTCTAATGTGAGCAATATTGTTGCTTACAATTTCATGTAATTCTTTAAAATAGTATGTTGGAGTTCTAAATACTGTTATGGTGGCCTAAAGTAGGCTTCTTGGTACCAAATTATTTATAATGGTTAGGTGTGTGGATATTTTGTTTTAGAATCTGATTGCCAGATTGAAAGCAGTACATTTTTTTTCCTAATTGGGACACCCATGCCAAATATCCTTTAAATACTTGGAAGCAGATGCAGCGTGCTCAGTGCCTTTCAGTTTGACTTTATTTGTACATTAACATACCATTTTTTTTTTACTTGCTGTGAGTCACTGAGCTATGGGGAACAATTTCTTTTTCCAAGTCTTTGGACAGAAACAAATATTTTTCTTCAGTAAAGATCCCATTTTATTGATGACTTGGGAATGAGTATAATTCATTGCCAGCCTTAAAGAGCTCTAGAAGAAGCAGAATGGGAAGCATCCATCTAGACAGTTTTTGTGTGCATGTGTGTGCCTGAGTGAATTAAGGTTTTTCTGGGAGCAAAATCTTGATTTTTCTGATGGACATAGTGCAGTGATCCAACTTTTAGTTTGAATGTAATTTATTAAATCTCATGTATATAGACACTATAAAACTCAACATATTTTTCACATATCACATTATAGAAATGATTTTTTTCCAGTCACTTACTATCAAAACTGAACTGGGGAAATATTTGTCTCTTTAATTGTACTTTCATTGGCACAACTTCATTATGCGAAGTGCTTGAGTACTTCTATTTTTAGGGGAAGGAAAATGAAAAAAAATCCAATATGGGCAAGCTTTTTGAAAGTTTAGAATAACTTAATTGGTTCTCTATGCAAAACTTAAGCTGAAAGAATGTGCTATCAACAATTAGAAGCTTTACATCACAACTTAGATGGCCTTAACATTAATGTCCCCTGTAAATGTTGGTTCCAGAATGGAGGAAGCTGTAATTAAAACCTGAATCAAGTGTTGGCTTGCACAGCAAAACAGCTCTGTTCATTAAGATCTATATTGATATAAAGAGAATTGCTAATGATAATTGAAATGTTTTGGCTAATGAGAAATTCATAGGAAGATTTTTCTAAGCAAAAATTCCAGCGGGTTAGAAGATTTAATGGCAATCAACAGATCTAGTTGAATATTTAAATAGAGTTTTTTAGTTCATAATTTGCCTTGGCGGTTTTGAGGGTCATTTTCCTTTAATGGTTCTGTTTTAAGCTATTTGGGATTTGTTAGTGGGAAGATCATTGGATTTAAGGAAATGTTAGACCACAGACTCATAGAAAATAACATTTTTGTTCATTTCATTCTTTTCAGTTGCAGGAAGCTGCCACCAGTCCACAAAACACACACATGCCAGTGGTACACAGTACCTCTTGTATATAGGTTATTGCAAATATTATTCTGAAAATGCTTAACTTCAGAATTACATTTTTAAAAGTAAATAATTGTTTTAAATCTATTTTGTAAAGATATAAAAACAATAGAATTTCTCGAGTACAGATTGAACTATTTGCACTAACACACGTGATGTGCATGATTTAATAAAATAACTTTACTCTCCCTATGAATGTTTGAGTTGAATCTCATTTGACAATCATAGACTTTTAGTGTGTTGCGCTCTAGCAAATGATAAAAATCATTTTCTGAGCAATGTTTGTATTATGTCGGGTTAAAATGAGAATGACCAATGGTTTTTCCTTTGCATGTAGATTAGCTTTCTAAAGGACTCCAAGCCTTACTGTGTTATTATAGTATCATTGCACATTTGCCAGTCCAACACAAGGGTACACTGAGATTGCAAGAAGATTTTGTTGGCACTGTAGGTTAGTTGGCACTGTATGTTAAGAAGCATGCCAGATATCATACGGTATTACTTTCTATGGATGGGACTACGTGTTTGAAAAGGACACAGGACTTCAGTTGAGTGTGGCAGCCCTGTGGGAAATTTCCCTTCCTTACGTGCGTTGCCCTAGTACACCTTACTTGATCTGCTGGTAACATCATAATGTGAATTCCTCCTGCATCCCCATAGCAACCAGTAATGTAAGGATATGATAATAAGCTCAACTAAATATTACAAATGGGCTGGAGTGGGAAATTCAACCCAGAGATGCCGTTTTCATCATTATTCTTCCCATAGAAGAACTGACAACAGATTAGATTCATAGATGAGAATCAATTCTATTATTCCCTGTAAGAACTACTATCTAGTGAATTAAATCTGGGATTCAAGGTGCTTTTTAGTTACTCATTTGGCATTTCACTGCAGTGAAAATCATTATTTTTTTCCTGTGTATCTAAATGGTGATGTAAGAAGGAGAATCGTTTGTTGAAAAGTGAAGGATGAATTATAGGACTGAAAGCAAAAGAGTGGTTGAGGATGTTTTGTACATGGGAGACTGTAGTTGTTGCAGGCAAGTTTGTTTAAATTTTGGCTTGGCATTATTCTTTTCATTCAGTGTGTAAATGCAAATTCTAGTATCTGATTTTAAGGGTTTTTCTAATCCTAGGTTGTACTTTAAAATGGTTTCTGGTCTTCATGATTTGGAGAAAAATGAATGTGCGTCTGGGGCCAGGGGCAGACTCAGGCCAACCTTTTTATTTTAGTAGCTCAGTATAATGCCAGTTCTTTCCTCCATTTGCTTTTACCACTGTTCTTCCCAGAAAAAAGTTTAAATTATTTGAACAAAATAAATTACACAAGAAGATTCAAGTATGAAAACTTGTGTACATGTATTCTGTACTTAAGAGGAATATTTTTAGGATATCTATTCTTCAAAGTAAAGTACTAAATCAAAATTTATTTACTTGGAAGTTAGTGATTTCAGGAACATCTTCAGTGTTTATGTTTAGGAGCTCATTGTTTGAGCACCTTTTTAAATGCCTCTATATTTTCCCTTTCAACAATGATAAAAAATACTGTGGTATTAAAAACAAATATCAAGCAAAAAGTTTGAGTATATTGAACTCCTTATGTTCCGCTATAATATGATGTTTCAGCCTTGATACACACCTTAACAGCCATTTTCATTACTCATATTAAATTTTTTACCCTCTCCTCCGTTGGTGCTTTGGCTCTGACAGAAGAGGAGCTTGTCATATGCTACAAGAGTCAGGCAAGCGCTCTTGCTGGTAGGGTGGAGGGATGCATACAGGCTGTGGGTTGGGAAGCAAGTGTTAAGATTTGGCCCACTGTTGCAGCATAGGTTCTTATAGTAACTTTTAAAACACTTATTAAAATGTTTAATATTTTGAATACATTATCTCAGGGAATTTGCAACAGTCTAGAAAAGCAAGTTTTCACATTAGGTGGGAAATAGCTGCTTGCACAAGACCACCTGGTAAATTCATGAAACAAAACTTGAAACACAGGCCTCCATTTGCATTATTAGTCACTAGTACACTAGCTTTAGGCCCAACTCCACTAACCAATCTACTTAGCAGTAGCATATGTAACTGCTCATTTCCTTCCCAACTGATCTTGTAGATTGTCCTGAAGAGTGCAGATACTATTCTACTCTCTCCTTTATAACTTAAGCAATAACACTGGCCTTTCAATGAAGCAGTAACTTAAATCAGCCAGTGTGTGTGTGAATCCTGTCTCTGCAAAATTTCTGCCTGATATAACCAGCAGCTGTTGAGTAAATTAGTGGAACTTGCTATTAATTGGGGTGGTCTTGGGCAATGTAAAAAGGAAAGTGCTGTGTGCACAGAACCTTGTAAGTTATAACAGTTGTATTTACACAATTAGACACACAATACTTTGGGGTTAAAAAAAATCTGTTGAACAAATATCTAATTTTTAATGTGTCTTTACCAGAAAAGACTATATGAGACCATGGATATCCTATGAATCTATAAGAACATTCATGTATAAAGCAATATTTATTTGTTTCTGAAAATAGATTCTTAGTATGCTGTTCCCCACTATGTGGGGTGGGGGGAGAACTCCAAAAGCCATGTTGCCTGTGAACACTTTAGCCTATTCTGAATTGCAGTTGTTATCTAGGGAGTTTGCTGTGAAGACCAGATCATACTGCAACAGACTATCACATACAGGGCTGAAAAAAACCCATCCTATTTCAGATTTCTTTATAGCCAAGCCAAAAGACTGCACCTCCATGCTGTGAAATTGCTTTATCAGCATATATGCACAAGAGACCCAGGAACATATAAAGTGTCAATTTTTTTCATATTATCTCTTCCTCAGAATTGTCCCTGGATTAGCCTGTATGTTTATCACATCCAAAGCTAATATGACACAGTCTGTTCTGTAGCAAGGATCAGTTTATATGAATGGGGTTCCAACTTGGCAGTCCTCTCTTCTAATCTGAATAAAAACCTGAAACATTACATGTTTGGAAGTCTCAGCAGGATTGTGGCATTGAAATAAATGTTCTTGGAGAACAATCTAAGGGAACACCATGATGTGGTTAGAGTGTCAGACTACTGTGGAAGTTTGGGGGGTGACCTTTGGCCAGTTGTTCCTCTCAGTTTAATATATCTCATAGGTAATACATCTCATAGGTAGCTGAGAGGAGGAGGATAGAATGTTGTGAACCACCTTGGATCCCCATTGGGGAGGAAAGTGGAAGTATAAATGAAGGAAATGAAGTTCAATAAGACTCCAGGGGCTCTAAATAAACTGGGGGCCCATAGAGCCCAGCAGTTTTCAACTTATGTTTGGGGTGGGTTAGTGGGAGGTAGATGGACTCTTTGGGGAACTGTAGGCCTCAGTAACCCTCAAAAGTTGCAGGAGGTAGAGAAGGAGCCAGACAGGGAACAAGAGGAAAGAAAGCGGATTTGATAATGCAGTATAGGAAATTGGGTTTAGGGTTCTTCCATCCAAACTGAATATGTGCAGTGTAGGTGCTTGCCACCGTGCTTTTGCAATGTACATTCTCAAACTGGCCCCCAGGCAAACAGCTCTCCTTCACCAAACAGCTAACACCTGGGTGGGTTGAATATTTTTATTCATATAATTTATAGTCTATCTTTTTCATTGAGACTCATGGCAGATCATATAGTGCAAGAAAATTTAAATCAACAGATTTATTTATATCACCTTGCTCATAGAGGAAGTGCAGTAATTGCTGACAAGAGGGGCCATAGAACTGGTTCCATCCACTTGCACAGATGGAGTGTTTTCCTGATACTTCATTGTGGACAAAAAATCAGGGGGCTCCCATTGTATTTTATAACTTCATTCCCTAAACAAGTTGATAGTTTTCAAGAAGTTTTGAATGTTGTTGTTGAAGGACATTCTCCTTTTAAAAGTTCAAATTTGGTTCACTACTGTCAATTTAAAAGATGCATATTTTCATGTTCCAATAAATGTTCACTTCAGAAAGTTCCTTTGCTTCCAACGTGGCTCCAAAAAATACTAATACAAGGTTCTTCCTTTCAGTCTCTCCTCTGCCCCTCATATCTTTACAAAGGTCATGGTAGTAGAGGTGAGCCATCTTAGAAAAAAAGGGTGTGCCATCTTCCCCTATATCTCGATGATTGGCATCTAGTGGGCCAGACCAGAGAATCACTGTCCCAACACATTTCTGGACCTACTGGGCCTCAGGGTCAATTGGGAAAAGTCATCTCTGGTTCCCCAACAGAAAGTGATTTTTGTGGGGGCAGTCCTAGACTCCTCTCAAGCCCTTGTCTTCCCCACTCCATACAGGATAACAAAATTTCTCCTCACCTTCAACAAAGTCCTTTCATACAGGCACCAAAGTGCAAAACAAATTCAAAGACTTAGGTTTTATGGTCTCCCTGACTGATAATTTCATTTGCTAGACTAAGGCTCCGTCTCCTCCAAAATTCATTTGTCAGAGTATTCCACCCACACAGCCAGAACCTGTACAAGTGGTTCTCCATTCCGAGATTCATCCACAGGGCCCTGAAGTGGTGGAGCAACAAACGGAACCTCCTAGTGGGCTCTCCATTTGGTTCATGCATTACTTAAACAGATGGTGATACAGCCTCCCTAGCTCTCTCCCCCAAAAATCCTCACTAATGTGCGAATGGGCTATCAAAAATCAAGTCAGTCTCTGCAATACGTATAGCAGGCAAGGAGAATGTTCTGACAGATGCCCTCAGTTGGTCCCAAACTCAGAATTATGAGTGGTCTATCCACAAGAAGTTCCTCTGCCCTATTTTTGCAAAGTGGAGACATCCAACCATAAACCTCTTTGCCACATACCTCAACAAGAAATATGCATGGTATTGCTTGAAGGGAGGGAAAAGAAAGGCTTCTTTTGGAGATATCTTTTCAGAATCCTTGGTCAGGCACCCTCCTGTATGCATTCTCCCCTCTATCTCTTACGATGCTAACACTCAGCAAGATGATGAGGGAAGGTTCCTTGGCAATCGTAATAGTACCTTAGTGGCTGAGGCAGATCTGGTTTGCCTCTCTGTTTCAAATGGCAGAAGGCAGAATCCATCATTTTCCTCTAACCCCAGATGTGCTACAGGATGATGTGGTTCACCACCACAACCTGGGCACTCTAAAACTGACAGCCTGGTTCATCTCTCCCCTAAATTAGTTTTTTCCTCCCTAATTCAAAGGGTCCTATTGGAGGCCAGGAAACCATCCACCAGGAAATCATATCTGGCTAAATGGAAAAGACTTTCTCTTTGGACCAAAGATAATCTGAGCCCTGTCTTTGCCTCATTGCTTTCCATTCTATACTATTCGGTCCAGTTAAAGGACCAGGGTTTGGCTAATTCCTCCATTAATGTCTATTTGGTGGTGATTTCCACCTACCATGATAACATGAATGGAAAATCCCTTTATGCCTATCCAGAAAGCAAGTCCTTCCTTATACATCTAGCAAACCTATATCCTCCAGCATCAGACCTATTCCCCAGTAGAGTCTCTCCTTAGTTCTCACCTCAATCATGCACAAACCCTTCAAGCTCCAAGCTACCTGCTCCTTCAAACTATTGGCAGCTAAAACAGCTTTTCCGGTGGCTGTAAACTCAGTTAGGAAGGTGAGTGAATTGCAAGCCCTGAGGTCTGACCCTCTGTTCATTAAGATGTTCTCAGATAACGTTATTCTGTTATTCTCAGTCCTAGCCTCCCCTTTCTGCTAAAGGTCATCTCCGCCTTTCACATTAATCAAGACATTGTCCTGCCTGCCTTCTTTCCAACACCGCTGGACAATTCAGAGAGATTTTTGTGCACGCTTGATCATAAACGTGTTTTGTGCTTCTGTCTAGACAAGACAGCTCCTTTTCAGGAGAACCCTAAACTCTTTGTGTTGTTTAAATGAAGCAAGGGCCAGAAAGTCTCTGCACAATTTCAAAATGGATAGTGTGGCTTATTAAGACTTACTATAAGCATTCTAAGCAACTATGTCCGTTACATATAAGGGCTCAGTCCACAAGAGATCAAGCCATCTGTTCAGCCTTTAAATTGGGCATTCCTCTAGTCAAATTGTGTAATTTAACTAGACCAAATTGGTCAATGTCATCAATATTCGTCAACATTCATCAAACATTATGCCATTGACATAATGTTGGCAGAGTATCCGGACATCAGAACCTTGAATTCCAGTTGCTGTGGGGAGCCAAGGAAGTTCATAGCCAGACTCGTAGGTTAGATTTTTGTAGGGCCAACTTCAATGAACTCAGAGGCTTGATGAGAGTCATTCCGTGGGGGAGTGTGCTGGAAGGAAAAGGAGCGAGTGAAGGGTGGGCCATTCTCAAACACGAGCTTTTGCAAGCTCAAGCCTTCACTATCCCAGCAAGACGGAAACATGGTAAGGGCTCCAAGAAACCGATGTGGATGCACAGAGAGCTCCAGAATAAGCTAAGGGAGAAAAAGGAAATGTTCAGGAAATGGAGAGAAGGACAGACTTCTAAAGAGGAGTATATGAGGGTTAGTAGGTACTGCAGATCAGCCATCAGAGAGGCCAAAGCTCAGTACGAGCTGGGTCTGGCCAGGAGGGCTCGCTACAACAAGAAAAACTTCTACAGATATGTGAGAAGCAAACGTAAGGTAAAAGAGGCAATTGGACCACTGTTGGGAGTAGATGGAGAAACTCTGATGCAGGACAGAGAAAAAGCAGACAGGCTTAATGACTTTTTTGCCTCTGTTTTCTCCCTGAAGAACTCAGGCACATCTAGAGATAGTAGAAAATGTGGCAGGACACCTGAGTGGCTAATTGACATTGACAGAGAGGTAGTGGAGAGGTATCTGGCTGCACTGGATGAATACAAATCCCCTGGGCCAGATGGGGTGCACCCAAGAGTGCTGAAAGAACTTTCCAGAGAACTTGCAGAACCCCTGTCCATCATCTTCAAGGCCTCCTGGAGGACTGGGGATGTGCCACAAGATTGGAGAAGAGCGATTGTTATCCCAATCTTTAAGAAAGGGAGGAAGGATGACCCGGGAAACTACAGGCCAGTCAGTCTGACTTCTGTTGCTGGGAAGATATTAGAACAGATTTTAAAGGGATCAATCTGTAAGCATCTGAAGGACCGCTCAGTGATCCGGGGAAGTCAGCATGGTTTTGTTCCTAACAGATCCTGCCAGACCAACCTGGTTTCCTTCTTTGATCGAGTGACCAGCTTACTGGATCGGGGGAACTCTGTTGACGTGATTTATCTGGATTTCAGTAAAGCTTTTGATAAGGTCCCCCATGACATTCTGATGGGCAAACTGGAAGACTGTGGAGTAGACTATAGGACAGTTCGGTGGATAGGGAACTGGTTGGAGGACCGCACTCTAAAGAGTGGTGGTCAACAGCGTTTCATCAGATTGGAGGGAGGTGTCCAGTGGGGTGCCGCAGGGCTCGGTTTTGGGCCCAGTACTTTTCAATATTTTTATCAATGATCTGGATGAAGGAGTGGAAGGGCTGCTCATTAAATTTGCTGATGATACCAAATTGGGAGAGGTAGCAAACACCCAAGAAGATAGAATTCAACAAGACCTGAATACTCTGGAGAAGTGGGCAGCTGTGAATAGGATGCAATTCAACAAAGACAAGTGCACAGTATTACATCTGGGCCACAAAAATGAGAAGCACAAATACTGGATGGGGGATACACTTCTGGGCAGTAGTATATGTGAAAGGGATCTTGGGGTAAGAGTGGACTGTAAACTGAATATGAGCAGTCAGTGTGATGCGGTGGCAAAAAAGGCTAATTCAATCCTGGGTTGTATCAAAGGGGCCATAGCATCGGAATCGCAGGAGGTCATAGCCCCTCTCTATACTGCCTTGGTCAGGCCACACCTGGAGTATTGTGTGCAGTTCTGGAGGCCTCACTTCAAAAAGGATGTGGACAAAATCGAGAGGGTGCAGAGGAGAGCGACGAGGATGGTCAGGGGTCTGGAGACTGAGCCCTACGAGGAAAGGCTGAGGGCCTTGGGAATGTTTAGTTTGGAGAAGAGGAGGTTGAGGGGGGACATGATTGCTCTCTTTAAATATTTGAAAGGCTGTCATTTGGAGGAGGGCAAAGAGCTGTTCCAGTTGGCAGCAGAGGGTAGGACGCGAAGCAATGGGCTAAAACTACATGCACAAAGGTACCGGCTGGATATTAGGGAAAACTTTTTCACCATCAGAGTAGTTCAAAAGTGGAATCAGCTGCCTAGGGAGGTGGTGAGCTTCCCCTCACTGGCAGTTTTCAAGAAGAGGCTGGATGAATACTTGTCAGAGATGCTTTAGGCTGATCCTGCACTGGGCAGGGGGTTGGACTAGATGGTCTGTATGGCCCCTTCCAACTCTATGATTCTATTCGATGATTCTATGACATGGACTCCAGATGGGATGCAGCTGTTGGCAAGGCTGTCCTGAAGAGTCTTTTTCAATAAAGAGCTTCACGCCCACCTCCTGGGTAAGTTAGTTCACTAATCTCCCATGTGGGACTGTACAGAAGACACAACAATGAACACAGAGTTGCACTTACCTGCAACTGTTGTTCATTGAGTGGTCTTCCATGCAGGAACACATCCCTCACTCCTTCCTTACCCTGAGCTCTTTTTAATTACCTTCCTTCTGCATTGGTGGCTTAGAGAACTGAGCTGTTCTCCTTGCCTTTTATAGCCATGCCTGGGGGAAAAGCGCATGAAAAGGCTAGGCGAGTGTCTTGCTCTTCTAGGAGCTTTGGAATGTCTGCAGCTGGCCTGTGTATGTGCAGATCCCAAGTGTGCCTGCATAGAAGACCACTTGATGAACAGCAGTTACAGGTTAGTGCAATCCTGTTTTATTTGGTATCTGAAACCTGAAAGTAACCAATACAGTTTGCAGATACTTGCTCTCTTTAATCCTGGTTGAAAAGTAGAAAAATAGTCAAATGAAACTGGCATAGGCTCCTGGTGGTTGCTAATGAATTCTTTACATCTGCACAGAATGAGTGAAAATAGCACAGTCCACTCTTACTCATTTATCAGCACAAGATAATAGCTGGCAAAGCTGCCAAACCAAAAAATTAAAAGAAATAAAGAGGTGTCTATAAGTATATATCTTTTTAATTTTTATTTAGTTATTTATAGTCCACCTTTCTCACTGAGACTCAAGGTAGATTCCATAGTGTGGGACAATGCCGTCAACCTTAAAGACATTTCAGTACACATGTAATAGGGTATATACATGCAAATTTGCCAAGATTTAAAACCAACAAATCTAATACAGAGTTGAATAAATACTGAAACAGCGTAAGTAATTCTCAGATTGACATATTAAACAACATAGGATCTACCCAGTACAATTATATTTACAGCAATAGGAGTAAAGTCTACAGTCTCTCATACTCACAGCAATATCCCTTTACTGAGGCATCTCTCTGAAACAGTTTCCTTGTATTACAGCCATCCTATCTGAGTAAAAAAGCCATTTTGAATAAATCAGTTTTGCATATTTGGGGGAAAGTCAGGAGAGCAGGAGCTTTCCTAACCTCTTCAGGTAGTCCATTCAATAAAGTGGGGGCCACCACAGAGAATGTCCATGTATGAGCAGCTGTTGATTTTGTCCATGTACAAGGTGGCACCTGTCCTGCATAATCCCGGTTCAGATGAGCAAAGCTGCTGTGATGGAACATAGGGAGAGAGGTAGTGTCTCTCTTCTGCCATATGAAGATGTATTCAAAAATATGCTAAGTTTTTTTTTTAAGACCATTGGAGGGGTTGGACATGATTTTTGAAACATGTTTAGGAGATTTCCTACAAGACTAAGTTTTGTGTCAGTTGTGTCTTACTGTGTCCACGCTTTTAGACTGTGATTGCATACCAGCATCCACAGCCACACATAATGTATTGAGGTGAATATATGTGCTGCTGTTTGATCTCATTTGAGGTACATTCTAACCTAGAAGAATACAGACTTCCAGCCTTCAAGTTTTTAAAAAAAAAATCAAATGAGGGTGAGGCATTGCAGCTGTTTGGGCATACTTTACTGCTGCATGCCAATTGTGCACGCTCACACTGGTGTTAGTAACAGAGTAACACAACAGTTAAGGAAAAACAGGCTCACTGCACAGTGCAGGCATTTGTGGAGAGAGTGATTCAGGTCACTCCTTGCTAACAATCACATGATCAAGACTGTCTACTGGAGGGGAGACTCTTTGTTTTCCCAAGAACCAGTTACATGATGCAGCAACCTACTAAGCAAGTCCTGGGTCTAGTTGGTGTGAAGGACTTCTATGTACACCAAATGGGAAGCTCCATAAAAGAAAGGCGGGATCTAAAAGAAACAACTCTGTGAGTGGGTAGCATAATCTGTGAAGGCACCACAATAGCTGAATATATGTGAAAGATGTTTGTGACATTAATGACACTGTGATTTCAATATGCTCATAGCTACACAGTTTTACAGAAAAAAGATAATTCCTCATTAATGAGATTAAATTTTACAATCTGTTTTAAAGATCCAGTTCAGATCTAAAATGGAAGGTGTGAGGCGGAGTATCATATTATCCATATTACTAGAAACAAAGCCCATTGTGGGGGAAAAATACAACGGGCTCTAGAAAGGAGAGAGCGGATAGGCAGGCATTTCCTCCTCCGTCACTGATCCTGGCCAGTGAAGGAAAACGGTGGACATTGCCAGCTGCTCCACACCTGATCTCAGCAACATGATGGGGTGGTGGGCTTTGCTACCTGCTGCACACCTGATACAGGTTGGGTAAAGGGGGACAGGCATTGGCACCTGCTCCGCTCCTGATCCCAGCCAGGTGAAGGGAAAACAAACATTGCCTTCTGCTCTCCACCTGGTTACGGCTGGCTGAAGGCGGGCAGGCATTGCTGCCTGCTCCAAGCCTGATCCTAGCTGGGTGAAGGGGAGTGGGCATTGCTACCTGTTCCCTGCTGGGTGAAGGGAGGAGTGGGCATTACTTCCTGCTCCTCGCCTGATCCCGACAGGTGAAGACAGGCAGTGGGCTTTGCTACGTGCAAGGGGGGCAGGCATTGCTGCCTGCTCCAAGCCTGATCCTAGCTGGGTGAAGGGGGTGTGAGCACTGCCACCTTCCCTGCTCCTGATTCTGGCAGGTTGAAGGGGGGCAGAGATTGCTGCCTCCTTGGCGCCTGATTCCAACAGGGTGAAGATGAGGTGGGCATTGCCACGTGCTCAGTGCCTTATTCCAGTAGGCTGAAGGGAGTTGGCAGTGTCACCAGCTCCACTTCTTATCCTGGCTGGGTGAAGGGAAGCAGAGAATTGCCTCCTGCTCTGTGCATGATCCCACCCAGGTGAAGGCACTGGGTGGGCAATGGTACCTGTTCCACTTCTGATCCCAGCTTGGTGAAGGGGGTGGGCATTGCCATCTGCTGTGCTCATGAACCCACCTGGACGAAGGGGGGTGGGCATGGTCCCCTGCCCCGCTCCTAATACCAGCTGGGTTAAGACAGAGAGTAGGCATAGCCACCTGCTACACTCCTGATCCAAGCTGGGTGAAGGGGGGTGGGCATTGGCACCTGCACCACTCCTAATACCAGCTGGGTTAAGACAGGGTTGGGCATGGCCACCTGCTCCGCTCCTGATCCCAGCTGGCTTAAGGGGGTGGGCATTGCCACCTGCTGTGCTCCTAATGCCAGTTGTGATAAGGCAGCGGTGGCCATTGCCATCTACTTTGCTCCTAATACCAGTTGGGTTAAGGTGGGGGATTGGCATTGCCACTGCTCCATGCCTACTACCAGCTGGCTAAAGGGGGCGGGCATTTCCACCTGCTGCGCTCTTAATACCAGCTGTGTTAAGGTGGGGGAAGGATAGCCACCTGTTATGCTCTTAATATCCACTGTGTTAAGGTGGGGGTGGGCATTGCCACCTGCTCCACTCCTAATACCAACTGGGTTACAGTGGGGATGGGCATTGCTACCTGTTACGCTCTTAATCTCCACTGTGTTAAGGTGGGGGATGGGCATTGCCACCTGCTCCTCTCCTAATACTAGCTGGGTTAAGGTGGGGGCGGGCATGGCCACCTGCTCTGCTTCTAATACCAGCTGGGTTAAGGCAGGCGCAGGAATTGCCACCTGCTCTGCTCCTGATCCCAGCTGGGTGAAGGAGGGAGGGCATTGCCACCTGCTTCGCTCCTAATACCAGCTGGGTTAAGGTGGGGTGGGCATTGCCCTCTGCTCCTCTCCTATTACCAGCTATGTTAAGGTGGAGAGTGGGCATAGCCACTTGCTCTGCTCCTGATCCTAGCTAGGTGAAGGGGGGAGGGCATTGCCACCTGCTCCGCTCCTAATGTCAGCTGGGTTTAGGGTGGGAGGCTAGCATTACCGCCTGCTCTACTCCTAATAAAAGCTATATTAAGCCAGAGAGTGAGCATTACTACCTGCTCTGCTCCTGATCCCAGCTGGCTGAAGAGGGTGGGTATTACCACCTGCTCCGCTCCTAATATCAGCTGGGTTAATTAAGGGGGCAGGCATTGCTACCTGTTCCACTCCTAATACCAGTTGGCTGAAGGGGGGGGGCGGGCATTGCCTCTTGCTCCACTCCTGATATTAACTGAGTTAAGGTGGGGGTGGGCATTGCTACCTGCTCCACTCCTAACACCAAGTGGGTGAAAGCGGGGGGCTGGTATTGCCACCTATTCCCATCCCGATCCCAGCCTGGCCTTCCTACCATGGCACATTTTCTGGAGGGATATGGTGCCTTGCCTGGGCTTCCCTCCACAGCAGTGCCCTCTGGTGTTGCACCAGGGTATAAAGTGAGTTGTCTGAAACACGCTTACTCAATTATATAGTAAGATAAAGGAAGTGTGGGGTTTGCTGCTCAACGGTGTTAAATGTGTTCCTTATGGTTAAACATCTCAGGGGGTGTCTTCTGTCTTATGGGTTTTTGTCCTATGAAGGTTTCTGTCCCAGGCTCAAATTTATTCCACGTGCAATTGCAATATGCTTTTTGTTTACAAGATGGCAGTTTATGTCATTCGGTTCCATAGTTTGCAGTGCAGCTCCTAACATAGCACAGGTGCAATACAGATGTTAAGTAACAATCACAATGCATAATAGTACTATAGATTCTTTGATGAACCCATGAGTGCAATTTTTCTCCTACATTTTTGTGGATCAAAAAATACAATGAAGTCCAAATGGACACTTAACCAAATATTACTGCATCAAACTTGATTAAGTGCTTGAAATAAGGAAGATTGTGCAGAAATGGCAGCATTTTCTTTATTGCTAAAACTTGTTGGTTGCAAGAGCAAGATTCGGATCCAGTAGGACCTTAAAGACCAACTAGATTTCCAGGGTATGAGCTTTAAAGTTCAAGATCATACCCTGGAAATCTAGTTGATCTTTCAGGTATTACTGGACCCAGTCTTGATCTTCTATTGCAGACCAACATAGCTACCCACTTGAAACTATCTTGTTGGTTGGACTCACTCATCTTATGTTACAATGATCATCACATTCACCTCATCATTTTGTTTTGTTAAACTTCCCTTGTGTGTGGATTTGGAAGCAAAAGTATTTCAGGAAGCAATCACTGCTTTAGAGAGAGAAAGATTCCAAAATACTTACTAGTACTTTAATTCTGCTTATCACACAGCAGCAGTAAATTGCTAAGGGTGCTTCTAGAATTAATAACTGTTAAAAGGTACCAGGCCCAAAAGAACGTTAGTTAAGCTAGTCATTTTCAGATGATAACACTCCCATGAGCAACCTGGCAGGATAGCTATATGCAGGGAAATCCATCAAAAAGCAGTGCTTCAAAGTTAAGACCCATCCCTACTTAGCAAAGTTCAGGCAAGTGAGGCTACATAGGAATGGAGATCTTCTCCCTTCTTTTTTCCCCCCTAACTGCCGAGAGCTATAATGACATCCTTTTCTTTTAAGGATCTCCTTAGCAGAGGTAATGCAAACAGGCTAAACAAGAGCAACATTATCTTCATTCACTTATGGCAGCAGAATTGTCTATTACTCTGTTATACATCTAATATCCTACACTTTCCAAGCTATGAAGGGCACATTAGCAGATAAAATCATTCCGTCTCATCCTGAGGGACTTGCTCATAAGCCTCTTTCCCCTGTTGTCCTGATCTCTGAGATACATTTTAACTTTCCAGAAGGAGCTGGGGATCTACACGCTTGCCCTGACTGAGCAGATGCTACTGAGATTTGCCTCAGGGCTCTACAAATCTTCTCGTTTGAGCCTGTGGGCACTTTTGGAATTTTGAGAGTGGGTAGTAGGTGCCACAACAGAATAGTTGTCATGGAAGGCAGAACCAATTACAAAACAGCTGTCATGCGGGTGAATTAGAATGTTGGGAAGTTTCAAGTCAAGCATCCCATCCTGGGAACTATTTCCAAATGTGTGCTCCCTTTAGTCCCAAAAGTCCAAATGCCTCCTAGGTCTTCTGAAGCACCATCTTCTCCTTTTGTGGTGCAGGAAAGCCAGATTTGGCTCTTTGCTTTGAAAAAGTAAGTGGGCACTAGTTTGGCAGGCACCATGCCGACTTTGTGGGTGCCATTTGGGAGATCACTGCCCTAAATGAATCTCTGGAAGCATCAGTACTCAGGTTTCTTTAACCATTCGTTGCTTGAGCTACTATATGATACTGCTTTCCTTTCATCCACTGCATCAGTTGGGAATGCATGCCAGGAGTCTCATCATGTCTAGCTTGTGTTGTCAAGTTCTGAGACATGAGGGTGAATTTACCCTTCCCTGAACACCCCGTGCAATATAACTGAATTTGGAGGAGTGGTAGAGGTGGTGTAACACTGCATATGTTATAGCCTTCTTTGCTATTTTGGATGCTGAATAATTGCCCCTAAGTGGACAGCATATGGTAGCTAAATTTGGCACTAAGAAGAGAGACAACCTCTTCCTCCTGTATATAACTTCACCTGCCTTATATTGTTACCAGGCACTTGGAAGGGTCTCTTTTCAGGTCTATAGCACAGCTGGTGAAGGATTTCCTACTAGCCTGGTCAGGCACCCATATAAGGGTGGACCATTCTCAAAAAAACAGTCACAGGTAAGCAATTTTTATTTTTCTCAAAGTACTTCAGTGGGGAAACAGCGCCAAGTGCAAGTCCTATTTAAAACTGGACGGGGGATAATAATTCAGAAAACAGGCTTTATACAGATTTCCAGTCAGTTTGGGTTTTGCAGCATCATTTACTGGACAGAGCATAAGGTTCCACAAGTCTGAAAGCTGAACCAGGCTTGTCATAGAGATTTTATGTTAAATCAAGGTTGCATAACTCAAAGCACTCTACAAATAACCACTTGATGGCTGCAGTGCTCCAAACAGACTCCAAAGAGACATTTGACAGGAGGCACTTCTCTTTGCCTATTTACTGGGGGGGTCTCTATATTGGAGTAAGTCCAGGTGGATGAGAGACATAACTACAGTATGAGATGCAGGAATTGTACTCCAGGATCCTGAAGAGTAATTTTGGAATTAATTTCTGCTTAGTTTTTAACTATGCCAGCTGGTTTTTGTAAAACTAAGGAGATTAGCAGGTTGGTTTAAATTGTTGCAAGGCATTCATGCGAGCACTGTTTGGAGTCCATATACTTCCAATTTTCAGCTACTAAAGTATTACATGACTTGGGCCTACCATCACAATTTTAGATGCTGAGTCTAGCTAAACATTACATACAAATGCATATAACATATTCCAGATGGCTGTTTCTTTAAACAGATGAAGAGCCACTTTGAGAGGGTAAACATGCATTCAGAACCCCAAAAGAACCAAAATGTTTGGAGGGGGAATCTGGAACAGATCAGAAGGAGATAGGAAAAGGCTTAAAATCACTCCCATGTCTTCTTGCTATTCCAAATCACTCTCTTTTTTAAAAAAATGTTGTTTGAGATTTCTTACATACTGCTTTCTGGAAGGTTTAGTTTGTTCATGGAAGAAGAAAAAAGCCACCCAGAATTTATAAAAAGGATATTGCTTCTGATTCAGAATATGCCCTATAGTAAATGTTCAACCAGTCTCCTCTTTTAAAAAATACCTTCAAGAAAGACTGATACATAATGCATGCTAACCTCCTTTAATGACTGGTACTGATGTGTCTAATATAAGCAACTCTGCATTGCAATACACAGTGTTTGGATATAAATTTTATTTTTATACTGGCAGGCAGAACCCAAAGTATAACTCCTTTCTGGTCTCTCCTGAACAGAATAGCTGCTGTAAAGCAGATCTAAACTCAGGTAATTGTCTCTGTCACTGGAATCCTTAACGGAATATCTTCACACATGACAGGAACAACTTGCTACTGGATCACCTCTGCTCAGTGAGAGTGACTGAAGCTCATTTTAAGACATAACTTTGTGTTGTGTAGCAGAGGCAAATGTTTCTTCTTCTAGGATTTCTTCTTGAACGTATGGACGGAGATGCACCTGTCTGTTCACTGCTAAAATACAGAAGAATTAAGACCACGAGGTTCATGCCTAGTGTTTAATGTTATTTGTGCAGCAATTTTGCAGATGTTTCAGTAACTCTCCCATCTGAATCTATTACCACAGTGCTGAAAGTAAGATTTGGGAGTGTGCAAATTCCATGGAAGCTGAGTCATGTTTGTATTTACATTAGGAAACTTACTCAAGGCTGACTGTAATTCCGTAACTGAGAAGTGACTGAACTCAGTAGGACTGACTTCTGAGTAAAATACAAAGGGTTGGGCTGTCCGAGAAACCTGTATATCAAACTGATGTACTTGTGAAACTAGTTTTGATTCCTCTCTTTAACTGCTGCTTGCTTTAACTGTTTTCATTTATGCAACTTAATGCACATGCAGATAAGCCATATCACTCACTTTTATTACAAGCAAATAAAACGTCAAACAGGCCAGATCAATAACCAGTCGTGTTTCGTAAAGAGTGATTCTCCTGAAATTTCTAGCTATGAGAAATCTCATTGTGGAATTGCTACAAACCACTTTTAGTTGCAGTTTTGTTACCTTGTATATTTATGTCGGGTCATATTCAAAATCAATAAAGCAACAAATACACTTTCTTGGTCTCCTTTTGAGTCTCTCTCCACAGGTCATTTGCTTAGAATTAACCCTTCATCTATAAAACTACAGTGCGATCTTCAGCATGCTTAAGAGGAAATACAAGCTTCAGTGGGACTCATATCTCAGGACGGAGATGTTAATGTAATACTCATTCCTATCTTGTTGATTAATGTACTGAGTCAGTAGAAATGTGGGTAGCCAGCAATGTAACAAAAAGTATGAAACAATGTTTGTTCAGAACAATACCATATATAGTGTGACACAAATTGCGCCTACCCAGCACTGGATCGAGAAGTACAAGGGTTGTGTGACCATATATCAAAAAGTTTTCATGCAGCTGTATGCCGAGATTCACGCATCTGAAACACTCTGAAATCCAGGGAAGTAGAGTCACATGAAGCATGTTAATGGTTCACACATATGAGATTGTCACAGGCAGAGATCTGGATACATGAGCTGCTTATTACTCTCTTCATAGTAATGTTTTCTGCATTGACAAGCTTGCAAACTTCTTTTTGCAGTTTGTATTGGTATGGATAACAGGTACAAAACAGTGCCTATTATTGGGCAAGGAAAGGTGGCTTTCTCAGACCACTGTTTTTACTCAAATGGTGCTAACAAAATATGGAAACCTACTGTCATCTCAGAATGCCAAAATGCACAGTCATGACAACTGGGAAAGGAGTAGGCTCAAGCTTCTCAGTATATTGCAAAGAAAAGAGTTGATGAAAATGCATGTATGTGTAATATGTATCTGCACTTACAAGAAGCATCCTCAGGGAACAAGAAAATAATTTTAACATTCTTTAACAGATTTTTCTTTTCTTCCTTCTGTCCCTTTTATGAGGCCTAATGATTAGCTCTATTTCATTGTTATTGATCCACCTTCCATTGGTTTACTTTGCAAACAGTTTTCTTATCATGGCCTTTGGCTGAACTGAGCAAGTAAGGTGGGAGTCTGGAAGAGGGGTACACAAAAACCTGAATATAGATAACCTCAGGCTAAATCTGCATACAGCCTGACTCAGTAGCCCTGTACATAGTCAGAGGCTGGGGTAGGACTTCATTCAGCTTCATTCAACTCAGCAGTAACATGCCACTCCTTGCCTGATGACTCACCATCACCATTTCCTACAACACTTACGTGTTCCTTGGAACACTCCCAAAGAGTTGACCTAGCCCAGCTCTGTTAAAGTCAGTTAGATGATAGTACTGCATAATATGTCCTCAGACTGCTAATGATTTGGGGATAGATGCTGTGTAGGATTAGCAAACTAAAGCCAGTGTTTAGGATCAGCAGGTTTAATACACAGCTGGATACACGAAGGTCAGGACCTAATCTGGATATGCTAGTAATTCAGTAACAACAAAAAATCTAAGCTCTTGCCTGACTTTCCCTCCCTTTTGTGGGAAACCCAACTATAATTTTATCCCATAGCAGGCAGGGAATGAAGATGGGTGAAAGCCAGCATGGGATGGGATGGGATGGGATGGGAAGAGGAGTGGGTACATTGGTGTATTCAAAAGTATGTTAGTGTTCAGTGCCTTGGTGCATTCAAAAGTACAAGCACCTCCTCCAAGTGGGGGTCTGACAAGACCAAACCAGTGCTGCATACTGGTTAGGGTATCAGGCTAGGACTAGAGAGCCCCAGGTTCAAATCCCCTCTCAGCTATGCACCTTACTGCAGGGCCATAGAACTGCTCATTCTCAGCTGTAGCTAGCTGACAGGGTTATTGAAATGATAAGAGAGAAGGGGAGAATGATGTAAGCTACCCTAAACTCCGTAAGTGAAAGGTAGAATAAATTGAGATTGATACACAGAATGTGATAGCATCCTAGCAGCGTCAACCACCTTCATCATTTTCTACATAAAATTTAAAATATATTTCAAAAAGCTTACATTCTAACTGAGGTCAGATACACTGGAGAGCTGATGGTTCTCATTTGTTGTTCAGAAACCCCACAACTTTCCCTAGTGCCGTAGTTTGGTTCTAATCTAGACATATTCTGATAGAAACATGCTATCTGTACCTGGAGTCTGACTTTTAATACATTTCTGAGCAGTATTGGCTATAGCCGGCCACCAAGCATTGCTCAGTCACTTGCTGGTTCAGATCTTGCCTAACTGGTAATACTCAGAAAGTGGGAATGGTTTCTGTATGCAGTTTTCATTAGAAAATTTTGTGGGCTCCCTCTTGTCATTCATTTTATTAAACAGCTATAGAAAAATACTGAGAGTGGTGATGGTCCAAAGGTTTAGAGTAAATCTGCTTACTCATTTGAGATATACTGGAAAGGCAGAGGGGGAGGGGATCCCAGTTTCTGCTAAAATGACAGATCTACCTAATCCCATTTGTAAACAAGAATCAGGGTTACAGCTCAAGTGTTTTGAATGCAGAAAGTATCAGGTTCAATCCCAGTAAAATGATCTCAGGTAATAGAGCTGGATCTTCTAATATGCCTCTTTATCCTAAGAAGCATGTGGAATGGGGCTTGATTCAGATTCTAACTGCAGCACTAGGAAATGATGTTTAACTGAAGAACCAGGCATTTCTGTGTACTGAAGATAAACAAGATAAATTGGGCGCAATTTTTGTTTTGCCTCCAGTGCTCAAAGCAAGCTTTCCCACACAGCATCTGACAAAGAGAATCTGCATTTCAACCTTTCTGGTAAATTTACACTGACACATTTTTCGCTGGGCCTGTATAAAATGTTCCTGAGTGATTCTCGGTGCAATTATTTTCATTAACGATGGAGGTTTCAGAACACAGTGAAAGAGAAATGGAGAAAGCAGGAAGATAGCCATAGACCAACCTCTTTGGGGGATTTATTCTCTGTTAGATTCAACAGATGGACCAATGTCTATATTTAACAATTTACTGCTTAGGAGGAAAATAAATGCATCCATCACTATTAACTGCATCCCTGTATGTCAGCCACAGAGGCAGCCATTGCAAAGAGCTCAGTTTGCTAAAAGACAACCCTCTTTTGCCCTTGAGATAACTTCAGAATAGCTCCAATACCTTTCCTAATTAAACTGGGATGTAGAGTTCTTGCATTTGGTATCTGGGAATTTTTTCACAGCATCCCACATTTCTTGTTCCATGAACCAAAGCCAGCAAACACACTTGTCCACCCACCCCCCAAGGTTCAGAAGGCCTTGCCTGAGTTTGATCCGGACTGATCCTAGTGAATTCCACGGGGAATATCCTTGAGTAACAAGCGGAAGAAAGTTATAGGGTCCTAATTATTTTCCCTTATGGGGACAAGAAACTACAAAAGAGGGAGAGAAATTCAAACCACTCAACAACAGTATGTTCAAAAAGATACAAGTGCAAGTTCAATTTTTAAACTGGATATTTTAAAAAATGCTATTTAACATCTACATGAACCACTGTGAGAGTGATCCAGGGACTTGGAGTGAGGCATCCCAATATGCAAATGACAACCAGCCCTATTTCTCAACAGCTAAGCCCGGTGGGTCTGTGGAAGTCCTGAATAGAAGGTAATGGGATGTCATGATGGATGGGCTAAGGTGTTGCCCCTTTCTGCAAAACACCAATCCTCCTTTAGTGGGAGAAGGTGGCAGCCAATCAAGATACCTGGAAGGGCTGGAGGAGCAGGATGGGGGGGGCGGGTGGAGTGAGAGAAAAAGCTTTTACATTGTCAGTTCATATCAGATAGGGTCTGAACAGAGAAAGAGAGAAAGAGAAAGAAAGAAAGAAAGATGGGAGGGATCCTGCCTCAAATTCTGCCGTGCGTATAAGCAGGCTAAAGCAATGAATGTTTGCTGTCTTTTATGATAAAGCAGGCTAATGTAAGGAGGAGACTGTACTTACCTTGAAGCCCCAAGTTCTGAGGGAAGCTAGAGAAATATTTATGCTTTCTGAAAGGAGCTAAACTTTACACTGTGAAGATCCTGAGAATGAGGGAAGGCCAGATTTACCTCAAGAATACTAACTTGGCTGCCAGCTGCTCTTTATACTCCTAGATTACTAACTGCAGAGGAGTTAGCCGTGCTAGTCTGTAGGAGCAAAATCAAAAAGAGTCCAGTAGCACCTTTTAAGACTAACCAACTTTATTGCAGCATAAGCTTTCGAGAATCACAGTTCTCTTTGTTAGATGCATGGAGGGCAAGAAGAAACTGGTCAGATATATAGGTGGAGAGGGGAGGGAGAAGTAGATGCAAACAGTAGCTTCTTGGAGACTATGAATGGTTATCTCATTATCAGAAGTAACTGACTTCCTTAACAGAAGCAAACTGATCTCCATATCAGAAGCTACTGTTTGCATCTACTCCTCCCTCCCCTCTCCACCTATATATCTGATCAGTTTCTTCTTGCCCTCCATGCATCTAACAAAGAGAACTGTGATTCTCGAAAGCTTATGCTACAATAAAGTTGGTTAGTCTTAAAGGTGCTACTGGACTCTTTTTGAGATTATTAACTGTAACCTTATAATTGAATGAGCCCAGCAAGTCTGTTATACCAGTACATAGTTTTGAGGCTCTTTTCTGAACCTCCTTATTCAGGCCTACAATTTGATCCGGGCCTACAATTTGAGGATAAAATCTCCCGTGTAGCATGTAGTGTCTTTTATCAGCTCTGACTGATTCACCAGTTATGACCATGATCTGGCCATAGTGATCTGTGCTCTGGTCACATCTAAGTTAGATTACTTCAGTGTGCTGTATTTGGGATTGCCTTTGAAAATGGTTTGGAAGTTTAAATTGGCCCAAAATGTAGTGTCTGGGCTATTGTCAGGGGTTAGTTATAGGGATGGTATCACCACTGTACTGAAAGATCTGCACTGGTTAGCAATCTGTTTCCAGGTATAATTCAAAGTGCTGGCTCTAACCTTTAAAGCCATAAATGATTTAGGGTTCCTGAAGGACTGTCTCCTCTCCTCTAGCCCACCAGTTAAAATCTCTTTCTTGAGCTCTTCTTTCTGCCCCTGTCTTCAGAGGCCTGGCACCTACCAAAACATATCTTATTCAAGTTTTAATTAGGGGGTTCATCTCACCAGCATTTGTAATGGTCTTCCATTTTATGGATAGTTTTTATAATGATTGTGTCTAATGCCTTGTTTTTATATTTTTACATTATTTTAATTGTAAACTGCCTCAAGCAGGCCTCCAAAGAGGCAGCATGGAAATATTCTAAATAAATAAGGAAAAGATGGCTAAAAACCACTTTGAGGAGGACCAAAAGAGCTGCTTGTCAGCCTCCTGCCACTGCTGGCCTGAGTTTAAAAACAGCCAGGTCAAGATGGGAGTGTAGTAGCGGTTGGCCTCACCCCCCCCCCCCCAAAGCCTGGAACCTGATAATGAGGTGGGCCCATCTGGGAGGCGAGAGAAGGGACTTGAAGGAAAGGAGGCTACTGAAGGTAGTTCAAGCAGAGACTTACCTACACGTAGTTCACTCAAGGAAGGAGGGCAGACAGCTCCCAAAGAAGGAAGAAGCTCTGGGTCTGGAGGTGAAGAGGAGAAGGCAGCAGAAAGCAGCTCCAGGCAAGCCCTTCCTTAGGCAAAGCAGAGAATTGAGGATTTGAATTAAAGGGACAATGCTCCTTGAGATGTGTGTAAAAAGAGAGTAAAAGAGAGTTCATGGCAGCTGATGATGAAGGTGGGCAAAAAGGAGGAATATTGTGTGACAGGTGCCATTCCTCCCGAGGTATCACTGAGCACAAGCATGACAACCACCTTTCCTCAGACTTACTTTGTTAATATTTGGATCTTTTTATTTATTTACAAGTCAGTAGCAATCTTTCTTTTAGCCATCTCTGAATATTAAATTTAGTATCAAGCTCCTGTGATTTAAGCATTCTGTTAATTATCAGCTGAAAATGGTTTGGAACAATCATAATTAGAAAATGTCATAGAAATGCACATATTAATTTTCATAATATGACTTGGTATCAAAATTGTATACAGAATGTAAGTTTTCTTGGAATAGGATTCTTTTTGCATAGAATAATGTTTGTTTATTTACTATTATTTATAGTCTGCATTTTTCACAAAGGCTCAAAGCATGTAATATGCTTTGAGCCTCAGTGGAAAACAATCCATACAAATGGACATTAATAAGCATAGTGAAGGCCAATATAATCAATATGGTATTGTTATGCTCTCCACTATGCAAGAAGTGAGAAATTCTAGAGGCACCAGTACAGGATCAAGCTTCCATTTAGATGAAAAAGATGTTGAGACTTACAGCATTTTTGCAGATTTTTTCCCCCATTTCTTAGCATGACATGGAGGAACAAACAGACTGTAACATAGACAGTGTCGTTCTAGGAAGCAGTATCCATTTCTTTCAGTGGGTTGAAAAAATTCCCTCTTGTTGGATGCATTTTACATCCTCCAACACTGTTAAAGCACTGCTTTCATTTGAGTTGACAGGTGAGTACTGGTTTGCAGTCATATCCATCCTTAATTGACAGATGAAGAAAAGTCTTTCAGGCAACAGCATCCATTAAGAAAAAGTCAACTGATCATCAGCAAGCAATCAGGTACAAGAGAAATGGTCATTATAATGGATAGTTTCTGAGAGAACGTAAGAATACAGGATGAGCAAAATAACTTGGATAACTGGATACGTTTTTTAAAAGCAGTGTTTATTCATCCCTATCAAGCTTGCTGATTTTGTGAACTCTTGCCTTTTGTTTAAAATATTTATATCATGCTTTTCTTTTCAATTGGTCTCAAAGCAATGTACATAAATTTAAAAACAAATATGATACAACACTGGCAGGAAGTAAAGAGAAAGGGAAGCCAGCCACAAACTTCCCTCATAGGCTATGAAAGGCATGATGAAAGAACACTCTGCTTTGCCATGTGTCCAGAACCTGTGCAGGGTTGGGGCCTTCCTCGATTCTTTAGGAAGCCCATTCCACAGCAGAGGTGCAGCTAAAGAGGAAGCCCAAGCACAAGTAGCAACAGTTCTGACTGATCTAAATACTGGGAACTACCAGTAATCCCTAGTCTAATGACTGGGGCTGCCTTGTGAACACATATGGTGTAGTCCCAAATCATGAAGGGCTTTAAAGGTTAATACCAGCATGTTGAATTGTACATGGAAGCAGATTAGCTGCCAATGTATAATCTTATAGTCAAGGTAATGTTGTCAAAATGCTTCCCCCCTGTTAACTGTAGCTGCTGTAGTCTGCTTCAAATATAACTTATTTTTATTTTATTTATGTCATTTATATTCCTCCTTTCTCACTGAGACTCAAGGTGGATTACATAGTGTGAGATTAGTACAATCAGTGTCAAGGACAAGGGCAGGCATTTCCATACAGTTTCAAGAACATTTCCATAAACAGTGTCATGGGGTAAATGAATATAAGTTTATGAAGACACAGCATTAGCAAGGATCCAGTATGGAGTTGAAGAATTGCTAAAACAGAACATAATCAATTCTAGGACTTACATTGAACAACATAAAGCACAGGAAGGATATAGGAGTACATATTTAAAGCAACAGATAATATGTTAGGCAACATAATGGTGAAATCTATGGTTTCTAACTCATTAGCAAAACATCTGGGACCCCTTTCCTACAATACCGCCCTCTTAGCTGAGAAAAAGGCCTTTTTGAATAAATCAGTTTTGCATTGTTTGTGGAAAGCCAGGAGCATGGGGCCTCTTCTGACCTCCTCAGGCAGGCTGTTCCATAGGGTAGGGGCCACCACAGAGAAAGCCCTTATATGGGCTGCTGTTGATTTCGCCCATGTACAGACTGGCACCTGTACAAACTTCTGTGTTGTCTTCAAGGGCAGTCCCACAAAGAATACATTATCTAGTCTCAAAGTTACCATCTCATGGATTAGCATGGCTAGGTCAGCAAACACCGGCAAAGGCAATAGTTTTCATCCAAATGAAGTTGGTAAAAAGCACTTTTGGCCAGATGATTTACTGGTTTTTCCAGCAGAACAGCTGGATCCAGCAAAAAGAACTCTCAAGTTCTTATCAAAACCTAAGGTGGGTAGCATTACTTCCTCCAGAATCTCAGCCTCCCCAGTCAGCATCTACATCGTTGGCTGCCAAGTTGCATGCAATAATGACAGGTCTGTGGGAGAGGAGAGAAATTAGGACTCCCATTGGGCTGTGTGATAATGTGTGTGTATGAAATACTGTTGATTGCACTGTAGCGATTCCTCAGCTCCCACCCACTAACATCTCTCTTGAAGCTGGAATTCATTGATGACATTTTTATCTTCTGGACACATGGGAAAGAAGCACTGGAGAAATTTCACCAACCCTTCAGGAGCTTCCACTCTACCATCAACCTGATCATGAATCAGTCCACACAGGAGTACACTTTCTTGACACCACTTTAAAAATACATGATGGAAACTTAAGAACCGCTTTACACAGTAAACCTACCAATCACCAAACATATTTACATGCTTCCAACCATCATCCCAAACACACCAAACAATCCATTGTCTACAGCCAGGCTCTCTGCTACAGCCGCATCTGCTCCAGTCCCTCTGACAAAGATTCTCACCTGCATGATCTACAACAGAGATTTCTAAACTTACAATACCCATCAGAGCTAGTAAGACAATAAATCAACAAAGCCAAAATGATACCAAGGGATGACCTGCTACAAGATAAGCCCAAATGGAACAACAAGAGAACACCAGGTGTAGTCTCATATAGAGATAGGCACAAACCACAAAAAAAACAAGCCATGAGGTTCATGGTTTGTGGGTTTGCACGAACGAGGAATTACGAACTGGCCCGAACTGGGGCAAGTTCACAAACCAGTTCATGGTTCGTGGGATTTAAATGCCCCTTTCCAGCCACTTAGCAACGGCAGGGAAAGGGACATTTGACAATTTAAAGGGCCCTTTCCTGCCTTGCAAGGGGCAGAGCCCTTTAAACAGCCCAAATCCCAGCCCTCAGTCCCAGCCCCATACTTACCTTGCCCAGCCACAGCAGCCATTTGAGGGGTGGGATGCCGATTTTCGGCCTACTCCACTGCCCTGCAGGCCCGTGCAGCAGCAGAAGAGCTTCTCACCCCTCACGGGAGGAGGGAGAGGAGGCACGGGCCCGCAGGGCAGCTATACAAGGTAAGTGTGGGGATGGGGATGGGGGATGGGGTTTGGGCCTTTTAAAGGGCCCTGCTGTTTGCAAGTGGCAGGTCCCTTTAAACTATCAGCTGGCACATGGTGGGGGGGATCACCCCCTGCAGCCTGCCAGCTGATAGTTTAAAGCGACCTGCTGCTTGCAAGCGGCAGAAAAAGTTTATATGGCCATTTCCCTGGGGAAATGGCCATTTAAACTGCCCCTTTAATACGAACCAAACGAACCAGTAGACCCGTTTGTGGAAACGAGCTTCCGCCAACCACGGGTTTTTTTGGTTCGTATTTGGGTTTGTGCCCATCTCTAGTCACATATAGCTCCCAGCTCAAACCAGTTTGACGCATCATCAGTGACCTGTAACCTATGCTGGACAATGATACTGTTTTCCCACAGGCATTGAGAAGAAAACCTTTTCTTGCCTGCTGATAGCCCGCCAACCTTAAAAAATTCCTCATTCACACCAATGCAAGTCCCAGCATAGGCATGAGCCCTGGGACCATGGCCTGCAATAAACCAAGATGCTATCTCTGTCCCCATATTCACTGCAAGAACATAATCACTGGACCTACAACACCAGTTATACTATCTCAGGCTCACTTACTTGTTCGTCTTCCAACATTATATATGCCATCAAGTGTCAGCAATGCCCTTCAACTCTCTAAATTGGACAAACAGGTCAGTCCCTTTGCAAAACAATGAATGGATATAGATATGATCAGGGGTCATTTCATAGAAAAAGAGCTGGAGGAACTCATTAGCATAACTCATTAGCATATGCCATGCCCCTTGACATCACCAGAAGTGTGTTGTTAGCATAACTGATTTGCATATGCCACACCCCCTGACATCACCTATCCTGGCTGTTTTGGACCCAATCTTGGCCATTCAGGGCGAAAATTGGGCCCAAAATGGCAAAAAAGGACTGAAAATGGCCGAAAAGGGGCCCAAAATGGTCAGGATCAGGCCGCTGCTGAGTGGGAGAGAGATCCACCACCTGTCAGAGGCCCGATCCAGGCTGTTTCGGCCCCAATCCAGGCTGAATTGGGCCCAAAATGGCCGAGAATCAGGTGGGCAGGGACACTTGACATGTGACCTCTTGGGGGAACTGCTGGAACTGTGTTCCTGTGCATCCCCCCTCGAAATGAGCCCTGAATATGATATCAAAAACCACAACATTTAAAAAACAGTTGGAGAATATTTCAGTTTGCCAGGACATTCTATTACTAACCTCAGAGTAGCATATTTCAAGCAGAGAAACTTCAAAGGAAAATTATGAAAGCTCATACCCTATCATGAATTTTGTTAGTTTTATAGATGTTAATGGACTCTTGCTCTTTTTTAAAGGGAAAAGTGCCTTTTAAAAATAGAACTTTCCCCTTAAAAATGCTACATTAAATGTGGGGACCCATTAAATTCAATTAACAAAACAAAGCAGACATCTAAGGGTTAATTCTCCCCCCCCCCCACCCTCATCCCAATGAAAATTGGGAAAGCATGAGCTTGCAGTTTGCATTTTACAGAGATGTATGAACTTCTGTTTTTGCCACAAGATGGGAATGAGATGCTTGATGGCTGATGGATAGAATAGACTGCTTTTCTCTTTGCAGAGAGTATTTAACATATGTGAATGTTCAAAATGGTATCCCTCCATCTGTCTCTGACATGGTGTAGTCCATTCCACTACCTCATTCAACTGCAGGTGTCTACCAGGTTTCAGTCTAGGCTAACCTCTGTGAGATTGAGGGATTTGTTTGGAGCTTGACAGGAACTGCATACGGAAATGAACATGCAGGGTCACTTTTTGGTCAGCTGAAATATATCCCATGAACGGTTTTGTGACATCTTTGCTGATAAAGAGGCTGTGTAGCAGCATTTCATTTCCAACTTAGCTATATTCATTTGGTAGGCTTTCTGTTGTTTGCCTCCTTAGCATTAGTGTACAACCTCCAAGAATAAGGAATGCTTTGTGTACACTGTGGGGCATCTGTGGGAACAGACTGGCTTTGTTTGCTCTCACGCCACAAATAACTAGTTATAATAACCTACAGCAGTTTTTATTTTAGCCTAATTTCCCCAGATTCAGTTGCTGAGGTTTAGGTTTTTGCATTTCTCTCAATGATGTATGTTGTAACTAACTGTACAAAGCCCAAAGTGACATGTTGAGGTGGAGTCTCTTGCCCTTTGCCATTTCCCTTGAGCAGTACAAATATCTACCCACATGAGAGTTTTGAAGTGAAAGGTCACTGTTCATTGGATGCTTAACTTTCCCTTATCACTTGCCAAATTGTCAAATGCAGACAGAAAAATTAAAGGAAGCTCTAAGGTGTTCCATGTTCATTCTGAAAAGAATTAGAAGTAAACTGAAGAAAAATGCCCCCTGCCCCCCCACCAGTGAAAAGGTAAGATTCTAAAAAGTACATGTACTATGGGCAGAGCAAAGAGCATTTCTTATAACAGTGCACAATTTCTTCCTGAAGAACAGCACCCACACAAAATTCACCCAGTCTTTTCTGATTCATTTTGACATAAATGTACATGACAGCCTCAGATTTCCCCATTTGATTTCATTTCTCTGGCTATGGTTGAGAGTATGCTTTTGGGAAGGTGTATTATTTCCAAAAAGCAAAATGACACACTGGCAATTTTACAGTTTGAATGGCCTGAAATAGTGAAAGCAACCAATCTGATGTTCACACCAAAGAAACATTTGACCAGCTGTTTGTTTTTGCATTTCAAAGGAATACTTCAATTTTTTTGTTTCTTCATTCCCACATGCCAGGGCACAATCTGTTACTAGGTAGCTTCCCAGCTAACACTACATGTCTCTTCACTTGAGCCTCCACGTGTAAGAGAGACTCAAGGTCAGCCAGACATCCCGTGGGATACAAAAGGGACTTTAATAGCATGGTTCCCATGCCCTTCCAATTTTTAGTTTTAATATCCAGCCTAGTTAAGAGTTTGTTTTGTGGTTGGCCCTAGTAAAAGGCATTATGTGTGTTTTAAAAAAAATTTTGAATTAAAATATAGAATGTGAAAATAGTGTGATAGAAATAATTAGTAACTCTTTTTAAAGTTGTATTTTAAATCCAAACGAAACTAAGGCTGTCACTTGGTTATCACTTTTCATTTCCTCCCTTTAATGGAGCTATGACCAATAGGATCTCAGTAGACACAGCATGAAGTATTGCAACTGGGAAATGCTTATTAATCTGCAGTTGATAAAAGCAACAAGAGCTCTGACAGAGAAATGTGGACCTCTAAACACAACAACAATTCCAAAGCAGACATTTCTTAAGGAAGAGGGGGGCGGGGAGAGAAGAAATCCTTTGGGTCTAAAGCTCAAGAGAAACAACCTGAGAAAGACAATTGAATAACCTTTGTCAATAATCTGAATACCTTTTCTCCAAAATAGCCTAGCTTTTCCATAGGATTAAGAGTAATAAATGGTTTCTGGGCTGAAGCAGCCCAGACTGCTTTGACTAGGATGTTAGTCAAATCCCAGAATGTGCAACTTTTCAGTTATTCATGTGTTATCTTTTAAACATAGTTTTAAAGATGTCCTATAGGAGAAAGACAGAATGCAACAGAAGTAGTTTCTGAATTTACTACTCCTGCTACTGAATTTACAAATGGTCAAAAATTCATAATCTGATTTTTAATGTAAAGATAAGCTTGTTTTTTTTAATTGCTTTCTTACAGCCTGATCTTAAAGTCATTTTTCCCCTTATGGAGAAGACAGGTCTGTGTCACTGGAGCAGTGAGTTCAATGTGCATCTGCAGTCACCTCTTTTTGGAAAGAGATGTGGCAGCTATGGGGAGGAGAGGAGAGAGGGCACACTCTGGCCTCTCCTTTTCTCTTTTTAAAACCCCAACCACCCACAATCAGGTAAAAAGGGGACACAAGCTTAAATTAAAGAGTTGGTAGCATATAAACCATGTGTTCTCTAAAGGTCTTGGTACCCTACTAGGATAATTTATTTATGAGATAAGTATAAATCCCCTTTTCATAGATATTTAATTGGGCAGACAAGATGCAGATGGAGATAAATTTTAAAAAGTTTAAAGAAAAAGTATTTTATAAGGTAAGCGTTTTGTGTGGAATATATCAGAATATAAAGTCAAACTGGCTCTCAGCTCCCAGGCATTACACGTTCTCCCAATGGAGATTTAATATATTCTAACTGAGCTTCAGTTAATACAAATAAACATGGAGAGGAGATTAATTCTCTTTTCTACAGGTAGATTTCCTCAGCATATAAGGTTTAACTACAATCTTTTACCACAACCAACAGGATTGGAGCAGGTGGGGGTGGGTAGTTGTGAATTTCCTGCATTGTGCAGGGGGTTGATGACCCTAGAGGTACCTTCCTGTCAGACTGTAATTCCCATTCGGCCACACGATGCCGATCTGCGTTTTTTTCGTAATCCAGTTTGGCTTTTTCAAGGTGTTTCTTAAACACCTGTTCTGTTACAAATTGCTCTTTTAGGCAGTCGAAAGCCGTTTGGCAATCGGGGGTCCATTGTAATTTGGAAGAGGGCTTCTTAGCTTGGTCCCCTTTATCTTTGGTTTTCAGCAGTTCTGTTAAGGGGAGCGTGATTTGGGCGAAATTTGCTATGAAGTCTCTATAAAAGTTGGCAAAACCCAGGAAGGATTGCAGTTCTTTGCGGGTGGTGGGCGTTTGCCAATCTTGTATCGCCTGTATTTTGGCTGGATCCATTTTCAGACCCTCTTGGGAGATACAATACCCAAGGTAAGTGAGTTCTGTTTTATGGAATTCACATTTGGACAATTTGATGGGCAGTTTATTCCTCATCAAGGTGGCTAGGACCTTTTGTACCATTTGAACATGTTCTTCCTCGGTGTCCGAATAAATTAAAACATCATCAAGGTACACCACCACCCCTTTGTACAGAAATTCGTGTAGAACTTCGTTTATCATGGACATGAATACAGACGGGGCTCCCGTCAATCCAAAAGGCATAACTAAGTATTCATATTGTCCGAGGGGCGTATTAAACGCGGTTTTCCACTCATCCCCTGCCTTGATACGAACGTGGAAGTAGGCATCTTTTAGATCTAATTTCGTAAAGATCTTACCTTGGGCCACGACGTTGAGAAGGTCTCGGATGAGCGGTAGAGGATAGGCGTTGTTGGTGGACACTGCGTTCAGTCCCCGGAAATCTGTGCAGAGTCTGAGTCCCCCATCCTTCTTTTTTACGAAGAGGACCGGAGCGGCGTGGGGGCTAGAGGCTGGGCGGATGAACCCACGTTGAAGGTTGGTGTCGATGAATTTCCGGAGCTCTTCGCGTTCATGGAGACTCATGGGGTAGAGTCGTCCTTTGGGTAGCGAGGCTCCTGGTAAGATTTCCACCGCACAGTCCGTTCGTCGATGCGGGGGTAGAGTGTCCGCTTCCTCCTCCGAGAAAGCGTTCAGAAAAGGCCAGTAAGGTTCGGGTATTTGGTTGACTTCTTCTTGGGTAAGGAGGGCCTTTTCTTTCTGAGTAGGGTCTTCGCCCCAGTTTTGATTCCAACGGTGATTTTCACAGTTGGCGTGACTGAAGGTAATGCATCCCTGTGCCCAGTCTATGTAGGGGTTGTGATCACATAGCCATTTGCTGCCTAGGATTAACGGGTACTTGGCAGTAGAGCTGATGACAAAGGACCTCTTCTCCCAATGTTGTCCCATGCCTGTGATCACCGGGATGGTTTCAGTTGTAACAGGATTCATGTTGGTACCATCCATTTGTTCAAAGATTACTGGATTTTGTAAATCCCGAGTTGGTAAAACCAGTCCATTAACTAGAGCAGGGGCTATGATGTCTCTTGAGCAGCCCGAGTCGATTAGAGCTTGCACCCGAATGTGCATTTTTCTCTCTGGGTTGATCAGAGTCACGGGCATGAATAAAATGGACCCAGGTGGCCGGTTCGGTGCAGGAACGGGCTTGGGGCGGATCTGTCGTTTGGGCCCTTTTACGACAGATCCATCTCGTTTCCCGACTGGGGGCTCTCTGGATTGACTTCTGCGTTTGGGGAAGCGGGGTCGTATTCCATAACTTCTTCCGCTTCTAGTCCCCTCTCTGAGGCGGGCCTTTGGGAAGCGCCGCGGCCTCTGTTCGCTCGAGGTGCGGGAATCGGGCGTTGGAGAGTAGGAAATGGAGCAAGGGTTGGGCGCCTTAGTTGAAGCGGAGGTCTTTGCACAGGCCGGTAGGGGCATTGTGCTGCAAAGTGACCGGCTTGTCCGCATTGCAAACACAGCCCTTGTTGCCATCTAGCATCTCTCGCTCCACGGGTGGCGTACCCAGCTCCCCGTCCTCCCTTCTGCAAAGTCAAGGGTCTTCTTTGTCCCGTTTGTTGTTGTTGTTCAACCAAACGGACTTCCAAAATGCGATTCTCAACTTCGCATGCAAGTTGGATCCAACCTAACAAGGTAGGGGGATTGTCCTGCATGAGGGCTCTGTCCAAAAGTCTCGGGTTTAGTCCTTGCTTGAACAGGATGATTTTGGTGGACTCCTCACACCTAGGGCATTTGGCAGCCAATTGTCGGAATTTCGTGATATAGTCTCTCGCTGACATGCTGCCCTGTTTAATGGCCTGCAATTCTGTTCGGGCCCTGGTTTCCTCTAAGGGGTCTTCATATTGTGCTCGAATAGCATCTACCAACCCCTGGAGAGTATCGAGTTCTGGGGCCCCGATATTATATAGTCCTACGTACCAGTCCGCTGCTTTCCCTTGTAAGCGGGAGCCGAGATGTTCAATTTGGCTGGCCTCGCTGCCGAAGAGGTGTCCCCACCGGTTGAAGAATTGCACGACTTGCACTAGAAAAAAGCCCAGTTTGGAGGGATCCCCATCAAAAGTGGCTTCCAGTTTCACCCAACCCATTGGGAGGTCTTGCCTCGGAGCCGGTGCTGGGTAGAAGTCCGCCGGAAGCATCAATGGCACTTGAGGTATGGGGGGACCCGGTTGTGCTAGCGGTGCTGGTTGCGCTGGCGGCGGCATCACCGGTTGAGCCGGGGGTAGCGGCCTCGGCTGGGCTGGCGGTGGTGCTCTCGGCTGGGCTGGTGGCTGCAGTCTGGGTCGGGCAGGCGGCTGCAATCTCGGTCTGGCTGGTGGCAATGCAGGAGGTGCTGGCCGTAGCGGTTGAGGTGGAGGTGGTCGGTGCGGCGGAGTAATGATCGGCCGCTGAGGGGTGGGTTGGTGGGGTCGTAGTGGTGTAGGCCCCATCGGTTGGTTCGGAGGTGGTCTTACGGGCTGCTCCAGTGGCAAACGTATCGGCTGCAGCGGCGGGGTTAGTTGTGGTCGAAGCGGAAGGGGCCGCAGCGGCGAAGGCTTAATGGGTGGTGGGCCGCGCGGGCTTGCCCCTCTTGGTGTCGTGTCGCTGGGACGCACAGGCTGGTCTTGTGGCGCCGGTAGATCTTCCCCCGGGGTTTGCTGAATAGGAACCACTTCTAGCGGTCGTTGCGGTAATTCCTCCTCAGAAGGGGCCGGGAGTTCTTCCGTCTGACCCGGCCGAACTGTTGTTGGAGAAGCGGGAGGGTGTATCACTGTCGTCTCGGTTGGACGGGTTGGTCCCTCTCCTTCTCTTGGCTCCTCCGCTGGAGTCTCCTCGGGAGACGGATCCCCGTCCAATTTAGGGGGTTCCGTTGGAGTCCCTCCGGGCACCTCAGCTGGAGTATCCCCGCTCGGCGGAGTTTCGTTTAGTCCAGGGTGTTCCGCGGGCGATTCTCCCGGTTCTTCAGGGTAGGATTCCTCCTCTCCCGAAGGTAGCGGCTGCTGCGGGTCGACCTCCACTGGATAGGACATGACACTTTGAAGGGTGGCAATTTGTATCGCCATTTCTTCAGGCGAGATTCTCTCTCCTGCCCCCATTGACGAGATTAGGTGAATGGCATGAGCCAAACTTTCCTCCATATCGATCAGCCTAGCTTCCAACTGTTGCATTCGGCTAGGACCCGGTTGCCCCATCACGGAACCTCCCTCAGTTGTACTCACCGGGGAAAACGGCCCCCAGGGCGGAGGATCGCCTTGATCGACTCGCGATCTCGCTGCTAGAATTCCTTTGGCTAGGCCCGTCACGGCCGAGATGCCGGAGTCTACAGCATGGGTACGGCTTTGTATTTGCACCCAACTTTGCTCAGGAACTTCCGTTGGCTCTTTCCACGGGGCAAGTTCCGAATAATCCCAACTCAGGGCGCCGCGGTGAGATGTGTTCCCGTCCGTCCGTTCGGTCGTCCGGTTCCAAAACAGCCACGGTTGGCTGCTGTCCAGCTCAGGGACCGTCTCTAGGCTTCGGCGCCCGTCCATCGAAACTCTTGGATGTAGCCCTCCGGCCCGGCGCTCCCGTGTTTCTCGGGGTCGGGCTCCCCACTCCGACGGGGTGGGTAGCGAGAGCAAGGGAAGAGCTGTAGCCCTCGGCCCTGTCCCCTCACTGCTGAGGTCGATGAGAGGCGGTGTAGGCGTCGAAGCACCAGCCCCGGCTGGCACCTGCGATTCTTGGGGTTGCACTGTTTGACTGTCGGGGGACGCATACGGATCAAACAAAGGATCCCTGTCCGGGACTACCTTGGATTCCTCTGGGCCCGACTCAGGCATGATTGGTAACAAAATGTCAGACTGTGGCTAGATAAGGCACTCTCTGCAAGGTTCCTTTAGAAGCAAGAATAAGTCCAGTGTCTGGCAAAGGAAGTTTTATTGCAGAAAAGGTCCATTATAGTCCACTGTCCTGAATAGGAGACTCAGGATGGTACATGATCATTGTTACCAATGAAGAGCAAGCATAGGATACAGAGTAACAATACCCATCTGGAACAGCCTCCCCCCACAGTTCTCAAAACAACATCTTTCAGTCCTGGGAAGCTGCTCTCCTTCAAGGCCAATGCTTGGTGGAACGGTGTTAGACACAACAATCTCCTCTGGTGGGAATGCTGCCTGGGAACTGGTGCACCTGGGGAGAAAGCACTTAAACACTAGAAGCATTAGAAAATGGAGTCAGTACAGTTTAGATACATACTGGACCTGACACCTTCCAACCCTATGATTCTATGATTACTGTTCAGGTTTAAAGTTGGTCCTTTTAAACACACAGACTTCCTGTCCTTAGACCCTATACATGAAGACTGGTATATTGGGCACTAAGCAGGATGTTTAGCTCATTAAAACAAAATTTCTTTCCTAAACTGACCCCAAATTCTATATAAAAACCCAAATAAAATCGTGGCTGAGCTGATGTTCTTATCCAGGAGCCACAAATTCCTTGTCTGAGGAAACAAGCCTCCCAAACCAGTGTCTTAAACCAAGGCTGACTTACTCTCAGGGGAGCTCCCTGGGCTCTGATTGGTTGACAATTACTCAGGTTCACAAGGATTGGTTCAAAGCCCTGAAGGGGAGGTGGAATTTTAGGAGATGATTGCTACAAGGTGTACAAAACTCCAGACTAAACTGAACCTAAAAACAATGTGCTTTTCCTGTAGAAAGCAGTTGTTCAAAGTATTGATCTTGATTTTATTTCTTTATTTGAAACATTTATACAATGCCTTTCCATTGCCCAAGGCAGCTAACAAAAAAGTATAAAATGCAATAATTGAAAAAAATATTAAAATAAAGGCCATAAAAAAATCAATGAAACAACAGTCTGGAATTTGTAAAAAGTCTTCAGTTGATTCTGGAATGCCCACAGCAAGGATGCTGAAAGCAGTTCCTAGGGAAATGAATTCCAAAGTCTAGGGGTGACTGCTGAGAATGCCTTTCCATGGGTCCTCAACAAATATACCTCAGATAATGTGGATTCCCTAAGCAACGCCCTCTTCTCAGAGCCTCGCTACAAGTGACATTTTACACGCGAACGGCACTTGATCATTTTCGCAAGTCTTTCTGGGAATTGAAGTCTCTCTCCCCCACCCCTTTCCCTTCTGTTTCTTCCCCTCTCTGTTAGAATGGCTGCCTGAAGAGACGGAGAAAGCCTACGATAGCAGCGTTTGCAAATTGTCTTGCTAGGGGATGGGGGATGCTCTGGAGAAAGCTGACATGTCGGTGAAGTCCTAGTGTCCTTCCCCTCTGTTAGAATCGCTGCCTTAAAAGTCAGAGAAAGCCTGCTTTTGCAAATCGCTCCTCCAGTCACAAGCCTGCTCTCAGTGATCTTTGGGGGCGGGCAGCTGCAACTTTGCTAATCGTCTTGCTGGGGGGGGGGGAGATGCTCTGGAGAAAGCTGAGAAAGTCGCAGCTGCCCACCCCCAAAGATCATTGAGAGCAGGCTTGTGACTGGAGGAGCGATTTGCAAAAGCAGGCTTTCTCCGTCTCTTCAGGCAGCCATTCTAACAGAGAGGGGAAGGAACATAAGGAAAGGGGGTGGGGGAGAGGGACTTCAATTCCCAGAAAGACTTGCGAAAATGATAAAGTGTAGACATGGGCACAATCCAAAAATTAATCCCGATTTAGCTGATCATGATTCCGTGGCGGCACCGAACCGAGGTACCCAAACCTCACCGATCAAGTCCCGTTTCCGATACAGAATCGGGAATCGGGAAGGCCGACACGGGAGGGCGCCCCGCGGTTTCCAGCGCTAAAGGAATGGTGGGTGAGGAGGATGGCGGCCGCTGGGCCTGGCAGGCCCGTGGAGGTGGCAGTGAGCCGCCTCCCCTCAGGGGGCGGGGGGGGTCTGTCCCCACGGGAGTGTGCCGGTACTATCACGGGCGGGGGGAGTTGACATTTGCCCGGTGGGCAGCCTGATTCCCCCCGCTATCGGGGGACCGCACCTGAAGTGCCAACTTCTGACTTAGTGTGCTTACGGCGGCAGCTGACCTCACCCACCTTCCTGCCTCGCCAGAAAGGGGCAGGGCGTGTCACCATTGGGAGGATACAGGGAGGGACTGGACGAGACGGGCGTGCACTTTTCTGGCTGCTCCGTGGTTGGAAGGAAGCCCTGCTGATCAAGGAAAGCTGGGCTTCCATTCGCATTTCCAGGGCAACAGAAGGAGGGCAAACAGCTCCGGCATTCCCCAGGCTCCGTTTCCACGGGGCTCCATTCCCTCGGGAACAGATGGCTGGCGCCAGACTGTCTGCAGACTGCAATCCCGAATGTAAACCGATCGATCCGATCGAGACCTGATAGAGCGCCCCACCCGAGCGCTGAACCAGGAGCCGTGGACGGAACCGATCAGCCCGGTCCCAATGGTGCAGACGCCAAAATCGGGGCAATTTTCAGTCCGTAATTCCGATCGTGTCCATGTCTAATCAAGTGCCGTTCGCGTGTAAGGTGTCATTTGTAGCGAGGCTCAATCTCAGAGCAGGGGAGGTGGAAGTTTGTCCAGAAACTTGGCCCCAAACTGTGTTTAGGGCTTTAAAGATCCAAACTATCACTTTGTATTCATTCCAGAAACAATTTGGAAGTCAAAGTAATCAGTACAGGGCTTATGCTGTGTTCAATGAAGTGAGCCCCAAAGGCAGCTCCATGTAAAGACAATAGTCTTGTGTAATCTTATGTAGACACAGTAGTTCTGGGGAATGGCTTGCATAAAAAAGGAGAGCCCAAATGGGCTTGGAAAGTTGTCGCTGGAGGAGGGAGAGCTCCTGCCTTTTCCCCAAGCTTTTTTCTCTGTGCAAAAACAGTGCGCGGACAGGGGGGAGGTTTCTGTTTCTGCTGCTGCACATGTATTGTGTGCACATGCAGCAGCAAAAATGGGACCCCCCCCCACACACACACTGTTTTTACACAAGGGGGAAACGCTTGGGAGAAAGGCAAGAGCTCTTCCTCCCCCAGTGGCAGTTTCTGAGCCCATTTGAGCTCTCCTTTTTTAATGCAAGCCATTTCCTAGAGCTGCTGTGTAGTGGCACCTTGCGGAAGAGTATTGTATCTCAGGGAGTTAGTGGTGTGCCTCTAGTGCCCAGATGCAAACAGAGCTTGAACATTCCTTTCTGTTAATATAAAGTGCTTTTCTCTTTAAGAATCTTGCTATTCACTTTAATGTCCATTTGTCTAATAACAGTGTCAGGTTATTGGATTTAGGAATGTGTTTAGATTAGCACCTGGTTTTAGGGAGGATAAGAGCAATCTTCATCTTGGGTGATTGCCAGATGCACTGCTTATCAGTTGGCCTTGAACACTTGGTCGTGCATTCATCATCTCCCCCTCTGAAGACAATTAGGAGAGAACAAGTACCAGGTGTAGCTATGTTAAGTTTTGTATCTATAGGTCTTAGAAGCCCCCTCTCCTGATGAACCTCAGCACAGGTTGAGCTGCAGACAGTGCCATGCAACACCAGCCTGAACCAGGGGTCTGCCTGCTGTCATCTCCAGGGGACCCAATAGCTGAAGGCCTTATGCACATATTTTGTATCTTTTCTCTGTTATTGTTGCATTCTTGTACTTTACTTGGAGGAATTTATCAAATTTGCTTTCCTTCCACACTGGTGTGTTCATTGCCTTCATATCTAAAAGAACCATTTGTCTCTTGGCAAAACACACTGTGTGTCTGCACAGGCCTGCGTTGGCTCCATGGCAAACTTGTGAAGGAAGTAATGTTTAGAGTGACCCAAATGCATGTGTGACAGTGTACCATTCTGCCTTCTCCAGAAATTGCTACATCTGGCAAACCAGGCTGTGCTGATAAATAGTGCTTCTCATCATCTCTGTCATCTCTCTCATGATCCCCACTGAACAGTCTATGGACTCAGACTTGGAATCTTTAGAACAGGAGCCTAAGGAGACTAAAAGAAAGTAAAGTAGGGACCAGGCAAACCTCAAGGGGCAGGGCATTCCAAAGGCAAAGGGCCATCACAGAAAACGCCCTGCATCTTGTTGACACCTGACTTATCTTTGAAGGCAGGGGGCACAGAGAACAAGGCTTAAGAGGCACAACTGGTGAGCTAGATTGTATGGGAGGAGATGGTCCTTCAGTTACCCCAGCCCCTAATCATTTAGGGACTTAAAGGTAAGAACCATTAATTTGAATTGTGTCCAGAAACACAAGATATTTCAGCACAGAGGTGAGACAATCCCTGCAGCCAACCTGTGACAGCAGTCTGGCCACTGCTTTTGGACCAATTAAAGTTTTCAAATTGTTTTCAGTGCCAGCTTCATGTAAAGCACATTGCTATAATCTAACTTGGATGGGATCAGAACACAGATCATTGCAGGCAGATAGGGTTGTCCTTGGTGCAATCACAAAGCTACCCCCCCCCAGTCTTCAATTTTTAAAAATGAAGTTGCTTTTTTAAAGTATTGAATTAATGGTTAAATACCTAAGCATGCCAGGTACCTGGGAATTTTATCTCCTAAAGGCAAAAAGCCACGTGGAAGTGAGAACTAGGTATACTTGGCAGTAGAGGAACAAGATTGTGATAGAAGCACAGTTTGCCCCACAGCTAAAAATCCATACCTATTCCTCTAGGAAGGTATGTCTCCCTTGACTCCGTTACAAGTAAATGCATTTTCCACATGTTTTCAAACAGTTACCAACTCTACATTGCCAGAAACCATTTGCCTTTGAAAGCAAGACACCCCAATTGATGATATGTGGATGAGGAGGCAACATTTGTCCAGTGCCACAAAGCAACAGCTGAGGAAGAGGAGCTGCTATGTCCACAACTCATGGGAAGTGCGCTGTGAAAACCAAGACAGGTCCATGGCTGCTGATGGACTGACTGTTCCCTGCAGGGGCAAGGGGTGCTGTCATGAACATGCCATGCAGGAGATGGGTGTCTGCTCACTAGCCACACACTGTACTTCAGGGTCAGGGTGATTTTGCATTCAAATAAATGTAGGAACTTTCAGGCCACATCTGCCTGCAGTGACGAAAGTGGAGCAAAGGGTAGAGATGAAGCATGAGAACCTAAAAGCTACTCTTGATCTCAGCCTCATGGAATGCAAGAGAACAGTCAATGTGTGAACCAAGCTATGAAGTGGTAGGGGGCCTGGTGTAGTGTGCTGAAGGCCTCAAGCTGGTGAATCTTTGTCCACAAATAAAAAAGGATATTAAATGTACACTATGAACACTGCTTTCAGTGAATTCACTGGGATCACTCACAAAAGACAAAGCACTCTTGTGCTGAGTTATTTTGTCTCAGGCTAAAATCCTGCACAAAGAAGTAGGGTGAGAGTCTATTGACTCCATTCTGAAGTCCTGTTGAATGGATTGGAGACAGATATTCCAAATCTGTTAGAAAGAGGAAAAGCTTTATAGATTACTGCTCATGGCAAAGACAAACCAAAAGAAACAGGGCCCTAGGACTGCTTTTATTTAAAATACTCTGGCAACTCTAACTGGCTTGTTCACTCTCCAAATGCTCTACATTCTGCTGAGTTTCTCATTGTCCCTCTGAGGGAGATAAATGTGATCCCTGTTATGTAGCTGAGGAAACCATGATACAGTAGAGATGCCTGGCTAAGCTGCAATCAGTTGTTAATTACTGAGCTGGGGTGGGTGGCTGGGGAGGGGTTGGAGTGTGTTTGTGTGAGGACAGGACAGTTTGTGACTTCACTTTCTCAGGCACAGAACTCTAGATTTTTCTTGGTTCCTCGTAGCACATATAAAGCTCATATCACCACAGTTACCAATACAGAATATAGTGATGTGCAAATGTACAGGAAGAGTTTATACTGACCCAGATTTATTTATTTTTTAAAAAAATATTTATTTAGAGTCAGCCTCTCTCACTAAGAGTGCAAATCAAGAGTGTAATCAAGAGGATGAGACATCTAATAAGCAATGTGATGGCACAAGGAGTCTAGAAATCTGAAACAAAGCATACAGTATTACACATGAAGATCGTTTCTGGTGCATAGCCATGCTAGTCTGGAGTAGAAGAGCAAGATTCTGACCCAGTAGCACCTTAAAGACCAACTAGTTTTCCAGGGTATGAGCTTTTGAGAGGCAGAGCTCCCTTCATCAAGTTAGCCTTGAAAACCTTTCTTAATGAAGCAAAAAAAAGATGTATCAAAGGTTTTGCTGATTACTCCACAACAACTAAGTGGTAAGTAGATATGCCAAGATGAGGAGGGAATCCCAGCCCTGAGTCATCAAATGTCAACACACATGCACAGGCTACAAGCTTAAATTGTTTTTATTTAACTTCTTCATACATGTAAGGAATCTCTACTCACAGTTCTGCTACGTAATGAGAGGAGAGAGTGCGTCTTTCATGGATAAAGGTCCATCGTAGGGCTTTGTAGATTCAGTGTATGAAAAAAAGGAGACACTTACTCCTCTCCCTGCCAAGGTGAGAATGAACAAAGGAGGAAATGTCCCTAACATTTGGTGGGCTCTGAGTGCCCCAGAAACAGAAACCTGTGGTGTAAGTCACTACAACTCCCAGGATGCACTTCTCTTAAATCTATAGGCATACATTCTACTCCTAGTACATATTGATTAACTGAGTAATATGTTCAGCTTGCTGCAGAAGCAGCACAAAGGAGCTATGATCCAAAGGAAAGAGACTTAAACTCCTCACTTACCAGAAAGATCTGACCGTAGGCAGTACCACCAAAAGAAGGAAACAACATTCTGAAGCTTTAGTTACCTGTTGGAGCCAAGTTAGTCATGTGATTTGTTTTCATGTGTTGTGTCTGAGTTTTGTGAGGATGGGCCCAATGAGAATTGGAGTGGGGGGCTGTAGTGACTGTTAACAGCCTTGATCCTATCTCATGCTCAGGCCTGGTAAGAAAATACATGAGAAGCAGAGTAAATGCATGGACCCTCCTAAGGATGTAGGGGTGCCATTCCCCCACCCGGGGTGGGGGATCCCCAGCCCCCACACTTCCCCCCCATGCCCACTTACTTGTCTGGTGGGGGGTATGCTCTACGGGGCGCACTCCCCAGGCGGCGCGGCACACCCCCAGGCGGCACAGCACACCCCCACACCCCAAATTGTGCCCTGCAGTGGGCCTTTTTGAGTAGAATTGAGCCTTGCAGAGGACAATTTCACCCCTCAGGAGCACGGGGAGCACCCTTTCACCCATGCAGCTGCCACTGCTGCCGGAAGTGGCAGCGCCACGCAGCCAGCCTGATGGTGTCACTTCCGGAAGTGACATCATCATACTGGCTCTGGGGGCGCGTGTGCAAAGCCACAATAGCGCAGGGGGAAGGTAAGTGTCAGGTCCCAATCCTCCCACCGGGAGAATAGAGGGACCTGGCAACCCTATAGGGATGCCAGCCTCCAGGTGGTAGCTGGAAGTCTCCCAGAATTACACTTGATCTCCAGTCAACAGAGACCAGTTCCCCTGGAGAAAATGGCTGCTCTGAAGGTGGAACTCTATGGCATTATACCCCACTAAGGCCCCTCCCTTCCCCAAACCCCGCCCTCTCCAGGCTCCACCAAAATAGTCTCCAGGAATTTTCCAACCTGGACCTGGCAACCCTAGACCCTCCTCTATCTAAACTGGCAGGGTGCAGCCAATTTGCAACATCTCTATAATGCAAAAATAAATGGGACTTTCACAGTAGCTGAAAAGACTAACACAACTTCATTCCAGCATGAACTTTCATGTACTAGAACCCAGGGCTTACGTTGGAATAAAATTGTATTCTTCTCTAATGAGCCACAAGATACCCATTTACTGCTGCTATAAAAGACTAACTCAAGTAAGCCTCTGGGATCTTTATAATGGATATAACTTGGGAGGCACAGTTAGGGCTGGTAGCTTATTTTCTAGTAAGGCTCAAGGGTCTTTAATAACTTTTAATCTCTGTGTTAGTTTATCCTTAGGGTGGCATACATAGTTGTCCTCTCTATTGTATCCTCACAACAACCCGTAAGGTAGGTTAGACTGAGGGAGAGTGGCCCAAGGTCACCCAGAGAGCTTCCATGACTGAGTTGGGATATGAACTCTGGTCTCCCCAGTCCAACATGCGGAGTAGTTCACAACAAACTGGTTCTCTGGCTATGTGGCCCATTGTGTGACAATAGAAGGCAGCTTCATATGTTCATATAATATACATAAATCACAGCATAGCTGAACTGCTCAGGTGCTGAAGGGGATAACTGACATAAAAGGGTGTCTGTTTAGGAGTTAGGCAACTGGGAAAATATAATATTTAGGGAAGAAAATAAAATAAAATTGTTACTAAAACTTGAGAGGAAAGTAATAGATTATATGATCTGTCTCAGATGGCTGGGTATAAATCTAGTCTATTGCAGATCCTAGCAACTTCAGTGTATTTTTTATATACTTAAATATGAGTAACAGTCCTAAGTGTTTACACGTTCCCCACTCTCCAGAATAAGTCCTTTTTGCAAATATGCAATAGTTATTTCTGTCCCCCATGTGCCATAGGAAAAAGAGATGAACAGAACTAACTGGTTCTTCCTTCTAATGTAGTTTCTAAACAAGCTTTTACACTTATATTGGACTCAGAGATCACAGGGTTAAACATTTTTTTTCCTTGCTGGAAAATGAACTCATGCTAAAAATGAGCAAGCCAGAAAAAGCTGCTGTTAAAACAGGAGTAATTCGGCAGCTAAAGATCAGGACATATCTTCATAAGATCTACTTCCCGGAAAACACAATGCTGCCCAACAAAAGATGGGAAAACCATAAAATCTGAAAGGAGACCACCTTGGAACTCAACAGAGGTTTCTGACCTCTGGTTTCTGACCTTTTCTCTGGTAGGTTGAATAAGAAATGCTACGATTAAGTACAGGCACTGAAATGAATGTTCTTAAGGCTCTTCCTAGTCACTTTGCACTTTGTACAGGTTTTATTCAGCACTCCTTTAAACAATGAGATGAATCTTACATTCAGAATGCAAGGAGTGTCATATAAAACTAACTCAAACTCTTCTGTGTTTCATAGCCATTTAGAAAGCTGTAGAAGGATTCCTTAAGTATGACTGTGGAAAAGAAAACAGCTTCTGCTCACTTCTGTGAAAAACCAATGTTTTACCTACTCAGATTGTTTCTGTTTACAACCAAGTGCTTTTGACAAGATCTTTCAGAATTTCCCTGTTTAGAATGAGGATTCTATGCATGTTACAATGAAAATACTGTGGTTTGGTGGTTCTTTATTTTCAGGAAACTGTAATGTACATTTTTCTTTCATCTGCCTAGACAAATCAGCTGTCGTATTAAACCAAACATCTAGTGGTATGAAATGTTTGTTTCCATGGTCTAAACAATGGAAGACTCCCCCCCACCACCACCCCATGACTGTACAAACCATCCTCTGGTCAGGCTGAAAACATCATGCTCTAATGTGAGATGTACAATATAATTCAGTTCCCATGTTTTACTGGTTTGCCTTGTTATCTAGCTAGCTAAGTTTGTTAGTTGCTTGTTTTCTTAGACTGCTGTAGGCAGCCAGAAAATACATTAAAGTAATCTCATTTGACATTTTAGGCAGTTTAGAAAAAACATGACTTTTTAAAAAAGCATGCACATAATTTAATTTCACAGGAAACAGGCCAGAGCACTCTCCAATTATTTGTAATCAGTTAGCACTATTCATTTATTAGTAATAAGCACATCTTGTTTATGACAGCAAATGTAATTTGAATCTCCTGAATCCATTATAGTGTTTGTTGTTTCTTCCCCATTGTCTCAGTTTCTGTTCTGCATTTTGCTGAGGTGATTTATGAATACAATACTCTAGTGCAATTTAAGAAGAGAAAAGACAGCCAAAAATGAAAACTGCTAAACATTATCACCTGACAAATATGAATGGGGCCGAAATTGACTCATTGTTCTGTTGGAAAAGAATATACTCGTACAGATATGTCAGCTAGTGGAAGCAAATAGTCAATGAACAGTTAAGGAGTGGGGGCGGGGAGGAAAGACTATCCTGATTTTTTGTTTATAGTGTTTAATATATTTTGGCCTTACTGTGCTATCCTAAGCAAACGTCAATGGATTTAGAAAGGTGTAACTCTGCTTAGGACAGCACTGCTAGTATATGAACCAAGCAATGTTACATTAGTTGAATACAGTAAGCAAAAATGGATAATGCACATTTATGTGGTGTTCACTACCAATTGTTCAGCAATGTCACACTTGCTTTTATAGTAGCTTCAGATATAGCTAAGCAGAACAAGTCTGTGTGTGTGTGTGTGTGTGTGCGCGTGTGCGCGTGCGCGCGCGCGCGTGCGTGTATAAAATGTGCAGGACTGGCACTTCCTATTTTTGTAAAGAAAGTTTCCTCTTGCGAAAAGCAGGAAGTACAGATGTATTGGAAAACAACTGGAAAATTCTTGTTCTGCTTCCACAAGGATATGAGGACAATAATATACATATATAACACATTTTAAAAACATGAATGAGAAAGTGTGTTAATAAAGCGAGAAATCCAACACAGTAATCAAAGCAAGTAAAACCTAGCAAACACATGCACAAAGGCAATTTACTTACCAAACGTTTGCAGCTGCATTACATATTGCAAGAAAGCTAAAAGCACAGATAACTTGCACCAGTAGCATAAATCTGCTATTGGGAACAAAATAAGTGATGATATAACTCATTCAGAACTATGAGTGGCTGTTAGAAGCATGTGCTGAAACCCCTGTTCAGGACTTCAGCCAACATGGACAGTGTAAACATATCCTTGAGTAACTCCTGGCACTGAGCCAGTAATTAAGAGTTCCCAAATGGACTGTTGTTCAATCTACATATGGCCTAAGCACAAAAACTATTATGCTTTTATTCCATCCTTCCATCAAGAAGCCCTATTCAAAGGTGTTGGGGAGCCAAGTGGATTTCACTGTATCTTCCTACCTGTCAGGTCGGCACCTGAGTGTAGCTGCATCTGACGCCCTTCTGCCTGTTGAGGGTCAGCTGATGTTGACTGTCCCCCATCCCGGCTGTAGTGTGGCCACATGGAAAGGCCTGGCTTCTGGCCTTGGCTGCCGGCAGGCTGCTTGTCCATATCTCAGCAGGGACACTGCAGTGTTGAGCGCCCTTCTGGCAGACTGGGGCATTGGGGAGGCCCTCACTGGGCCCTTCTCCGGTGGCAGGTCCACAGCCGGAGAGGGGGTATACATCACCCTCTCATCTGCTCCTGCGCCAACCCGGCACATGTCCTCCACTCCCCTCCTCTTCATCTCTGAACATCCTCCTTTCCCTTCTCTCACTGTACATTCTCCTCACCTCCTTCTCCCACCTCCTGCTCCTAACTCACCACCCCACCTTGTGGGTGACCTTCCCTTATATCCCTTCACCCATTCCCTGCTCCACCTTCCAGCCACCCCCCAGCCCTCTAGCCATGGTCCTGGCTGCCCTAGGCAGCAACACCTGTGGTTGCTTTGCCAGCTGCTCTGGGCAGCCACACCTGCGCCTTCTTTGCTGGCTGCTGGACTTTCTCTTCTGATTGCCTCAGGCAGCCCCACCTGTGGTTGCTTTGCTCCCAGCCTCACCTGGTCCTTGCTAATCCCTTCTAGTCTGCCTGCAGGTTGGGGCATGGCCCTGTGCTGCCTTTGCTCCACTGCCGGTAAGGTTGCTGGCTGGCTTGCAGCTGGCTAGCTGTCCCTGCTTCTTGTGCCCTCTCCCTCTGGTCGAGTCCCTTCCTGGTTGTCGTCCCCCTCCCTGCCTGGGCTCCTAGCCTCCCCCCAGAAGGTGGGGCTAGCTGGCTTCCACCTGCCCCATCTGATCCTCTGAGGCTTGGGTGCTTCTTTCCCTCTCTCTGTTGCTGGCGGGAGCTGGACCTGGATGCCTGTTGGGGTGGGCTGGGTAGCTGCCTCCCGGCTGTCTCCCGTCCCCTCCTCCTGGTAAGTCCAGGGGCTGAGCCTCAGACCCTGGACACTACCTTTCCCCATAATTTAGGCATTGGGTTTAGAAAGGTAGTACAGTAGTCCGGGAGTAGGTGCAAAAAACATCAAGGTAAGGTAATGGCATGTGATTGGCATGGCTCTGAAAGAAAAATCTATTGATTTAAATGAAACTTAACTTAGATTTAGGATTGAGTGTAAAGGATGAGGGGGAGAAGAGAAGAAAAAATAATGAAGGAAGAGAGAAAGAGATGCCCACATTAGCTGCCATATGAGACGCAAAGCATAATAATGTTTTAAGAGGAGGATTATCATTTTGCAAGAAAATTACATCTGCTACCAAAATTCCTACTCAGAACAGGGTAGGCTATGATTATGTGTTTATATTATGTTTTATTTAATTGTTTTATATGATACACAAGCAGGAAACCTGCAAGGACTTGTGGGCTCCTCCCACACTATTTCCTCTTTCCTTTCTCAGAAAGCTCCCATAGCATCTCCCCATTTCCTGCTTCCTTTTCTCTTTCCCACCTACCAGCCAACTTACTTTATCTGTCCCCCACCTTTCCTTCCTTTCTTCTCCTAGCAGTCTCTCACCTGGAAAACTCTGGCCCAGTTGCATGGTTGGGAACCCACAAGGACTTGCAGGGAGTACCTAATTTCCCCCATGTATCTTCTTCCCCGCAAAATTTCTTCTTTCATGCCCCTTGGTAATCCCTACACCCTCACCCTGATTTCTATAAAAACTCTACACCTATCGTTCTTGCTATATGAAGTGTGGTAATAGGAAGGGGCAGTGGGTGAGCCTGCCATCCCTTGAGCAGGATAGTGCAAAAGTGCAATCCATGTCCCTGCATTAGCTTGTTGGAGCGAATTAGGAAAAGCCTCTAAATTGCAACATAGGTGTGGAGTCCTAGATGTGCAGATCTGTCTAGTGAGAGAAACTCTTTAATTTGATGGTGGATGTGGTTACTATCCAGTTACCACATCACTTTCATTGTTTTGGGATTTTTAACCCCATATTTAGCTTTTTAAAAACCAGAATTTTCTGCAAACCTAGGGATTTCCGAGTATGCAGAATCATATCTGTGGCTGGCCCCATTTTGCAGATTTTTCTGTCTTGCCTACTAGACATATAAGGATTCCTAGCCACCATGCATGTAAGTTCAGATACAAAAGATTTGTCAGACACATTATAATTTATTGCTGTAGAAGAACAAGTGGAAACCAGAAATGATGTTATAGTGGCCAGAAGACAAAACAGGCCAATGTAGTGGTTTAAATATGAAATTGTATCACTTTTCCTAAGTGAACAATTAATGGAACATGACAACCACCCAGATAAAGTTGACAACTACAATAACTGTGATGAAATTCATGAGACGGATTTATTTAACATGCCAAATGATGATAGCATCCAATAAGAATTTCTCCAGATGTATATAGAATTCATTTTACAATTCTTATTTGTGCAAGTGTTTATATTTTCTCAGAAAACATACTTTTACAGTGAAAATAAAAACAATCAGTTAAGCTGTCATGAGTTTGGTTTTAAGTGTATTTCTATTAATAGTGGGAAACAATCTGTTTTATATCAGCAATTGGCACCTCCCTCCCCAGCCTTCCATCATCTACCTTTTACTGGCTTAACTCAGGCACTAAAAGTCAGTCACACCTTCCAGAAAATTCTAAAGCTCCACTTTGATGAGTCTACAAGGCATTCTGTATTGTGGAGGCGGCCTCTGCCAATGCCTCTTTGTGGCCTTGCTACACAAATCCGAAGCAATGAGCAACATGGTAGAAAGATCAAAAGTTAGGCTGCGGGAAGAAATCAGGACTCATTTCAGAACCGTGCATGAACCTTCCCTTTCCCTCTCAAATGGTATGCTGACGTCAAAGACACAAGCATCCAACTAACTCTAGTTATTTGTGATATCCAAATGTATGTGCTAAGGTTCTTTCCCATTAACTAGTATTTTAACATAGATAAAACTGTGGTTAAGAATCCTGATTACAGGGAAAGAAACTAAACTCAACTAATTCAATAAGTCACATTTGGGCATCGTGATTTATTGAATTAGTTGAAGACTAATCTCATTCTTGGAGCATCACACAAAAGGGTGAAGGGAAGCAGAGGAGGGAGAGAGTGCATGGACTCAACCATTGACCAGGCTAGTGCCTGTCATGAACAAACTGTGGTGTTAAATTGAGCTCAGGGCTCTGTACTGCAAAATCTATTAGCAGCCAGTGTCGAGAGACAGGCCTATATTAGTCCATTTCGTGGCTTTTTCAAAACTTTCATTCAGGTTTCTAGGCCTGGTTAGGCTACATAAGGCCTGTACTGGCATAGTCCCCCAGGGGCCAGAGTGCAGAGGCCAGTCACGACCAGGCAGCAAAGAGTAAACTGAGTCCAGTCCAAGGATCAGAGTTCCAGAGAAGCCAAAAGTCAAGCCCAGTCCAAGGGTCAGCATTCCAGTTTGGGTAACAGCCAGGCCAGCAGAGCACCCATAAAGTGCACTAGTTGCATCCACAAACTGCTGCTTCTTCCAGCCATTTTTATGGCCAAGAGCTAAACTGTCAACCAATTACTTGGCATACATCCTGAAACTTCTCATCCATCTTGATTGTTTGACAGTTGACGTTGGCTCATGAGTTGTCCACTCCTCCTACGTTGTTGAAGCTCTACCCACCTCTGACAGCATCAGTGCTGCAAGGGTGTCGGCGATGCCTTGTTGACTGCTTCCAAGTTCCCAGACACTGGTTCTGTTACAGATGAAGGCTGTGCTATTTGATTGACTAGTAATTGAATCTGTTGTTGCTTTTCACCTTACTCAAGGTCACCTGCAGCTGGGTCAGTTTGAGGGCGAACTGCAGGCAGCTCTTCATCTAATGAATCTTTACTGAGCACAGAACAAGGCTGACCAGTCACTATGACCATGCAGGTTTTCAGAGATAGGCAGGTGCAGATTAAATCATAGCTTCAAAGTCAGAGACCAGGGAGGAGTTTTGCACTTTCATTCCATCTCGTTAGCACAAGGAATCCTGAATGAGAGCTAGTTGCCCTGACTGTGAATGTGCTCCAGCTGCAAAGGAATGTGGTCACTAGACCTAACGATACTCCTTGATTGGGTTCATCAGGATCAGGCCATGTTGAAGCAGCCTGCAATAAAGCAAGAGTTTTCATTCTAGTTTGGTGTTTTGAATGTTACTGGTGGGATACCTGTTGCCTACATGCCATTTTGTGCTTTTGGACTTGGCTACCAGGATAAATGTCAGTCCAGGACTCTTGCCTTTGGATTTGGGACTTTGGAGTTCTGCATGTACTTTGTGCTTCTAGCCTGACAAGGTAGCATCTGTCAGAAGACCAAAGCTTGTATAGTATCTTAGGGGTATTTATGTAGCTTTCTTATTTTCTTTCCTGTTTTGTATAACTTCTATATTTGTAATTTCTTGCACTCTTCTAATAAATCCTATTGATTATAGTTCTGTGGCATTATTTAAGTTTTAGATCTTCAATCCAAATCCAGTACCTTGGCCTATTTTGCATACAGCTACCAAGTAATTGTTTTGTGGAACTCAGCCTGCAGGTATTTTACCTTGCCGGGCTGACTTCTTGATTAACCTCTGGTAGGGCTAGAGATTTTGTTCCTTGGTCTCTCAGCTGAGAGTTAATTCAAAGGGATTGGTGATAGCTCCTGTCACCCTGGGAGGGGAGGATTCATCCCCCCAATATTATTTGACCTCCACTCCAGCCTTCTTATGAATGTAAGAAGTAAGATGTAGTTAATCTGGATTTCATTAAAGCTTTTGACAAGGTTCCTCGTGATGTTCTGATAGGTACACTGGTGGACTGTGGACTGGACTCTAGGATGGTTAGATCAATAGGGAACTGACTAGATAACCACACCTAAAGAGTAGTTACCAATGGCATCACATCTGATTGGAGAGAGGTGTCCAGTAGAGTTCCACAGGGTGCAGTTCTGGGCCCAGTGCTTTTCAATGTTTTTATAAATGATCTGGATGAAGGTGTGAAGGGATTACTCATTAAATTTGCAGATGATACCAAACTGGGAGGAGTAACAAAGACCTTGAAGACAGGGATAGAATTCAGTGAGATCTGAACACCCTGGAAAAGTGGGCAGATTTGAATAAGATGCAATTTAACATGGATAAGTGCCAGGTTTTCCACCTGCATAACAAAAATCAAAGTATGCATACTGGATGACGTATACACTTCTGAGTAGCAGTGTGTGTGAATATGATCTTGGGATACGGTTGGACAGGAAGATAAATATGAGCAGTCAATGTGATGCAGTAGCAAAAAAGGCAAATGCAATCTTCAAGTGTATTAACAAAGACATAGCATCCAAATCACAGGATGTCATTATATACCGTGTTGGTCAGGCCCCACCTGGAGTACTGTGTGCAGTTCTGGAAGCCTCATTTCAAAAAGGATGTGGACAAATTGGAATGGGTGCAGCAGAGGAGAGCAACCAAGATGGTCAAGGGCCTGGAGAGCAAGCCCTACGAGTAAAGACTGAAGGACCTGGGAATGTTCAGTTTGGAGAAGAAGAGGTTGAGGGGAGACATGATTACTCTCTTTTAGTATTTAAAAGGCAGTCACTGAGAGCCAAACTACAAGTGACGCCTTACACAGGTTGGACTCTTGTCAGCTTCCCTCAAGTTTTGATGGGAAATGTAAGCGTCCTGGTTTTACAGCTTGGCTCTCCATTACAGCTGCAAGACCAGGATGCCTACATTTCCCATCAAAACTTGAGGGAAGCTGACAAGTGTCCAACCTGTGTCAGGCGTCACTTGTAGCTTGGCTCTTAGAGGAGGAAGGAAGCTGTTTCTGTTGGCAACAGAGGATAGGATTCGAAACAATGGGTTTAAACTACAGGAGGGAAGGTACCAGCTGGACATTAGGAAAAACTTCTTCACATTAACACTAATTCAGCAGTGGAATCGCCTACCTAGGGTTGGTGGTGGGTTCCCCCTCATTGGCAGTTTTTAAGAAGCAGCTGGACGAATACTTGTTGGAGATGCTGTTCTTGCACTGGGCAGGGGGTTGGACTAGATGATCTGTAAGATCCCTTCCAACTCTATGATTCTATGAGATATTCTTCAGAGCATTTGTTCTGTGTGTCCCCACCAATGGAAATGAGATGATAAGACCTTTTCAGGGGTGGTGCTAATTCTCTGGAATGCTCTTTCCCATGAAGCCTAACTTGCATCGTTATTCTTGGCATTCAATTACTAGATGAAGATCTTTCTGTTTTGCACTTCGGCGTGGTTTTGACTCTGTTGTCTAACACTGAGGTTCTTAATTGCTGGTTTTTTACTCCACTGCTGTGATTTTTAATCACAGGTTTTATCTACTGTTTTAAAAATGTTGTTATTCTCATTTAATTTAATTTTATTGGCTTGGAGCCAAACCACCGCAAACCATGAAGAATATATGGGTGGATGCCATTGTGATATTTATTTTTTCAAAACAAAATAAATAGTGACCACTTTTTAAGAAAAATATTTACATAATTCTTTATCCTGTATCAAACATAATTGCATAAACCATCAAATTCTGTTAGCCATTCCCTCTTTTTTCAGTACCAGAGGCATATTATGAGGCTAGCAGTTTGCCCTGAACTTCTTGGATGAGGGGATTCAATTATAAAACAACAATAATAAGTGCACTGTATTAAGTCCTCATTATCCCAGATCTCAACTTGTTTTAGATAATTGTTTCGCCGCTCATCTTTTCTCTAAAAACAAGGACTACTTTTGTTCAGAGTGGAACAAGTTTCCATACCCTGATTTCTGGGTCATGTGAGATGTTACTGAAACCTAGTTTCAAGAGCTTCACAGATCTTCACAGTAAAAAGACTCCTCAGTTTTCTGTGCCTCATTTTCAGTAAAGCATCTCACTCCATGTATTATAAAGACATTACAGAGTTTTTGTTTTTGTTTTTTACAGATGAAGGGCAATGAGGCAGTTGTGAAGTGTACAGGTTAAATTGGACACAACCACATTCCAAAAGGATTAGAGGATATTCACTAATCCTCTCGCATGATTTTCTACATTAGATTAATGCTGCTTAACCAATACAGTCTTCTTGACCTGATCCAATGAATTAGGTGCTGCAAGGATGCTTTTTTCCTAAGTGACACCTGTGACTTCTAGAATCTGTAATCTGAACACAAATAAGCACTAGGTAGAATACATTTTTAATTTTAAAGTATCTCTCTTTCGAATTCTCTTCTACATAAACTGTATTCACAAATAGCTGTTCCAGACTAAAAGTTATTTTTAATATATATATTTGTTTTTTTAAACAAAATAGGGATACAGAAAGAATAAAGGGGAAAGGGAGCAAAAAATTAAAATAAGAATTCAAAATGCACATTATAAGGACCATTCAAAATGTGATAAACATATAAAATTTAAGACATACACAGGACTTTTTTTCTGGAAAAGAGGTGGTGGAACTCAGTGGGTTGCCCTCAGAGAAAATGGTCACATGGCTGGTGGCCCCGCCCCCTGATCTCCAGACAGAGGGCAGTTGAGATTGTCCTCCGCACCAGCGGTGTGAAGGGCAATCTAAACTCCCCTCTGTTTGGAGATCAGCGGGCGGGGCCACCAGCCATGTGACCATTTTCAAGAGGTTCCGGAACTCCATTCCACTGCATTCATGCTGAAAAAAAGCTCTGGATATACAGCATATTCATAATACTCAGGAATATTTTTTCTCTCAATCCTAGAGACTAAAAGATATTATTAATGCCCCTTGTGGTGCAAAAAATAAACAAAAACAAAGACTATTTTAGGCATTAATTAATTAGTATGACTCAATAAAGGAAGCCACATCCTCCAGTTTGCAAGATCTGAACAAATTTGTTAATGATAGGATGTTTTGGAGATCTTTCATTCATAGGGTCACCATAAATCAGAACTGACTTGACAGCACATCACACACACACATTACATAATATATAATTCATTAGAAGAGTGGATTGGATTTTGTTCAGTTCAGTCCTTTAGATAAACGGCTCATAGTTCTTGTAGATAATGCAAGCTCCCAGGTAACTCTAATGTGCATAGTGGAGACCTGTCTATACAAGAGTTGCTTATTCATTGTAATGCTGGGAAAAGTTTCATGCCTGGATCTTCCTGCTGGGTATGTAGAATATGTCACAACGATGAAGAAAATAGAGCAGCTGAATTCTATGGGGTGGATCCAATGCAGCATATCTACAGGCTGTCAGGTGTTCAGAATCACCTGTCATATTCAGTTCCCCCCTGCAGCTGAAGCTGATGCTGTTGGGTTTTTTCTGTTATTTGAACATGGGGTGGGAGACTGGGAACGGAAGGTGTTGTTCCTGTTGTAATCTCTCTCCAGCATGGGAACCTGCTTGACCATTAGCAGTCCATGAATCACACAGCTTGTTTTCCTGAAGGCAGAGTTAGAAGATTGTTAGGAGAAAGGGGGGGGATTAGGAGTATCCTTGGGAAACCTATATCTGTGTGATACTTCTCTGTAGCCGCCAGTCCTAGCAAAGATGGCATAAGTGTATGATACTGGCATCTTATCAATAAAGAACTTTTACTCACTGAAGTCTCTTGTGTCTTACACAGGCACAAGAACTTTTGTCCATAGTGTTTGACTTTTGCAGCTCTTCACTGGTGGCAGCCCAAAATGTATCCTCTGATATGCTTTTTCTAGTTCTTGTGACTGTGGAAATGCTATATTGGATCTACCCTTCTGTTTGCATATTAGTCAAAGTCCCCATCAAGAGTAGAATTTGCAGCAAAATCGAAGACAGAAAAATGTCCAATCTGATGGAATGGAAGAATAAGCTATATGAATGTGTATCAATGGTAAAATTAACATCTTATATACACAATAGGCCAATTTCAGAATTTCAAGAAAAATTGAACGTTTTTTTGATTACATAGTTGTAAATTAAAAATAATTAATAATAATTATTAGATGTGAAGATAGATGGAAAGATATATAAATAGAAGTGAAAAATTAAGGACACATATAAGCAAGTTCTACATAAATATATGATTTAATCAATGACAAAATGATTTAAATTATAATAGTTTGTTTTTTTTCTATATGATCCAACTGAGATGTTTAGGTTTTATGTATGATCTAGATGATTATTGATGATTGTAGTTGTGGATGATTGTGGAGTAGAGATGGGCACGAACAGAAAAAAAAAACCGAACATCATGTTTGTTGTTCGTTGCCATCCACGAACAGGGACTCACGAACAACCACGAACATGGCCCTGTTCACAAACATGTTCATGGTTGGCCGTTCGTGGGGGCCAGCAGGCTCTCCTCCAACCATCATCCAAATCAAGATCCCTACTGCACCACTCCCAGAAACCTGACCTGAGCAGGCACCAGGAAAGATACCAATAATAAATAATAGCTTGGCCCAGAGCCTGGCAGCAGCCCTGGAACTTGATGGGGTAGATCCCTATCCCACCACACACAAAGAAAATTCAAGCTCCAATGCACTCTATCAAAATGCCAACAGCAACTTTTTGCCTCTCCACTGTCTGCAAAGTCAGAGCTGGGAGCCCCCCTCCCCCCTGCTCTTTGCTCCCTTGTAACAAATTTGGAACTCCACACTTGAAAGGAAGACCTGCCTATCAAGCTAAATTGGGATTAGATTGAGGTTTCCAGGGCAATCCCTGCCTAAATTGCCAAGGGAATTGATTGCAGGTGCCAGACTGTCTGGCTTGACGAACAGCAATGACTGAGGCTTGCAACGACCACTTGTTTGTTTAGAATGGGGCCTCATGAACAGCTTGTTTGCGAACAGCAGATTGGGTTGTTCGTGGCTTTTTTTGGTCCGTATTGCTGTTCGTGCCAATCTTTATTGGAGAGGTATTATTTAGGTGATTATATGATTGTAGCTTATGTTTTATGTGTTTGAGTTTATTAATTGAAATAAAAATTTATTTTTTTTAAAAAAGTCCCTACCATGTTCACTGGAACTTCTGAAACAGATTGTCTATGAATAATACTTGATATTGAGAATGCATTTAGGAAATGATTCTTCTGAAGACTGATTTTGTACTTCAGCATCCTTATCCAAGTATAAAATGCTCACCTAGAAAAATGAACCCTATTAAGCATTAAAGGTATTAACCCTAAAGAAGGACGATGGTATCAGTATTTCTTTCAAAGAATCAGAAGTGATAGCCTCATAATTTCTTGCAATCTACTTCAGAATTTTCTAATGAGATACATGCCCAGTTCTCTTATCTGTACACTTAACTGTGCATCATTAATTTCATTAGGCCTCAATAAAAACACTGCTTTCCTATCACACTACAGGTGTTAAATTAGGTGGGCAAGTTTTGGAAGATTGTGCTATCACCTATTTTTGTTGTGAATTGTCACTATATACTTATTTTCTATGCAATTCGGACTTCTATAGAAATGTCATATATTGCAGGTCGTAGATTGCATCTCTTGCATTTCATTGGCATTTGACTCCAATTTTTGTATTTTAGTTCTCTCTATTCCAATGGATATATTTCAGCCCACGGACATAGTTGAATGGAATGGAATCTAGAAACCTTATTCCACAATAAATTAGTGTTTAAGAGGTGGCATGTAGTTGTGGTGGTTAAAATCATAATCCAAAATCAAGTAGTCCATTTTATAAGGTCCCACCAAAATAACTCAAAACATTATGCTAGCCTTTGAGCTGAACTGGGAGGGAGAATCATTTCAGGTCCTGCTATTAAGACCACTGAGCTCCATCTTGTGTGCAATTTTTGGCAAACCTAGCAGATTGCTTTCTTTAACTTTTGGGAAGAAAGAAAAAATGGAGCCTTCAGTTGAAAAACATAAGAACTAGTACTTGAACAAATGTTTCTTTTGTAGCAAATGGGGCATACTTAACATGAAAGCAAAGTGGAAATGTGGTTATCATTATATCAACAGCAGCCCGTACACGGTCTTTCTCTGTGGTGGCTCCTACCCTGTGGAATGGCTTGCCTGAGGAGGTCAGGAGAGCCCACACTCTCCTGGCTTTCCACAAACGATGCAAAACCAAATTATTCAAAAAGGCTTTTGTATTGTAGGGAGGGGCTCTCAGATGCTTCTCTAATGAGTTAAGGACCATAGACTTCACGACTATGTTACAAACTACTTTCAGTTGTAGTATGTACACTTGTGCTTCATGTGGTCTAATGTCAGCCCTAGAATTGCTTAACTTCTGTTTCAGCATTTTCTTCAACTCTGTATTGGATTCTTACTAATGATATGTCTTTGTAAAATTGTGTTTATTTACCCTATGGCATTTTTTATGGAAATGTCCTTGAAATTGACTGTACTAATCTCACAGTGGGTAATCCGCCTTAAGTCTCAGTGAGAAAAGTGGACTATAAATGAATGAATGAATAAAATATATTAACGAAGCTAGAGATTAATTTAGATGATATACTAGTGAGTTGGATCTTGAAATCCACTTGTGCAAGGATTGCGGATCTTCCCTGCTTTCCCCTTGCTGCAGCAAACCTGGGAAATTTGATTACCATCAGGGTGGAAGAGACTGCTGGGAAGAGGAAAAAGTGCCAAAGATCCATGACTATCAGCTCCTTCTACTGATGGATCGCTGGATTCTATTGGGGATATTTGTTAGTAGCTGCATAGTTAGGAAAGTGTGGAATGATGTGCGCTGAAACACTCCCCAAGCTAGTTTATTGCAGATAAAACTCTGTTTTTTTGAAGCTGATTCACATTCACTTGCATTCTTATAGTAGCTGAAGAAAACTAGAAACCTAATTTAAATAACACTATTTCCTGTTACAAGTAGCCTGCTAATTCAGCTGCATGTGTGTAGGAGTATGGGTGTGCCTCTTGGCATGCTTGTACAGGAGAGTTCTGCAGAAAGCACCCTGCTTCTTGCAAGACCAGGAGGAGAGAGAGAACCAAAGGACATAGAAAGATGTGTAGGAGTCAGGTAGAAACTTTTGTATCACAAAGAGAGGCATCACACAAATACACAACCTGCTTCTAATGTAACTGGAAAAAATAGTGTCCCCAGTGTGTCCAGGCATGCTGAATCTCCTCTGTTCCAACAGATTCAACACAATAGAAGTCAAATAGGATATAATTTAGTGGTTGAGAGCAAGAAAGAAACACCATAAACACAGTTTCGTCTCAGAGCAGCTTCCTCAAGTAGAAGAATCCCTTTCTTTCTTTGTTAGTTAAGTTGAGCTATTTTCAAAATAGACAGAGGTTGAAGGTAACCAGTAATGTTGATCCAAAGTAAAATTGTTAAACAAAAGCCATGTCATACTTTTATCAGGAACAACTAAAATTGTATTTTAAAAAATTGTGCAAACTTTCAAGTGTCTAGAACACAGGTGATAAAATATTTCCCCTCTTTGCCCTTTTCTAAAAATCTGGCTTGATGAAGAATTCTGGGGTACTTGAAAGCTTGTCCTATGTTTTATGTTACTTTGGCTAGTTCTAATAAAAGATATTTTGTAGCATTTGTGTTTTAAAGTAGTCCTTAAGGGGCCATAAGACTTCATTTTTATTTTAACTTGTTTTAAAATTATAGCACACTCTTTGCTGGTTTTATCTGCAGGCAGTAGATGGCACCAGTGTTGTATTTGTAACTCATCACTGGGCTTTTGGGTTTTTTTAAAACACCCTTCACCTTAAGGGAATATTGATGTCTATAGAACATTGCCACTTGAATTCAGATGCAGGATTTTTTGACACTGAAATCCACCATTTATTTTTGTGGAAGCAATGGCAGTTCTTAACTATGAAAACTGTAGTGATAAAAGTAGATGATTTAGTTCTTCTTATTTTTTATTATTGGAGCAGGTTCTGTTATTTGTATGATTACATTTCATGCATGCTTTTTGCTGTACAAAATGCTCTATAAATTTTAACATATATATGTAAGGCAGCTAGCTGTCATTTTTATTTTGAAGATGCAGAGACAGTGTTTTCGTGTGGGTGGTGAGCTTACAGCCTTTCAAAAGCAGTCTCAAAGGCCCAGTTGAAACACTCCATCTGGTGAAGTCCACAGCAGCTCACTGATTAGGGCTACCAATTTCCAAGATTTCTCTTACAACCGATCTCAAGACTACAGAGATACATTCCTCTGGATGAAATGGCAACTTCAGAGGGCGGACCTCATGACATCACACGCCTGCTGAGCTCCCTCCTCTCCACAAACTCTGCCATCCCCAGGCGCCCCCTCCAACTCTCCAGGAATTCCCCAAGCTAAAAACAGAAACCCTATCACTAGTCTCCATCATTGGTAGTGATGATAAATATGGCTTGTGGCTGAATTCTCTTCATGTTTTTTACAGTTCTCCATTTTTTTCCTCTGTGCAATGGCTCTCAGATGCTGTTATAGGCATCAGAAGCTGGGAGCAGGAAACAAGGGGCACTCCATAAAACAGCAAAGGGAAGGAATTGCCTTGGGTACATGCTCATTAAAGCAAGCTAATGGATAATACCGATTCTTCTGACTTGGCAGGTGGGATGACAAGGGATTTGCCTATGAGGGAGCTGGAATGACATCAAACAGCTTATAATGGCTTTTTCCATGGTGATCATACAGCTTGGTGAATTGAAAGGATCAGTGTGCTAATCCAAGTGACCCCAGTCTGATGCTGGCAATCAGTCATCCTTAAAAATTCTATGAGAAAATAGTTCATTTTTGAACCAGCCAGTGTAGTTGTGCCATGCCATCCAGTGTATATTTACTCAGAAGTATCTCTCATTGAATTTGATAGGGCTTACTTACCAAAAGAAGTTTGTATATGATTGACACAATAAGAGAAGGCACACAAAGGGACCCCAAGGACTATTCTTCTGGCCAGTCCGCATTGTGATGTAGCAGCAATGCTTTGGAGACCACCTAAACTAATGGGGGAGAGTTTGCCTAAAGAAGGAGTTCTCAGCCTTTTCAGACCTGTTGGCACTTTTAGAATTTTGAGAGAGGGTGGTGGCTGCCATCTCAAAATGGCATAGTCAAACACAGTACCTCCCTCCTCTTGACAAAAGAATCACATGGCAATCACATGAAACTGCTTCATTCAGAGTCCAGCCACTGGTCTGTCCAGCTCACTATTATTGGTACTCGAGTTGGAACTATTGACAACCATTGAAAAGATAGCAAGCCTGGAGAAGGAGGGAGTGGGCTTCTACTCCTGAATACTTATCTCCCCACCCTTCAAGGATTTAAAGACCAGAACAAGGCTCCCTGTCTGCTTTACAAAAGAAGCTCATGGCAACAGTCAGTCAAGCCTGAAGGGAGAATGGAACCACATGCTGAATAAAGTAAGCCCAGGTGCTCACAAGTCCTCCTGATCCTCTAGTGGCTGCGGCTGCTATTGAAGCCATGGAAAACTCTTTTGTTTGTATGAGGGCAGCCAATATCAAGCCCTGCCTCACAATGGGCCCATCCATTTTTGGAAAAGCTCAGTTGGCACCAGGGGAAGTAGTGGCAAATGCCATGATACCCATGGGTGCCATATTGGAGAGCTCTGGCCTAAAGTATTCTACTAGCAATAGAATGGAAGTTGCAAATGGATAGCAATAACAGAAAAGATGGCTTATTATTATCTAAGATTTATTTTATTTTAATAGAAATGCAAGCAATAAATGTAAGTCCTAAGGCTAGACAGTAACAGGATTTGTTGATCCAGATATCTGAATTTCAGTGGAATTAAATTTCTAGAATCTCTCAAAATGGTAGTTGTTATGGAATCCACAGAGAATTTCTTTGAGGTACTTCACAGTTCTGATTTTTTAAAAAAAAGATATTTAGAGGCAACGTTAATCTTCATTGGTGATGTGAAAAGACTCTGGAACATTTTTCCAAGTATGGTGGCAATATGAATTCATACAGTTCTACTAGAAAAGTAACAACAAAACAACAAAAATGACTTAGTTTACCTGATCCCCTTTGATCAACTACTAATTCTGTAAGTGACAGGAACAGTGAAGGCAGTACATAAACAGCTAACTTAGTAACACTAAATATTGCAAAGGGTCTAATTGCGTCTTTCTGGCAACAAAATGTAACCACCCTCAATTCATGTATGAGAATGTAATATTTGGAAGATTATGTAAATAAATCAGGTTATTGTGTATAATCAGCTTGGAATGGGAACAAGCCCATTGAGTGGACCTGAGGACCTGAGTAGGATTCTGAGTAGATCTGCCTACGATTGTGCTAGAGCCCCATCTTAAGCTCTGGTCTGAAGGACTTAGGATGGCAACTAAGCTCCTTGCTGGTGTATCTCTGAGATACATCAATGTATCCTGAAGATATGCTGGTAGGAAGCCCTGCTGGAGTGGCTGTATCTGCTTTATGCATGTGTAGAATTGGGTGGCATCAAGGTGTGCCGTGAGTGGAATAGGACTTTGTCAACTTCTGTCTCTTTTTGCCTTTCTGCTTGAGTGCTTGAGCACGCTCACACACACACAGAGAAGGAGATCCTACTACACACAGGAAAAGAAGTCAAAATTCATTAGTGATGATGAGCAGCACTACTTTAACATTTTGGTATGTACTGTTTTTCATATAGCATTTGCTAAAAACCCCTTTTCTATACTCAATTTAAAAGTACAGTTTACCTTAGCAATAACTTGTGAGAGATCCTCTGTTGCTCAAGTTTCATAGGCTGCAGATTAATATAGAATACACAATGGCAACACTTTAGAAGAGACACGCATTGTGGAAAATACAATTTATACTTTAAAGGAAAAATTGATCAACTGATTCATTACCTCAGTGGATTAAACAACTAAATGGGGGAAAAATACAAGAAAATATGAGAGTGAACAAATGCAAACAAGAAAGATTCTCTTGTAGATACGGTGACCAGAAGCAAAGGAGCACAGTGTTCCTGTACCTTCAGTGTTCCTGAAGATGCACCCATGTACATGACAATGAACAATAAATACGTCACAGTAAGGTTGCCTTTTCTCCTTACACTGTGCTCCAAAGAGAAATCCTCCATGCACACAGTTATTAGACCATGGTAAGAAATAAAACTCATATTTTTCCTTACTTGGGCTACTAGCAGTTTTTATGCTGTGTGGTTTTTCTCAGAGACCAGCAGAAGGGAAGAGCCAGCACCACAGCATCACCACAGCTCTGATCCAGCTGCGTCTGCTGATCCTTTTAACTGGGTGTGTGTGTGCACAAGTGGCTGACTCTGCATGTGCAGAGGTACCTGAGCAACAGCATAATGGGCCTTCCCCAATATTTTTCATCTTTGCCTGACACACTTTACCTCCCAATGTTCCCTTTTCTATAGAAGTTGATTGGGAAGAAGGGCTGATTTTATCATCACTGAGATAACTGCTTGGTCACATCTACAGTCTCAGACTTCTGCACAGCACCCTGGGGAATATATTTTGTTTCTATTATTAAAGCAGCTGTCTGGCTTGCCGAGACAACTCCTCCCTGTTGTTGCTCTGTTCTTTTAGGATCATTAACTGCAGCCAGGTTTGACTTGTCCAGCAAGTACTTCAAGTTGTGACTGTCATTTGGTCTTTGTTTACAGATACAGCATTAGTTCCCCCCCTGCTTTGATGTACCTTCCCACATGGAGCAGGCAGAAGATAGTGTAGCAATGAAAATAAATGCGACCATTTTCTCTTGTATTCTTGAATATGCTTGAGCATCCTCCTGCAGCCATCCTCTATGGCATACATAGATATTCTGTCATCCTGAACAGCATGTTCCTCTCCATTATTATTGTGATCTTTTTATTGTCTTTGCTCCTATACCTTGAACACCAGAAATATAGAAATTTAGCCCATAAGAAATTTAGAAAGTGAACCTTTCCCCCAGCATGGAATTGCAGGAACAGGCAAACCTTTTGCAGCTGAACTTCTTGGTCATAAAAGTGGCACTTGGATTAGCAACAAAATATATTCCACTTTGAGCTTCTATGATGCTGAGCTCACTTAGGTCAATGCTTTCATTTTGCTCCTAAAGACTAACACTACTACCCATCTGGAATTTCTAGCATGGCCAAATGTTTGTAGCCTGTACTCTGTGACCCCTGGAACTGCATCTGTGGCCTGACCCCTGACCTATTTTCAGTTTCTCTCCATGATTCATCCCGGACCTCATGGCTCTACTACCACTTTTACTGAGGCTCATCTCAGTTACCAGATGAACTCTGGACTCCCAGTTTGCTAGCTTGAAAAATGGGGAAGGTTCTAGCTCATTGTTTCCTGTATCTGAAATATCTGGGGTGATGGAAGAGTCACTGTAGTGAGTAGTTCCAGAACCTAAGAGTAGTTTTATCTTTAAAAATTACATAGAAGGCACAGCAGCATCTGCTCTCACTGTGGTAAGTTGCAAAAGGGAGGCTCTTTAGGTAAGATACATGCCCCTAGGAAACATTTATGTAGCTAGAAGCACTGTGCCAAAAATTTGCTCTGCAGCTAATTCAGTATTACTAAGGGGAATTAATTTTGCATGAAAATGTATTTTTTATTTGAATTGAACATAGTGTTTTTTGCCACTGTCCATGGGACAAACAGAATGAGTCTATTCTTTACCGTTGTCTGTCCTTTGTTCTCTTTCCAGTTCAAAGGAAAGTTAGCCAATCTACAAAGTAAGCCTGTTGCAATACTGCATAAGTGGGAGCACCAATAAATGTACCGGCTTTTCCACCCTGCCCTTTTCATTGTGTAGCTTATGGTAATGCCTTTTATCCACTGAACTTTAAAGCAATCCACTTTAAAGCTGACTATGATTCGTTATCTCTGTTTTGTAGATAAAAGTCACATAGTGTAACAATGTTAGAAGTGGAAGTAGAACAGGGGTTTTCCAATTTTTAACCATCTAGACCATTATCCATTATTACAATAGACGGCTCACTCTTTCATTCATGCTCTCAGGAATATGCTTGTGCTCTGTGACATAGGCTCACAGATTAGTCCTGGAGGGTTTAGTTCTACCAGATGCTAACATTTGCGAGAAAAAAATCAGGGAGAAGTTGGTTTATGCACTCTATAGGCTGCTCTGTCGTAGCAAATAAAATGAGAAGAAAACTTTTGGTTTGTTCTAACACATAAAATAGCTTTATCATACATAGTGATTTTCCATGTTACATTGTTTTTATTTAATCACCATCTTCAGAAGATTAAAGTGGATATGGGAATTATTATATATAATATACATATGGTATGTGCTCCAATAAACTCCGCCTACACAACTTGTGGCCTGCCTTATTGAATTCAGCCAACTAGGAATGTAGACCTTTTTGCTGCCAGCCTAGGACTGCGAAAATAGATAGTTTGTCAGACTACTGGTCCTGGGCTGAACGGGGCTTGGTGGGTCATATGTTGTGCAGGCCTACAACATACATTCTTCTATCATTCTTTTTATCCAACTACATTCCTTGCAGAATAATCCAAGCACTTCAACAAAAATGATACCTCATCATCGTGCAAGCCATCCAATGCACATTCTACCAATGGTATCTACAGCAAATGCTCACCATACATCAATCTGTACTTCATTCAAGTTTCTCAACATAGATTGGAGCATCATTTCCCCATAACAGTTCTTCACTCTTCCAGTTCTGTACAGTAAATAGGGCTGTCCCTAGGGGCATGAGGACCCCAGAACAAAAATTCCCCATCTTCAGCAATGGCTTGAGGCTGAAATTGCATGGTGGCTGTAAAGAAACTGGCCTGCTGGCAAGAGTCTGGATGCATTATGGGAAAGAGTTGCTACTGTGAGAATGACTCCATGGTTTTGCAGCCCAGGTGCTGTTACTGAAGCTTTCAAGGTTTGGGGAAAGCAAGACCGGAGTGCCGTAAGCTTATGTGACCCAACTGCGGTTCTCAAGGGAAGGTGGTACATGTTCATGGCAGTGCAATGTGGTAGCTGCAGAATGTCAACCCCACAAGTCAAAGGTGGCCCTGATTGGTTAATGAGACCTCCCCAGGTTGCTAGGCAAAGGGGCATAAAATTGAAACGTCAGTTATGGATTTTGCTCTCGGCCTTAACTTCTGGCTTTAGCTTTTGGTTTAGCTCTTGGCTTTTGCCTTCAGACTTTGTGCCCTCATTTTGTGGGCCCTCTTTGAGGCCCCTATTGATTACAACTTGATTTGATACCTTGGCTCTGAATGTGGATGCTGACAAAGGATGGTGTGTTATACCTATAAGTTACCGTCATGGCTTAGAATGGCAAAAGATTCTGCTAGTATGCACAGTATGTACACTTCCGGTTTTAATTAGATTTATTGTTTTACCTTTCTGTTTGCCCACTTTCTAAAATATAACCTTTTATGAACAATTTTAATAAACAAAAATATCTTCATGTTGTGGTATTTTCTTGGTTCTTGGCTTCAATCTAAACTATTGCCTAGGCTGGTTTGGCCCAATGACATTTGTAACTTCTGTGGGAGGCTCAGCACAGATGACTCCCAGGTAATGTCTGGTAAGGCAGAAGCTTGTTCTCCTCAGTCTCAGTGCTAGGTCTAGTTGGGGAAAATGGTGGCAATCATAAGCCCACTGTGTTCAGGGATGCTCTCTTAGGACTGGGACTTTAACACCTGGTTCTGCTGACCTCCCCTGACCTTTCTTTTTGGTTCCCTTTACAGCTTTCCATCCCAAGTCTCTTGTGATCACTTGGGTTTCAGGCTTTTCTCTGGTAGCTCTGGACTGAAAATGGTCAAGTTTTCCTAGAGGTGTGTGGAGAGAGCATGGGGGAGGGGTTTAGAATGTAAGGGCAGAGCTCAGTGGAGATGTGATAGTGTAGAGAATACCTTCTGAAGATGGCATTTCCTCCAGAGGAACTGATATTTGAAGTCTGGAGATCTGGGAGAAATCCAGTCTCACCTTGAGTTTGGTAACTCTGAGCTGCATGCACAAGCTTCAGTGTGAATTAGGCTGTACATTATTATGGCACACAGCCATTTGCATCCATTTCTGTGACTGTGGCAGCTGGAAAAAGTGTGATTAGATAAATGGCTGCTGCACCCTGTATTCATGCACAGTCTGAAACACGGATAGGCTATAGCCTATGATCCCATATGTAGGAAAGATTGCATGGAGAAAATAGGCAGCTTGATCACTAATGTGATTGTGCTGTGAGAAAACCTAAAAGAATATGCGTACGCTCATGCTTTGGTATGATGACTTGTAGACTATAGCTCAGTGGCCACCCATATTCATTTTGACTGAAAGATTTTTCCCTGCAGTCTCCCTAGCTGCCCCGAGGAAGACCCGGGCCAATAGTCAATAATTTACTTGTGTCTCAGAGTTTGAAAAATGACAAAGGAAAATAAACATTGAACTTAAGGTATTTTGTTTGAATTTTCACAGCTTGGGAGAGAAATTCTCTATGTTATTCACAAGCTGCAACAGCCAGGCAGTGTTGTATAGTCAAGCAGGGATCTGGGAGATCCAGGTTCACACAGCCATTCTACCATGGAGCTCACTGAATGGCCTTGGGTTGGTTACTCATTCCCTAATTTTCCTCATAAGGTTGTTATAAGGATAAAATAGGGAAGAGAGAATTACATGTGCTCCCGTGAGGTCCTTCCTCAAGGAATCCTGATCTCCTTGGAGGAAGGATGGGAAAATGTAACAGATAGATAGAATATAAACACTACTCCATTCCTTTCCCCCATTAAAGCTCCATGAGACAATGCTCTTGAGCAGCAACAATAACTATGACTTAAAGGATGAAAGGACTGGAGAAAAAAATGGTTACTGCTAAAGTAAAGGATCTTTTTCATAAAATAAAAAGTACAAAACATCTGAGACTAAAAATTCAGTGGCAAGCGAAAAGAGGGGTAATAAAAGATGCTCTAATATCCTCCAAAACAAACATTCAAAAACAATATAAAAAGAGGTATTGATTTGACCTAAAGGGCATGGACAAAATACAAACACTATTATATCCCAAGTGCCCACTCATTAATTGATTATTTCCGATCCCTGCCTTATGGAAGGGTACCGAAGCACAGATTGCCACGCCAAAATAAGTTTCATGAATGCTGTTTAATGCATGTAATGGAAGCTTTAAAAAAATAGCAGAGTGGCAAATTCAAGAATACTAGACTGGTAAGTTTTCTCAGTGCTAAACATTTTTTAAAATTTAACAAAATTTATATCCCACCTTTCTGCTCTCAAAAGACTCATCAAGGCGGCTAACAAATTAAAACATACGCACTAAAATCACATTATAAAACTATTAAAATCAACCAAAACACATCATTAAAACAGTTAAAACCAGAGCTTAAAAGCACACAAAGACATAAAAACAACAATTAAAACATTGAAAACAATTAAAACATTGGGCATGAAGGAGGGATCACTGAGGGTGCACCAAACAAAACATTCTGCACCCACTGGCAGAAGATAGCAACAGAATGAGACAGATGACTCTCTCTGAGGAGAGAGTTTATTTATTAATTATTATTTTTTTGTCATTTATGGTCTGCTTTTCTTACTGAGACTCAAGGCGGATTACACAGTATGAGATTAGTACAATCAGTATCAGGTACATTTCCATACAGTATCAAGGACATTTCCCTAAACAATGCCATTGGGTAAATAGATACAAGTTTAAAAAGACATAACATTAGCAAGAATCCAATACAGAGTAGAATAAGTACTGAAACAGAACATAATCAATTCTAGGACTAACATTAGACAACATAAAGCACAGGTAGTACATAGGAGTACATATTTAAAGCAAAGTTCCAGAGTTGTGATGCTGCAACTGAGAAGGCTCACTCCTACTTGCCACCCATCTAATCTCAGACAATAGAGGCACCTGAAGTGATTATATTTTCCTGTGACTTAAACTTGATTTATCATAAAGTGACAGACCTACTTTATGATAAGTCTTAGGGTTAAGATTTGCATGTGCATATGAATGTCATAAAAAGGTAGCAGCTGGGACTGCAATGATATGGGACAGTTCCAACTGCAATCCTAAACACACTTACTTGTCAATGTACTACTGAATTCAGTTTACTTTTGAGTAAATGTGCATAGGAGCAGGGTGTCACCTTCTATGGTCTCCAATACCAGACACTTATGAGTTCTATAAAGGCTATCATTCACATACACGGAAAGTGTGCTCACAGCAACATAAATGAGAAACTTGATTAGTTAATAGTGTATCTTAAAACACCAAATTTTGTAGATGTTGTCATAGGCATGCTTTGCGACAGACAAAGAGATTCTATGTTTATATATGACTTAGATGGTGAAAACAAATATTTTAAACTAATGGTTAATTTTCTAAAAACATCTGATTAACCCAGTTCTTTCAAGCTGCATGCCCAGCCTGCACAAAAAAGAGGCTTGAACCTTACTTTGCTTGTTGAATCTGCCAGGGAGGTCTTTGAGAAAGAATCAAGTATAGAATGTCACCGCTTCTTCTCTACAGATTATTACTTCTGACATCAGTTGTCTCTTCAAAGCAGCATGCCTTCTTATAAACTAATTCTTTGCTCCTGCTGTGTGAGCATGATAGCGTTTTGTAGTGTATTTCTTAGGCTGCTATAAATGACAAGGCATTTACAAACATTATTACCACAGTGTAAAAACCAAGCATAACAAAAGTGAGGCTTTGCCAATATGATAAAAAGAATATCTTTAACTGCAGTCCCCCAAGATTCAGTTGCCTAAAACTTTGCAGATGTTGGATGAACATTTTAATATTCATTTAGATTCCTTGTTTTCCACCGATAGCGGCAATTTGCAATTTGCTGCAGAATCCAAGCTGGTTTTAGACTGAAAAATACATGCTGGATTCTACGTACCTGAGTGCTATTCTGCAATCAGTAGGCCCTATGGAGGCCTTCAGGAATACATGATCACATAAGATGATGATAAAATTTGGTTTGACTGAAGCAAACCTCAGAATGCATTAGTCAGCCAGAGTCATGTGTTGTAGTTTTACCAGCATCAGTGAATGCTTGCAATAGTTGTCTCTCCCACACCCTTCGTCTGTTGGAAACAAAAGATTGGGGGGGAGGGGAACACTCCTTAGTGAAATAATGACAACAAAATAATAATAATGATCTCTTATCCCCAGGGGGAAAAATAAATATAGGCCATCATTATACAGTTCCCTTGAAGAGTTCTAATTGTAGTGTTCTGTTTTTCAGGAAAGTTTGGAAAGTAGTTTTGGTCATATTTTTAGGCTGGATGGTTTACAAGGAGTTCCTTCATTCAAATCTTCTATTTCCTATTTTGTATCCCAAACTAAATAACCCATTTCTGGAAGATGATTTTAATTTTTGGTGCTGACAGCATCCTAAGGACTGCCCTGAAGATGCCATTGCCATTTTAAAGTGATTTTAAAATGCACTCGGGTGCAGCATGATGGTACGAGGGGCATTTGTCTCCCCCCTTGTGCATTACCAAGTGCCAAAATGGCCACATCTAATCAGGATTAGGTCTTCGCGGCATTTAAAAATCACCTTAAAATGGTGTCATGAGGACACTGTCACATCTAGTTTGGCCCTAAGCACATGCTTTCAGCCATGATGAAAAGCAGAAATAAGATCTGTTCTCTCTGCTCTAACTTTGCAATGTCATTTGTCATCCTAGTCTGGAAGCCCAGCTATTTTCATCCTTATGGTGTACCCCATGTACATTCAGAACCCCAAAGAAACAACAGAGACCAAACTCACATCCTCCTCTTAATTGGACCAAAGAGGTTTCTTCTCGCCTAAAGTGGAATAGGGATGAGGACACAATAGGGATGTTGACAGCAGGAGTTGGCATCTTAGGGCAGTTACTGAGGTCCAAGAAACTCAAGGTGGATTACATAGTATGAGATTAGTCTAATTAGTATTAAGTACATTCCAATACAGTATCAAGGACATTTCCATAAACAATGCCATAGGGTAAATAGATACAAGTTTAAAAAGATATAGCATTAGTAAGAATCCAATACAGAGTAGAAGAAATACTGAAACAGAACATAATCAATTCTAGGACTGACATTAAACAACATGATGCACAGCTAGTATATAAGAGTACATATTTAAAGCAACAGATTATATGTAAGGCAGCATAATGGTGAAGTCTATGGTTCCTAACTCAATAGCGAAACATCTGAGACCCCCTCCCTACAATATCTCCCTCCTATCTGAGAAAAAAAGCCTTTTTGAAAAATTTGGTTTTGCATAGTTTGTGGAAAGCCAGGAGCATAGGGGTCCTCCTGAGTCCTGACCTTCTCGGGCAGTCTGTTCCATAAGCCCCTTTACTCAAACTGCCTGGCAAGGCAGAAAATGGAAAAGTACTGGAATGTGCTCTGCCAGTCTGCTTCAGTAGGGACAGGGATGCGGCGCCGGGGGGGGGTGCCCAAAGGTGCCTGCACAATAGGCACTTTCCTGAGCCCAGATGACTAATTCACGCCCCACCCTGTCCCATCCTCCAGCCCCCTGGTGCAGGGGCTTATGCTCTGGTTATACCCACATCCAGCTGCTGTGGCTGAGTGCTGGCAGCAAAGCCTGGCAAAGAGGTGCCGGGCCACTGTGCCATCGTAGGGAAGGTTACACTAGTGTAGGTCCAGAATACGCTGATGTAACTCCTAGTTGGTTTCCAGGGCACTTTCGCCTCCTCCTCTGGATTGTGCTGTTTGACTCTAAAGAGGCCATATTTTTGTGTACTTTTTTCATGGTTGTTTATGTGCAGCGTGATGAAGGAAAGCTGGTAGTGTTGCTTGGTCTCACATCAGTTTTGTGCTGATGCTTCTGTAGCTTGAAGCATTAATGATCTGGAATAAATGCCACTGTGAAGGCATGATGCAGCCTTATTGAAATCATCACAATAGAACTCCACTAAAGAGGCTGGCTTTATTTTAGCGAAATCTACTCACTTGAATGGCAGCTGGGCAACAAACAACAAGATGGCCAACTTTCCAAACTATACAGCTCTCATCTTATGATTTTTTTTCCAAAAAGAAGCTGTGTAAACATCTACCACCATGATGGTTTAATGAATTGGGCCTCTGTGTGGTAGATGTTCTAACCCTGGAGGGTTTCTCTAATCTCATGTGTCTATAAATAAATGCCAACAGCCCAGCAGGATGTGCCAGAAGAGCCTTGATCCACTATGCTCTGCTCAATTATGGCAGTGAAGGAAATATGTTATTAATAAGCGAACATGGCCCAGTTGCTATATGTTGGCACTAGGGAAATACTTTATAATTAAAGTAACTCATCTCACAAGCATTATTTCAAGAAAGAAACAAGAAAGCCATAGTGGAAAATGCCCTCTAGGTATGCGTCTAGATACACATCTAAATTACGCAATATGTAGGGGGACTGATGAGAAAACATTCCTTCTCAGTGTTTGCCCTAGAAATCAAACAAAAAGGAACAGGATCTAATGTTGACTATAGTGTTGAAATACATGTGTGTGTAATATATACATATACACAAACATTTGCTCATAAAATATACAGCCAAAGTCTTTCTCCGTGTGCTTGTTCACTTATAATAATATACAGGACCAAGAAGATATTCCAGCAAATTTTGGACGCATGTTTCAATGTATGTTTTACCTCAGTGTCTCCTGATGAAAACACAACTTGGAACATGTGTTCATTGTTAACAAGCATTGAAATTCAGTTTACAAGCAAATGTTAATGGTGCTCATAGCCAGCTTTTGGAGACAAATCCTGGCTACATTTTAAGTAAATGAACATGGTTGGTATCCTTGGCCTTTGTTTGCATTTTGGCATGGGCAGACATTCCATCTTCTCATTTCAAAGCAGTTACAAAAACATTGTATGATTGCAGCAATTGAAGAATTATATGTATACCTCTACACATTTGAGATCCAGCACATCTCTGCGGAGCAGGAGAGCCAGTAACCTACCACCTTAAATATTTCAGCACTCATTTTGATCTGCAAGAAGTTTAACATGGAGAAAATAACTCTTGATTAACTTAAATATGTGCCTTGCTCTGGACATGATTTTATACAGGAAATGTGGCACTTGGATGATAATTTTGTACCAAATGTCTGCAGTGATTGCTTATATATTCTCCCCTAGGGACATGCATTTGGATATTAACTGATAAAAATCCAAATTTAAAACATTGCTCATTGATCCCAATTGACCTCAGCACTTGGGAGAACCTAAGGATTAAGATCCTGCCCTGCAGGAGATATATCAGTCTGTCGGGGGCAGGGTTAAAAACAGTACTACACTTGGTTCCTCTCAGAAGGCTAGCAAGATTTGAGTCCAGTAACACCTTAAAGACCAACAAGATTTTTTCAGGGTATAAGCTTTTGTGAGTCAAAGTTTCCTTTGTCAGAATCCTTGACTCTCAAAAGCGTATACCCTGAAAATCTTGTTGGTCTTTAAGGTGCCACTGGACTCAAATCTTGCTGTTCTACTGCAGACCAACACAGCTGCGCTACTGAAACTATAAGAAAGCTGTGTTTTTTCTCTGCTCTGTATACTTCTTGTAAGCTAGGCCCAGCTTACAATAGGGTTTCCAGCTCCAGGATGGGAAATGCCTGGAGATTTTGGGGGATGGAGCCTGGGGTTTGGGGTGGGGAGGGACCTCAGCTGGATATAATGCCGTGATAGCCACTTTCTCCAGGGGAACTGATCTGTCACCTGGAGATCAGTTGTAATGGGAACTCTAGCTTGCAACAATAATATATCTCAATCAAAAAGTTGACAGTTTGCAATATTTAGAAATGTTGGGATGTAGCCATTGTTTTGGCACGAGGCTGTCTGGTATATTGTTCAAGAAGAATGGAGGGAGGGAGAGAATGAGGAGAGAGTGACTCAGCAGATGTGTAAATGACAGAGAGACCTTTTCCATTCAGCAGAATTACCAATAAAAGGATTGTACTGATGAACCTGTTTATTCATAACGTTTACGCCAGTCACATAGTTGGGTCCCTGGCTAGGGGAGGACGTCTATGCGAGCCATCTACCCTTGTATATTCTATCATTCAAGCAGTTCTGCTGATGGATAAGATGGAGGGAAATGCTATATCAACACCCCACCCCGCCCCCAGAGTTTTGACAATAGCTCTGGTCACAGGCAGTGCTGCAGAGGGTGCTATGCTTCCTTTTCTCCTAGACAGCACCTGCCATCTTCTTTCAATAATATATGAGCGCTAAAAGTAACAGAGAGAGAGACTGCAATGTACTTCCATTCAGTAAAAACATAACAAAACCTCTGCTAGAATTGCAGAAGTGCTGATAGTATGTAGTTCTACGCTTAGGGAAAGGGAGAGGAGAACAAAATGGCGTTAATGTTACAAAGCAGGCAGAGGGGCTAGACAATAGTTCTGCAAGTTGTACCCTTGCTGGATCTCTTCCCTTGCTTGACGGTACAGAGGTGGTGAAATATGGTGTGCATATGCTGGACTCACTCAGTCATGGGACACATTTCTTGGTTTCCCTCGTTAACACAAACTCTTCTGAAAACTGTGCCTATAAAGTGGGGATATGTCCTTCCATCTGTCTGAAATCTGAAAGTCAGGATCCTTTAGGTGAGAGGTACAATTCCTGAAAATTCCATCCCAGTTTGGTTGTGGGCTGGGTGGGTGAACTAGCAATGGAAGCTACAACTAGAACTGTGCTCCCCATTGAAACAGATGGAAGTGAAAAAACAAAAGGCATATATCTCTTTAATAGCACATTTAATTAAACCAAATCAGATTTCTCAAAAAAGAAATTATAGTGTGTTGTGCTGTTCTTCTAGCTTGTTTTATTATTCATAATTCTTACATTGTTGGCTTTGTTATTGTATTGAAAACAATTTTTTTCTAAGCACATCTCTACACACTATCCAATTACTATTTTAAATAGCAGCATCTTGTTTGGTGGGTTGTAGGGAATATGCCAGCTCCTATTACTGAGCATTTCTGAAGGGGGAGGGAATGGCAGTGTCCTAACCAATGGGTGTTGGGAGGTAGCGAATGAAACACTGTGGCTGTGGCTGCAGCACCATGAAAGTAAGCAGCTACTGAGCAGCTAAGGTGGGTACATGTGATGACATTATTTGCTGGCTGTGGATTCTTGTAGCTACTCAGGAGTAGTGTGTCTTTCTGGTACTGTAGCCACATCTCTGGTGTCTACATTACTGACTGTTACTCTCTCTGGTAAGGGCATAGCAATACCCTCTTCATGGAAATGGAGTATAATTTCTTTAGAAAATTTATATGCCACCTCTGCACAGACCTGCTTGAAAAGCGAAAACAATAAATACAATAATAAAATTAACAATGGACGAATTATGCTTAATAAAACAAGCCATAAAAACAGGACAACACATGGTAACATTCAGAAACCTAAAATGATATTCATCGAATGGTCCTCAGGCTAGAAGCAGACCACAGAGACAACTTAAAAGAGAAGTTTTGATCTGATGTCTGAAGGACAGTAAGGCAGGTGTCAACTAAGCCTTGAGGGGGAGGGCATTTTAAAGGGGAGTGGCCACCACTAAAAAAACCTGCCTGTGATTACTCTCCAAAGCACAGAGTGCACAGCTTTGAAAGAGGAATATTTCTTGTAACCCAACATGTGAACTACTACTTATTTTCAAACATGTTTTCCATACTTGCACTATGGAATAATTTCAACAAATTATATATTGAATTGAGGGGACTGTACCTATAGTGTAACTGTAATTCCTTGCATGTATATTGCTTGTATATTTGACAACACTGCTGCTTGTATATTGGCATACCATTGCCTACAGAGACTTAAATGTGACAATGACATTAACAGGCACAGCCATTGTTGAACTACTGTGAAGAGGCACTATTCATTTCTAATTAACCTTTATTGAAAGTTAAGACCTTATTTAAGTGCCCTATAAATGGTGCACCAAAGAGGACCAGAGAGAATAGCTATCAGGTACACCTCACAAGGGATTTTGCAGACCAAAAGGCAAGCATTCACGCTGTAGCCAATATCACTACTTTACAAGGCATTCCTTTTCTTTTCCATTCACCGATATTCATAGAACTGTTGCTATGTTTCAGACAAACCTGGACAGGAATTCCCAGTGGACTGAGAAAACATACTGCCAAAGTCCCCAAGACAGCTTATTCCTTGAGTGCCTCCCCCACTGTCATAAAATGTTCCAGTGTATAGAAATTTGTGTGTGTGTAAGAAAAGGGGATTGCACAGTCTCTGGATTAGATGAAATTGCCTTTTAGGTAGGTTATTTCCCCCAGTTTATAAAAGGGGAACAAATTCTGAATGATATTGACATCTATTGTTTCCCAGTGAGTGACTACTGCAGAAGGAATGCTTGGGGCCAGTGATGTGCTCCAAATATATTGTGAGGTGGTGGTGGTGGAGAGTGCCCTCAAGTCATAGCTGACCTATGGCAACACCTGGTGTGGTTTTCATGGCAAGAGACTAACAGATGTGATTTGCCTTTGCCTGCCTCTGCAACCCTGGTCTTCGTTGGTAGTCTCCCATCCAATTACTAACCAGGGCCAATGCTGCTTAGCTTATGAGATCTGATGGGATCAGGCTCACCTGGACTATCCAGGTCAGGGTGGGAGACACAAATAACAGTATCTGGGATTGCACTTCATTGATTGCTGAAAGGAGGTTTTTTTTAAAAAAAAAAACCACTTGGCAGAGCTGAACCTCTGGGACTTGTTGGTTTGGCTTGTTGCCCTTCTGATAAGCACAGAATGGGGGAATCTTTTACACAGTGCCACCTGCTGAGTTTATTTCCTTTTTTGAAAAGCATTATGTTTTGTTATTTCAGTACTATTAGCATTACCCGGAAGGCAACAGCCTGTCAATTATAACTGGCTATAGACAGAAGTCTTTGAGAAACGGCTGCCATAATCAAATGTCCTAAAGAGAGCCTCTGCAGCTGTCTTCTCCCTGTGACTCATTCTAGTCGCTGTCGGTTAGTCCTTCTCCTCTGCCCTTTCCCCCCAGTTGTCTTAATAAACTCCTTGGCACCCACTCAGGGAACACATTATAGGTATTGCTCTTCATAGCATTTCAGTGGTTAGGAAGGAAATGCAATTAATGTGCCCACTAATATGTTGACAGGAAAAGAATAATCCAAGAATGACATATTCCTTTTAAATTCAAGGAAGGGCTTCTGGAAGCTCACCAAAAAAAAATCACTTATGGAGGTTGCTGGAGCTCTTCCTACCAGGCCTTGGCTTCAAAAGTGACAAGTGCTGGATAGAGACCTGGCTACAGGCAGCACAGACCACCCTGTGGTATAATAGCAATGTGCTGGCAGCATCTTCATTTCTGTATTGTGGTTGAGGAAATAACCACAAGAAAGATAGAGCCAGAAGTTACTGAAAGATTGCAGTCTTAATGACTAACTCGACATTACACAGGAAATTTCAGACACAATAGGAACTTGATCAAGGAGTCCAGTTGTCCTTACTAATACATCCAAACTTAGAACAACACACAGTCTTTCTCACAGAGGATTTTCTGTCTAATTAAAGAGTTTGCTTTTTTGCTCAGCAGTATTCCCTATTACATTTAAAAACATTTATAAACATTTTTGATAGTATTGTTGTTACCCAATCATAGAGGTATGCGTATGGTGGTTACTGTCCACCTGGAGATTTACAGTGCAATACGGGGTGGGGTGGGGGAGTGAAAGCGTTCAGGGAGCTGACTACGAGTTATGCTGGTGTATCCCGTATTTATGCCAGTGTAATCCCCTCTATGGTGGCAAAAAGTTGTGGCGCTGCTCTACCACGGTCCTCTGTCAGTGCCTGGCCAGGGCAGCTGAGCGCCAGCATAATTGCAGCACAAGTCCATGTGCCAGCAGCCAGGGGGGTACGCTGGGGATCAGGGACTGAGCTAGCCAGCTCCCCAAGCCAGTTCAGACCTGAAAAATGAAACAAAAACAACGGCATAGCCCATGGCAGCCCAAGCGGCTTGGTGGAGCATAGGATACCTACTACTGCAGGGACCAATCTGCTTGTGCCCCCTCCCCTGTACCCAATCCACTCCCTGGGGATCCTACATAACCTCTGCCCTGGGCACTCATGACTTCAGGTAAGTAGAGAGGTGGCTGGAGGCTCTGCTTGAGAGCCCTCTGCCATGGGGACGTAGAGCATCAGGTGGGAGAAGGGGCTCACGGTGGCGGGGGAAGGATGCACAGGGGGCACCTTCCAAAATCTGGGGCATCTATCAGACTCACATGTAGGAAGAAAGTCATGACCAGAACGTCTGACTAACAACTACCACCTGAGTTCCCTCACAGATTACCTTTTCTCCAGAGTCCTGGCTTGGTGAGGGGCAAAGGCACACCTACAGGTAAGAAGGAGCTGGGGAGGCAGCTGCCTGGCTCACTTGTTCACACTGGCCTCACCCATGCCCCCCTCAAACACCGGCTTCTGTGGTCGAGGCCTGCTAGTGGAGATGTGGCCCATACCTGCCAAAGAGGCAAGTGCCCAGGGAGCCGTGCTTGAGGCAGCTGTTTTGAGAGGGAGGGATCCAAGCAGCCCATTGCAGGGCTCCATTCAGATCCCCTTGGCTGGCCACCCCTCAGGCAAGGAGAGGGCGCAATTGTGGGCTAGGGTGACTGGGTACTCGCTCTGGCAACTCCCCCACAATGGTGGGTGCACAACCCCATGACTGTCTCCCTCACAGGATCAGAGCTCCTAGCACCCATGGGAGTGGAACAGCAAGATGCAGGTGACAAGCACCTCCCTGTCAGAGGGGCATCCATCATCACATTTCTGGCAGCACCTGTGAAGATGGAGCTGCCACTGCTGCCCCAGCCATGTTCGCCCTCCCACGGGTGCCTCCCTGATGGAGTGTGACCAAGATCTGTTCTTGCTAGGATGACTCTCTCGTCTGCATACAGAGATCCTTCATGGTGGTAGGGTAGGCAGAGGTGGTGAGCCCTGTCCAGTGGGCAGCTTGATGCTGGCATGGGAGGGTGTCACCAGACTGCAGGCACTGGCCAGGGCAGGATGGAGATGTTGGCGGGCAGTGGAGATCGTTGTCTGCGCATTGGCTGTGCATTTGCTTGCTACTTGTGCCTGTCAGGAGATGGCACGGCCATTGGGGGATGCTGATTGCCAGGGGAATGGCCAGGTGGGTTCTCTTGCCCATGGACTCACCACACCTTGCCAGGCTTGGCCGGCGCTCTCCTGCCTGTCCTTAGGAGTAGCCCTGCAGCATCAAAGTTACAAGGCCACACTAGGCATAGGCAACAAGGGGAAATTTTTCTAAACTTTTGTTGTATGTTGTCACACGTGCCATTCAGCTAGGGCAGCCACAAACCCTATGGTCTTTATTTTGCAATATTTGTGGTTATGGGGGGAAAATACATGTTAAAAATCTCCTCCTGCTTTTTACCAGGAGACGTATGTTACCGTTACTTAATTGGTTTATTCTTAGGCTGGTTTTATTTTTATGCTAGTCAGTTGTGTTTCCCTAACATTGTTTTTAGATTTTATCTTCATGGTGATTCTTTTTAATGCTTGTTCTGTAAGATACCTTTGGTATATATTTTAAAACAGAGAATGTGGAGTATAAATTACCTTACGGAGCAAGGCTTTTTAGTTTAGAAAAAAGTACCCAAAGGGATGGCATGACAGAGGTCTACAAAATTCATGCATAGTGTAGAGAAAGTGATTAGAGAAGAACTATTTTCCCCCTTTCATAATACTAGAACTTGAAGTCATCCTATGAAACTGGCAGTAGATTCATTATAGGCAAAGGGGTGGCTTCACACAATGGATACCTGACATTTGGGACTCACTGGCACGAGCTGGTGATGGCCAGTGGCTGACATGGATTTCAGAGGTGGTTGGACAGATGTATGGAGGATAGATTTAGGGGGGGGGGGTTCAGTCATGACTGCCAAATGGAGCTTCCAGGTTCAGAGACAGAAAGCCTCCACTTGTCAGATGCTGAGGAGCAGTCAGCAGGGGCAGAGTGCGGCCTGCTGGCCTTGCGTGGCGGTTTCCCTGTGGCATCTGACTGGCATTTCTTGGAAACAAGCTGCTGGACTAGATGGGCTATTGGTTTGGCCTAGTATGGTGTCCATTCTGATGTGCTTATGTAATTTTTAAAAATTAAATAAGGAGACCATTCTAGGCTGTTACTCCTCACCCCTGCCCCAGCAGGTTTCTGGATCTTTGGCAGATGGAGGACAGGCCAAAATGGAGCAGGAAAAGCTTCCCCTATTACTGCACCACCAGGCTAGGAACATTTCTGACTAACAAGTAGTTTGGTCTCTTTACAACCAGCCAAGAAGGCCCCAAAATTTTGGGGTCACCTTTGCTCAGCAACCCCCCCCCCCCCAAAAAAAGGATGAACACCTTTTCTTTCTGGCAGGACTCCTGAGCTTTCTAAGCAGAAATGAAAGTTGTTGCTGTTTCCCTATATGGAGATGAAGTGATGGCAAAGCCTTCCCCTCCTGAATTTCTACTTGTAATACAACTGTTAAAGGCACAGGACCTGTCTCAAAAAAGTTAGCAATCCTATCCCACATTTTAGTACATGACAGACTAGTATTTGGTTGTATAAAGCTGTGGTCTTAAGCTCTGCAGGTCCACTTTTAACCCAAATCTTTAACATGGGGCTTGGTTCCTTTCCTCTTTTTTCCTCCTCACTTCCTTCATACAGCTGGCCTACTGAACGGAAAATAACCAGTAGCAGCTATTTTAAACCCCCTCTGGCCAGCTGGTCATGGCTGTGTGTGTAAGCGTTCTTGACTCTTGGCAAAAAGAAAAAAAATGGCCGCTTCACAGGTGTGATCAACCTTCGTTTAGGCCAGTGATTCTTAATAGAAAATATACCCCACCCACACGGGGCAATCTACTAATCCTGATGAACGTTCGGGACTTCTGAGATGCCAATGGGAGCACTGGGGATTTAGGCAAACTTTTCTCCCAACTTGCAATGACTTCTGACAGCCAGCAGAGTTGTTTTTACTGCTAACCCCACCCTGAGAATGCGTAAAACCCCAGATCTTATCATTCTCCTCTAGGCCTTACAAAAGAAGCACGCAGCAAACAGGAATCATTCAGGAGGTGGTTGATGGCCGTCAGGCACTGGAATCTCATGAAATGTGTGCCTGCCTGAAGTCTCGGTATCGCATACGTTTATCAGAAACATTCCTATATAAACAAAGCTGCCTTGTCTGGAGTGCTCTTTTTATGTTCTATGGGGCGGCATTAAATTATGCCGGTGCATAACTGGCGGGCAATAACAGGGAGAAAAACCACAACTCGATAGGTGGGTCGAAGCCGGTTAAAGCTTCTGGAACGGGCTGGGGATGCTCCGCTGCATCCGCCGCCTCCGATAGGGGGCAGCACCTCTTTCCCGGGGTCGGGCTGCCTACTGGACTCCGCCCCTCCCGGGGTATTTAGCCTCTGTTGGGGAACGAGCTCGTAATGGCCATTTGGTACAGAGTTGGTGGTGAGGGCGCACATGTGCGGCTGGCGGGCTGGGCGAGGTGCTGGAGTGCTGCTGGCGTTGCTAAGCTAACGGCGTTCTTCTTTTCTCCTGCAGATTTCCCTGCTTGTACTTGGCTGTGACCCAGCAGTAGCAGAAGGAGGGAATCAACCAGCCAGCCTGAGCGGGTGGGTTGGTCGGTCCACCCGTTCATTACCGCCCGGGAAAGGCGGGGCAGCTGCCTCAGCATGAACACGCAGGCGCGGGGCCAGGCGGCGCTCAGTGAGTGGAGCGGCGGCGGGAGCAGCTGCAGTAACAACGGCGAGCAGAGACGCGGCTTGCAGCCTCTGAGGCACAACCAGGAGCAACCTTGTCCCTCGGGCCAGAGCGACGCCAAGCCGGACTCCGCAGCCATGCCGGTGACCGAGAAGGACCTGGCGGAGGACGCGCCCTGGAAACGTATCCAGCAGAACACCTTCACCCGCTGGTGCAACGAGCACCTCCGATGCGTGAACAAGCGCATCGGCAACCTGCAGTACGACCTGAGCGACGGGCTGCGGCTCATCGCCCTGCTGGAGGTGCTCAGTCAGAAGCGCATGTACCGCAAGTACCACCAGAGACCCACCTTCCGGCAGATGCAGCTGGAGAACGTCTCGGTGGCCCTCGAGTTCCTAGAGAAGGAGAACATCAAGCTGGTCTCTATCGGTGGGTTCGCGTGGGGCGCTCGGGTTTGGGTCGGTGGCGCCTTCTCTCTTGGCGGCCCGGGGAGGGGAGGGTCTGTCGCTCTGTGTCCTGGGGGCTCGCCCCGGTGGAGGCTTTTTGAGCGAGCTCGGCGCTGCCTTCTCTCTCCCTGTGGCGCGCCCGCACCCTTTCCTTCCTCTCTGGCTCCCCTGACGCGTTCCAGTATCTTTCACCTGCCCTTCGGTGTATGTGCCTCTCCCCAAGCAGTGCTCTGGCGCGAAAGGAGGCAGACACTACTGTTTTCTGTTTGCTTTGTGGGTGTAGTTCAACAGAACACGGCCAGCTGAGCCGCTTCCTGGGGTGCAGCAGGGAAGCCCCCCGGGGGGGGCAGTGAAGAGGAGCTTCGGCTGACGCACCTGGGGCGAGTGGGTGCTGGTTGTACTTTCCGGGCTAGCTTTGAAGCAGCCCATTTCCTACGCCAGTGAAGGCGGTCGGTCAGTTGCCGAACTAGATCCGTCTGAGTAGTACCTAGAGCTGCTTGTGGGGCGGGGTGAGAGGAGAGAGTCCCTGCTCCTATAGGGAGGTTCTTTCCTTGAGAACAAGGAACTCTCCTGCTTTGGCTCTCTCTGTGCCCTGCCCCAGGTAATTAAGTCTGCCCACCCACCAGCCTGTGGCCCCTAGAGACAGTAACTGGTCCTGAGTCAGATCATGGGAAAGTGGAGGAATGGCTGACTTGGCTCAGACAGGATTTCCTGAGATGCCTCCCTCTCAGCAGGTAGGGCTACTTCCTTTTGGCTGCAGGGCTTGGGTTTCTGTGCTACAGTTTTATGAAGGCTTTTCACTGTTAAAAGTCCAGCCTCTGATTCTGAGAGGAGCTTTTCAGTGCTGTTCTCCAGGGAGAAATATGTGTAGGGCTAAGCTTTTTTTCTACTTAAAGAGCTATGTGGGTTGTGGTGGTGGGTTGTAGAGCAGAGCACAGCAACTCAAAGGACATCTGTCAGAAAAGGCAGCCTGCCTTATTTTTCATAGTAGGAAGAAGATGAAAATGAGCTAAACAACTCAGGCTGTTGAGCTATTGCTGTTGTGCTGTGTGCTAGTTATGGATTGGGTACAGATAGGTATAAGGAATGTAGGTGGCAATTATCTAATTTTGTCAATATTTTTAGCTAGCATTCACTTAGGTGTAGACCTCAGTATTTAATACTGCAAACCAAGTGCAGTATCTAGTGCTTATGTTAATCTCTTAGGGTTTTATGTTCCAACATTTGTAATAATGAACTTCCTAGATGAATTCAGCAGATTTAAAAAAAAAAACCTTTTCATTATTATGCCACAATGTAGTTGAAAGACTCATAAACCAATGACTTGGCCAGGGAAAATATCAAGTAATATTCATTTATACCGAGCCTACTGTAGCTTACCTTACTTATTATTATATATGGTAAGTGGCTATATTGGGCTTAATAACTGTTAGTTTGTGCTTAGCTACTCCTCTGAAACCTAACATATGCCTTATGAACCTGGCATGTGTCATGGAGAGTGATATACCTTTCTCTTCTCTGTAGTTGCACATTACTAATTTGTTTATGAATGAGGTGATAACAGAGCTGGAGCAAGATGGCACTAGGAGATTTTAAAAGCATTGTTTCAAGCCAATTATAAAAGACTAGATACCTTATTATGATTGTAATATATTCTTGATTACTACCCTTGAAATATTTATCTTAACATAATATAGCTGGACTTGGTATTAAATGGATGTGAATATTCCAAGTAACGTAACTGTATACAAAGTACTGTAGCTAACTTGAATATAGGCAGTGTAATGCCTTAGGTTTTCTTCTGTCAAATAGTGCTTCATGGCATTAATATGAAAAGCAACATGGCCAGGAAAGAATAAAAGTAATGTGAACAGAGTAGTGCTGATAGGAAGTAACCTCTGCTTGGGATCATCATAGGATAATTTAGTTGGTATGATTTTAGAATTATGAACCTGTTGAACATTCCACTTGGGTAGCTTTGAAGAAAAGTTTACTGGCTAGTACTTGTATAGCTTTTCAGCTTCTGGGGAACTATACAGCTTTACCAGAATTTAGCAAACGCAGCTGATACTCTGGTGTTGTGACTGTCAACATACTACAAAGATGCATGATTCTTGAAATAAGTCTAGATATCAATGGAACTTACTTTCAAGCATGTGTCCATAACGTCGCAGCACACTTACTACTTGGATCCTCCTTTAAGCATCTTCCTTGGTGTACTTTTACTGAAAGTGTTAAAGCTCATCTAGTATTCTTGTTGCAAGTCAAGGGAACTGCTTGCCTCTAATACAGTGATTTCCAGTGCGGCACTCACGGGCACCAGGATGTCTGTCAATGTATTCTGGTGCCTACTTGCTGCCCCTTTCCACATTCCCTCATTATCCCTTTTGAAGTTCTTCTCTTCTTTTGTTCTCTTTTGCTCCTTTACACTCCCTCTTTTTCTATTGTCATCATTCACACCTTTTCTTTTCTCTGACCCATTTTTCTTTTCATTCATTTAACTGCTACCCCATGCCACTTCTCTACATAGTTCCAGCTTTATCAACATTACCTGACATTTCTTGGCCCCCTACAAATAATGAAACCTTCTCCCCCCCATATTTTATTTAATTGACACTTTAAACAAAATGGGTGTGTGTGTGTGTGAGGGCCCCGAATGGCAGCTGTTCTGTGATGATGCCTGCTATCCTGGTGCTTTCATATGTATGAGATGTAAAAAAAGAAATGAGACCTGGAAGATAAGCTGAGGGAACATTATGCTATTAGGTTGTTTAAAGCTTAGCAGATCTCAGCCTGTTCAGTGCTTGGGTAGACTGCTTGTGTGTCATAAGTTACTTGTGACACACAAAGGGGCAGAAGTATCACACACAGTCTGTAAATGAAGATGGTTTGAAATTAGTTAATAGCAAGTCATCTTAGCCAAGAGCTTGCTGTGTTCCCAAGATCTGTTGCCAAGTAGTAGCATAGAACTGGTGTGTTAACAAGTAAAGGAAAATAAAACTAATACCTGCCTGTGGGAGCTAAAATCTAACATTCTAACAACTGTAGCCCTGTTTGGTTGAAGCCTGTCTCTGAATTTTAACTGGGAAAGCAACTTCAGTTCTCTGCAGTTGTGTCTCTGGAGCATAAAACTATGCTGTTATGAGCCAAACGTGACCTTGAATTAGAGACCTGAAGCATAACTACAGAGACGTTATGTCTGTGTAAATAGACTTGAGGCTTCAAGGAAAAGTATAGGAGAAAGAATGTTGGTTCTCTATATGTAACCCATATGTTTTGAAGCAAGGGAAACCTTGCTGAGCTCTGAATCAGGCTCCTTGTGGGAAATATCTTTGACAGCTGCTTCAAACTTACTTTTCCAGGAATTACTTCACTATGGTTACTTTTCAGTTTAAATATTAACAGCAGAATGTTGTCAATGATGCCAATGGAAGTAACAATAGAAATCATGTGCGCTCTTATACCACTTGTGTTTTGCTGCTGGTAGTATAGAACATAGCAGCAGCTTGGCAAATGTGTTCCAGAGATTCACTGGTAGGATGTGACTCATCTTAACCATGTTAGGCTTGAGAGATGACTGTTTGGCCCATGCAAACTGAATGGGACCAGGTAGGTGTTCTGGAATCAGTAGGTCCAAACTGTACAGCAGAATTGTATTGGGTTTTGCAAGGAGTGCCTCTTGTTCATTTATTTACTTCATTATACCTCCCTTTCTCCCCAGTTGGGGGTGGGGGGCAAAGCTGCTTGCATCATTCTCTTCACATCCATTTAATCCTCACAACACCCCTGTTAGGTAGGTTTGGCTGAGTGTGTGTGTCTGGTCACCAAGCAAGCTTTCATGGCAGAGTGGGGATTAAAACCTGGGTCTCCCATATCCTAGTTCAACACTCTAACCGCTACACCACACTGGCAGTTGTTGCTAGAAGAATGTCTACCATGGGCATACTTCAGATAAAGAGGAAGGGTTGCAAAGTCCAAGCTTCAAGTAGAAATAAAAAATTTTTTGGCGTAGACAAGGCAGTCTGCTTTTTTTGCTCAAAGGCAATACAAATACAACACCTTTAACCTTGCTGTCAAATAAGGCTGTGTGTGAAAGGATTATGCTTTTGCTTCACAGCCCCTGTGGCTTCCCATAGGATAGTTTCTGAGGCACATTAAATCAGGCTGGTGGCACATGGCCCTTCCTCTTTGGCACGCTCTCACACTGTAGAACAAACTTCCTCTGTCTTGAGAGGCATGCTGTGGCATAGTTTTAAGAACCCCCTCATAAGTCAAGAGAAATAATTTTTGAAATGTGAGTATACACAAGAGGCCTGCTACAAGCATGTAACTGCACTTCCATTTAACTGTCAATTTGGGTTATCTTACACAAAGATTGAGTGGTCTCACTACTTTAGTAGTGAAACTTCCAGCAGGGCTGAATCCCAACATGCTCTGTGTAAACTAAAACCGTATTTGAGAACTTTTCCCCTGAGATCTTGGTGCTAATAGCATATTTTATGTTACTTCGTTTATACCCTGTCTTTCTCCACTGTAGGGACCCAGAGTTGGTAACATTATTCTCCTTTCCTCCATTTTGTCCTCATGACAACCTTGTGAGGTAGGTTAGGCTCAGTCTGACCCAACGTCACCCATCAAGCTTCCATGGCAGAGTAGGGAATTGAACCTGGGTTGTCCAGATCCTAGTCTGTCACCCTAGCCACTACACCACGCTGACTCTCAGTGCCAATACTAACTGCTTTAAGTACTTAGAACTAGACTTCTAAATGGGGAAAGTGTGCCTGTTCCACCAGGGCACAGTTGTCAAGTATGTCACTTCAGGTTCCGTTTAAGGTGAAAAAACAGTCACTTGCTGTGTGACCACATCTTGACTTGATTTCTCTGTGTAGGAGAGAGTATTATATGCATAAACTACACTTTACTAATATTAGTTAGCCAGAGTTTAGGCTTGATATAGCAGCCTAGTTCGCTTGAAAATGAAGTGAACTATAATACTGAAAAGATGTTTCAGTGAACAAGATGCATATTAGCCATTCCCTTTCTCTGTTAGAACATCTGTAGTTAAGCACCTGTGTGTTGGCAGTTATATGCAGCTAATAACTAGCTATCAACTTTAATAACTGAACCATTTTGGTGCACTTGCCCTAAGCAAGGTACAGTGTAATTTTATACAGGGGCTCAGAACTGGGTTGCAAATAGAAATCTAGTAGGTGCTGCAGAGAAGTGGGAATTGACCCAGTTTTTAAAATAGTGGTTTATGCAAAATTATGAGAATGCTACCTCCTAAAATACAGGCTATTGAGTGACTTGTTCAGTGTAAATTGCCAGATTTTTATATGGGAACACTTTCCTACCATAAACCTAGCTGGTTTTTCATGAGCAATAAAATGCTAGTTGGCTGCACTAAAATTCTGAATGTATCACTCATGCATGGCAATCAAGTTGCCACAAGTGAACCAGACTCCTGGGTCAGGTAATTACGCTACTGCATAAACCTTGTAGACTGCTGGCAAAACTGAGTTGCATTCTGCAGTCTACTTTTGCTTCATTTTAGCCATCCGAAGTATAGGTCTGAACTGAGAACAAACCAACTTGTATGCCCCTGCTGTTGGGTTTGAGCACTTAGATGGGTGTGTCTGAGCAGGCTACAATAGTGCCTCACTGATCACACTGACTCTGCTATGTGGCAGTGAAAATAGTTCCTGATGTCAAAGAGTACATTCTTTTTAAAGAAGCACCCTGTTGTACTGTGCACCAACTGACTCAGTTTGTCTGCAGCACACTGATAGCATCATTTAGATGATGACATAGTATGGAGATATTCCAACCCCAGTTTGCATTAGATTTTTCAATAGATCAGCTTTGCTACAATTGTACCATATCAGTGGCTTACTAGGGCGTGTGTGTGTGGGTGTGTTAATTGAGTTGCCATTAGTAATACTATTGAAGCAACTTCCAGTCTTCATTTTGTATTTGAAGGACCCAACCTGTGCTCTAATTTTAAATCTGGGTGGAGTAGAAAAACTGAAATGTTTGATTTATGAGTTTCTTTATATGCAATTGCCATAGTTAACCGAAGTATTAGCTCTTAAATAGTGAAGGTGGTTTCACTGCTGTCAACTAATATGTCCACACCCCATGTTTATATATATATATACTCAAATTCCTAGGTAACGGCTGAAGTGGCTACTGTTAACTTAGAAGAAACTGGCTTCAAGCAAGGAATGGGTATATTTCTGGTATGCTGGAAGAACAGGTATTGTACAGCAGTAGTGTAGAAGAATTTCCTCCCATCCATGTGACTTTCTGATTACTGTGGCTGGTCTCTTCAAGCTAGACTTCATATGGAAACTTCATAATGCCATGTTCAATCCATGGGGATATGGAGTATCATTCAGACAGTAATCCAAAATGCTGTACTGTATCTCAAGTTTAAGGAGTAATTGTGTTTTCACTTTAGAAAAGGCTAAGCTAATGAGTCTTTGACGCAAACCCAAGAACTGCTGTGCTGGATCAGACCAATGTTCCATGTAATCTGCATCCCATTTTGTGCAGTCACCAGTTGGATGTCCCCAGAGAATACTAAATTAGCCTTCTACATATTGACCCTGTACTGTCAATTGTCTAACTGTATCTTGTGCAGTTATTGGCTTGTGTGGAGCTGTTTGATCAGCTTCCTCATGCAGCACAAGGCTCTTGCTAGTGGTCTTAGACTAGGTTTAGGACTAGGAAGGGCCTACCAAAGAGCAGAGCTGCTTGGCTCCATCAGCCAAGCTTAATATCCCCCAGAAGAATGCTGCTATACTAGAGATCATGTTTAGGTGCTCTCCTGTTCTGGATATTGCCATAGGAGAATGTCTTTGGTTAATGAAATAAAACAACTACAAGTCCATTTTCCAAACCAAGTGTTCTAGCTCAGATTGCAACAAAGATGTAATTGGATTTATAGAAGTATACACCGTTTGGTGTAGTGGTTAAGAGCGTGGGACTCTAATCTGGAGATCCGGGTTTGATTGCGCATTCCTCCACTTGAAGCCAGCTGGGTGACCTTGGATCAGTCATAGCTCTGCTAGAGCTCTCTCAGCCCCACCCACCTCACAGGGTGATTGTTGTTGTGGGGATAATAATGACATACTTTGCAAACCGCTCTAAGTGGGTGTTAAGTCATCCTGAAGGGCGATGTATAAATCAAATGTCGTCGTCATCACCATTGCCATCGCCTGAAGACTCGCTTGGGTAGATTTCCAAGGCTTCAGTTATTCAGTTTCCTGGTACTTAATACATCACCCACGGTTGCTATGTATGAGAGCCAGTATTTATTAAAAGGACAATTATTTAAATGGGCAATAGGTAAGGGAAGAAAAGAAGTGCCTGTAAGATGGGATAAGATCAACAAATTGGTGCTGGTTAATGCAACTTGAGCCACTCCTTGGAAAAGGAAAGTATTCAGAATACAGCAAACATAGCTATATTTTTATACTTATCTCTTATAACCCTAGATGGCCTTAAAGTAGATGAATGCAAACAAAGTAATAGTTGGTTTAAGAATGTATATGTTAGCTGAAAAGTGGCTTGCATTGGTACAGAATTTGTGGTTACTCTTTGACGAGGAATAAGAAATAAAATACAATATCACTTCTAGTACTGTATGTCACCTAGTTTGTTGTAGAAGTGGGGTGTCTTTTGGATGGGAATATGACTGAGGCCCCCATTCCCAGGCAGCAGACAGATCTGTATCCCCTTTCTCACCCTGGTCTTCCTCTTGCCCTGTTAACAATTGGAGCAGATCAGGTAGCTCTTGCAACCAACCTGGTTTTGCGATTTTACTATAACTTGGGAGGCCCCATTTTTAACCCCCGTCCCATCTCTTTCCCTGGGCAGCACTTTCTTGCCCAAGAAAGGGGATTGCTGCCTAGACAAACATCCAAGCTTGAGACATGGAAACTCCAGATGAGTTTTTGAAAAACTATTAAAGAATTATATTTAACAGAAAAGGAAAAGAGTACAAATAGTTAATAACTTGCAGTTTCCAAAGCAATGAATGGCTGGCCTAAACACTCGTTCCAAGAAAATATCCCCCTGGGCTAACAGGGAATTCAGGCAAGAAAAACAGCAGTTAAAGCTTTAATGCTACTTTGAACTAGTACTAGTTCATTCATTTTCTTGGTCCAAAACTTGAATCAAGCCAAGAAAACCCACATTTACCTGTGTGAGGTTATGCTTTCCCCATATACAGCAGCTAGCCTGCTGGCCAACTGAAGGAAATACAAACTGAACTCTTGAAGAGGGTTTTTATAAGTTTCTCCTACTCCTTTATTCAAGATTGGTTACAATTTTTCTTATAGAATGGCAAGGGCCAAATCTGAATCCTGAATATCCCCAGGCAGCTCTTGGGGAGAAAGAAAAGGACTAGTTCTCCCCACCCACTCCGATATTCTGCATTTGACCCATGTTCCCCATTAAGGGATCCAAATGCAAAAGTTGCCTCTAGTGCCTAGGCAGGTCTCAGGGCCCCGAAACCCTAGCAGAGCAAGGAAAATGATAATAAACTAATTGTTCTAAACATGTGGTTCATGACATAACATCATAAGCATTGGTGCTGGACAAAGTGTCAGCTGACAGACCGAGTGAAAGTTTGATGTAAAGATAAGAATCGGCTTGGGGTGCAGTTGAAAAGGCTTTGTTTTAACTACAAGGATGCAACTAAAACTACGCTGGACAGCTTGATAGTATTGAAACTACTGTTAAATCCTAGTGCTTAAGAACTTCAGATTCTGTAGCATTGCTCAAATTGTTCTAAGCCTGCATACAAATAGAAATATAATATACAAATATACAATAGAAATATAAATTGGCTTTGGTCTTGCCACTTCAGAGTTCTTCGTGTGTAAGCATCATTATTTTTAACCTGCTTGATCAGATTGTATGCTGCTCTGTTGAAAGGGGTGTTAATGTCATCTATTCTGTGTAACTGGCCTCTGTAAGATAATTCTATGCATGTCTGGAGACTGTCAAATTCAAATATGGTTCAAAATACACACCAGTTTTTGGTGTCTAGAACAATGATCAATATAGGTAGCTGTGTTAGTCTGTCTGTAGCAATGTAAAAGAGCAAGAGACCAGTAGCACCTATAAGACTAACAAAATTATTGGTAGGGTATGAGCTTTTGTGAGCCACAGCTCACTTCTTGAGATACCAGTGACATAGCACGTTGGCAATGACACATCACCGGTTGCCTGAACATCTAAGTGTGCTGGTGACTTCTGATGAAATGGCATCTCAGGCTGGGCAGTGACTGGTTAGTGTTTGCTTCTACCATATATAGTATGGGAATATACAGCAAGGGCAGATGCAGAAGTGACTAGCCATCATTCACAGGAACTGCAAGAAGTTTTCTGAGAAACCCTGGCTCTTCTGAATTTTATTTGCCTTCATTCTAGGGGAGGGTGCTTCACTTTAAGAAGCGCAAACAGATTTGCCTTTTATAGCTTTGAGAGGCTGCCTGGGTAGACCACTTCAGTTTATGTTGTCAAAAAGGGAATGAGCCTGAAGCACAGTCCTGTCATGTAATTATGGTGCTGGACTGCGTCTTAAATTTGGAGAGCAGTACTGGCAAAGGTGTGTTTAATTCACAACTTGAGCTATGAAGGTGCTTTTTGTAGAAATATGTAGTAGGAAACTGTGGGCCTGTCATAATTTCTGTGTCTCCCCCTGGTAGGTGAGCAAATGAGGCTGGTTTAGAAGGGCAATGATCAAGATAATTCCAGGAAAGAGTAACCCAGGGTGGCTTAAGGGTCCTGCACTATTTGCCTTGCTCTCCTCTCAGCCTGTACAGTTTTCCCAGTTGGATCTATCAGCTAACTCCCTGCCTCCACAAAGGTGTCTGTATTGAACCTCCTGTGAATTTTGTGGTGTTTGCAAGCAGTCACTGTTTGCAAAATGTAACTAAATTCTGGTAACTACTGCTTAGTTACCCCTTCCCTTATTGAGGGCAGCAGGAGGCCCCCCTCTCTAGGCCAACTGGGAGCCTTGCTCTGTTTTCTATGTTCTATAGAATATTCAGAGAATTTTAGGGAGGATTGGTGCTCTCTTGCTTCATGCTGGGTTTCGGAGAAAGCTGGGTACTTAGTCCCTCATTGCTTCTGACTTTCCCAAGTACATAAGACTAATATGATTAAATGACTTGAGCCTTCCTTTCCCTGCATTCACGGCACATATATGTGGACGATGTGAAGACGAGGCTAGCGACAGCTAAGCAGTAGCTAGCTTCCAAACCACCAGACTGCTCCTCCTCTGGGCAGGAGCAATATCATTTAGACGCAGAGCTGAGCTGCAGCTATAGCTCCACAGCCTGCCTGGTTTGGGCACTGGCTCATTCTAGAAACGGTGCTGAACACAGGCATTGTATGTGGAGGAACTTCTTACTGCTGTTCTCCTGGTTTCCCAACTTCAGTTTGAATTTAATAAAGAATTAATGACTACTTAAGTTTAAGTTCTGCTGCACTGCTATAAAGAAGTATGCACTAATGCCGTACCATTAACTACATGTGGCCACCCAGGCAGAGAGTGCTTCACACACATTCTGAACTGCTATTCACTGTTTCCTGGAAATCTCAAGAAAATGGGCTAACCACCATCATCATGATGAGACAAGTTAGCCGAGCCGTATGCCAGCATTTTTATCTCCCATGTTAAACTTAAAATGGTGTAAACCTGACCATCCCATGTTCTCTGAGTACTGCTCTTAGTTGTTTTCACTATGGTGTCTAACTTGATGATCAGGTAGAAATAAAGGTTTCTAAAAAGGTTTTTGTATGAGTGGACAGAAAAAACAGCTTACTGTTTTTAGAAGCATAATGCTCTTGCTGTTCCTTGGTAACTGCAGACAATTTTGACATAAATCCCAAGGTTTTCTAGAGTGTTACTGCAGAAGCCGGCCTCTTCCCAACCGCAAGACTGGACAGTATTGTGAACAGTACTGTGCCAGAAAGCTTCCTTTGCAAGTGTCTGGGTGAAGTGATCATTTGATTTTTTTTGGATAAAGAGATTTAGCATAACAACTTAAGGTGGGGAAGAGATGGATGTACGGATGGAGGTAATTTAGGGTGCTGCAGCTGGCGGTGCTACACTATTGGATATATTTATAGTTTTGCATATAGAAGACTCAGGTGTTCTCTCTTAAATTCCACACATATGCCAAATTTTATGTTGTATGACAACTAAATGTTACATGCTGCATTTTATGACAGAGCACTATATGATGTATTGCATAAATTTGAGTTTTCCCAAAACTTCCATCAACCAAGTATTTTTTTCATGATTTCAAAATTTCTGGGAACTTGACTTGGGACCTAATTAGGCACCAGAGACATAGAGGAGAGAACCAGTCTGTGAATACAAACATTTCAGTATGGTTAACTTTGTGTAAATGTGTCAGCTGACAGGCTGACACTAATCTCTGGAAGCTGTGAGCAGTTATCTCCTACAAAAAAAGACAATGTATAAAACAAATAAATTACAAATATTGCCTTTATAATGTTCAGTAACCAAATGTTATGGTTGCTTAGATAAAAATCTGGAGCAAACTAGCTGAATGCATGCTTATTTATGTTATAGTCTACCTTTCTCACGGAGACTAGAGGTGGATTACACAATGTAAATCAATGCGGTCGGTAGGATGATACATCTAAAAAGCAATGTAATATGACTGACTAGGAATGCAAAAATTTGAAACAGGGCTATTGTATGAGCAAAACATGAGCATTAAACAATGCAGAATGTGGTATTACATCAGTAGAGAACGTGGTATTATATCAGTAGAGAAACTCAGTGCATTTTCCTTGGCCACTTTGTTATGATGTAGCCCTGAAGTTGACATGCTTCATAAAATGCTTGAGTCTACAAGAAGCAGTTTGAATTGCTGAGTGTAAATGCAAACTAAAAGATCTTGTACTTCCTTGCTATAGTAAGGCTGTCAAGGGAAGCAGCTGGGTTTCCTTTAATTTTAGTTGATAAACCAGCTGAATAACATGATGATTCTGCAATAATATGCAAAATATCAAGGACTGTGAGTTGTGCAGTGTGAGGGTGGAAATGAAATTATCCTAGGGAAAGAAGATTGCTTAGCTAATTTGCAAAGTTCTTCCTTTCCCTGTGGCAACTCTGAAGATCAGGCATTTGAAAAAAAAATCCCTCCATGCCAGTTGATACATAGCTGTGGGCTTATGTGGAACAGAAGGAATTATTCAACCCATGTTTGATATTTGATTGACTGATGATAAAATTAGAGTTTATTTGGGATTTATATCTTGGGTCTCTAGAGCTACCAATGTGTAATCTAGATGTAACACTTCTAATTTTTTCTTCATCTGAAAAGTGGTTAAAATGGGTGCCTCCCATAGCATCTAAACTGAAAGAAGTGCCAGACTGTGAACATGAAAGTGAGCTTCCTGGAACTAGAACACTTGCCTTTTTAAAATGCTGTTTGGCGGCAGTGGAGTCTGGCTGAACTGTGCATGTTTGCATGAATGGGATTTCCTCTCGCCAGTCGTGTTAGTGTGGTAACTCAGGATGGTTTCAAATGGAAAAACTGAATCAAAGTGTACATTGTAGTCAAGGATTTCCCCAAACAGTAATCACTTCTGATTATTTCCAACGTGTTGGTTTTGGCTCTAAAAATTTCATCCACTGTGGCTTTATTGCTTGGCGTGTGCAGCACAGAAGATATTTGGCTGAATCATATCTGAATAACTTGACTTATGTGGGCGGTCTTCTGCTTTCAGTGGCTGCCTAGAAGCATCTTGACCCACACGCAGTGTGCGTAAACATGCTGCTTTATGCTGAGGACATTATCCTTGGAAGCTTTGTTGCTTCCATGTTTCCCATAATGGTAGCTGGTTTGAGATGAAGGGTTCTTATGAGTGGTAGTGAGATATCAAACAAGATCAGCAAGGTTAAACTTGCTTGTTTGAGCGTATAAAGTTACCTGAAATGCTAAACACTGTCGATAGAGATCAGAGTGCAAGGCTGTGTTTTGGGGTACCAAGGCCCAATGGGAGCTTCATTTAGCCTTTGCTCTGTGCACAATCTGCACTCATAAGAGTAGCACAGCCAGAGAAAGGTGCTGGGACCAGTTTGCTTCAGTATTCCTGAGCTGCCTCTGACCACTTCAGAATGCTATCATCAATATTGCACGAGGGGCTAAAGTATCCAGACCAATTCCCTATTCTGGTGTACATGGCACAAACTCAAGGGATGTGAATGTAAGGTCTCTTAATGAGATCATCTACAGTTTTGGAGCAAGTTGTCATCCATATACTGATGACACCCAGCTATATATTTTTCTGAATATACCACTGTCTGTTCTTAACCCATTATGTAAAAGTGGTGGTCAAGTGGTTGAGGGAGAACAAACTGAAGTTGAATCCAAATAAGAGAGAAGTGATACTGGCTGGAAGGGCCACTTTAAATGGGGTTGTTTTTCCTACTGTTGATCATGTACACCTTTTGCTGAAAGACTCTGTTAAGAGCTTAGGTGTCTTGTTGGATCCTGGTCTCCTGTTGGAGAAACAGGTGTCTGTGACAGCAAAAATGCTTCTTTCCAGCTACATCTGGTTAGGAAGATGGTCCCTTTTCAGACACTGATCTGACTGATGCTTCAGAAACCCTGAGGCTAGATTACCATAACAGTTCTACTTGGGGCTGCCCTTGAAGACAATCCAGGATCCAGCAATTTTTGAAGGACTGCTGTTGCATGCATGCTTTCATTTCCCCAGCTCCCATTTTCCCAGCAAGGTCTGTTCATCCCCCATTTAAGGCACCTTCTGCTATGGTCAGGCTTTTTCAATGACTGCCCAGTGCCTCTGGTTACAGCCTCCCAAAATAGGTCGGGGGGGGGGGCTCCTATTCTCTTAGCAAGGCTGTAAAACAGCTGTTCCAGAGACCTTTTGGATAGTCTGAGCCTAGACAAAGGGGAATACCTACAGGTTGATGCATAAGTTGTTTCAGTTTTTGTTTTTAATGTGGTAGTTTCAATGTTTGTTACATTGTTACCTGCCTTGGGTCCCAGGAATACTTTTAAAAAATATTTGTCTGGTTCTCCATTTAAAAGAGGCTCTTGTTGTTTGAGGCAGAAGATTCAAGTACATGTATCTAGAGTATAGTTATGGTTATAATTGCTATATGTCAAGTACAAATAGTATTGCATGTCTGCACAAACTGTTTCAGCGACCTCTGTGTTGAGAGGCTGTGGGGAATGGGAACTAAGAAGGCAAGAACTAGCTTCAAGTTGGCATAATTTGTTCTTGAAGATTGCCTAGAGACCCTGAGCCCAGCGTGCCTCTAAGACCACTGCTGGCCTAAATGAGGTCCTGCTGTCTGAAACTGGGTAGTGAATCGGAGCGTGGTGACGCCGATAGTCCTTCCAGCCTCGGGGGCAGTGCTGGCCTTGTCATGAGTGAAGGCGTTCACTCACTGGCAGGAAAAAGGCTTGCACTGTACTGTGGCGTATGTCAGTGCAGTGCAGGCTGGGTGGGTTGCTAAGCCTACAGAACCAGGATTTTCTTGCCTAGTTTTTTTTTCTGGAAGGTTTGGTTATCTGGCAGTACTTCTCAGATATCAAATTGAAACACTGTTCTTTTTGGAGAATGAAGTTTGTGGCTAGTGAAGGGGCCGTCTTATAGAAACAAAACTTGTAGAAACAAAACTTAAGGATTGACTAATTCCTCTTAGATCTCTTCTATTGTATGCTGTAATAATTGATTTGCTTTTATGTGCCACACCTTGATCCGTTTGATTTAGCTCACCTTAGTTCTACTTGACATTGGCTTCCATAGTGCCCCTCCAACAAGAACACTTAACCAATGGCTGGAGGCACTGGATTCTCTCCTTTTAACCTCTTGGTTTTAAGTTTATACAGCTGCAATGAACAAATCCTTCTAATCATGCCTTGTATGGCTCATTCATATTTCTGTCCTGATTGAGGAAAGTGCACTGTACATTTGAGAGCCTGAGATCTAGGTTATGCTTCTGAAAAAGCAATTATTCAAGTAGCAAGATCATTAAGTGCCTGGGCAACCTGCACATAAGTGAAAGGCAGAATCACTTTCCAATACTGCCCAGTTTGCATTGTAGCCAGGTAAAGCAGCCAAAAAAATCTCCCTGGAATACTTGTGTTGATATTCAATTTTTTGACAAAGCGGTGTTTCAGTGAAGCCTGTCACGAAGCAAACTGAGCTCATCTGTAGTTCCTGGGGACTTTTTGCATACACGGGGAACAAGAGGTGACCTCACTAATGAGGAATGTGCTTCGCTAAGTATAGGGGGGGGGGCTGCTCTCCTGGGGCTTATTGTCAGCATAACAAGTTTGTCAATGATGTCATTTATCCAAAGCGTGCTGCAGCAAGCTCTAAGGACACAGGAAGTGCTTGGAAAGCTGAAGTCTGTTTTACTAATAAATGGGAGCAAGGTTCTGCAGGTTAGGTGTGGAAGAATTTATTGGAAAAGGAAGCATTACTGGGTGCTGACTCCTGTTAGACCACAGCTGCCAGGCTTCCCTGTGGACCAGAAGGGTCTGGTTCAAAAGTGGTGCTGAATGTGCGCTGATCTGAATCTGGCCTGTAGATACAGCAGCAGTTTAGAGGTAACACTCCCCGCCCCCGCCCCCAATGTGTCAAACCCAACTCCAAATTATATGCTTTCATTTTTTAAAAAATTAAGCCTCTGGTCCTTTTGATCAGAGAGATATGGGAACATGTGCGAGCAGTCTTTCACTAGCAGATGGACAACTAGAAGAACTGGGGGGAAGGAGGAGGGGGAAAATGAACCCTGAGGTTGACTTGGTCTAGTATCTAATTTTAATTGGTTGTAGACTGCCTGGCTGTAACATAATTGCATAAAGGAATGTATATGTCTGAGTAAGAGATGTGTTAAATGAATAGCCATTGTTAAACTCTTGACTTGACCCTCCCTCTACCCAAAAAACTGGGGTTAGGATTGAAGAGGCATAATGCACAGGCAGCTATAGGTTCTAAACTCCACCACCTTTCACAACAGAAAAAGTTCTTTACTAAAAAAAATGCCAAAGGGATAAAGGGCATAATATCAGGTAGTCCTGTGTCATCTCCTTTCTACAGAAAAACAAGCTCTTTGGGAGGATCTGAATCTGTCTCGTGACAGTCACTTTTCTGAATGTGAAGACTGCAGGTGTTCTGCATATGTGCAGAGTGTTTTTCTTCACTATCCAATAACCACAAGCACCTATCTTGCTGGTACAGGGAATAATTTCTAGGCTGGAGGAAGTGATTTGCAGACATGCATAACTTGGGAATCTCCCATCTTAGTAATTAAGGCACTGATTAACTGTTAAACTCCCACCCACCCCCTTCTTTCCCAGCAGTGTTGAATCTTCCCGTTGTCTTATGTCTTGCAATGCTCATTGAGACACTGTATGTACATTAATTAAATTAACAAAGGAAGTAGTGTGATAAGCAAATAACTTTTTCCTGGATAGCTGGGAGGATACTAGATTAGATACATGACTTTTATGCAAGCCTCATTATGGCCTTGCATGTGTAAATTGTAGACGGGAGGCAATAATTAGCGCTAAATGCTCAACTATGTTTTAAAAGTACATAGTTTGTTCTCATGTTTTATTATTTAGTCTGGTAAATAGCTCATCAGTTCTCAGATGCATGATTACAAATGCACAAAGATACCATGTGGTGAAAACCTAGTGGTGTGTGGAAGTACTATTAATATAGTTATTCACAGGGTTGGTGTGTCCATTGAGGCAGACTTTTATTAACTTTATTTATACTCCACTTATCTCTGCAATGGGGACCCAAAGTGGCTTATATCATTCTTTTCAACTTTTACTCCTATATATATATAAAACACACACATATAAACCTATATTAAAAACACTTTTAAAAAACCCAGTCACTGGGGGGACAGTGGGGAAAAATTAAAAATTTGGGTTGTAGATCAATTGGCAGCCAGACAATTTGTAGCAAGCTTGCTAAAGCAAGTCCAGTCTAGAAAGTGAGTTGTCCACTAAAAAGTACCCTGTTCTTAACTATTGGGCTGTAAATAGCAAAACACGAAGGCAGGCAGGAGTGGATAATCTAGCCATTGTCCTCTTTTTATCCCTCCTTTCATCCTAGGAGCTCCAGGTGGTGTACAAAATTCCCCACTCCCTCACTTTATCCTCACAATAGCCCTTTGAGATAGGTTAAGCTGAGTGACTAGTTGCAGGAGCTTCATGTTGGAGTGGGATTTTGATTGTGGTCCTGTGTCTACCCACTGCTCATAGTGGTGCTTACTACCCATTGTCTGGTTCTCATGTCCTGCCACAACTGCCTTCTTGCTTCTGTCCAGATGTGCCGCAAGCTCCGGGCTTCTGCTGTACTTCTGGCACAGGCTAGCAATCCATTTTTTTAAAGCTGTGCACATTGTTTCTAGCTAAGAAGCAAAGTACTAGATGAAGATGTTGTGCCATCAGGATACAGTAATTGGGACCAAACTAGGTCTGGGAAGATGTGGGTTTAAATCTCCAGTCACTCTCAACCTAGCCTGCCACACAGTGTGCATGTGAAGATAGGAAGCAGGGGATATAACCATGGATGCTTTGTTAAGTCATTAATGGAAGATGAGTAGGATAAAAATGTGGTATCTAACTTTTGAATAAACGGGCCACTGATGTGCTAATGTGCATATTCTCTATGAAAAGGAGAAAATCAAGAGGGCCACACCAATTAGAGAGAAAAAACCTGACAGTGCAAGTGGGGAAAAATAATTTGTTCAGATTAAAATTCCCTGTGCGTTTCGCCAAGAAGGCTTTTTCAGGAGAATCTACAACACAATATAAGACAGTTAAAAGCATAGAAATTGAAAATTAATTTATAAAAATTATATAATATCAAAATATAAAATTATATTCAATATTATGAGGATTTTAATCTGGCCCTGCTGAGGACTTCTAAGTGTTCTTTTAGACAGGGTCAGCTACCGATCTAGCCCTTTCTTAAGTTGTGCTCCTTCTCTTGTCTTTTCTTGATGGGAAATTTTTCCTTCAGCCTGTATCTCATCCAGCTTTTAGTAGAGCTTAACTGATTGTTTGGCTTATTTCTTCTTTCAGTAGATCATTCGCCCTCCATCTGCCTGTCAGTTCCTCCTCTCAGCTGACATCCCTTTGTTTCTTATATACTTGCTTGGAAAGATCCTGTCTAATCAAATGCTAACAATTGTCAGAGCTTACTGTGATTGAATATGAAAGATAATCACACTCATGTACTCTTCATTGAAAGCACTCCTTAGGAACTTTTTAAACTCCTTTTAGCAAGTCCATTTTGGTAATAGTCTCTCTCTCCCTATGTTGGCCATTTTGTTGCTGTGCCCACTATCTGTTCTCAAAATTCTCAACACCCACAGGCTCAACAAGTTGAGCATCCATGGTATATATGTTCTAAACGCTTTCACTTGTGAGCCATACGGGGATGAAGATTTCCTTTGCTGCTCCACATTGAGTGAGTAGCAGTATGGAGTGTAGCAGGGTATGGGAATATTTCTGTACCCATAGACTAAAAAATGGCCTCTTGAGTAAATATGAAGAGGCTAAAAAATGGCCTCTTGAATAAATATGCAGAGGCTTCAAATACAGGCCTCTGCATTGTGCAGAGTACTTTACTATGATAGGGCTCTCAGCAGATGGGATTTCCTAGATGCCATTGGCAACCTATCTTCCTAGTATAACTGCATTTGTGAATGGGCATGACATGACCTCCTCCCTTCCTTTGAATCATCCACCTGTCGCTAAGCATGGAGAACAATCTTGCTTACTTCCAACTAAGTTGGAGAGATGGCCCTTCCCTGAAACATGTCACTTGTAGTGGTCAGTCCTACTTCCCAGCTCACTGCATTTGAGAGAATAGTTCCTTTACAAAGTCCTATCTCATCTTGGGGATGAGGGAAGGCAGAGGTGGTGCTCCTCATGTACCGTGCTTTGGAAGCACACAACCTTGCACCAACCTTTTGGATGGGTTGGAATAACCACAAAGGTCAGGTGTCATTCATGCAAGGTAAATCGCTTTGGTTAATCATATGCATTAAAAAAAGCAATTTACCTAAAACCACCAAATAAATACATTAAAGGAAGTATCTGAACCCAGAATATTGATGTTGCATCTACTTAGCAAGCTTTCTTGTTCTGACATGAAATATGATTGCTTTTAGAAGCTATATGCCACTGGGCTTGATGTGGGCTTTTGGCTGTTGTAACTTTTGTGATGATCTTAATGTATTAATGATTGTTGACTTGGCAAAGCTGACAAGTATACTGGTATTAAAGTAGACTTGTAAGTAATTGTTTGTTACTTGTTGTAAGAATTACATTTGGATGGTTACAAATGGAAAGCTTGTACATTTGAGTACTAATTTCTTCTTTATTTATATGCCTACAGATATTTAACATGTATGGAAGATGAGCTAGGAACTCCTGTGGGCTTGTTTGTAAATCAGTTTACTAGAGCTCCGATAGCAAAGTAATTAAAAATGACAACTGCCAGTCTTTATGTAAATATTGGCAGAAAAGAATTTAATTGGGTTTTAAAAGACATGAAGACAATTCAAAGGGCCCATGTTTTCTGTGGACTATATAATTACCAATAAAAAAGAAATTTGGATGCTTGTCTCAAGTCCTTTAGTATATTGTTGTTTTGAATTGCACCCTGCCAGTTTGTCAAAGTCAGTAGTGCTAGCAGCTGTGAATTTATCAAGTTGTTGTAATTACTCATTTCCTGATGTTAAGTATTTTCCACTTATTGTTGCTAGGTAGGGCTAGACAACTTTACATAAAGGCAATAGACATGCACTTCAAATACATGCAAAATCCTTCAACTTACTTAAAGGTGTATCTTCCCAGTAGAGAATATGAATGTTGGCTTTTACAGGGAGAATCTCTGGTCCAACACATACATGGTTTATTTACTTAGAAAATTTCTATGCCTGAGGTGGTTTACAAAATAACAAACAGAACATTAAAAGGTATTAATTAAAATTCAACTTAAAAACATAGACTATAAAAGCAGACCAATGACAGCTTTAAAATAAAAGTTTCTAGGCTAAAATAGTGTTAAACCACCAGCCCTCTTAATTAAAAAACTGAATGAACATAATTTTTTTGGCCTGGCACCTAAAAGAAAGCAACATAGGCACAGATGAACCTCAGGGGGATGGGCATTCCATAAATGGGGTGCCACTACTGAAAAAGCCCTGATTGCTACTCACCACACCTCTGAAGGCAGGGGCATAGAGAGCAGGGCTTGAGAGGCAGGTCTTAACTGGTGGACTGGACAGTATGCGAGGAGGGGTTCCTTCAATATCCTGGCTCCAAGCCATTTAGGCAGCACTTTGATTTGTGCCTGGAAACAAATAGGTAGCCAGTGCAGATCTTTCAATGATACAGTCCCTTTATCCTACTCCTGACAATAACATGGCTGCTGCGTTTTGGGGAAGCTGAAGTTTCCAGACCGTTTTCAAAGGCAGTCTCACGTAATGCATGTTACAGTAATCTAACCTGGATGCAATTGGTGTTCGAATATAAGCGACTCAGCATGCCTGAACGCTGGGGGTGCTATAATCAAACCAGACTGCGTAGCTGTATTTGTGTGGTGTCTCTTTGTCAGAGCTAGAAGTTTCTATCTGATTGCCCTTCTCTTCTTTCTATACTTTGTTCTGTCCCAAGACAGTTTTGCAGAGCTCTCCTGTGCAAGCTTGCAAGAGGCACACCCATACTCTCACTCATGTGCAGTCAGATTAGCTGCCATTTGTAATAGGGAATAGTGTTATTTAGATTAGGTTTCTAGTTTCTTCTGCAACTACAAGAATGCAAGAGAGTGTGAATAAGATTCAGTAAAAGTAAATTAATCTGTTGCAGTATACTGGCTTGCAAAGTGCTTCACCACATGTGCTTCCATGCTTTCCTAAATCTGCATCTTTGCTACATCAACTAACACATTCCTTAGCAGAGCATCAGTCACCATAGCCAGATCACACTTTCTGAGAATAGCCATAGCTGGTGTATCAGCTGGAGCTGATGAAAGATATTATGCCCCACAGAGGAGATCTGGGCTTCCAGCTGCAGACCAGGATCTCGAAGTGCTGGCAGCCAATTAGCCTGTTCCTTTAGGAGAACACAGTCACTTGCAGAGATCCTTGAGTGTCTGAGTCTAAATCTCACCAGGAAAATGGTTGGTCCATGACAAGGGCATTGTGGAAAATTTCCGTCTTACCAAGCAATGACTTCTGTCCCCAGAGAAACCTGGATGAAGTGTATCTTCTGCTGACTGCATAAGAGTCTACAATGTTCTGAGGTAGCCCCATGACCATGAAGTCTTGAGTTGCTCTAGACAGGGCAGCCTCAGCATGGGCACTGAAGTTCTGGAAAGCAACAAGCCTTGGGTTCTTCAGTGCCAAAGCTGAGACTGCTTCAGTCGGCTCAGGCAGGCAGTAAGGTGGCCAGTAATACACCGGCAGAACCACTGTTCCCAGCATCAGACACAGACACTCAAAATGGAGGTTCCAGGTAACAAAATACCTGGTAAGTTCTAGAGAGGCCTGATAGACCACAGCCACACCCCTTCCCACCCACCACTCCTAGACTTAACTGGAGAAGGGGGTGGAGAGTTGAGAGAGAGCTGCCCCTCCTTTACCCACCCGGGCCTCTGTGATACATACCAGCTCAGCTTTCTCATCCACTATTAAATCCTGGATGAGGGGTGTTTTATTTTGAACTGCTCTAGCATTCAACAGCAGCACTTTCAGGCCTGATGGATGGTGGTCCTCAAGATTTGGGGAGGGGCCATGGCTCAGTGATACAGTCCCTGCTGCATGAAAATCTTGAGTTGAATCCCTGGCATATTCAGTTGAAAGGACCAGGTGATAGGTGATGTGAAAGACTCCTTTCTGAGACCCTGAGTACCTGCTGCCACTCTGAGTAGATATTACTGATCTAATGGACCCCTTGTCTGATCCAGTATAAGGCAGCTTCATGTATTCATTAACAGATCCCCCTGGGTTGGGAGAAGGAATTAAAAAAAAGAATGGGTATAATCTGACAATCCTACTTTTCCATCACCTGCCCCATCCTCCTTTCCCCATTATACCTTCCTATACTCACTATTATCTCAGTTGTAGCACCACTCCCCTAATGCACATTCACCCAGACACATAATATGAAATCCTATCAGCAGCAGTCAGCTACCACTGGTAGGTCATTGTGAGACAGAGTAGTTGGTCTGTTCTTAGTTTCTAGCCTTCAACTCCTGTTGCACTGTTATGTAGTCCAGAGGTCTTCTGTCACAAGCCCTGAGGGCCACCAGGCTATGAGCCAAGGCCAAAATCCCTTTGGCTTGTGCCAAGTTTCAAACCTCTGGCAAGAGCTGGACTTTAAAAGCTGGTCCTCTACTTGCAACACAAAGATGGGCCATCCAAGTCAGGCACAGAGCCCTATTCAGCTGACTAGTTGGTCCCAGTTCAGTTCCCACCTCTCCTCTCCTTGTGGTGAGTTGATTACAGGAGAACTATGCTGTCTGTTCCAAAATAAGTGAAGCTGAAAATTGCAAACAATAATTCAAATTAAATTACAACCCATTTCAATGGTGGCCTTCCAGTTGTAATAGTATAATTGTTGTGTTTGTCTATGGGTAGGGTATTGAACAGGTTTTACCTACATCTGACTTAATGACCTTACATGGGTAGGGTGGAACAGAATTTTGAGAGTTTGACATAGCCTTATACTAATGTGTTAGCACGTAGTTTCCATTCTGGTTTAGTTTTTAGTCTTTACTCAAAGCCAGATAAGTACAAGTTGATTGAGTGACTTAACATAGGTGCACAAACTAATAATCTCTTACACAGAAGCATTGAACTTGCATGCTAATGACACCAAAGTATCAGAGCAATCATGACTTGTATCAGAATGGATAAGCAAAGTAGTTGTGTATAATTCAACAAATCTCAACAAAGCCATTGACTATGGAAGCTCATTGCTTTATTCCAGCCCATATCAAGCCTCTTCTGGGCTTGCTTTTAAAATATGGGCATGGAAGTCTGCGGTAGGGCAGTCCCTACAAATGCCTCTGCTTATGCCCGTTCTCTCAACTTTGTGTTGTCAAGGGGATACTCCTGCTCAATCTGCCATTTGCCTTGTTCTGCTTAAACTGCTTATTTCCACAAGGCCGAGGGAGCAGGGGCTAACATAAGATGTCCAAGAGCGTATATCCTGCATTCATAGGTGGTGCGTCTGAAACAGAGTAGAATAAACATAACAAGGAAGATGTCCCAGCAGAATCACATCTAAAGCTTCATCATAGTTCTGCACAAATCCTGATCAAGTAGTTTGTACCCATTGTCTTCTGTATTGAAGATCAGCAGTTGATGTGGTACTCATAAATTGCCAGATTGAATTTAATAGTGTCATTCTCCGCTTTCCCAAATCTTTCCTTTTGCTCATGGCAGTAAAAAGTACATCTCCTCTGTGTACTCCAGTTACCAAGGAAACTTACTGCAGTAGCTTATCATGTTTCCGCTAATTGTCTAACTGCAAATTCTTTGCAATACTGGAGCAGGACAAAGTTCAGAGAATGTACCAGTTCTTTTAGCTCTGTAAGCTTTATTTTGAACAGCAATACAATGAAGTACAGCTCCGTCATTCGAACTTTGAGATTGGTTTGCACTGCAGCAACCTGTATGCAAGCTTATAAGCAGTCATAATTCTATTTGGTGACACCCTTGGGTGTGTGCTGTGGAGCTCTTTGTGTTGCAGCTTAAACCCAAATGTTAACTTGGCCCATAAATACTAGTAAAGTCGATTTTGTGGTAGACTCTAGTAAATATTTAACATTGATCACATTATCTGACTTATTCCCAGAGACAGAAGTACATACTTGTGCGATTGCTCAGACTGTTAGCAGTGTTCAGAATCAAACTGAAGCAAGGGAAAGGAATCTCCCCAGCAGCCAGGCACTAGGTTCAACCAGTGGGGTAACATCACAGAACAGAACCAGACAGTTAACCCAGGTACAAGCACATGGCAGTCCCTTGGTTCTGTTGTGCTAAATTGCTACAGTGCCTCTTGCTTCAGTTTAGTTTGGGTGGAATTGATGTGATTCTCTAATGTGATGCTGGTCCCCTTGCTTCCCTTTGATTCTGGGGAGATTCCATTCCCTTGCTTCAGTTTGGTTCTATTGGGCTTTCTCTGTGACGATCTCAGCTTGCATTTGGGAGTGTGCCTTGACCAAGACAACCTTGCCCCAATGTGTTTCTGCAGTGGGAGTCAGTTTTGACTTTTTCCCCATAGGAAACACTGAAGTGGCTGGGGGAATCTTGGACCCCTCAAGGTCCAATCTTCCTGAAACTTGGGAGGGTTTTTAGAGGATAGTCAGGAGTAGATGATCCAGTCTGCCCAGTCCCCAAATATTTTTCCCCATAGGGAATAACGGAGAGTGGCTGAGGTACCTTTTTGGATACTGATATAATTGGCTCTTGGGGTCCAATTGTTATGAAGCTGGGGGGGAGGGGGTCTTGAAGGACAGTTAGGAGTAGGTTCCCCTCAAATTTGAATAATAATAACAACAATATTCAATTTATATACTCCCCTTCAGGACAACTTAATACCTACTCAGAGCGCTTTACAAAGTATGCCATTATTATCCCCACAACAAAATACCCTGTAAGGTGGGTGGGGCTGAGAGAGCTCCAGAGAACTGTGACTAGCCCAAGGTCACCCAGCTGGCTTCAAGTGGAGGAGTGAGGAATCAAACCAGATTCTACAGATTAGAGTCCTGCACTCTTAACCACTACACCAAACTGGCTTTAAGAATGGTTAAAAAGTGACCCCGTAGGGAATAATGGCTAAATATTACAGAGTTTTCTGGAAATAGCCAAACCAAATTAGAGAGTCAGTTCAGAATTTAGGTTAAAAAATCAGATTTACCAATTTTTGGAGGACACACGCCCTAGATGTGTGCTGCTAAGGTGGAGGCCTGATGATGAGCATTTTAGCTTTCTCTGAAGTTTATCCTTTATGGACTTTTCTCCTAAAGGATGTTTTCTTGGTGCTGTCAGACACCAAGTGAAGTCAGAACTACCCAAACTTTGGATAGTTGACTGTTGCTACTTATTAGGTAACTGCTTCTGTGATTAGAACTTTGTATTTGGCTGCTAAACTTTGTGTGTGTATATTTTTAGCCGCTTTGAATGTCATATTATGGAAGGTGTGGCAGAAATTATCTCTCTTGTTTCCTGCTCCTGCCTAAACAGATTGTTAAGAGATGCCAGGCCTGCTTGGAAGAAGCACTCTAAGGCTGCAAAACAGGGATGTCTGCATCTAAGCATGTCTACTTGAATTAGAAGAAGGCTGCTCCATATGGGTTGTTGACTACATATGTAGTACTTTATTTGGAAAATTTGTATGCTGCTACCCAAGGTGGTTCACAACTGTGATTGCTTGGCAATATTGGACCATGGGCTGTGATCAAATAGTCAGTTCACAATATGAAACTGATTAACCTACCAGCACTCCAGCCCTGTGTTTCTAGTCGTGTAGCATGCTTAACTGCATCCCGTGACGCTGGCTAGTTTTGACTTGAAATGTATGCAGATTTGTTTTTACTCCAGATAAACTACTTTGAAGCCTTTCCAGGCTGGGATCTAGTTGTATGTAAAATCTTCCCCTATGGCTTATGCTTACACACTCCTCTTTTATGTGGTTTGGCTGTTGCTAATCACCCTGTTTGAGGCCACTGGTAAAGTTGTCATTTTACTTCCATTTATATAATTACAATCATAATCAGAGAGGCTTAATCTTTCAGCATCCTATCTCCAGTTTGGGGTCTTCCTTGATGTGGTGGTATTGTACATTTCAAAAAGAATGCAGAGGCAAAATGATGGTTTTACTACTGAGTTCTTTATTGGGGCTTGTACAGGAAAGGCTACCATATTGAAAGGCAGTCTTATAGCTAATATGGCTGCAACAAGGAGCATTGGTTTTGAAAACATCAATACTTTATTAGAATTGTCCCTTTTTTAAAAAAAATACAACTGTAGTCAGGGCACAATTGACATTTTGAACACTTTCTGTGTAAAGTGACCTCCCATTTCTTCCGCAGCAGGAGGAGATTGTGACTGGCAGTTCCTTAAAGCCCTAGCAGTATTTACAGTAAATGCTAAGTGGGATCTTGGTGCAGCCTTCAGCTTTGCTGAGAGGGACATGTGGAAGGAGTGAGAAGAACATCCATCCACCCAAATTCACATTGGAAAAAAAAGTCCTTGAAAATGTTGTCTACGTCTACAGTATCCATAGGAATTACCATTGCGGCAATCTAATTGTATGGATTGCCTTGCATTAACATTTTTCATGCTATATATTTGGGGAGAGTAAAACCTTGTTCTCTAAAAGGCAAATCTCATACATTTTTCAGTGCTCCAAACGAATCGTTACGCCCAGGCTTGAGGGGAAGCAACATACTTCTGCTAAAATGTCTGGCTTTTCCTCAGTGCTTCTAGTAATCTTTGGCATTTTTGGAAGTACTTTGGAAGAGGGCTTAACATCTTTGTTCTGCTCCCTTGCCCATCCCTCTTAGCCAGTAATCTCTCAAGGGGGAAGCAGCAGCATATGAACTTGGTGTTGGCTATAAGGGGTAGATTGTTGAACCCTAGTAGCTTTCTGATTCTGCAAGCTTCCTTAATGTTAACCCTGGGTGCTCGCTTGCTCTGTTCTTCGTTCTGTGAGTAAAAATAGTTAAAACTCCAATATCATATTCCTCAGTTCAGTACACAGCCATAATATTTTTGAACTCTTCAAAGTTCTTAATCTTTGCTTTGTATTGTAACCTTAGCTTGGATCTCTGCTGTGTTGCAATTTCCATAAAAACCATTCCTTGGAGCCATATACCTCCTTAGTACCTCAGACTCCTGGTTTATTGCTTAAGCTATTTAAGATAGCAATTAATTACATTGGATAGTAATCCACTCTTCTTAATCTCCTATGGGATAGCTTTCTGCTTTGGGCTAGAAATAGTGCAGTAAAACTGAATGATGGTAGGAAGTGTGCGGGCAGAATCTTTCGGAATGCTGGAATGGCTAGTGTACTGCCTTGGATGGTCCAGGAGGGGCTAGTGACCAGCTCTTGATCAGCCTGGCGAGTCAGAGGACTACAGAGGTTATGAGCAGCTTAGGAAGAATTGGTTATGAAGTCACCTTGTAAACTTCGTTGAAGTGACCTGGGGTTTGCTCTGGATTAAGAGTGCCAGTACATACTTTTACAAGATTTTTGAATTAAACCTTAAACATTTGAATTAAACCTTTCCATGTGATAATTGCTATGAAAACTCTTCACTTCTCGCTATCCTTTAGCTTACTATCTCAATAGGTATTACCAGTGCATACATTTAATTTGCTCTTGTGAACAAATTTGGATAGAAGCTAGTTCATCTTGTCAACGTCTCATTTTAGTGAAAATTGCAAGACTTGCTATGTGTTCCTAACACTGAAACGTCTAGGGCTATTGCTGATTCTAGGTCCCTGAGGAATTTCTAGCTTAGCAGTAATGGAATATCTAACACTTCAATGATAAAATGATAAAATACTTGCTTGGCATAGGGAGAGTAGACTTTTCATATAGATGAGAATCCACTGCATAAAACATGGCACAGAATAAACAGAGGGAAATGCAGGCATCTTTAGAGACTTTTTTTTTGTACAGCGGAAGAATCTACCTCCTATAATTTGCATGCTAGACATTTTGAATGCTTAAGAACTTGAGAAGCTTCAGATTTCCCAGTTTATTTCTGCCTATGTTTTGTGGCAGTAAACCTCATTAACTGAGCATGAAACTGTGGGGCAGTTAAACATAGATTGGTGGATGAAGTGTTAAATAGCTTAAAACATCCTCCCCAAGAATGAATTAATTGCATTATTATTCTTTTTAGATGTGCATAGCTGGCCACCATGTATTACTATTGCAGTTGCCTCATTAAGCAACACAAACATATGGCATGCACTCACCTAGCAAAAGGCTGTGGGTTCATGTGCTAGGGAAGGTGCATGTTACTCAGTCTCATCAAGAGGATGGCCAGCTTAACTGTTCGATACAGGTCCACTTGATCTATTGCTAAAGTATATCTTCAGCTTACTAAATGTGTTACTTTATGCTATTGCTCAACCTCCTGGTTGTGTTTCTTTTTCAGATAGTAAAGCTATTGTTGATGGTAACCTGAAACTAATCTTGGGGCTAGTATGGACTCTTATCCTGCATTACTCAATCTCTATGCCTGTGTGGGAAGATGAAGGAGATGATGATGCCAAGAAACAGACTCCAAAGCAGAGACTGCTAGGGTGGATTCAGAACAAAATCCCCTACTTGCCAATAACCAACTTTAACCAAAATTGGCAGGATGGCAAAGCACTGGGTGCCCTTGTTGATAGTTGTGCTCCAGGTAAGTCTCCTGTATACGTGTTTCTGTTCTTTCCTAATGGCAGCAATAGGCCAGTCATTTGATGGCTTTGCATTGCATGGAAGCCACCACTAGGATCACAAGCAGTAAAAGTCTGGCTGAAGAGCCTTCAGTGAAATATTCACGTGGAGATAATTCATATTTAAACACCACTGGAGGACACTATAGATTGTAATGCATCACCTTGTTGCCTAACGGCTAAAGTCACAAAAGGATTACTAAATATCTAATTGTATTACTACACACTTATTATTAAATGATTGATTTTCAACTCCAGGAAGTATTGCATAAATGCTAAAGGCTTTTCTGCAAGGCTTTTGAAATATTATAAAAAATGCAACATCCTTGTGCTACTGACAGCAGAGCTGTTGCATCACACTGGCTGCCAGTGCTGTTGCACCGAAATGAATACAGAATAATGATGTAAACTTCTCATCTTGTAGCAGAAGTTCTATAGCTCCTCCTACACCCTTTAATAAAACTACTTTGAAAAATCAGCACTGTAAAACAACTTTGTCTTGGGATTTCACATTCATCTGCAGAGTTTCATGTTCTTTGGCTCCTATAATTTTAAAAGTCCGAACTACAAAAAAGAGCTTCCAGATAGGCTTCTTGGGTCCTAATGGATCTTCTGTCAGCATATATTGGAGCAAATAAACATATTGCCAAAAGACTACCTACTAGAAGAAAGATCTCAGGGGTGGCAGAATGGAGTGCTGGAGCTGAGCATTTGATGCAGTCTAGTAGGCAGTTACAGGCTTTGATCAGATGGATCTCTAGATGGCTATGAGTCTGCATTTGCCTTGTTTCCTCTGCCTGTGAAATATCCTGATTGTACTAGCACAATTTAGCAGCCTTTAGAAACTCCCACCATTCAGGAAGAGAAAACGTTCTAAACTAGGAAGATTTCAACTGGAAATTTGTTATGCCTTTGGTCTAATTTCACTGCAGTGGATGTGTACTTGTATATTTCTCTCTTCTGAATGGGTTCTGGCAGAATTGCCAGGTAGCATTTCACCTTGGCTAAATATAAAATGCTGCAAGTTTTAAGTCTGAGAACTCGTCCCTCAGGTCTCTGCCCAGATTGGGAAGCTTGGGACCCGAAGAAACCCGTTGATAATGCTCGTGAAGCCATGCAACAAGCTGATGACTGGCTGGGTGTCCCTCAGGTAAGCAAAAACAGACTTCGCCATTCTTGTCCAAAAGACATGAACTTCTGCATTGCTCTTCATCCTGAGCTTGGCTGGTGGTTAGAAGTGCAAAGCATCCATTCTGTGTTGGCTGTGGAATTGCAAAATAGAAGCTGCACACTGATTCTAGGGCAACACAATTTGTTCTTGGCCCTGTCAGCCTAGTTTTGTGCTGAAATATGAAAATCATGGAGCACAATCCTTGCCAGGCCAGTTGGGCAGGCAAATAGTTTGCCAAGTAGTGAGGCTTATTGTGGTGAGTTGGTTCAACATACTTTATTGCCTGTTGCTTGCCACTTGGGTTCACCTATACTTTTTAGCCCAAACTAAAAACAGCTAGTTCTGCGTAAGGGCTTCTAAATTATGAATTCTTGGCACCAGTGGCGTGCAGGTGCTATGCTATGATTGCTCTCTGCTTAGAGGGTTTAAGCTAGAGCATGTATTAATCATCATAGATGCTGCTGAAAGTAGTCTCTTGGGGATATAAAATTCCTGTTTTTGTTTAGGAAACGTGTGTCCTGGCTTTCTATTGCAAATGTGATATTCAAGTTGGCAGCAAGAGTTCATTGTACAAAATAATGGGTTGTTTCCTACCAGCGCATTCTGCTGACTTCTCAGTTTGTCCTAGTGCTGTATGTGAAAGGGGATGCTGACACACACACCCCAACAAAAATCCAGGGGGCTCAGGGGGAGGTGGGAAAATCCTCCTTCACAAGATCTTTAAGGGTTGCAAACCAATAAGTACAAGAAATTAAGCTGATAAAACAAATTAAAACATTGGATAGTAAAAATGGCAAATGCAGCAGCTGATAAATATTTGAGCACCAAATTAAATAACATGATTAAATACAATCAGCAGCGTGGTATAAAAATTAAAAACCATTACTTTTCTCTAAAGCCCTGCAGAACAAAATGCCTTTTTCAGCTAAACAGAAGGCCAGCCATGAAACCAGACTATTTCTGGGGCAGTTCTAAACTTGTGCATTGCAACAGAGATTTGGTCCCATGTGCTCAATCTTGCCTATATTAAAATGAAAGGCTGTTGCATTAAGACTGGTGCAAGTTCATATTTGTATGAGTGGTCCTTGTGTCCCCATACTTATGAACTGCTACCTGAATATTGAAGAAACCAGTGCCCAGGTGATCACTATTCCACATGACTTCATTGAAACTTAGAATAGGATCTGCTCTAGTGGAGAATATCAGTGGTTCAAACAGCAAAACGTAGAGTTCACATCATGTACTCCTTGCACAACTTAAACTCTAAACCCAGTTCCTTATCTGACCATTGCAAAAAGTGGCAAATATGGCATGCCACCCATCCATTCAGCCTCATAACACAGTTTTGAGAGGGGTTAGGCTGAGAGTGATGAGCCCAGGATCATGTGCTTCTAGGCTTGGTGTTTCACTTTGGATCTTCAGAGTTCTGTTCAAAGCATATTCTATGTCCTCCTAACCTCTCTTAGGAAGAAGGAGAAAAGCAACTTGCATGTAAGAGTGGGCTGGATTCCCCTACCTGTCTTTGCTGATACTATTTTCTTCAATGAAGTCAAGGAAAAATATACGTATTCATGAAAACTGCTGTTTCCATTCTTAATTTCATGGGACAGTTACTGAGCGACATGTTCCCCTCTTTCTTTGGCTAGTTTCCTGTACAGTAGAGCTCATGCTACTGAAATGTCTAGATTCAGACAGAGCTCGAGGAAATCAGGGGAACACTATTCAGAATACTTACAGCACAGTTTCCTTAAGCTGTGGCCTGTTAGAAGTAGGTACTATCATAACTTTCTTGATCATCCTCCTGACAGGTATTAGTAGCTTTTGTATACTTCCTTAGATAATGTGTATAGATTAAGAGGCTACACAGGGCTAAGTCCCGCCGAATGTGAAATCAAGAAGCTCACCAATAGACCTGTTTTCCCCTACAAATTTGGGAATCTGGTCAGGTTATCCATCAAAATGCAATGGGGATATATCATGGGTCTAAAGCAAAAACTGGCAGAAGCAGCTCTTTCACTTACGCAAGGGCTTCGGTTCACATATTTTTAAGACACAAGGGGTATGCTCTTCTGCTCCCCCCTCAAGCTTCAGCTCCTATGTTGTACCCTGCTCCTCTGACCCCCAGGAGCAGCTTTTGACCACATGCTTATACCTTGCAGCAAGTCATAACATTGGTCTCCCTCAGTCAGTGTGGTCTGTTCTGACTGGTAGAAATTTTCCAGTGTGTGGTAGAGAAGAAATTTCCTTGTAACTTGCTACCTTGGACTGGAAGTGCTTGGGGTCAAATTGAACTTCTGCTTTACAAAGCACTTGATTGGCACCTAAGCTTCAGAGGCACAAGAGGGTTACAGGCAAGTTTGTTCCACCACTTCATTCACAAGTTTGTGGGATTCCTCTTGTAGTGTTGTAACAGCCCTTTGCTTGTAAGGTAGCAGTTCACTATGCTTGTAAATATGGTTAGTATTTAAGAGAACAATGTAATTCAGCCATGCAAGAAATGTGTGGTGATGGTGAAGCTCAGTTCTGGTTAATTTGTGCTGTAATTGCTTTTGGTCAGGTCATCACTCCTGAAGAAATTATTCATCCTGATGTGGACGAGCACTCTGTAATGACCTACCTGTCACAGTTCCCTAAAGCAAAACTGAAACCAGGTGCTCCTCTGAAGCCTAAACTTAATCCAAAGAAGGCAAGAGCATATGGCAGAGGTAAAATCTAGAATGCTCTTCTCTGTTTTAGTTCTCCGTTGAGTAAATTCACACCTGTTGTGTGAAGACCAGTTGATTCTTGTTTGCTTAAATCCTGTTAGTAGATGAACTTCCAAGTTCTATTGTATTCATTTGGTAAGGTGCCAAGATTCAGAAATATGTGGAAATAATCCAAAAGGCACTCCTACTTTCATGTGGATTCCTAAAGCCTCTGAGAACCAGTTCAGCAAGCCTGCTATCTCATGTTGTCCCGGACCATATTTGAGTGGTCTCATTGTCTATGTTCCTTCCCACCCTTTTAAGATGGAGACTTAACTGTTATCTGAGGGCGGAGGTCAGTTATTGACTTTATGTAAACCTTTCTTAGGGAAGGGCGGGTCTAATACTGCCAAGAGTGGGGAAAGAACGAACTGTAAGCTTGTACCTGTTCTAAATGTTAATGCTACCTTTTAATAGCCTATATTTTTCAATGGCAAAAGTGCCTCAAATTCATGAGCCGTTTCATTTGGATGGAAGCACAGTGACGATTAAGCAACATTTCTCTTTAGTAAGGTCAAATCCTGTGTGTAGTGGGACTATGGTTCTTTTTCCTGTTTTAAAGCAGTCCTGGGAACATTTGCCAAGTGTCTAGGATGAGTTTACTGTCTCAGTTCTTGTAGTGTGACTTTTAGATCTACAGCTTATTGAATGCTACCGGAGGACATTCTGGGTTCTTCAACATCTATAGTAATGAGCATTCCAAATGTCTAATTTACAGAAACATAGGAAACCATGTTCTATAGTTGTACAATGTAAGATGTCTCACTAGAAGGCTCATAATTTCAGATTGGTAGCATGTTGGTTTGCAGTAGAACAACAGGATTTCTTAGAAACCAACAAAATTTTCAAGGTATGGGCTTTCAAGAGTCAAAGCTCTTTTTCTTCAAGGATCATAAGTAGGGCATATTGAGGTAGTGGCAAGGGAGCCTAGGAGAGTTGGATATTAAGATCATGAATGTATTGTGTATATGAAAAATTATCAATCTAGAGTGGCTCAGACTAATATTAGTATTAGTGTACTATTAACTGTTTAATACATTTCTGTCAATTAGTGATGCATTTTGTATTAGAACAGTGTAAAAGTAACAGGCATAACTTTATTTGGGATAGTGCTTGGAACCACGTGTTCCAAATATGAAAAATAGCATTTTAAGATGAGTGGAGGGGCATCACGTTCAGCTTGTGATGCTGAACTTCGGAAAGGGAGAAGAGATCCTTCTTGCAGCATGGAACTCTGAGTTGCACCATATGGGGTGGTATATTCAAGACTTTCCTCATACAGCCTTCATAAAGTTCTTCATACAGCCTGATAAGTTATGGAACTCATTACTATAGCATCTAGTGGTTGGCTTGCTTCTAACCCTTTAGAATATGGAATTCAGACATGATGGCTGAAAATGGAACCTTCATATTTAGAGGCAGAATATTTCTGACAATCAGGCTGTGGAGACTATTGATGGATGGCCATTGCCATCATGATGGCTTCAAGCTCAAGACTAGATGTAACTGAATACTAAGAATTCTTAAAATGTAATGAGCATTTCAGTGGGGGATAAGCAACGCTGACTTGTATCTTCCTTACATCCAGCTTTATTCTTGTATCATTCTTTTTTTTGTAGGGGTTGAACCACATGGAAATATGGTGAAGCAGCCTGCCAACTTCACTGTGGACACAATCAGTGCTGGCCAGGGAGAAGTAATGGTCTTTGTAGAAGACCCAGAAGGAAATAGAGAAGAGGTGCGCATTTGGAATTTAATCACTTGCTGTCTTTATATGGTGGAATAGTATTTACTTGAACAAACAGATGAAGATTTGAACTGAGGTGCATTTGATCAGGCCTCAGGTACAGCATTACAGTGATGGGATCCTGATGGCAGGAGTACCATCTTTCCCAGACAAACTAGTTCTGTAAAAGTAGAGAACTGATTAGAAGAGGTCATGGTATAGGTCCTTCCCATTCAAGCATTGCTCCAGAACAGGTGCTACTAGTGTACTGTTGTTTCCTACATGATCTCTACTGAGGAATATTTCCACAGTGGGTTGCAGAAGGGACATGCTGTAGTGATTCCCATATTGCTTATAGTGACTTCAGAGTGGACTCTAAATAGGAACTTGGTAAACTGGCCAACAAAACTTGTGGTCAGCTTTTAGGGTTTTCCTAGTGGAAGAAGGCTTCAAAACTTGTCTCTTTGGGAGGGCTGTTGTAATGGTTTGAAAGTTAGTATGAAAGAAGATGAGGCCAAGTACATGCCACTTGGCAGACCAGGGTACAAAATATACCAACCACTTTGATTTCTCCTGAGCTAGAGTTATTGGAGGTGCTTGGATGGAAGACTGGTCTGATTGTTACTTTTTTATTAGGCCAAGGTGACTCCTGAAAATGATAAAAACAAGACATATGCTGTACAGTATGTACCAAAGGTTACAGGACCTCACAAGGTAAGATGCTAAGAATTCCAGGACGTGGACGCTTAGTTGTGCAGTGTGATAAATGTATTTAGGCTTTTAATTTTTTGTAGCATATTCCTCTTTGCTTCTCAAAACATTGGCTTATCTACTGGCCCTGACTGAGGAAATGATTTGACAGCATAATAACGTTAGAGTTTCAATTTAATGTCTGTGCCTCTGAATTTTCTTGGTGTACAAGAGTTTGTTTACCAATCAGCTTAGTCCAAAGAGGAGTTGCTTTATTATTTTCTCCTGTCCTATATGATAAAACCTAGTAATTTTAGTAGCACTCTTAAATTACCTGAGATAGGGTAATTTTATCCTATCACAAAAGACTGAGATCTGTAGAATTAAATGTAACATAGACTTCCAAGCAGGTTGCTTCTGCCAAGGTTCTTCCAGATTGCTTGCCCCAGTTATGGCATTGAAGTACATTCTGGTAGCTGTTATCTGACTTCTGGATCTAATTCATAAGCTGAATCATAAACATCTCTCAGCCTAGCAAATACACACTTGTATTCCCTTAAAGGCGGCCAAGCTCTCCAATTGTTGGATACCATGGATGTGCAATTTGGATTTGAATGCACCAAATGCTATATTTGGAATAGTTATGAATAATTCAAAATCTGAATTTTATCATTCTTGATATTTGGGATCAATACATCTAATTCTCAACATGGTCCCATCTGTGGATCCTTAAATCCAGAGATTGAGACATGGACAGAAAAGACATCTTTCTACAAATGTCAGAAAAGCCCTGGACTTGCAAAAAAGTATGAAATCTAAAAAAGAGTTTACCTCTTCCCCCCATGATAGAACACCTGTAGCTTTAAGGCATGAATGCCCTGAGTGGCAGTTGCAAGGCAATCAACGCTGTTGCCAGTGTTCAAGCCTCATTTTCTGTCATTAAAGACCAGGGGTTAGGGGGAGGGCGGTTTTGACCTTTCAGGGAGGACTCAGTGGTGCCAGGCCTGGCAGCAACAACATAGCTACTAGTTACCATGTGCCTTGTCTAGACCTGGCTGCTTGCTACTGTTCAACAGCAGCCACCCCATGAAAGCCAGTGTACTGGGATCTAGGAGACCAAATTGATACCTCTGGTCTTCCATAGAAGCTCACCGGGTGACCTTAAGCCATTCACACACTCTCTGCCTAAACCTATCTCACAGGGTGGGAGAGGAGAAAGGTGTAAACTGCTTTGTAAGCTGCTTTTGTTCTGCATTACAGAGAAATGTGTGGTATATATGAAATAATAATATAGCTCAAGATGAGGAGACAGATAAAAGTTAGGTTGGTTGGTGGGTCAGGAGGAAAATAGGGAAAGCTCCTCAGCTGCCAGGAGGAAAGAGAGGTAGTATTGGGAAAGGTATACATGGAAAAGTGAGGTGAGGTGCCCTATTCTGCAGGTCCTGACAGATTTCCTACTGGACAACTTGGCCCGTTCCAGGGCCTGGCACTATGCAATTTGGCCTGGCTCATGCTGGGGAAAGGCTGCCTGGGGGAGGGAGAGCTAAAGACCGGAGGGCAGGTAAAGGTAGGTTGCCTGGTTGGGTGGGGAGGAGAGAAGGAATCAGAAAAAGGAAGCAGCTTTGGAGGATTTCAGGGAAGGGAAAGAAGGAATAACCCAGGTGCATGCCCAGATTGCAGACATTTCCTAAGTGCTGCTGCCTGGCACTTGTCACATGTTCTCAACAGTTTGGATATGGGACTGGCACTGCAAAAGGGTTAGAGGGGAAACGTTTTAAAAAGTGATTTGCATTTTTGTGTTCTTTATACAGTGGAAAATGGCTATTTATATTAACTTCAGTGGAGTTCTGGATGCTCAAATTCTAAAGGCTCCAAATCCAGATTTGGTGCTAGTGCACATTCCCGTTAGAAAGAAAATTGTTAAATGGGCAAAAGACAGTAAAGTCGAGCTGTCTGGCTGCATAAATGAATTACATGCTCTGCTGTTGAGGTAGCCATTGGTACCGTGAAATGCTCCAAAGATGTATTGCTTGCTTGGAAGGGGAGGTTAGAACTGGCAGTGGCCGTATGAAGGCTGGAGATGCCCTCGTGTATCTGGAAATACAGGTTGGGATTCTAAGCAGCATCAGAAATGCTGTGTTGGAAGAAACGAACTTCCCTGCTTTCAGCGCATTCTTCTGTGTCCTCAAAATTGTGCTTCTGCAGGTCAGTGGACCTGAAGGAACAGCATCTGCAGCATTGTGGGGGAAGGGTTGTGACACATCTCCTTTCCCTCCTTTGAGGACAGAAAAGCTATGCTATTGGAGCTACCACCATGCTGGCAGAATGACGCCTTGGCCCCTCAGCCATAGGAGCTGAGTCTCTTGACTATGTAAATTAACTTTGGCAGTCTGGGTGTTATGGTTAACACATCAAGGTCCACATTATGTTTACTTCTCTTTCTAAAAGCTTCAGTTGTTTATATATTGAGAATCTTGTGTATGAATTCAATTTTAAGAATTCTGCTCATGGTCAAATTTCAAAGTGGCTATTATGAACTTGTGAAATGAGCTGTAACGATATTGTTTCATTTCTAGGTTACAGTTCTGTTCGCTGGTCAGCACATTTCAAAGAGTCCTTTTGAAGTAAATGTTGACAAAGCCCAGGGAGATGCCAGTAAAGTAACAGCAAAAGGGCCAGGCCTTGAAGCAACAGGAAATATAGCCAATAAACCTACTTATTTTGAAATCTACACGGCAGGTAAGATGGACTAAAGATCTGTATAAAATCTGGCACAACTGTGAAGCTGTAGAAGACTGGCTTCTTGTTTTTCTTCTAAGAGCCAGCATCTCCACAAAATTCTATGTGAAGAAATATTTTTTGAGTATCTAGAGAATACATGGTTCTCCATGGGTTGGATCAGCAACCCACACATGCAAAGATAATTTATTTCCTCGTTTCTCCTCACACACTCCTCAGCAGTCCTTTCTGAGAACACTTGATTTTTTCGGTAATGGGGCTAATGTGTGGATCTGAGGCAGAGAGGGGGGAGATTGCACTGAAGAAGTGTGCTAAATATCCCATTTCTACCTGCATTGGCGAAAGAGCAATGAGTATCAACACTATTATCTATACTAGTGGTTCTTGTTAATCAGTACTGTTACCTGGATTGGTCTCCTTGTGAGTAGGGGGAATTAGCGGCAAGGAAGATGGCTATGCGAGAAGGGTAACTGTGGGATAATTCTACCAATATTTCCTCCCCAAGGAAGCAAATGAGGCTCTGGTCTTGAATAACAGAGTATCTTTATTTAAAGGGGAAAACTCATATACACACACAAGAGATTGTTCACAAACACATAAGATGCCTAGAAAAAGCAGTGGTGAAAGTGGAATAGATTTGAGGGATTTCAAGGTGATAATTACCTATCCAGAGAGTAGAGTAGTCCATGGAGGAAGTAGTCCCATGTTCTTAGCCAGGAGAAAGTCTTAGAGAAAGTGACCCTAAGGGAGTAGTGCTTGGATCCAGGAAGCATGCTGTCTCACAAAGAGGCAGTTTGCTAATGAATCTCCCTGGAGGTGAGTTGATGAATTTAGATATGAAAATTCATGTTCCCAGAGATAAATTATAAGCTTATCAGTGCTGATTGATTGCCTCTCAATCTTAGGGTGGGAATTTCATCGCGGAAGGAGGGTATCGAAATGTGCTAAAAGGTGTGACTCAGCAAGACCCTTTCAAATCACAGCTCACGCCTGCAGCTGGGGAGACAGTAAAATCAATCACTTCCAGTCCTCAGCATTTTCATGAATGTCTCATTCATGCTTAATCTTCCTGGGTGGGACTCAGCAACGCTGACGTGAATTCCCCTGCTGCAGATCAGGCTTAAATAATCCAAGGGCCTTGTGATTTTTATATCACAGGCAGCTATGAAACAGCTATTAAACATGGCAGAGGCTAGGGCCGACTACTTACAGTAGCTATGGTTACTTGCACAGCTGTAGTCTGCACAGTCACCTGCAGTGGTTTTCATGACTACATCTTTTCCCTTTTGCTATACAAGTTAACAGAATGCTTCATTGACTTTGTTAGAATAGATTGCCATTAGAAAAACTGAGGTGGAAGTTCACTGTCCTACAACCACTGTGGGGTACATACAAATGGAGTGCCCAGTCACATTACTTCTGTTCCAGGTAGTTGCCTCATGTAGCATCTACTCTCATTGCACTTACTGCATCAAAAGTTCATGATGAAGACGGGAAGAAGCAGAGGAACTGAGGCAGGACTTCAGACTGTCATTTAATTGAACCTGCAGAACAACGATTCTTGGACCAAAAGACCATAGAGAAATGCATTGTGTGAAATAATTAAATTTTGAAACTAGTTTCCCTGTTCAACATGGTTTCAGTACATATACATAATTAACAGCTGTTGCAATGGACTCTTTTTTCTCCAACTGCATCAAGCCTTGTATCACAGCTATGTCAAAATTAGCTGCTTCACAGTGAACTTTGACTCCCATTAGCATTAGAAATCAGAGTACTAGACTGAGTGTATAGTAGCTGAACCTTGAAGAGCAGCAAACTTCCTCTGAATTTATAATTACACTTGTTTGCTAAAGAAACATAATAAGGAATTTTCCAACTGGAGATATTCAGTCTTGTTGTATTAGACAATTTAAAGTTGATTCAATCATTCAGGACAAGAAAACTAATAAGAACCAACCCAGCTTAAACTAAAGTTTTCCATAGAACAGGAAATATTGAAGAAAGGGCGTCATGTTAAATTCAAGGAGAATCTTAGATTTTTGTGACCTGAAGGGGGCAGGGGTGGGTGTTTCTGAGCATTGTAACTATTAGAAATCTTTTCAGGAAAAACTCAGCTCAAACTTTACATCTAGGCAAGATTGGTGGAGTGAACTTCATAGGAGCAAGTGTTGTCACTGAAACTGGCAATGTAGAGTTCTGCTTTCTACCCCTTATGTTATACACATTGCCTCTTAAGACTTGTACACACATTGCGGTAAACTCTCATATCATGTATGTAGAAAGAACTTGTGTTTGCTTTAAAAACAGGGACTGCTACCTGGATAAAGGTGAAGCTTTAAGTCACGGGATCAGCCTTGTGTGTTGAATATAATGTAAAAACTAACATATAAAAACAAAAGTCATGTGCAAACTGCACACAGATTATACACGCTCACTATAACTTGTACAGGACCTATATTGCTATCATGCTGCTTTGCATTTGCCTGCTTCTGTTCCACATCGCTCCTGGTCAGAATGAAAAATGGGCAGACTCTTCCCCCACAGTTAACCTAATTGGTGCTAGCCTGTGTCTTTGCTTTCTTGTAGGAGCTGGTGTTGGTGACATAGGTGTAGATGTGGAGGACCATCAGGGGAAAAATACTGTGGACGTTATGGTGGAGGACAAAGGCAATCAAGTCTACCGCTGTGTATACAAGCCTCTGCATGCTGGTCCTCATACTATTAGAGTGGTATTTGCTGGAGAGCATGTTCCAAAAAGCCCCTGGAGTGTTCTTATTGGTGAAGGTTTGTGATCAGGACAGATTGTTACCTACTTGTCATATTACTGGGTTTGAAGAAAGTATATATGTTTTTTTAAAGTGCAAGAGAGTCTTCTGACAGTCAATCAAGCATTAGAGCTGCTGTTGCTTAAATGGTTTAAACACAAAGTAGATACTAACTGGGCTTGATTTGTCTGCCATCCCAAACAGCCATCCTTATCCTTTCTGAGATTTCTAGAGTTGAGCTTTTTCTTGTAATCTTTTATATCAACTGTATTTGCTTTATTTTGTATCACAACTTTTTTCTTTCCTCCTTTACTGACACTTAGCTTTCTATTCCATCCTTGCTTGCTTCTGTGCTTTCAGACCTCTCTGCTCATCTCTACTGAGCTACTCTCAATATATGGGATGTTGGACTTCACTGCTATTGGCTTCATAGTTGGGCAAGCTGTGTCGGTAAGAGGGTGTGCAGGGTGACATGTTTACTATATTTCCTAAACATCTAGTCTGTGGGTTTGGAGCCTGAAGCAAAAGCTGCTGGGTTTTACAAAAATGATGCAAGCAACTTGTCCTATAGTTTTATGGCTGTTGGCAAGTCATCTTGCAAGAAGTCAAACTGCTTTAACCACAAACTGCTGAACTTGATTGAGGTTAGCTGTCTGTTGTACTCCCACTTTTGTTGGTGTGATCAGATAGTCTAGAACAACTAGTATATAGACTTGTTTGGGGAACACAGTGCTCTAGATGTAGAGCAGAGCATGTTTTTACTGGGTGGATCACACCCTGCTGCTACGAAGGCAGCAGTTGCAGATTCCAGAAAAACAGGCATCTAGTTAAATTGGGAGCCTGTGTTCACACTGAAATTCTTGCCATAGTATAATAGTCAAGTACTGAAAAGCAAGCTGACAACTTAAAACTGTTCTTTCAAGCAGCCTTCTAGCTTCCATAAAACTTCACTCTTATCTTTTCCACAGTATCTAGTATTTGTTCATTATCTTGTATATGGGCATGTTTTCCAAATAGTAGTTTAAACAAGCAAAAGCATGTTTAAACTAGTGTCATAGTGTAGATAGAGAAGATGCTTGTGCTATACTGCTTTGTTCACCACCTCCAGGTATTACCCAACTTTGAATCATTTTGCATGGGGCCTTCTCTGGGATTGATTCTCTGGATTTGCTTGTTTAGCAAGCTTGTTTTTTCGGTCCAGATTGCCATCAATAGTTTCCTTGCTATTCTGCATGACATACAAGTACAATAAGAGGGCCATCTTAGCAATGCTATACAATCCTGGGTACAATGTATTATATTGGATTCTGTCATGCTTTCCTTAAGGGCTTGCTCTGAAGAGTGGGATTTGGTGCCAGAGCACCAAGGTGGAGAGCTTCTATTGCATAGAGGCCCTAAAGCACAGTGCTCCAGGGAAATAATGCTCTTCATACATGAGAATAGTTTGCCCCCTCTTGCTATTGATCAAACAAACTCTTAGATAGCAGAGACTGATACCAAATGCTTAGGCAGTTGTAGGGTTTTATCCACTAAATGTGTAAAAAAGCATAGAACACTTAACCACAAGCTGCAGTCCCCAAAATTGTGTGTTACATAATGTCTTCACAGTCCGACTGCTGCTTCTGAACACTGGAATGGCATTTGTATTTCATAAAGTTAAATCTCATCCATCCTAAAGCAAACTGTTAGAGGCTGACTTGGTTAGGTGAAAGCTTCTTAGGAATCAGACTAGATTGATGACTGTCTGCAATTTGCTTGTAGCCTGCAATCCAAATGCCTGTCGTGCCAGTGGTAGAGGCCTTCAACCTAAAGGAGTTCGGATCAGAGAAACAGCAGACTTCAAGGTTGATACTAAAGCTGCAGGGAGTGGAGATATCCATGTGGCAATAAAAGGGCCAAGTAAGTGTTCAGCTTCTTAGCATTGCTTACACTTTGCGGCAGACCTGCTTATTTCCCCTTGACAAATCTATTTAATTACACAAGAGGAATATATGTATCTGTGGCTGGATGCATAAAATGGCCAGCTGACTATGTCACAGCATCTTGTTTACCTATTTGTAGAGAAGTAACTTAAGCTGTAAAACTACTTTAGTGGGTTTGGAAAGCTTTGTAGGTTTGAACTACAGCTTTTGTGCTAAAGAAGCATATATTTAATAAGGCTCCAGGCCAGAGGATGTTTGAATACCATGATAACATTAGACTTTTATAAGATGTTTGCTCAAAATGTAAAACAAACATGCAAAATGGGAGGAAATCTGAGGCCAAATAAGATCTGACAGTTTTGTATGTGAGAGACAGACATGGATCTGTCCCAGATGTGGGCTGGAGTGTATCAGATTTTACAGCAAAAGGATGAAGTGTCTCCTAGTTTTCAAAAGTGGCTTCCCAGATGACATTTATGAAGTTCTGAAGAACTTGCAAGCTTGCATGCTGTTTTATGTCATAAGCTTGATAAGCAAGCCCGTTCACACAGGCTGACTGAAGTTCAATGGTAGTGGGCAGAGACATGCTTAGAGAAGATGTTATAGTTGTTTAGTAATTGTGTGTGTGTGTGTGTGGCACATAGGACATACAGTAGTTATGATGCTCTTTTGAATTATGATAATAACAAATGCAAGCTGTAAACTACCACCATTCTAAAGGGTATTTCTTGTCATGCCAGTTGATTAGCTGCTTTAAGGCTTTCTCCATCATTAGAAAGGGGAGAATAATACATTTCAGAGGTGATATCCAGAATTCCGGTTCAGTAAACAATCTTTAGCTGCTGGAAACATGTGAGAAGTACCTCAAAGTAATGTGGTTTGATGCTCTCTAGTGCCATTGATCTATTTCAGTTTTTTCAAAATGGATGCTTCTACCAATAAAACAAAACTTCATACTTCTGGTATTTACTTATCCATTTCCAGAAACTGAGTTAAATAACTCAAGCTGAACTAACAAGATCTCTTTTCCTCCACCTCAGTATGAAACAAGACAGTTATGTGTGTGCTGGCATATAAAGGGACAGGAGTTCGTTTACTATCTCTATGGATACAGATAACTTTCTCATTCCTGCAATATAGTAGCACTTGAACACAGGCACTAGATTTACTCCCTCCTGGCCTTTTTGAGTGACACAATCATTCTCAGCCATCTACAAATTGGTAGGGAATGGGGGCGGATATAAATGACTTGTACAGTAATGTTTATAGGACAGTGGTATGGTGTTGTTGCCGACTGTGCATTATTAAGGACAATAGGCTTGTATCAACAAACTTTAGTGTATTTGGACCGAATCTCTAGGAAACTAAATCAAGTAGGCATTCCCTGAATAGTTGTGGTCATGAGGTTTGATGAATCGTACGTGTTACTTGTTTGAACATATGACATGCATAATGTTGCAGACTAAGGAATAACATAAGGGAATGGAATAAGCATGGTAATATAACACTTTTCCTCATCAATCTCTGCTGGAAATGTTTATGCCATCTTTCTGAAGAGACAACTAGAATTTCTCTCTTTTTTGCAAACTTTCTGGTTGAAAAAGTTTACTTCATTCTTGGGAATCTGTTTGAAAGAGTGAAAGGCTCCATTGTCTGAAACTAGAGTAGTGGGACTGGAACTATTGAAGATTAATGCTAGGTTGTGTTTCTACAGAAGGTTTGGAGGAACTTGTGAAACAAAAGGAATTTGTGGATGGGGTATATGCATTTGAATACTACCCATTAACTCCAGGGAAATACATTGTCACAATCTCATGGGGAGGCCACAACATCCCAAAGAGGTGAGTTGGAACACAATGTTAAGAGTAAATATGTCCATTCCCAATAAATTACCTATGGCAGTGTAGGCTGCCATAGCTGCTTAGACCTTGTAATAGCAGAATTAATTTGTTCCTGGCAGTATCTGTAGAAGGCATTCTTATGTTTCACGCTCTTGTATTATGCCTGCTAAACTTTGTAGTAACCCTAATAAAAACAGAGGGCACACCTTGCCTGCCTTTGTTGCTTCATATTGCTCAACAGAGCAATTGAATCTTAAAATCCGAGGTATCCAGGTCATTACTTGGTAGGGGCAAGATTAAAACTCCATTCTTAAACAACTTTTGTAAGGTAAGCTGTGTACTATCCTTAGATCCCAGTTCCTTTTCAACAGACATTGTGTGGCATGGACACTTGTGCCTCACTTGCCCGTAATGGTCTTGGTCCTTTAATCTAGACAAAGGTGACTGTGTAAGAAACCTATTTTTAAATGAGTTCAGTTTTCCTTGGATTCAGGCAAGGGCTGAAATAGTTTGCAGTGTGGGGAGGGATAGTAACAGCTGAAGGCCGCATCTTCCATTTTTTAAACTGTTAAGTTTTGCTGAGGTGGCCAATTCTTCCAAATTTTTTTGCATAGGAGAGAACAAGAAGTAAATAAAAAAGAGGTTTTGTGGCTTAGATATAATCATGAGTTTACCATGGTAGGGTAAGCAGGGGCCATTTTGTGGAAAAAGAGCTGGAGGAACTCATTAGCATAACTCATTAGCATATGCCACGCCCCTTGACATCACCTGAAATATATTATTAGCATAACTGATTTGCATATGCCACACACCCCTGACATCACCTATCCTGGCTGTTTTGGACCCAATCCTGGCCATTCAGGACTGAAATTGGGCCCAAAATGGTAAAAAGGAGCTGAAAATGGTCAAAAAGGGGCCCAAAATGGTCAGGATTGGGCCGCTGCTGAACAGGAGAGTGATCCACTACCCGTCAGAGGCTCAATCCGGGCCGTTTCGGCCCCAGTCCAGGATGAAATGGGCCCGAAATGGCCGAGAGTCAGGTGGGCAGGGCCACCTGACATGTGACCTCTTTGGGGAACTGCCGGAACTGTGTTCCTGCGCATTCCCCCTCGAAATGAGCCCTGGTAAGGGGACACAATGCCATGTCTTATTTGGACCTCTAACTCCACTCTGGTATCTGTCTCCAAATCTTGAATTCTGGTGTTTTTCCCTTAGCCCCTTTGAAGTCCAAGTGGGTCCTGAAGCTGGACTTCAGAAAGTAAGAGCCTGGGGGCCAGGCCTTCATGAAGGAGTTGTTGGTAAATCTGCTGACTTTGTCGTCGAATCCATTGGTCCAGAAGTGGGATCTCTAGGTAAGCCAATCTGGACAAATCAGAGACAAGCAGTTCACAAGAATATCTGAATAGCAGAACTAGGAAAAGGCTGCCTCAGTTTAAATGTATGACCTTTGCTTTATTGAACACATCCTAGTGGACAAATTTCTAATGTTCAGAAAGCAGACTTTCTCCATATAAAGCTGCAGCATTTATAGAAGACTATCAATGCAGGCTTTCCAAGTGTTTTTTTTTTTTGCAGTCCCCAATTAGACTTCCAAGCAACAAAGTAATGTAGCACTATTTGCAATAATAACATTGGATATTCTTGTTTGGTCTGTAGATTAAGTTGTGACTGAATGTATTGTTGTAATTACATTGCTGTTTAATGTATGAAGAGGCAGGATATAACTTTACATTTTTACAAGCGAGTAGGGCTGACTGCCCTGGTCAGTCTGATTTAGCCATGTCTTCCCTCCAGCTCCCCATGTTTTAACTCCCAGATGGCTGCCAGCAGATAAGTGAGATCTCAAAAATGATGGCGAGGCAACATATAGTATTTGGCCCTCCTCACCCTAGAAATGTAACCACTGTAATGAGCACTTCAGGGTTACTCTGTAGCAGAATGTTTCTATCTCCTGAATGCATATTGGGAGGTGCTTCTACCAAAACCTGCTGCAAATAAAGGGATTGCTACTCTAGAATGTGAAAACTAACTTTGAACAGACAGTTACTGTATATTCTTCAGAGTCATCCTAACAAAATCACAGTTGGCACTTTGTACAGTTCCAGCATACGTGTATTCTTTTTAGGCTTTGCCATTGAAGGTCCATCTCAAGCAAAAATTGAATGTGATGATAAGAATGATGGATCGTGTGATGTGAAGTACTGGCCAAAAGAACCTGGTGAATATGCAGTTCACATCATGTGTGATGATGAGGATATTCAAGACAGTCCTTACATGGCATTCATCCAACCAGCTTCTTTAGACTTCGACTCAGACAAGGCAAGGCATGAGGGTTCTATATAGATTATAACTTACCAAGTTTATTAAACGAATTGTTCCATAGAATGGATTTTAGGGCATGTTCTAATATCTACTTCCCCCATTGAAGGAGAGCCCATGCTGCAGCTTGGCATGGGAAAGACTAGAGAGCATTCATACAGTTCATGTTGCTGCTTCATCCAGTAACGTAGCAATAGCTAGTACAGGTCTCTCCTGGGTTAGTCTGTTCTCATTCTGATCTAGCAGTTGATTATTAGAGAGTCCTTATCTGAGGACTGCTACAGTCCTAGGCATTTGTAATAGCAGGATTTCTTACAGAACAGAAATTGTTCTCCAGCAACAAGATATATCCATTCAAAGAAGAGTCTCAATTGGCTTATGGACTGATCAGACTACAGTGCCCAGTCTGTAGTGGCATCTTGGTATTTTTTCCATTCTTGCTTATCTTTTCTAGGTAAAAGCTTATGGTCCAGGTCTGGAGAGAACTGGCTGCATTGTGAACAATCCAGCAGAATTTACAGTTGATGCCAGCGAAGCTGGGAATGCTCCTCTGAAGATATATGCACAAGTATGGCCACAGCCCAAATAATACTTGCTTCTGATAAGGATGATGCAGCCACAGATTTGCATTCGAACAATTAGAATGAATCTAATGTGTGTGCTGTTGTAATTGGAGATTTGCTTTGAAGTATATTTAAGACTTGAATCTTATTTGTGAACTGTAAACTGATCGGGCTTTTGGCGACAGACAGGTTCACACTTGTCTGCTTTCTTGCCACTTCCGCCGACATGGATCTGGTAATATGCTGACTTTCTGACAGTTGCATTTCTATATAGCCTCCTTCATGTATGCTGTTATCAGGGATGATGAGGGAACAAGCTACACTTAAGTGAAGGAAGGTGCTTGAAAGAGGGAGAAGGCTGTTTAAGGCAGCAGCATGCCTGGCTAAAAAGTGCAGAACAGCTATTGAGTGTATGGTGAAGAAGTAAGAACCTCCCCTTTTCTGCAGTTCTTGTGGGCTGGGAGCTGCATAATTTTTTATTGCTATTATGCTCATCACTCATTTGATTGTATCTCACCCTTCTTCCAGGAGCACATGGGGACATACAGGGTTCCCTCATCTCAAAACCACTTTGTTACAAGCCAGACTGAACAGCAGGATTTGAGTCCAGTGGCACTTTAGAGACCAGCAAGATTTTCAGGGAGCTCTGACTCTTGAAAGTGTGTACCCTAAAAATCTTGCTGGTCTCTAAAAGTGCCACTGGGCTCAAATCCTGCTGTTCTACTGCAGACCGGCTATTCACCTAGGCTAGACGGAGAGATGGTGACGTGCCCAAAGTTGCCCAGGTTGTTTCATGATAGTGTGGAAATTTGAACCCAGCCTTAATCAAATGCTCTAGCCGAGGAATCCCTAACTCTGCTGAGCCTGCAAGCACTCATGAAGTTTTGAGAAGTGGCAGTGAGTGCCAGCATAAAATGGCTGCCATGGGGCCAGTGGCAGTTGCAAACCTGGGAGTTCCAAGCCAGGCATCCTCCTATGATGGAGGCAGATGCTTGCCAATTCAGAACTGATGCTGCTTGGACTGTTCTGAAGCATCTGTCCTGGGAAGGTGGGGGAAAGTCTGGATTGATTCTTTGTTTGGAGGAAGAGATGCTCTCTGGTTTAGGTTTTTGAAGAAAAGGGAGCATTTACTCATTGCAGAAGCACAGAGGTTTCCAAGTCCAGAGCCGGCTGCCTTTTGGCTGTCCTTGGCCAGAGTGCACAGCTGTGATGCACCTGCCCAGGATGAGCTCAGCATATTGCTAGTCATTTGGTAGGACGAGACCCAAAGCTGCCTGTGTTTCCCTATCCAAGACCCTTTGGGTTTTATCCTCAAGAAGTGTGGGTATAAGGAAACATGTTGGCAGGTGTTACGTTGAAGACTGCTGCTTTAACTACTCTACTCTACTGGTTTCCCATGTCAGTTTGTTTTTACAAAATTATTATTTCAATATTGTATATTTCTCTCCTATATCATAAAATAGCACATTCAAAAGCATTAAAGAGATTTTATGATCTTAAATGGAAACTGAAAACCATGTTGCTTGGATCAACTGAGAGGTCTGATAAATGCCAGTAGACTTCTGAAATCATGTTTGTTTTTGGTCCAAACCATATCTGTTTAAGGATGGAGATGGTGATCCCATTGATATTCAAATGAAGAGCAAGCCAGGTGGAATCTATGCCTGCTCTTATGTTCCAACAAAATCAATGAAGCACACCCTGGCTGTCACTTGGGGAGGAGCTAATGTGCCCAATAGCCCTTACAGGGTGAGTAGTTTAAAGTAAATGTACTTGCTTGTCCTCTTGTCTCCCTGCCTCATGCAACTCTGGTCATGTTAACATATGTATAAGTAGCAGCATCAGAATTTCTGCAAACAAATGTTGCATAAAGTCAAGCCCTGTTGACAAACAATGTGGAGTGAGGTTGGAAACCTTGACCATAGTAGAACATGAAACCTAAGACCCCGAGTAAGCCAGAGTCTCATATCAGAAACTCTTATAATGTTGTTACCTTGCATGTCAAATTAATTTAAACATATCTACTATTTAGGTCCAGATAGGACAAGGAAGTCATCCTCATAAAGTGAAAGTGGTTGGACCTGGAGTGGAGAGAACTGGTCTGAAAGCCAATGAACCTACTCACTTCACTGTAGACTGTACAGAAGCAGGAGAAGGTAAAACAGATGCACATTATTGGATTGACTTTCCAGCAAACCTGACACAATCCCCTCTTTATGTAAAAAGATAACCTCACTCTGCAGTAGAGGAAACCCTTCTTGGAAAAAAACCCAGAAAAATCTTATCTTTTTATGCAAGCTGTTATCTCCTAATATTAAACCACAAGGCCACAAGTGGTGATGTAAGGGAGCAACTACCAAGTGATCAACTAACACATGGCTTTTCCTTCTAGGTGATGTCAGTGTGGGCATTAAGTGTGATGCTCATGTGCTAAATGAGGAAGAACAAGACATAGATTTTGACATCATACATAATGCTAATGATACATTCACAGTGAAATATACGCCACCTGCAGCTGGGCGCTACACTGTCAAAGTGCTGTTTGCTGGAGAGGTTTGTAATGCGGGGAGGGTGTGTGTGTGTTGGGAGTAGAGGCTAGAGGTTACACTAGATCAAAGGCATCTCTAGATGACTGTCTGAAACTGCTTTTGTATACATGCATGATTGCTCATGGTTTCTGGGCCTATTTGAGTATTTGTGCTAGTTTTAAGAGTGTAAAGTATGCTCTTTTGAAAAAAAAAAGATCCTTAATGCATAGATGTTACATTAAGGATGATGTATTTAGTATGTTCTGGATTTTGTGAACTACTGTTTGCTAACAAGAACTTTTAAAAAATTTAGTTTCGGATAAGCTGAGAATCTATAAAAGCTGAGTACAGGAAACAGAAATGCTATATAAAGACTGCCAACGGAAAATTAAACCAAGCTCAGAGTTCCACTTTTCACAAATGGGGTATGAGATCACACTGGCATTGCATAAATGGCCACTGAACTATTGATATGTTTTCATAAATGTGTGTGTTTAAACCAAGCTTGGTCTGAACAGGAGAAAATATTGTCATGAAGACACTATAATACTATAGTGTCATTAGATCAAACAGAAAAAAAATGACTTTTGTTCTGTGATAGATTTTACTAATTAACATTAGTGCCTTTAGAGGGAAAGGAATAACTTGATAATGTGGTGGCCATTTATATTGACTCTTGAGCTTATTCACTTGCTCTATATGACTTGCTTCTTGTACTACAACCAAGTTTTATTGTCTCAAAGGAAATTCCAACCAGCCCTTTCAGAGTGAAAGTAGAACCCTCACATGATGCAAGCAAAGTGAAAGCTGAAGGGCCTGGATTAAGTAAAACTGGTGAGTTTTTCCCTCTATCAATTTGATAAATGAAATTTAGGACTGTCATTTGGTTGAGTCTCCCTATACTGTGATTACAAAATGCCATCTTGCATTTGAGACTGATAGTGGAAAACTAGGCCTGGAGCTTGAGGTGGTAAAATTGTGTCTTGAGGTGGTAAAATTGTGTCTTTAGCACTCCACCCACAAATAAGTGTGGATCATCTTCTCAGGGTGATGGATTATTCCAACTGCTTTTCCTACTTAGGTGTAGAAAATGGGAAGCCTACACACTTCACTGTCTTCACGAAAGGTGCTGGGAAAGCTCCTCTGGATGTTCATTTCAGTGGACCTCTGGCAAATGCTGAAGATGTTGTCAAAGACTTGGACATCATTGATAACTATGACTATTCCCACACTGTAAAATATACTCCAGTACAGCAGGTAGGCTTTCCTGTGAAGGTGGGTAGTGAGCTTTTGTTGTAGCACACAAATTTTACATGATATAAAATGGCAAATTTGGACTCCTACAATATGTTACCAGTATCTTTTCATTAAAGAGAGCAAAGCTACTGACGCAGTCAAATCACCCAATTAAACACGGGCCCAAAAAGTGCATCCAAAGCTCAGTTATTTTGTTCTCTCTGTTCCAAATTGTCATATGCAACAACTTTGTTTCTGGGAGTCTTGTTATGGTTACCGATACCTGTATTTCCATTAGTGGAGTTAATTTGTAAACCCTCTATCTCCTTTTTTAAAAAAAAAATATATTGGTTCTCTTTCCAATAATACGACAAGAAATTTACAATTTTTTAAACAGAGTTACACATGAAATTCAAATTATAGTCAAATATGCATTAACATAATATACCACTAAAGAATAGATCAGGGGTGGCCAAATGGCGGCTCACGAGCCGCATGCGGCTCTTCAAGTCTTATTTGGCGGCTCCCGGAGGCTTGCAAGTTCACTCCTCCCCCAGGCTCCTTTAAGGGGCAGAGCCGACCAGCCGCTCACCCGATCTATGCACCCAGCGTGCTTCCCCTTTCCCAACCCTGGAGCAACGAAGGGGCGGGCCAGGGCTGAGGACAGCCCACCCGTCCTCGCTTTGCTGGGCACTCCTCTGCAAGCACTGAGTTTTGCCGGCCCCGCGCTCTCAGCGAGCGCCCGGGACGGGCAGTTGGGGGGAAGGGGAAAGAGAGGAGTGAAGACGCGACGAGGAAGCGCCAAGGCAGAGGTGGCCCAGGTCTTCCTGTTTTCCGGCTTACTCCCGAGAAGGCAAGTGCGCAGCTGCCGAGAGCCACTCATGGCATGAAGCACAGCCTGCGCCGGGGGGCTTTTGCATGGGTGGAAGCCTCGTTAGTTGCACGGAGGACTGGCGCACCCATAAGTGTGTGCAGGACAGCTGAGATGGAGGAGCAGGGAATGTGTTTGCTTCAGAGGACATGTGCTTGCTTTAAGATTGTGTGGCTCTGCTTTTGTGATCCTTCCTTCCTTGATTTTTCTTTCTTCCCTCCTTCCTTCCTTTCTCTTTCCTTCTTTCCATTTCTTTCTTCTTTCCATCTTTCTTTTTCTTCCTTTCCTTCCTCTTTCTTCCTTTCTCTTCTTTCCTTCTTTCCTTCTTTCCTTCTTTCCTTCTTTCCTTCTTTCCTTCTTTCCTTCTTTCCTTCCTTCCTTCCTTCCTTCCTTCCTTCCTTCCTTCCTTCCTTCCTTCCTTCCTTCCATATATTTCATACCTTTCCATATCTTCCTTCCTTCCTTCCCTTTCCATATCTTCCTTCCTTCCCTTCCTTTCTTTCCTTCCTTCCTTCCTCTTCTTTCCATATCTTTTCATACCTTTCAAAATCTTTCCCTTCCTTTCTCTTTACTTCTTTTAATATCTTTCCATGTCTTCCTTCCTTCCTTTCGTGTATTTCTTTCCTTCTTTCCCTTCCCTTCTTCCTTCCTCTTTACTTCTTTCCATATCTTTCTATGCCTTCCTTTCCTTCCTTCTTTCCCTTCCCTTCTTCCTTCCTCTTTACTTCTTTCCATATCTTTCTATGCCTTCCTTTCCTTCCTTCTTTCCATGCCTTCTTTCCTTATCTTTCTTTCTTTCCTTTTTTATCCTTCCTTCTTTCCATATCTTCTTTTTTTTGTCTTTTCCTTCCTTCTTTCCATGTCTGTCTTTTTCTTCCTTTCCATCTTTCCATGTCTTTCCCTCCCTCCCTTTCCTTTTTTCCTTCCTTCTTTCTTTCAATGTATTTCCTATTTTCAATAAAACATTAGGGTTGACAATTCCAACTAAAAAAAAACCTGGAGTCTTTAGCCAGAATACTCTAGAGGTGGTGCCTTGCAAGGATGACATCACTTTTTGTGATGTCACTTCCAGGTCAAAGGTTAGGTGGTAGTCCTTCCCAAGCTCCACCCCTTCTGATGATGTCACTCCCAGCATACTGTGCCAAAACCCCACCCCTTCCTGTGATGTCATTTCACGGCACTCCCCCAAACCCGCCTCTTCCTCTGAAGTCACTTCAATGCATCATGTCTTGTGGCTCTCAAACATCTCAGGTTTATTCTGTGTGGCTCTTGCATTAAGCAAGTGTGGCCACCCCTGGAATAGAACAATGCCTTAACCTTATTATTTTTAATTTGTTATCTACATTTTTATAGTTTGCCTTACGAATACTATATCTTATGTATCCCATATAATCTTACATAGTTTGTTAGTTGGTTGTACATCTTTTTCTGTAATGAATTTTATAAAAGGCATCCATTTTTCATAAAAGCCTGTAGATTTGCTATTATCTATTGAGTGCTGAAGTTATCTTCATTTTTTTCAATAATTAAATAATCCCATATTTTGGCAAATCATTGATTTATTGTAAGGGGTTCCAATTTGTCAAAATTGCTGCTTTTGCTGCACTTAAGAGACTTGTAATTAAATCCTTTCTTAATAAAAGAAGATTTGTATCTTGCCATGCTTCCAAAAAAATTACCTGTGGTTGAAAGGGGATTGTATAGTTATTTGAAATATAATTCAAAATTTCTTTCCAAAAGGTAATTATTTTGTTACATTTCCACCAGCAATGTGCCTATGTAGCAATTTTCCCAAATTCTCTCCAGCAATAAGGGGAAGTATCTTTTTGTTATTACAGATAATCTGTGAGGTGTATAGTGCCAGTGAGTTATAATTTTAAACCCTCTGTCTCCTTTAGACAGGCAGCAAAATTAAACCTTTCTTGACAGGTTATTCCAAACAGCTCCCATATCTCCCTGGTATCTAGGACTGTTGCCAGAGCTGGACTCCTGACCTTAAACCTTGTTTTCCATGTCAGCAGTGACTAACTGAGCCTCCTTCCCACCCTACACAATTTTTAAATGGCTGTACTGCCATGACTGTGCTTTAATTGGATCTTTGCAGCAGGAACCTTGGTGCCAGCTGCCTCTGGCATCGTTCTTGTAGACATTGGCTGGTATAGATGGAAATGGACCTTATGATTTCTAAAACTGTGCTGCTTTGTACCGCAGCACTTTGCAAATGCCAGGTGTGTTTGAGGGGCTTTCTTCTAAAATATGGTTGACTCTCAGCAAAAGTGCCTACTGGAAAACTTAATACCTCTAGCTTGACTACTGTAAGTTCTAAGCTTTTCCAAAGCTGGCAGTACCCATGTATTCAGAGTAGCTAAAAAGCCATTTTACCCATTACAGAGGTGGTAGAATTCTGGATCAGGCATAAGTTTGTATTTATGTTAGTAGGAGAACATAGCTGTAGTCACCATAGGATCATCTGCCTGCTTAAACCCTCTTCCCTTGGGCGGATCTTGCCTGCTTCTGTTAAGAAGTAGAATATTTAATTCCTACCCAGTACCTGTGAGTTAAGCTCAAACAAAGGTCCATAAAGTTGTGCTTAAAATAGACAAAACAGACAGTTGATCAATACCTGATGACTTGTCATGCTTTGAATCCAGATAAGCTGTGTAAAACTGAATAGAAAAAGTATCCAAGTCCTGAGTTATTTCCTAGCTGAAGAAATAGTACCAACTTCTTTTGCTTTTATAATAATTTTTCCTGTTTATTAACCCAGTCTGCTGACTCCCCCTCCCCCTCCCCTCACTTCTCAGCCTGTCGTATTCTTTCATGAACTCAAATCTTGATAGATCATATGGAAATGAATTTATAATTCATGATTCTTCTCTTGTAGTAAACTGGCAGACTTACTATAATGTTAACCCAAATATAACTCTCTGATGGGCTAAGTATCTTGAGGGTGTTTTTTGTACTGTGTACCTGTGGTCTGAAGTGGCACAATCCTGAGTTCTTCCACCTCATTCTGTGTAATACATAGAACAGCTCTGGCACACTGGGTTACTTCTCTAACTTAGCCTCTGGGCTCCCACTTAGATGAAGGAACTAGAGATAAATTCAGGAAGCTGAATGAGGGCACTTGGCCAACATTCTGTCAGGGAATGAAAATTATAGTAGGTGGTGTTACCGTTAAGAAATACTGCTGTGTGTGAGCAGTGCACCATATGTACATCTGTATTTTTGAGGTTGACCTGGCAAGGGATGTATTGGGGGGAAGGGTAAATGAGCACACTTAACCAAAGGGGTGGAGTAAGCAAATATTACAGGCGCTACTCTGTCAAATGGTAAATACAGCAGTGACAAATACTTACTATCAAACTACTTTGAGCCTTGTGAAAACTTAACCTTCATCCTCCAACTCTTATCCAAGGAATTAAGTTGTAGAACTACCACATGATATGTACCTTAGTCATGGCAAGTTAATATGTTATGCTTTGTTGGCTCTTGCCCAAGTGGTCTGGCTGAAAAATCTGAATTTCAAAGCATCCTCTCTATAGCCTTTTCTGCTTCCTCCAGTTTATTAGTGTTTCACAGAAATGGAACAAAGGCAGCCCAAAGATCCTGGAGGCCATTAATCTTGTATGGGAACTTTATAGATGGCAGCAGGGCAGTTTCTAGACAGTGAACACTACTTGTATCATGTCACCTAATTAATCTTCTACACAGAAGCAACAAAATAAAGTTCATGCATCTTGAGAGGTGAGAGTAGGTGTAGTTCAGACATTAGCAAGTAAAGTCACTTGGTAAATGTGAACAACAGGATTTGAATGCAGTGGCACCTTAGACGACAGTATTTTCAGGTTATAGGTCTTCACGGGCTGGAGCTCCTTTCAGATGTGAACACTGAAAAGTAGATTGTAGAAGACTCATGCATGGAGGCGAGACGGACACAAACTGTGGAAGTATTTAATGCATAAAGAGCATTTTGATCTGTATAGCTTCCAGTTTTGGGGCTTAGATGGTGTAGATTCACAAGTGAGTCTCTGTAGGCCATGAACCTTCATCAAGACTTTGAATCGTAAATGGAGCTTTTAGCTAATCAGTTCCATTTCAGTCATTTGTAACGGTAAAGTTTCCAGTTGTCTAGAATAACAATATTTTCTGGCTGTGGGTTTCTCTGTGTAGGGAGCCCAAGACTAATTTACTTATTTCCTCAATATAAAGCCATAGCTTGCTTGCGTAGAACATTAATTCTTCCTCACAGTTTAATTAATTCAAATTATTTGCTTGGCTTTTGCATAACATGCAACTTCAACTGTGTCTCAGATGAAATAACTGATATTTCAAAAGGGCAGGTTAAGAATTAGCCAAAGGCTGGTTTACCAACCAAAGGTTGGTAAAATGTAGACATGGGGATGAATTTTCTATTAAAACGCACCTGAGAAGCCAAACGTCCTGGCCAAAGTATATAGTATTGTTTAGCCACGTGTGAGCTCTGAAGTTAAAGGTGTCTGCAGGCACAAGTATTTAAGAGTGCTTTGCCATGGATTCCTGCTACTGAGCATTTCACTGCCTCTGCAATTGTGCACTTGAAAATTGAAACAAATCTGGAAGTAAGATAAAACTTGCACCTTTCTGACTTACTCCTCAATTTTTTGCATGTTTTTATATTTGACGAATATCAAAGCTTTGACATTTGGGCTGCTAGTATTGGTCTCAAGTAGTGAAATATAAATCTGTTCAATCTTTCTAGGGTAACATGAAGGTTCTAGTGACCTATGGTGGTGATCCGATTCCTAAAAGTCCATTTACTGTGGGTGTTGCAGCTCCACTTGACCTGAGTAAAATTAAAATCAATGGCCTGGAAAATAGTAAGTGAACTGGTCTAATCTGAACCTTTTATTATATTTTATAAAGGAGCAATTGAGTACAACTCAAGCTAGGATGTAAGCTAGGATGGGTGATCCAAATGTCAATGTACCAGTAGGCATTTGAATTTAAAACCATAGCCATCTTCTTGGACAAGTGAAGGAGCATATAGTACATTAGAGTTTGATATTAAACTGTAATTGGCAAGTCTCATTTTCAGAGAGCAGTGCTTTACGTGAACATTGCTCAGTCAAGCATTGAGGATCAATTTTGACAAGATATTTTTGGCAAGTTCCCTTTAAAGCAACTATAGTGTTCTTTTTAAAGCAACTGGGGCGTTCAGTAACACTAAAACCATGTAAGGAGAAGAAGCTTTCTTTGGCAGAGTTCTGTTAAACCAGGTATCTTCTTGTTCAAAGCCCATACTCAAAAAGATGTCTGTCTACTGAAGCTACTCTTACTAACAGCATCCATGAGCTTTTTTAAAAAAATTGAAGGCTGTCTAGGGTTTATCGATCTGAGATGTCTGGAATAAGACATTATATTAATAGCTTTAGCTACTTCATTGAATAAAGTAGAAAGAACTTGCTGACACAGGCTGCTTTTGTTTCCAAAGGAGTTGAAGTAGGGAAGGATCAAGAATTTCTGGTTGACACAAAAGGAGCTGGTGGACAAGGAAAACTTGATGTGGCCATTTTCAGCCCAACCCAAAAACCTTTACCGTGCTTAGTGGAGCCAGTTGTAGGCAAAGAGTGCAGCACTGCAAAGTACATCCCAAGGGAAGAAGGCGTTTATGCAGTTGATGTAAGTTATGATGGTAATCCAGTGCCCGGAAGCCCGTTCACTGTGGAGGCTACTCTTCCACCTGATCCATCCAAGGTAAGAACATTGCTAACCCCTGGCCCATGATGTGAGCTATTGGAGTTTCTGTTGTATCGGATGGATTTATGTGTACTTTAAGAAGTTTTAATGGCTTTGATTGCTGCCTTGGGGAGGCTAAGTTGGGTGGAAAGGCAGCATAAAAATGTTCTCAATGTATATTAAATGAAATAAAACCTGCCCTCAAGTCATAGCTGAATTATGGCAACCCCTGATGGGGCTTTCATGGGTAGAGACTAACAGAAGTGGTTTGCCATTGCCCACCTCTGCAACCCTAGTCTTCTTTGGAGGTCTCCCATCCAATTACTAACCAAGGCTGACCCTGCTTAGCTTCTGAGATCAGACAATAATAGACTCTCCTGAGCTATCAGCTACTTCTAAATATAACCTTTATATATGAGATGTGGGAAGAGCTAATAATTACAGTTGGTTGCTGTTAAGTCACAACTGACTTACGGCGATCTCAGGACCATAGTGTTTTCAAGGTGAGCAGAGGTAGCTTGCCATTGCCTTCTTCTGTATAGCGTCCCATCTTCCTTGGTGGTCTCCCATCTGAGTAACTAACTGTGACCAGCCCTGCTTAGCTTCCAGGCTCTGTCGGAATCAGCCTAGTCAGTGCTTTTAGTGCATAGCTTAAGGTAGGGTAAAAGTAAGTTGATGAAACTCCTTGCTGATTACTTGTAAATTTACCAGAATGACCTCCGCTCTCTTAAACAATAGGAGAAATACAGAAATCAGCACCTTTTTTGGAGTAGTTATGGTAATGACAGAGGTCCATATTTAAGTGTGCAAGGTCATCATACAACTTAAGGTTCTCATTGATATTCCCTAGAAATTACTGCAACTTAGGCTGTGCAGCAAGAAATGTAACAAACTTTCTCACTGATTTTTTTTCTAGATAACTATGACATACACATCTCAGAAGCATATATTGTGTCATTGCCTAAAAGCCTGTAGGCTACTTCTGCACATTGAGTTTTTTTACTCATAACCAACACGCTTATTTCTTCCTTCATAGTTCCTTTTGAGATAATTTAACTGAAAATCATAGTATAACATTTTGGGTATTCAGCGTCTAACAGTGACACACATGTGAATGCTCTAGCTTGTTTCCTGAATTTGTGCTAATTAGCTGTGCCCTCTTACTGTCAAAATCAATTAGACTAATGAGAATCAATTTGAAAAGATGTGATACTTGGTTAATGAGGCTAACTATGCCATGTCAGTACCCTTTAAATAGAAAAAAGGATATTGAGCTTGAAATTTTGCTAACTTGGGGTAAACTGCCTTCAAGCTGCTTAAAGCATAGGAGTGACTGAAACTGGTTACTAGAAACATTTAAATGTATTATTCTTCTAGGTGAGAGCCTATGGTCCAGGCCTTCAAGGAGGCCTTGTAGGAAAACCGGCCGAGTTCACAATAGATACCAAAGGAGCTGGAACAGGTGGCTTAGGGTTAACAGTGGAAGGGCCATGTGAAGCCAAAATTGAATGCTCAGATAATGGGGATGGAACATGCTCGGTCTCTTACCTGCCCACTAAGCCTGGTGAATACCTTGTGAATATCCTGTTTGAAGAAGTTCATATTCCTGGCTCCCCTTTTAAAGCAGATGTTGACATTCCATTTGATCCTTCGAAAGTAGTTGCCACAGGCCCTGGACTTCAGCATGGCAAAGTAGGTGAAGCTGGTTTGCTAAATGTGGATTGCTCAGAAGCTGGGCCTGGAAAGCTGGATATGGAAGCTGTGTCTGATTCTGGTTCTAAAGCTGATGTTGAAGTTCAGGATAATAAAGATGGAACTTATGCAGTCACATATGTGCCTCTTTCTGCTGAGATGTATACACTCCGGATGAAGTATGGTGGAGAGCCAGTGCCAAATTTCCCAGCACGGGTCAAAGTTGATCCAGCTGTAGACACAAGCAAAATTCAAGTGTTTGGACCAGGAATTGAAGGAAAAGGTAGGTAGGCTTTTAATTTGTTTAAAAGCAAACTGCAAGGAGTGCTGTGAATTATAAGGTGGTGGTGGTGGTGGTGGTGATGATGATAACAATAATAACAACATTCGATTTATATACTGCCCTTCAGGACAACTTAATGCCCACTCAGAGCGGTTTACAAAGTATGCCATTATTATCCCCACAACAAAACACCCTGTGAGGTGAGTGGGGCTGAGAGAGCTCCAGAGAGCCCTGATTAGCTCAAGGTCACCCGACTGGCTTCAAGTGGAGGAGTGGGGAATCAAACCCGGCTCTCCAGATTAGAGTCCTGTGCTCTTAACCACTACATCAAACTGGCATGTATGTCACATGTGAAAATACAGGATGTATGCTTAGGTACGTGCTTTCTCCAAAGGCATCTTACACTTTTCAGAGCACTAAATTTTACAGGTTACTTCCACTTAGAGAACTGGTAGTGACTACCCTTATGTTGGTGGGGGAGGAGGTGTGCCTTGACAAATAGTGGCTGGTTGGGCACCTCTGAGAGAAGGTCTGTGGGTGATGTTTGTTTTCACAAGACTTGTACCCTTGTTGTAGTGGAGTGGCAGAACTAGTTTCAACAAATGGCACACATGTGAGCACCAAGCATGGCTCTGTTCAGTTGTTCAAAATCTTTGTTCTATAGATGTCTTCCGTGAAGCCACGACAGATTTCACTGTAGATGCCAGACCCTTAACCAAAACTGGGGGAGATCATATTGGAGCTCAAATTGTAAATCCCTCTGGAGCTTCCACAGACTGCCTCATCAAAGATAATGCTGATGGGACATATGCAGTAGAGTTCACTCCATATGAAAGAGGTAAATGTTCCTGATTTCTCATTTTTTTTAAAGGGATGGAAGGGTGGATTTCACTAAGCAGTATCACTTAACAGGTAGAAATTGGATTCTTGCTTCCTGTGCAATTCTAGACAACCTTATACTGAAGACTCTACCAGATGGGGTGAGGTCATTGATTTAAACTGATAATGTATGAAGACTAACAGCTCAAATCTCTTGGGGCAGGAAGCTCTGCTTCTAGTCTAAACTGCCTCATGGCCATTATAGCTTCAGTGCTCCAGATTAATTATCTTCCTCTTCATCTTGCAGGTCCTCACACTGTTGAAGTGACCTACGATGATGTGCCTGTTCCAAATAGTCCTTTCAAAGTTGATGTCACTGAAGGATGTCATCCTTCTCGTGTGCTGGCCGAAGGATCTGGGCTTAAAGAAGCCTTCACTGATAAACCAAATCCATTTACTGTTGTCACTCGGTAAGCATTATTTGTTGTACTGTGAGATTAAGCCATACTTGTTGATAAGTATTAAATTGGAAGAACATATTTGGAGTTGGACGTGTTGCGTCTTGTTTCAAAGTAAAGCTGCTTAATAGATAAGCCATGAGACAAGAGAGCACTCTTAATTATCACAAATGTCACTGACAAGACAGCTACTTATGATGTCTGTGCCATTTCCTGAAAGCTTTCCTTGATTTTCTTTGCATGCGGCAGACCAAAATGCCTACTTAAGGTCATTGCATGGCTTCAGCATTCTACAGAATAAGCTTAAGATGCTACCACTGAAACTCACCTGAATTAAAGATTTATACAACACTCGCCCACTGCTTAATTTTTTTTTAATCCAAATTTAATACAAGAAATGATAAAACCATACTGTACAAACAAGAAAAGGATTAAAACTAAGCCATAAAAGACATTATTAAAACCACTCTTGGCAAATTGTTAAAAACCCAAGAATTACAATAAATGAGCATTTTAACTTTGTTGCGTGGGGGGAATTACTTTCCAGATGAGATCTGGAAACCAATTTTAGATGTTTTAAACGTCAAAGAAGTAATTCCGCCCACTGCTTAATTGACAAATGTTGCCATTTAGAGGTAAAATGTGTAATCAGTTGCAGTTATAAAAGCATGCCAATATAAGCATTGTGATTTTCCTCCTTTTTTCCACAGAGGTGCTGGCATTGGCGGCCTTGGGATAACTGTTGAAGGCCCATCAGAATCCAAAATAAGCTGTAAAGATAACAAAGATGGCAGCTGTAGTGCAGAATACATTCCTTATGCTCCAGGAGATTATGATGTCAACATAACCTATGGGGGAGAACATATCCCTGGTAAGACCCGAGATCTCCTAAGGATGAATGTTAAAGGTTTGACCCATACTGTAGACTAGGAATAGGAATAGTTGGGTTTAATACGCTATACAATTATGAACCAGACTTAGAGATGCCAGCCGGTCTGTAGGAAAATTTTCTCTCCCTTTAATAGAGGCTTAATACATAGAAATAGACAGTTGAAGTTCTTTACATCCTAAACATAGATAACATCCCATTATGCCTCTATTAGAAGGACAGGGCATCTTTCTCCAGGCCAGTCTGGCAACCCTAACCAAACTGGATGACTAATAGCAAGGGAATGGTGAGAACAAAATGGAGGAAGGGGAGCACCAGCTTTAGTGTGCAGAATCTGTTGGAGGAAGGGCATGGTAAAATGTGTAGTTAAGTACAGTAGAAGAGGTAGTCTGGGGTCTGATCCCCTCATCAGGTTCAGGCACAAAGTCTAAGACTTTGTGAGACTTTCACTATCAGGTGTGAATGGAGCCTACTATTCCCAATTCTTGCCCAAATAGTAATTAGTTGGGATTCCAAAGGCTATGCAGCTGAGAGTAGCTGCTACCACTAACACTTCTCCTCTCTCGTTTCTTACATGCTACTGTTAACATTTTCTTTTGTCTGCAGGCAGTCCATTCAGAGTTCCTGTGAAAGATGTCATTGACCCGTACAAAGTGAAAGTTGCTGGGCCAGGTCTGGGAACAGCAGTTCGTGCCAAAATTCCACAGTCCTTTACTGTTGACACCAGCAAGGCTGGAATAGCACCTCTTGAGGTTATGGTGACAGGACCCAGAGGTAATGTGTTCCTTCTCTAACTTACTATTGAAGCATATTTATAAATGTACTCTTACATCAGTTTTTCACAGATTTGAAGCATATAACAACATCACTTCTGTGTACTGCTCGCTTAAAAATTCTTTAACTGGCAGAGTTAAACTAGAAGTGCCAAATGAAGTAGCACAATATGCAGTCTTGAACTAATGATGTCTTTTGGGATAATGTTGAGTCTTTGAGAATCAAGATACTTCTATCAAATGTGACCTCTGTGAACCTTGGGGGTGGGAACTGCTTTTAAAAAGCAGCAGATACTTTGGCAGATCATGAGGAACTGGATGAGGCAGTCATAGGAACATCATGTGATTAACTTGTGCTAAAATGAGAAGTAATAACCCCACTAACAAGTTTGTATTTTAAATTATGTTTTTTTTTCAGGTAGTGAGAAACAGACAGACATACTACTCCAGAAATATATGTAGGCCAAAAAGTTTAGGGCTTAAAAGAAATTAATTTGGTAAATGAGCTGTACTGTGCACTCTGCAAGATGGTAACAGGTATTTAGTACCAACTAGTTGAACCTGAACATCTATTGTAATACAGTGGCATTTTGAGATAGTAATAAAGCCTTGACAATCCTTCGTTGAGCTGGCCAGATGTTTCACAGGAGTGGATTGTGGATGAGAGCGTCATGGAGTAGGCCTGCAGGCTAAGGGAAACAAGTAGGCTGGAACAGCAGTCTGGAGGAGTGAGGGAGAGGCTGAGAGTGGGAAGAGGCACCTTTGTTATTCTGGGCAGTGTTCAATGATTTGGACTATCCAGCCAAACTGTGGCTGCAAACTGCATTCGTACACTATTCATGACAATCAACTGCAGTCATTCAGCCTTGTTCAAATGGTTAGTAGAATATCTAGTTCATTCTTTAAGAGCTGGCATGTCATTAGACTGGACAGAAAACATCAACAATGCTGTATGGAGCTAAATAAATTCTGCAAATATTTGAAGTGGAGTAGTGTCAGGCTGAATGTCTGAATTTTGCTTTCAAAGGACAGCTGTATTTAACTTACAGCATGTGTGTTTGTGGACTGGGGTCCACACCACCAAATGCATCAAGTGTCCTTAATTTGCTGCCATTTGAAGACTAGTTTTATGTGGACCCCAGTCCAAGGAAGCTTATGCTACCATACATCTGTTGGTCTTTAAGGTGTACCCCAAGATTCTCCTTTTTCCAAACATACATTGAAATGAAAGTTGCTCAGCTTGAATGTTTGATGCATCCTTTTTGATTTTGGCATGCTGTTAGTGGTCAAACACTGCAATATTTCATATTTAACATGTTGGCTTTCACGTACTGCAAGGATAGTTGGCATGCCATAGTATTTAGTCTGTCACCCAACTATTTCATGCCACCTATCGAAGAATGGTGTCAAAAGCAGAAATCAAATATTTGACGTCCGTACCAAATATTTGGCAAGTGTTCACAATGTTTAAATTAGAGTATCTGGGAGCAAATTCATCTGTTTGAGTTTTCAGTTTTCTTCAAAAGATCTGGTTAAGCGCTTGTGTCCAGAAGTTTTTCCTTGCTGAGGCAAGGAGCTAGTTCCTCAAGAGTGGGGCTGAGGGAAGCAGCATTATTTGAATCCTGGAACTGATCATTTATTGCAACGAGGGTTGCCAACTCTGGGTTGGGAAGTTCCTGGAGATCTGGGAGTACAGCCTGGAGAGGGCAGGGTTTAGGGAAGAGTCCACCCACCACAGTAGCCATTTTCACCAAGGGAACTGACTCTCTAGTCTGGGGGTAAGCTGCAATTCTCGGCCACACTGAGAGGTTGGCAACCCAAAGTGCAACACAAAGCTGGATGTGACACTTGAGACTAACATGGCTGTTGCATGTATAGCCATTTTAGCTTTGCTGTAACTATGCCAAGCTCAACATCTCTCATAAGGGGCAACTTACAAGTTCTCTTTCAGATAATTAAGTTAACAGTCTTTTGATTCTAGCTGATGAGACGGATTCCCAGTCATGGCGCAGTCCGCTGAAAGCAATTTCAGAGTTCTTTAAAGGTGACCCACAGGGTGAATCTAACGAAACAGGTTTGAACTTTCACTAATTACCTGGCTTATAAGAAATCCTCGATAAACTTTATGGCTATAAATTGCATCTGTCAGTTAAGCTTTCCTGCATGGCTGCTGCATTACTAATTTTTCAATCAAGTGCCTCTCTGCTAAAAACATGCTGTGATGTTTCCTGAGGGAGAGTCTTAGAGATATTGCCCTGTGATTTGTTACTTTCCCATTGAACTGGGGTTATCATTAGAAATAATATTGTGGGATATTTGACTTAGATATGACCCTCACCCAAGTCTGAGTGATAGCTCACAGACAAAATACTTCTTCTTTGAGAGTATCTGAATGATTCAATATTTGTTATCAGGTAACAGATCAGATTTCCAATATCATATTGTGATTGCCAAGGAAACGCTCTTTCCAGACAGGCTTTGATAACTTCTTTGCACAAATGCAGCATTCTGTTGCAACTTGTTTTTTATTTTATTTACTTTTCTTCCCAATAGGGACCCAAAGTGATTTACAACATTCTCCCCTTCCCCATTTTATCTCACAGCAGCCCTGTGAGGGAGGTTAGGCTGAAAGTATGTGACTTGCCATACCCTAGCTCATACCCTACCACAAATTTTGTTAGTCCTATAGGTGCTACTAAACTTTTGCTATTTGTCTTGTCCACAGTCACCAAGCAATCTTCGTGGCGGAGTGGGGATTCAAACTTGGGTCTTCCAGATCCTAGTTTGACACACTAACTACTGCACAACACTGATTCTCTTATTTAGTACATTTTAATTCTGGTTTTCCTCTGGAGTTCAGAGTAGCTTGCATCATTCTTCCCTTCTCTGTTTTATCCTCAAGACAAACCTATGAGATAGATTTGGTGGAGAGAAACTGATCAGGTCAAGTTCACCCAGTGAGCTTCAAGGCAGAATGGGGATTTGAACCTGGGTCATAGCCACGCAGTGTAAGGGGCCTTTATTAAAACTGTGAAAACCCTGTTAAGCTAACCCATTCCTTCAGATGACATCTTCCAACTGTCAACATTCCAAGGTTATTTCTTAACGGATGTTGTTCCTACTGGCGGTTGGGGCTTAGCTCTCATTGGCTTCTCTGCTGTTGGGTGGTGGTTACTCCTCTATCCAGCTCACATGCTTGGCTTGATTAATAAGCATTTGTTTGTGTCTCCTGACATAAATTGTGACCCTAAGTATGTCTAATCACAAGTTACGTTTTAGGTTTGTAACTAATGCTCTGGAATGACTGTAGGTATAAAGCCATATATTTTGACTTTCAGAAGTAGGCCTTATTGTTACAAATCTTGATCTAGCAGATCATGTAAAATTTAGCAGTGCATATAAAGCTTTAACGTTCTTAAATGTACTATTCAGAAAAATGTATTAGGCATAACTAAAACCACTAACTAATTTATACTAACAAGTCACAGTACTGAATTAGATGCAGAGCCTAATCTAATAGTAAAACAGCTTTCTGTCCTGATTCTGGAATCTTTTATTTCAGTATGTCCGATAAGTGACCTAAACAGCTGTCAGATTTTGAAACAATAAATTGCTCCATCCTCTCTGATAGGGGCTCTTAGCTTACAGTTATTGGAGTTGAGCCAACCAAGGAACTGCTTGAGATTTCACCTCCTAATTGGTGAGGTCACAGACTAGGAATGATTTGGATAAATTGGGTTACCTGAACAGACCGTAAGGCAGATGTTTGCACAGATTGCTTGCAAGGCTTTAAAGTGAGTGTGTGTGCACTTATACAATGTTGCTTCAACCCTGTTTCAGTGGAAATGTAGCTGAATAAGTTATTTTAAAAGTAGTCTTTCCCCCTATTTAGGCTTGGCAGAACCAGTTAATATAGTTGACAATGGTGATGGCACTCACACAGTGGCATACACACCTCTGCAAGAGGGCCCATATACCGTATCTGTAAAATATGCAAATGAAGAGATTGCTCGAAGGTAAGAATTTCTATCTGGGTTTTTGGGGGTGGGGTTGGAGAACAAAGCAGTTAAGCTTTGGAGAGATGGCCAATGGGATCCTCTGTCTCTGTTTGATTGCCTCTTTGCAACAGGATTTGGTCAGTTGCCATTGCTTTTTTCTTCCTAGTATTGGTGGGAAAGATGTAAGTTAATTTTTTTTAAAAAAGTTTAAAATGAAAAAGGTTACAAAATGCTGTGTGCTTACAGAATCATTCGAGTAAAGACACTGCCCAGTGTTTGCTTCTGCAATATAGAATGGGCCCACAGGCCTTTTACTGTCACCATCCTGATCCCTAAACACTAATAATTAACTTATGCGTTTACTAGTTAATGCCGTGTCAATGACCATCTTGGGATAAACAACATCATGTGCTTTTTGTGTAATCGTGAACATTCATCATTGTCTTGCAGTATGACATCTCTATGTAAAATGTGAATTGCTAGGTGGGAAATTCATTGCTCTCCTCTTTAATAGCCCTTTTAAAGTCAAGGTGCTTCCGACGTATGATGCCAGTAAAGTGACTGCTAATGGTCCAGGCCTTAGCTCCTATGGAATTCCAGCCAGTGTGCCTGCTGAGTTTGCGGTTGATGCTAAAGATGCAGGCCAAGGACTTCTCTCAGTAAACATAAGTGTAAGCTATATTACCTCTTCTAGCTTTTACTCTAATGTGGACATTTTCAGACAAGACAGCTCCAAGTAGTCTTGTATCAAACTATGTAGGTTATAATAGGGAAGCTAAGATACGGCTTTGTGAATTATTGTAGGAAATCATTAAAGGTTAAATAAACTTGACACAGAACAGGCAAACTTTTTCATAGGGCAGTCCTCTAAAACTTTGTTCCAAAGTATTTGTTACATTTTTTTTTTTGCCCAAACACAACAAGACTATTGTATGGCGCTCATTTTGCATTACTTTCATGCAAAACTTGTGTATCCTGATAAAGGATGATGTGGATGTGGAGTACATGGAGATTTTTTTCTTTTGAGTGTTTTATAGGTAGTAACTAGACATGAGCACGAACTGCGAAAAAACTAAACTGTGTGGTTCGTGGCGTTTTCATGAACCAGGAACCACAAACTGGGACAAGTTCACGAACCGGTTCGTGGTTTGAGCTTCGTGGGGTTTAAATGCCCCTTTCTGGCCACTTAGCAGCGGCAAAGAAAAGGGCATTTAAACCGCCAGAACAGCTGCTTGTCAGGGAGATCCCCAACAAGCAGCTGATTATTTAAATAGTGGAGCTGTTTAAATGGCCACTCGGAGCGGCGGGGAAATGGCAATTTAAACTGTGTGTGGGGCTTGGCTGGCTGGCCGAGAGTTCCCAGCTGGCCAGCCAAGCCCCACACACAGTTTAAATGGCCAGTTCCCCGCTGCTCCGAATGGTGGGGAAATGGCCATTTAAACAGTGGGGCTTGGCTGGCTGGCTGGGAACTCCTGGCAGGCCAGCCAAGCCTCACCCGCTCTTTAAAATGGGGAAATGGCCATTTAAAGAGTGAGTGAGGTTTGGCTGGGCAGCCTGGAGTTCCCAGCTGGCCAGCCAAGCCCCACCCGCAGTTTAAATGGCCATTTCCCCACTGCTGGGAGGCAGGGAAATGGCCATTTAAAGTGCGGGTGGGGCTTGGCTAGCTGGCTGGGAACTCCTGGCCGGGCAGCCAAGCCCTGCTGTTTAAATGATCAGCTGCTTATCAGGATTTCTCCCCGACAAGCAGCTGATTTGTGGGTTTAAATGCCTCTTTCCCTGCCACTTTGCAGTGGCAGGGAAAGGGGCATTACTGTTTAAAATGAACCAGTAGACCAGTTTGTGGAAACGAGCTTCCATGAACTGCTGGTTCGCGAACCACGAACCGTGCCGGTTTGTGGGTTTTTTGGTTCGTATTCTTGTTCGTGTCCATCTCTAGTAGTAACAGCCCACATCTCCGTGATCTGACACTCCAATGTAAACTTTAAAATAAGCCTCCTCTTTCTCAGCTCCAAAATCTTCTTCAGAAAGGAACATATTCATAAATATTGTCTCAAGCTTAATAACCATAATTTATCTGAAAACTCTTGTGGGACTCAGATCTTTTAGCCTACTTATTTAATTGTGGCTTCAATTCTGACACCTAGGACCAAGAAGGCAAACCAAAGAAGGTTGACATTCACAACAACAGCGATGGGACTTACATTGTAACCTACATCCCAGACAAGACTGGTCGCTATGCAGTTGGTATTAAATATGGTGGGGATGATATCCCCCTCTCTCCGTATCGAATCCGTGTTATGCCAGCAGGAGATGCTAGCAAATGCCTGGCAACAGGTATGGTCCTGCTTCCCCTTACTCTTGACTTTCCTGGCACTTCTGTAGCTACCTCAGTATTGGAATAGTACTTATAGTGGACTGCATTTAAGTGTGTTTTATCTTCAGCTTATGCATGCTGAATGCAATGCAATTAAGGGTGATCCAAGCAGTGTCTTGTGAAATGAATCTAGGTGTGCATGTTGGCAGAGTGGTACAATAGTAAGAAAGTGGGATGATTTGGGCAGAACAGAAGCTTGATTGCTTAACTAAGGCAAAATCCCTCCTTCCCTCAAGAGGTTATACTGCTTGAAATAAGCAAAAGCTGCTGAGAACAAACATGAATCTATTCTTTGCCACCCTGGTTGCTGTTTGGGGCCTGTGGCTATACGTCAGTCTTATGTAAGCATGTAGTTCAAGTAGACCAGTCTTGCTGCAAGGCATCCTGCCAGTCTGAAGTCAGAGATGACTTCTGCTGTAGTCACTGCCTGACATGAAGCTCTGCTTCAGGAACTTGTGGAGTTTATGGGAAAGCATGACCTCATGTCTTGACCAGGAAGAAGTAAAAATTTTCCTAAACTGTTTTTTTTACTAAAGTGTGGTGTCTGCATTACCTGCGTTGCCCATTACCTGTCACTTGCTCTGTGATCCTCTGTTAGCTTTAAGAACTTAAGATGGCATAAAAATTCAAAAAGAGAAAGTCACTATAGGGTGTATCCATCTTCCCTTGTGAACTCCCATGGCGGCTGCTACGGATAATAGACAATACCCTCTGCCTATAGATAAGATCTGTAATGGCCGTAAAGATGATAAACCCTGTGGGTTATGAGAAAAGGAAGGTTGGTTACTTGAGAAGTACACAAGAACTTCTACTGTACTAGTGGTTCTGATTACCAGAATATTGAGCCAGAATAAACCTCATTTATAATAATTGTCCTCCTGTAGAATAACTAGCTAATCCACTTGACTTCTGCCTTAAAATGCTTCCGGTGCCACTAGATTTACATCCTGAGGTAATCTGTAAAGGCTGTAGCAAAATTATTTGACAGTAGAAATACCCAATTCTCAAGAAATGAAAGATGACTGCTGCTGTTCAGTACCCCTCTCTTAACTTTTCCACTTTCGCTTGCAGCAAACACTTGAGCCGTAGTTTAAAATGAGGTTGCTGTGTGGGCTTGCTTGTTTACAAACATTTCAGGGCAATGTCATCCCTCTTTCAGAGGTGGGGTCATGCCTTGGCTGTGGTGTTTAGTGATGCAGTCTTCCAAAAGGAAACAGCATCCCTTTTTCTTGGCTGAGGCTATGGAAAGCTGCTCTAATCCTTGTGATGCTGATTCCCTTCCAGGTCCTGGCATTGCAGCCACTGTGAAAACTGGAGAAGAAGTTGGCTTTGTAGTAGATGCCAAGTCTGCAGGGAAGGGTAAAGTGACATGTACTGTTCTGACACCAGATGGTACAGAAGCTGAAGCAGAGGTAATTGAAAATGAAGATGGGACATATGACATTTACTACACAGCTGCTAAACCAGGAACCTATGTCATTTATGTTCGCTTTGGCGGTGTGGACATTCCAAACAGCCCCTTCACTGTCATGGTAAGAAAAATGGACTTTTAATTCTTGTTAGTAACTAGGTTTTTTGGCTGCAGGGATACCTTGAGATGTGAGATGCAAAGATCCCCCATCCCACTGTTGAGTTCATCGCTGCTGCCACAGCAGTTGCTTCTCTTGTCTCTGCTGACATTCAGCAGCACCCTTCTGTGAGCCAAACTGGCCCTGGACCAGCAGTTGCTAACTCCTATTACAGCATCATGCTCTTATAAATGATATGCAAGATGACCTATTGAACATTTGTAGGTCTTTTAGTTGGATAGACACCAGCATCAGTCTGTATCTAATTTTAATTAGGAAAGTTGTCTAACTGTATGACCCTGAACGTAATCCTGACCCTTCCAGATTACTATGCTTCAATACAGGTAGCGCTGAAACTAGAAGGGATGTTGGACCTGTAAACCAACATAAATGTGGACTGATGGAAAGTTTAGTTGGGTGTTCCCTTTAAATTAGGATTTTGAAATTGACCCAAGATTTAAATCTGGTTACTCAGAGGTACTACCTGGCAATCCTGCTACCTTTAATATATGCTGATGCTTGCCCCGCCCAGAAGGTCTGACAAGTTTGTAGAAGGAAACTATAGGGAGGAGGGGGTGGGCCATGTTGTGCATTTGAAAAGATTGCAATGGATTGTAGGGCTGATTGTTTCTTTCCCTGGGGCAGTGGATTGTTTGAAATTGGCATGCCACTGTTAGCATGGTTGCTGCCACTACATTGCACAAGGGCAAAGTACACCCCACTGTTGTCAAATTACTTAATCTGACTTGTGATATATTCTTCATAAAATATATGAAGTGGGACTTTCTTAAACTATACCTTTTGCCACTAACCAGGCGACAGATGCAGATGACGTTGCAGTATTATCTCAGGAGCCACTAAATGCAGCCTGTCCCCCTGGATTCCATCCCTGGGTACACAATTTTTTACACTTCCTTTCATGTTCCATTCAAGGAACAATCTGCCTCTTGGGATTGCTTACGCTTGCTTTCTTTTGGTCATATCTTATCATTGATCAAAATGCTACTTGTGGGATTCAGATTTGATTCAAAATCTCCTTTCATTGCTGTGCTAACAACTTCTCAAATAACTTCTAACATTGCAATCATTTAAAGGGAAATGTGGTGCTATTTCCATTTTTAAAAATGACATATCTAATCTCATGAATTGGTAAACATCATTTTCTGGACTCCAATGGGATTATTGTTGTAAAATTATTGTTGAATACAACCTTTCTGGCTGTATGTTCTGTTTTCTGTGCCACTTCAAATACAACTTTCTTCCAGGTCATGACCAATTTTAATCTTTCTTTCAGTTGGCGCTATTCTGTGTTCATACAAAGTGTGCTGCATCTTCATTATATGTTCCATTTGCATCTTTAAAAACATTCTCTTTGAACAGTATGGTTCATTTTAAAGCATGAATGTGTGTCCTATGAGAGTGAATTTCCATGTTGTTGGCCTCTGTGGTTGAACTATGTCTGTCTTTTGGATGCAGCTCCCGAACTGTTCAAATTAGTCAAGCACAGATTACTTCCTACTTGTGTCACTTCATGCATTCTAACTTTTCTGTTTTAGGTCACAGAAGAACCATATGTTCCTGGTGACATGAACGGTGTAGGGTTTAAGCCCTTTGATATGGTCATTCCTTTTGCAGTAAGAAAAGGAGAAATAACAGGTAAATAACTTTCAGCCTACAGTTCTATAGAACTTTTATTTTCCCCACCATGCTTTCCATAGAGGAATTTTATTTTAATCATATAAAAGAAATAAGTTGATTTATTATTGACTATTCTCCGATAAGCCTCCACTACTGTGTGGCCCAAGTAAAATTAGGGAGGAGTACTCTTGGTGTAGATGCTATTGGTCATTTGTCCCAGAGCAGAATAAAGTATGCCTTCGTCATAGAACTAAGTCCAGAACATCTGTTCTGACAAGTACCTTCAAGAGCACTCTAAATCCACCGTAATTGGCTGCGGGAAGGTTGGATCAGTTAGGCACAATCAAAAGGTGATTTCTATGACTGCATGGCTGGAATAACAGTGTGGTTTCGGAGCAGCTCTTGAATAAGCCAAAGAATTTCTGCATGTCCATGGGGCTGTATGCGGATGGATGGATGATTTCTATTAATCTTGCCTTTGAGCTGTGCCCCCTGTACTGTATCTTAAGCATCTCATGACCCTTGCAAGCAGTTTTTCAGGGGCTGCAGGAGGAAGAGCAAGGTGGAAAGATTCAGGAGTTCTCTGGATTCATCCCTGAAATACCCTGATCTTGCTTGTGTCTTTATCTTGAAACACGTGGCCTATGTAAAAACTGCAAGTTATGGTCTCTACATAAAGAATACATGTTTTTGTAAAACCCAGGGCTTAGAGGAGGCAGAACATTATGCAAATACCTTGAGTGACATGCTGGGCTATCCTCTTGCCCTGTTTGCATACACATCTGCTGAGCAGTGTTTGAGAGAAGGACTATGACATTACCATACAAGATCCATTATGGAAATGCTGAAAGGGATGACCTTGCTTTTGAGAAGTAGTGCTAAGCATTTCAATGTAATTTTCCTATTATTTCAGGGGAAGTTCACATGCCTTCAGGGAAGACTGCTACCCCAGAAATTGTGGATAACAAGGATGGCACAGTAACAGTCAGATATGCTCCTGTTGAGGTTGGGTTGCATGAAATGCATATCAAATACATAGGTAACCATATTCCAGGTGAGTGTGAACTGGTTCTAATAAACACTTGCATTGCAGGAATGATTCAGCTGTCCTTTTTAAATCTGTGCACATATCACAGCCTTTGATAATGGCTATGTCAATCCAGTGATTTGTGCTGGTTTGCCTTATGTGGCTTAATAAACCTTGTAAAACAGGAATGAAGATGGTAAGAATTTGTACTGAGTTTTACAGCCTGTGCCAGATTTAAAATGGACTTGGCCAGTTCTGTGGCCTTTCCAGTATGATCAAAATGAAACCTGTAATTAAGTTAGATACTATTTGCAAGCTGAATAAAAAAAGTTATGTGGCATGTATAATATATTAGGTCTTCGTCCCCAAGTTGTAATCTGTGAAAAAGTATCAAAGTGTAAATGATGAAGCACAACTTCGTAACAGGATGATCACCTTTGACTATTTGCATCATATCATTTTGCTTGCTTGCATCCCCACTTCATGGGAACATGTAAGAATAAATAAAATCTTTTTACTCCCCACCGCTTCCTTTTAACTTAGCCTTACTGGATAGTTTGGGGGTTGCTCTTTAGAAGTTGGTTAAATTTTTAAAGATTTGTGGTCTGGGAGAAATACTAACTAGGACAAATTTTGCATACAGTCTCATGGTTTATGGATACAGGTATAACTGAGGCTTCTTCATGCACTTCTGCATGCTAGTGCTTCATGAGCTAATGTTAGGGTACATCTTTTTATGGGTAAAGTAGGACTGTGCTAAGGAGAGGGCTTCTGCTTTCCCCGCCATGGTGTCCCTTAATCCTGTACACAGGTAGTGATCCGATATGGGTTGAAGTAAGTTCCATTATCTAGACTCCTTATATTAGCATTGTTGGAAGAATGGTTGGTTCCTGAAACGAAAGTCATCTGGATGGGGCTCTTTGTTGGCTTTCCGCTTTGGACCAGGACTCATTTAGTGATGTGAGTTTTGAAGCCTGGGGCAGAGCCTGAAATAAAAGTACCGCTTATGCCTCAACCACAACAAACAGGGCCAATGGACAGGGATAGAGGCCAAAGATCTTCTCTAATGCTGCCTCCCAGCACTGGTATTCAAAGGTTATCTGCCTCTGTATAGGAAATTCCCTTCATTCACCATTGTAGTAGCCAATGATGGACCCATGTTCCCTGAATCTTTCTAACCCCTATTTAAAGCCATTTTTCAAGCAAACTTCACCAAATTGCAGAAGATATACTCTTGTCCTTTAAAGACCCCCCCCCCAAGTTTCAGTAAGATTGGACCTCAGGGGCCAGTTCACTGGGCCCTTGAACAAGATGCCCCCAGTCATTCCATTGTTTCCTATGGGGAAAAAGTCAAAGCTGTCTTCCATTGCAAAAACACACTGTTAAGATTTTTTTGTTTCAGTGGGCATCACCATACATTGAACTTTATTTGCTACATTGTTGACCACTGGTCCAGTTTAGAGATACTATTTGAGAGATTCATGAGCTGCAGGACCCTTTATATTGGCATGACTGTTGGATTTAAAGCTTCCTTCTTGTAGGAAGCAACAAAGCTGGAGTGATGGCTTCCCAAATATGTAGATGTACAGTACTAGACTATAGGACAAGCCTTCAGCTATGAGAGAATTGACTATTAAGAACCTTAAGGCATGCTCACTAAGTATGCGCATTCAGCAGCAGCAGTAGAAGTTTTGCTGCATAGGAGGGAATAGATGACTGACATGAGGTGCATTAAACTTCACCTAGGAAAACACTGAAATGAGAGGCAATGTGTGTATAGTGGTCAGAGTGTTAGACTCAGATCTGGGAGACCCAGGTTTGAATCCCCACTCTGCTATGGAAGCTTGCTGAGTGACCTTGGGCCAGTCACATGTTCTCAGCTCAACCTACCCCACAAGCTTTTTGTGAGGGTAAAATGGAGGTGAGCAGAATGCGAGCTGCTCTGGATTCCCATTGGGGAAAGATGTGGCATATAAATGAAGAAAATAGAATTAGTTGAGCAAACTGAACAGTATGCAGCAAAGCATACCAAAAATCTTACACCGTGTGTGTGCGTGCGTGTGCACGTTTGCATGCATGCATGCAGTGGCTTATAAAAATCTCTTGGACTTACTGCATGCTAAAGGGACAAGGAATTCAAGTTGAATACCAAATATCTAAGTTAATACCAAATATCTAAGTTACAAATAAACCTTTGAATACAATGAAAACATACTCATATTCTCTTCATATTTCAAGAGTTTTTATACAAATCAGCTAAAACATTAAAATACCCCACCTTAAAGCGCTTTTTCTTATTCTCTCTGGTACCTTCACAGAAAGCCCCCTACAGTTCTATGTGAACTATCCCAACAGTGGAAATGTGACTGCTTATGGACCTGGTCTTGTCTATGGTGTAAGCAACAAGCCTGCGACTTTCACCATAGTCACAGAAGATGCTGGTGAGGGTAAGTGTCTAGTCACTAATGCTCAATCCATTTAGGTTGACGTGAATGTCACGACTTCAGGTGAAAGTTACTTTTCAAGTAAACATGCTTCAAATTACAGGCCAAATATCTTAGACTGTAGTGAGGTGGCTAGAACTGATTATAAATCTTTTGCTGCAACTTCAGTGGCGCACAAACATGTTAAAAACGATCCTTGATTTTAGTTGTGCTTTATTTGCAGCACAATACTAGGCAAAATGAGGCATGCCTAACTCATATGCCTGAGCTGTATTTCTGTAGCACTTCTTGGCATTACATCCTGTATTGCAGCTGTTCCATCCAACGCCACAATGGCCCATGAAGTTGGAAGGCTTTCCCAAAACCACAGAGTAAGTTTCATGGCCAAGCATGTATTGTATGTGGGGTTCCCTCATCCAAATACATAAAAAGCTCTTGCTGCTGCTCAGCATCCTAGGTGAAATATATTTTCATTTTGATACAAAGCTTATCAGACTGATTTTCTTTAAGTGACTTGCTTATTCTCTGAAGAGCATTTTAGGACATCATATTCTATGTATGCAAATCATTAATATTTCCTACGTGTGGAAGGCAAGCCTTACTGCTCTTTACAGAACTGTCCCACACATCTGGAGCAACAAATAGTTCTTAATCTAAACACTAAATTGGGTATGGAACACACAAACACACATGAAACGACCTTATACTGAATCAGACCATAGGGTCATCCAGGTCAGTGTGGCAATGGCTTTCCAGGTCTCAGGCAGAGGTCTTTCTTATCACCTGCTGCCTGAGCCTTTTAACTGGTTGCCAGGGACTGAACCTGGAACCTTCTGCAAAGCAAAGAGATGCTCCACCTCTGAGCCATGGCCCCTCCCCAAACATCTCTGACAACCTCTGAAAATGTAAGTTGAAAAACGTTCAATAGCGTGCTTCCATTTTGACAGGTGGCTTGGACTTGGCAATTGAAGGGCCTTCAAAAGCTGAGATTAGTTGTATTGATAACAAGGATGGCACCTGTACAGTCACCTACCTGCCGACACTTCCAGGAAACTACAGCATATTGGTCAAGTACAATGATAAACACATCCCAGGAAGCCCTTTTACTGCCAAAATCACAGGCAAGTGGAACATGTAACATTGACTTTTTGTTGTTAAAAGGAAGATTAAGAACTTGAATTTTGAAATCTGGCATATCATAACAGTTTCACACAGAAAATATTTCATATTCAAATTGAGGGTTTATAGTGACTTCATGGAGAAGTAAATTTCAAGGCATATGTTCTGTCTGACTTCAAGATCTGACTGTGTAGCTTTGATTTAATACAAATCCTGCCAGAAAGAAAAGGTCTTTGTTTTTACCAAGTTAATATAAGGCCTGCCTATTTAGCTTTCTGGTTTCTTAAAGTGCAGATTCCTGTGTGGGAACCATGAGAGTAGAATGTCATGGCAGTTTACAAGGGGACATGCATGTTCATAGAGTTGGAAGGGGCCTTACAGAACATCTAGTCCAATCATCTGCCCAATGCAGAAACAGCTTAAAGCATCCTTGAGAAATACTCATCCAACCTCTTCTTGAAGACTGCCAGTGAAGGGGAGCCCGCTACATCCCTAGGCAGCTGATTCCACTGCTGAATTGTGCTTAATGTGAAGAAGTTTTCCTGATGTCCAGCTGGTACCTTCCCTCCTGTAGTTTAAACCCACTGTTTCGAGTCCTTCCTCTGTTGCCAACAGGATCGGCTCCCTTTCCTTCCCTAAAAGCAACAGCCTTCTAAAGAGAGCAATCATTTCTCCCCTCAATCTCCTCTGCTCCAAACTGGACATTCCCAAGTCCCGGCTTATAGAGCTTGGTCTCCAGGCCCCTGATCATCCTGGTTGTTTTCTTCTGCACCCATTCCAGTTTGTCCACATCCTTTTTGAGACAAGGCCTCCAGAACTAAACACAATACTCCAGATGGGTTGCCTGAATCTGTGATTTTTCAGTGTTTTGTCTCCATAAATTGAACAGCTGCTTACGTTTTCAGAAAAATGTTGATCATCTTGCAGTGAACAAATAGCTGTTGGAAGGCTGTTGTTCTAATACAAATCATTTGTCTTTCTATCAAGATGATAGTAGAAGGCGTTCCCAAGTTAAACTTGGCTCTGCTGCTGACTTCTTGTTGGACATTAATGAAACTGATCTTAGCCTCTTGACAGCCAGTATTAAAGCTCCATCTGGCCGTGATGAACCTTGTCTTCTGAAAAGGCTACCCAATAATCACATAGGTAAGTCACTTTTTTAGGATGGTCAATATATTTTCAGTGGCTTTTGAAAATTGGCACTCTAGGTTGGGATCTCTAGGTTGACACAAACTAGTAGACTTATGGAACAGGGCTACAGTTGGAAGCAACTGAACTTAATTTGTGAGTAGAGTGGGATTTTTCATCTATTTCTGGTCTGTATTATGACTTGATGGTGACGCTTCTTGTGGGGGAGAATATAGTTTAACAAAGGCTTTTTTAGTACAAAAATGTATCAATCTCTCTGCCTCACCACCTGCTGTGTCTGCACAATTTCTTCCTTATAGGAATTTCATTCATCCCACGGGAGGTGGGAGAACACTGGGTCAGTATTATAAAGAATGGAAGTCATGTTCCCAACAGTCCTGTGTCCATTATGGTGGTTCAGTCTGAGATTGGTGATGCAAGCCGAGCAAGAGTTTCAGGACGTGGTTTGGTAGAAGGACGTACATTTGAAATGTGTGATTTCATCGTAGATACAAGAGATGCAGGTCAGTGCTAGATCTCTGTTCTGTGGAAATTTATCTCTAGGACAGGCTTTGAATAGTCTCACACAGAATAACCCTCTAGGTATAACCCAGTCTTTGACAATCTAGTTAAATTTGTCTAGGCCATACAACATCCTAGAAATTGTGTGTGTTGTCCATTTCCATCAACAGAATTAAATGTTAGAATTCTGATTTGTCTCTTACGCCTCTCAGTTTGTGAGGCAAGAGGTTGTAGAACACAAGGTACCTTTTTGATATGTATTATAATGTAGAGCAGATTTTGTACCTCCTGTAGCGTAAAACTTACAGCTGTATATGATGATTAGAGCATCTGGTAATTAGATGTTAAAATAACTTGTTCACATGTAATGCTTGAAACCCTACCACAACCCAGTTTTACATATTTAAATCTCACCTGCTACGGAACCCTTATGCATTCTGGCTCCTCTTTTTATAGGCTATGGTGGGATATCGCTGGCAGTTGAAGGTCCTAGTAAAGTAGATATCCAGACAGAAGATCTAGATGATGGGACCTGCAGAGTGTCATACTTTCCGACAGTGCCTGGTGTCTACATAGTCTCTACCAAGTTTGCTGATGAACATATTCCAGGTAAAAGGAAAAGCGCTGCATAAGAGGAAGCACAAGAGCTACATTTCTGCTTGCCCTTGGAACCTGGCTAGGTGTCTAGACAGGTTCTTGATGTTCTGAAGATTGTTGAGGGTGGGATGAACATTTTGACAGAAGGAACATCTGTATAGTGAAAGCTGTTTGCTTTAGGTCCAAGGTAACCAATACTTATTTGAAGGGATGAGTCTCCCTGAAGCATAGAACCTACTATATTAGTTATTAAATTATTGGTATCATGTAGGAAACTAGCTTTCTTAGCAACTAGTGTTTAATGTTGTTGATTAACATGTTTTGTTGAAAATATGGTGGCTCAGTCCTTAATGGGGTAAGCTGTTATGAGAATAGTGCTGTGCGTTCAGCAGTGAAATACTTAACATTAACTCAGTATTTTGTGTGTTTGTTACTGTGATAAAGCCAAAATGATCTTGTCTCTACTAATTACAGGTAGCCCATTTACTGTGAAAATAAGTGGTGAAGGAAGGGTGAAGGAAAGCATCACACGTACCCAACGAGCTCCCTCTGTGGCAACTGTTGGCAGCTTGTGTGATCTTAACTTAAAAATTCCAGGTATGAGTAGTTTAACGTAATGCGAACAAGGACTGGGAGCTTTGTCGAACAGTGGTGCTCTCACACATCCTGAGTGTCTGCATAAACTCATGTAGTAACTAGATGGAGCAGGGGTCACTGGGGGCATTGGGGGGAGGTAGTCGTGAATTTCCTGCATTGTGTAGGGGGTTGGACTAGATGACCCTGGAGAACCCTATGATTCTAAGAAGCACAAATCAAAATTACCTTAGCATTCTGTAGAGTCATGCATAAAAATGGAGTCGCTTGAATTCAAGAAACTATGGAAGATATCTTTGATTGCACTGGTGCTTCCAGTGTACATTACTTAAAGGTCCCTTGGTAACCTTCCTCCTAGCTTCAAGAATCCATCTCAGTAATGGAGCAAAAAAAAATTGTCTAAGGTTAAGAACATAAGAGCCTACAGGATCAGATCGGTGTTCCCTCTAGACCAGCATCTTGTCTCATACAGTGGTGAACCAGATACTCTAGAGGGCCAACAGGGCACAGTGGCTGAGGCCCTCTCTTGCTGCATCCTCCAGCACTGGTATTCAAAGTTTTGCTGCCTCTAGATATGGAGGCTCCCTTCAGTTACCATGGCTAGAAGCCACTGATTGACCTATCCTCTATGAATCTGTCTAACTCTTTTTTAAAGCTACCCATGTTTGTGGCTGTTACTTGGATCCTCTTGCAGTGAATTCCACAGTTTAATTACCTGGTGAGTTCCTTGACATGGACTTGACATCTAATTCCACTGTAGTAAAGTACAGTACTTCAATCACTGGACCAATATTCCACTAAATTACACAGTATAGTTAGAGAAATTAAAGTTCCACAAGATGCAGTAGAGATCTTGGTTCACTGCTTGACAGCTGTGGTCAAAAAGCTGAAAGTGAACGAATTGAAACTGTACAGAGACAAGTCAGAAGTGATACTGGTTGGTCAGGCAGAGACCTTGAAGGCCATTGTATGCCACACTTTCAGTGGAGTTTGTTTGACCCTTGCAGACTCAATTAAGAGCTTAGAGGTTATACTAGATCCAGCGTTACTGCTAGAAAAGCAAGTTAAGGCAGCTGCAAAAAGCTTTCCTCAAACTAAATCTGGCCTGGAAGATGGCCTCCTATCTCAACTTGGCTGATCTGGCCGGCCACCTATATCCATGTCATGGTAACACTGAGACTTGACTACTGTAATGCACTGTACATGTCACACATGTAAAATGCTAAAAATTAAATATTTTCCTTGCTCTCCACTAACCTTGGACACTTTATCTTTTAGAAATAGATATTGGTGACATGTCAGCTCGTGTAACTAGCCCATCAGGAAGATCTACTGATGCTGAGATAGTAGAGCATGATAAAGATACCTATTGTGTCCGCTTTGTACCACAAGAAATGGGGGTCCATACTGTGGATGTGAGATATAGAGGACAACATGTGCCAGGAAGTCCATTTCAGTTCACTGTTGGACCACTTGGTGAAGGAGGAGCCAATAAGGTCAGAGCTGGTGGTCCTGGACTGGAACGGGCTGAAGCAGGCATCCCTGGTAAGTCCTCCACCAAATTCCTTTTCTAGAGACATGTCTGAGTGTGTGTGTCTGTATACTGTTGTAGTGAAAAGAGTGGCAATAGGAGCTGCAGGAATAAGCGGGCTCTTAAAGCAAACTGCTGGACCAACAGAAATGCAGTTCAGGAATGCTACCCTGTGTGTGCATGTGTACGCAATCCCAGTGCCACAAGAATGGGATTAAAGGCTCTCATGCCTGTTACTAACAGGAAACTAAATTGCTGTTTTTGTGTTGACCAACAGCTGAATTCAGTATATGGACAAGAGAAGCTGGTGCTGGCGGGCTTTCAATTGCAGTTGAAGGGCCAAGTAAGGCAGAAATTGCTTTTGAGGACCATAAGGATGGATCATGTGGTGTATCATACACTGCTCAAGAGCCGGGTATGCAGCTTATATGAATGCAACAAGTAGAAACAATAAAATCAAACCTGAAAATGGAACCTCTGCACTTCTAGTTTTCTTAGAAATGTTTTTGTCTTTCAGGTAACTACGAAGTATCTATCAAATTCAACGATGAGCATATTCCAGAAAGTCCTTACCTGGTTCCTGTGATAGCTCCTTCAGATGATGCTCGTAGGCTCACTGTTATGAGCCTTCAGGTGAGACATAAGGAAACATCTTTGTAATTTACCACAAGCTGACTTCATCCTTGTTCTTTGGCCTTTGTAACATTTACCTGCTCCTTTTTGGGAGAAGGTCCTCTCCAAGGGAGTATGGACTTTCCAGAGAAGCATGTGATAGGGAAGAAGGTGGCTAGTACATTTTTAGCTAAGATGTTGCTTTCCACTCTCCTGCACGGAAGCACAAAGCTGTAGTTACACAAATCCGAGCATATTTAGAGCTATTATTTTGTCTTCCTCTTTAGGTACTTCAGTGTAAGATAACAATCAGTGACAAAAAGTGGCTGTACTATAAGTTGGTTTGCAGGAGTGCATGTAGCCTAATCACTGCTGCATAGGCAAATATGAAGGCATTTTCTTTAGGAGTGTACTAAGATGCACATAGGTGAAGCAACGGAGCTCCTGGGAGAAGACAGAGCAATATCTATCTCACTATCATAGATAGATGCCCCAACTGCAAGTTTGTAGTCCAAATCATTCCTAAGCAGCAGCCAAAGGAAGAGGGTATTCCTTATTTTTGTAGATGTCTGTTTGTATTTAGCTATTTGCTGTTTTGTGGTTTGCCTGTTGCTTGATGCAAGTAACACTCTTTGAAAATGAAATCATATGGCAGCTTATGGCAGCCCCTGGTGAGGTTTTCATGGCAAGAGATTGAGAGCCAAAACAGAAGAGATGCCTGACGCGTGGAGGACACGTGTCAGAGCCAAGCTACAAGTGACGCCTGACACTGGTTGGACACTTGTCAGCTTCCCTCAAGTTTTGATGGGAAATGTAGGCATCCTGGTCTTGCAGCTGTAATGGAGAGCCAAGCCATAAAACCAGGACGCCTACATTTCCCATCAAAACTTGAGGGAAGCTGACAAGTGTCCAGCCAGTGTCAGGCGTCACTTGTAGCTTGGCTCTCAGTTTCCCACAAGGTTCCACGGGAAGTGTGCTGAGAAAGAACCTCTGCTAGGGAGAAGAGGAAGAGAATCCCTCTTCTCCCTGAATGAGGTTCTTTCTCTAGGCATCTCATCTTTGTTTTCTTGGCTTCCTCTCGCCACCACCAGCATCCCTTGTTTCCCTAAAAGCACTCCACAGCCAGAGTGAACTGAGCGTGCGGGTGACAACAAGAGGGCACTGATTGTGCCAGTGGCGGTCAGAGGGAGCTGGCAGCGGTGATCGGCTCTGTGTCCCTCTCACCCCCTCCAGAGCGCTTGACTCCCTCTGGCTGCTGAGTGCATTTAGGGGAGCAAAGGGAGTGCTCTGGCGGGGGCCAGAGGGAGCCGAGCAGACTAGACGAGATGCCTAGAGAAAAACTTCTGCCAGGGAGAAGAGGGATTCCCTCTCTCTTCTCCCTGGCAGAAGTTCTTTCTCACTACAGTTCCCGTGGAATCTTGCGGGAAACTGACACGTGTCCTCCACACATCAGGCAATCTTGTCTGTTTTTGCTCTAACAGGAGTGGTTTGCCATTGCCTGTCTCTGCAATCCTGGTCATTGTTGGTCTCCCATCCAATTACTAACCAAGGCTGACCTGCAATTGTATCAAACCTAATTTCTACCAGGTCACTTCAGTTTTCACTGAGCCTCAGCCAGCTAGTATATGTAGACTTTTGCCATATTTGGGGAGTTCATTCCTGTCCTTCACTTCAACATTGGTTAGACGTACTACTTTCTGTAGCAAACTGTGTGCTGGTACTCAGGTTTTCAAATAATCTTTCCTGCCAAATGTCTCTAGTAAACAAAGGAATTACAAGGATGTTAATCAGCTGTGGTACTGATGATTTTCTTGTGTTTCATTTAAAGACTCCTGACAGAATTTTTGTCCGTGGTCTTAAACCCTAAAGAGGAAAATAAAACTGACTAGGGGTGGGGGTGATAATTCTTCTGCAGAAACTGGTCTTTTGGCATTCGGACCTTCTGTTCTTGTGGTCTAGTTGCCAAGCTTTTTTCTTTATTTTCAGTTTATTTTTCTCTTAAGGGTAAAGCTGTAAAAATGGCACTTCAGGTAAGCGATGCCCCAAAACAAAAGCCTTGTACTTGAAAGTCTTTAGGAATGTTGTTTGACTTTTTTTTGCAGTGACTTCAATCTTGCCATTAGAGATCTGAAATTCACTTGACTTAAAGCAGGCTTAGCAGAGAAATGTAAAGATTGGGGTAATACAGAAACCTTTTGATTTTTAGTAGTTGTGGCAATATTAGTTAGAACAGAAGTGCTCTTACCACTTAAATGAGGATTGCCTTGTATGTCTTAATAATTGCCAAGTGGCCCTGATCTTGGATACTTAAATCTGGACACTGGAGCTATGAATGGTCAAGACAGATCTTCCTACACACCTGAAAAATGACCCAGGTTTGCAAAAAAATATCTAAAAAAAAAAATTGAAGTTTTTTAGAAAACCTAAAATGATAAAAGGAATAACTGTAGCTTTATCTAGATGCCCTCAGTGGCTGTTGCTAGGAAGCCATAACAGTTTAGCTAGTATTGCAGGCTTGGTTTTTCTCAGAAAAAGGCAGAGGGAGGGGCAGGGACTTTTTGGCCTTTGAGGGAAGACTCATTGGGGCTTGTTCCAGCAGCAACCTCCAGATGATTTAATATCACATGACTTGCATGACTCACCCAGGCTTGGTTGATTGCTACTGTTCAACAGCAACAAAAGCCAGTGTAGTGGTTAGTTTCAGAATAGGATATGGGAGACCCAGGTTCAAGTCACCACTCTGTTGTGGAAGCTCACTGGGAGATTTTGATCCTGTCATACACTCTCAGCTAACCTACCTCTCAGGGTTATTGTGAGGATAATATGAAGGCAAGGATAATGATGTAAGATGCTTTGGGTCCTTGTTGTAGAGAGAGACCATATATAAATGAAGTAAATTAATCACTGTAGATGGAGAACAAATAAGTTGCTTCATGGGGAGAAGGATGTGGGGAAAGGTGAGGATATGGAGGCTGCCAGGAGGAAGGAAAGAGGAAATAGTGTGGGAAAGTAAATGCAGAGAAAAGTGAAGTTACCTCTACAAGTCCTTGCAGGTCTGTCCCCCCCTGCACCCATGCAACTAGGGGTCAAACAACACAAGACAAAATACACTTGAATTGCACTCAAATACACTCGAATTACAAAATACACTCGAATACCCATGTAATTCGAGTGTATTTTGTGTCTTGTGGTGATACCCTAAGCTAAAGGGGAGAGGCTGTCAAGGGGAGGGGGGAAGTCTGAAAGGAGGCAGACAAAGGTGGGTGGAAGGAGAAAAGGAAGCAGGAAAAGGAGGAGAGGCTATGGGAGCAGAGAAGGGAAAGAGGTCTTGGTGGGGGAGGGGGAAATGACATTCCTCCTGCAAATCCTTGCAGGTCCCCATCTTGTAGAATCTATAATAGATGGACTGAAGTGTGATGTTTTAAACCATGCCAAGTTATACTCCTCCTTGACAAAGTTGTGTCTGCCTTTCAAGTGTGTTGGTTCATCAAGAGAATGCCCCACTGTGTAATCCACAGGAGACCCTCTTAATGCTTATTCCTGGTTTAATTCTCAAAGAAATAAGGGAGATTGTATTTCTAGTTGACTAATGCTAGAATGTAGGATACAAACTAGAATAGTTACTCTAGGAGATGGCAAAACTGAGCAGTTCTTCATGTGTAACTTCCACTGTAAATGAGTACAAGTCTACTGTAATTCTCATCATGCTTTTTAAATCAAGAGATACAAAGCCACTATGATATTTAGAGGCAACGAGTATTGAAGTGTTTCTCAAGTGTACACCTTGTAAATACTCAAGTACACCTTGCAAATGAAATACGATAATCTTAATATTTTATTCTTAGGAGTCTGGCCTGAAAGTTAACCAACCAGCATCCTTTGCCATAAGGCTAAATGGGGCAAAGGGCAAGATTGATGCTAAAGTGCATAGTCCAATAGGCGCTGTGGAAGAATGTCATGTTTCTGAACTGGAACAAGGTAGGGATGTGTAGGAAGCTTTGTGTATCAATCAAATGAACAAATAACTTTGCACTGATATAGAATTATACTTGCAGCCACTGCCTAAGCTATTTTTGGATCGCAAATATACACAGCTGTGTTTCACAAGAGTTGAGCCATGCCTTGGCCAGACCTCTTTTCTTAATAAATAAAACCTCTTTCCTTAATCTGAAGAGCATGCTAGTCAATCTTAAACACCTTTAAAGTGTGGAACGATGCTATAGTTGTGGTTTATGCATGTGAAGATATAGATATAGATTATCATTGTAGGCATGCTAATGGATTGGTACATAGGAGGAAAGTCGGCCCCTTTCTGCTACTTTCTCTTTGTATATCCCATTCGGCTATACTCATCCTGCACAAAAGGCACTTATCAGTTGAAGGTATTCCAGGTACAGGCCTTTTCATACTGCATTTTTAGAATTGGATCATAAATGTGTTGCAAGATTGGAGAGAGAAAAACAATCTCCACTGAGTTAACCCAGTAGGCCATTAATTGGATGATTTTAGCCAGTCTTAACCTCAGTTTGTAACCTTGTTCAAATTAAATGTGCTTTATTCAAATACTAATTTTGTACTATAATTGAGCGTTTTGTGTGGAACTTTTTTTTAGCTGTCTACTGTTGCAGTTGAGTAACTATCTCACAGTAGATTATTATTGTTGCTTGCACTGGGGAAAACAAGCCAACGTACAATAATTGCTTCATTAAAGACCAACTTAAATGTGAAGGCTAAAATTTAACACTTGTATGAAAGACTTGTGTGAGCAAGTTTTACTAAGGCTGTTTGTACCCTGGCCTGTTTGCATATTAGACCATGCGCTGGCCCATCTGTCTGGGTTAAGTGTCTCTGTAAGCATATCTGCATTGGTCTTCACGTGGCCGTGGTTGCCTTTAAAACTGCCCTCAAGTATTAAAGCTTAGATCAACCTAATTTACATAGTGATGGAGACTTGTTTGGGAAGTGAGGTGTTCGTTGTTAGATTGTGATGGCAGTTCTAGACTAATTCTAGAAACTAATTCTTTGCTTGCATGTGTATTGCAGATAAATATGCTGTTCGCTTCATTCCACGTGAAAATGGCATTCATTCTATTGATGTGAAGTTCAATGGGAGCCATGTTGTAGGCAGTCCTTTCAAAGTTAGAGTGGGGGAGCCAGGTCAAGCGGACAGCCAAGCACTTGTTACTGCCTATGGTCCAGGTCTTGAAAGTGGCATAACCGGTAATCCTTTCCTCTCTACGTTGGTAAAATTAAATTGTGAAAATATCAGCTTCTTCCCTAGAAAGACTGCTTTGTCTCATTTCCTAATATATGCAGTAGCTCTGAGGCTTTTCAATTATGAAGCTAAACTGGAAAAAGCCAATACCCAGGAAATTGCACCACTAATGCCAAAACTAATTTGAGCAACAATTCTCATAAATGATGTGCCAGCTCAGTTTAGCAGTGTCGTCAAGCAAAAAATCCAGGACAATGTGGCCTGTGAAAGACTAACAGAACATTTCAGAGATGAAAGTGGTGTCAAGGCATTGCTGCCTCCAAAGGCCTTAGGAAAAAACTGAATTAGCTAAACTGGAGTTTGGCAATTGAGGTGAACATCAGCAGCCAATTTACCAGCAGAATATTATCTGCCAACCTGACTAACTTTTTGAACTGTTCTACTGCAATCAGAACTGTAGTAGTTTCTAGACAGCCATGAAAACAAAGCTTATTTTTAGAACTTGGTTATCTTACTGGTTCCATGTTTTTATAGCAAATGGAGCTAGTTGTCTGGCCTGTCTTTCAAATACCACTGCCTGAAGAAACAGATGCAATATTTTTATGAATATGCATTTCCCTGTGGCAAGAGAGTCACTTGGAGATGTAATTAAAAGGAAACATGCTCTTTCAGACAGTAGCTTGCAAAGTGTCAGCAGAAAAGTAATATTGGGTTCATGAGAATGAGCAGGTAATTTCCGAAAATATCTTGTATAAAGTGTGGAATCACCACTTAGCTGGCAACACTGTTATTACTCAAGTAGACCTGGTGAAACTCTATTCAGTTTATTAAACTCTTGAAGCTTTACCCAGAGGGATGAAGATAAAAGGTTCATAAGCTCTTCATTACTTTAGGATAAAGTAAAGTAGGTTTTATCCTTTGAGACAAATGGGTGCTTTCAAGGATGACTTTAAATAAGTGGCTTTCTGCACATCAAGGCTATTAAATCTTTTATCCTGCATATCTACACAAGCTTCTTGGACAACATAACAACAAAAGTCAGTAAAGACATCAGTACAATCCAACAAGTAGCAGCAGCTCACATTTTTATGAGATGTGCATTTGTAGAGAAGCCATAGTTGGCTGTCTTTCCTGCACAATTGCTGTTTTTTAGGGTCAGGACAGGCAACCCAAGATTTAAAAAATCTATTTTACCCTGAATTAAACGTTTCAGAGGCTTGAGGCTATGGCTAGGTTTCACTAAATCTTCCGCCAGTTTTCCTTTGGACGTGGTCTCTCTCCATTAAAGAAAGATTCGGCAACAGAGATCTGACTTATTATCAAACTAGCCTAGAATCTACTTAAACAAGTGGTTTCTCAAGAATTGTCAATGGAAACTTTTCAAAACAACACCTTTGTAGATGCTCAACAAAGACTAGAATAATATGCAGCATTCATGGCAAAAGCACTGAAGATAACAGCTGTTACAATTAACTATGGAAAGGGCTACACAGTCTCTGTCCATCTCTACTGCCCTGTGAAAGGAACAAGTTTAATCTTCGGTTTTGCTATGTAACATAAAGATTATTTAATGTGTCAATTGATAGAGAATTTCTGGTAACTCTGAAGCCATGGATAACCATTTTTAAATGATATAAATCTAGTTAGCATATAAAAATGTACTATTTGACGTATTTAGGGAATTTAACTTTATAACATTGAAAACATTTGACATTTTAATGTTATTAACCACATTATTTGTTAATTGTTGCCAAAATTTACATTTACGCAAAAAAATCTTGAAAAAGTTGTATATGTCTATAAGATAAAAGTTTTCTTTCAGTACGCCCCAAAATTTCTCAAATGTTGGAAATGTTGAAAACAGTCTTTGGGGGCGGATGACCCATTTTCCCTCTGATTTTTTTTCCTATTTTTTTTCCTGTGCCTTCACGTCTCTTTCCATTGCTTAGAGCCTGGAAACTGAAGAGGAAGCATGTTTAAACATACCCTCCAAGGAGTTGTTGCCAGTCATGTTTCTCCTGTATGTATTTCAGTGTGCTTAGAGAACCATTTGAGGATACTGTTTGGGATATAAATATAAGCTGTGGTTCAGTGCTGATGTTACTGGTGTGTGATGCTGATCTGTCTTTGTACTCTGTTCTTCCAGGGTTACAATCAGCATTTACAATAAATACTACAAAAGCTGGTCCTGGTACCCTTGCTGTTACAATTGAGGGTCCATCAAAGGTCAAAATGGATTGCCAGGAAGCTCCAGAGGGCTATAAAGTAATGTATACACCTATGGCTCCAGGGAACTATCTAATTGGAATTAAATATGGAGGACCTAATCATATAGCTGGTAGTCCTTTCAAGGCAAAAGTGACAGGTAAGGTTGGTGAGCCAGTGTTGCCAACATGTTTATTGTATTGGGGGTTGGGGGGGTCCAGAAGTATAGAAGGGAGGGGAGTGTAGCTGATTTACATGTGTGTGTTTTAATGTAGCATTGGGAAACAGCCAGATGTAGCTATTCTGTTGAAACAATGCTCTGGAATAATGTTAGAAAAATCTTGCTATTTTTAGGTCAGCGGCTAGTTAGCCCAGGCATCTCAAATGAAACTTCCTCAATCATGGTGGAGTCTGTGACCAGGTCAACAACAGATACCTGCTACCGTGCCATTCCCAAATCTTCATCTGATGCAAGCAAAGTTACCTCCAGGGGAGCGGGGCTTTCACGAGCTTTTGTGGGTCAGAAAAATTCTTTTTCTGTAGACAGCAGCAAAGCAGGTAACTTGTCTTGCCTTATTGTTGTGTAGAGTTAATGTACAGATTTTCTACTAGTCTACTAAAGGCAAAAAGCTCAGTTGGAGGATGTGGGTGGTAAAAGTTCAGCCATTTCCTGCCAGGTGTCAAAATTCTGCAGTTACTCCTAAAGATGGAATGTTGGTGCTGCATATTATAGACAGCTATGGACATAATGTACCCTTCTTGGCAGGCTCAGTTCTGGAATGTAGCCTGAGCATTGGCAGACTACTTAATGGAGTTATATGATGCTTTTATGGCAAAGAGTATCTTGCTTAGTCAGCATACTGAGAAGAGTAATTGTTCGATTGCCTGATGCCCTTGAGTCTTCAGATATTCCTGGAGCTAAGCCCTGCTGCTGTTAGTGGTAACCATCTTCCTGTTATGTCCTAGGTTCCAATATGTTATTAGTTGGTGTCCATGGACCTACAACTCCTTGTGAAGAAGTATCTGTGAAACACTTGGGCAACCACCAGTACAATGTGACATATGTTGTCAAGGAGAAGGGTGACTATATTCTGGCTGTGAAGTGGGGTGAAGAGCACATTCCTGGAAGCCCATTCCATGTCACTGTTCCATAAGATCATCTTGTGTCAAAGTTCAACTTTTCTACCACTGCAATCCTGTTCAGAAATAGTATTTTCCAGACTGCAGATCACATTTTAACATACCCCAAACTAAATTCTGTAACTATTTTTAGTGTATTCCATTTGTCTTGAGTATCATTGCTATAAAATGCAATACCCTCTTTAAATTGCATATTTCTGAATCAACATGCAAGAATCATGTAATGACAGGGCACTATCCTTTTGTGGGTTTTAGAATTGTCATGCTAAACTGGAATTTGTCTTGGATAATTGGGTATCTTAAACTACTGATTTGTGATGGACTCTTGACTGGAAACTCTACATTTAGCTGTAGAAGATCACTTAGGCCATTGCTAGTTTACAGTTTGTAAGAAAATGAGGTGAAACTGATACTTAATGTGCCTTTTTGTATACTTGATTGACTTGATACCTAACAATGAACTCAAAATAGTGTTTACAGCAGAACACTAAAACAGACAGAATATTTGGCTGTTGATATTTAGGAGAAAGTAGGAAACTGTATAAGGTCAGCTGGTTAACCCAGGTATATCCAACCAAAAGGTTATGAAATCATTTCTGAAAGTTTTCATCAGGAATGCTTTGAGTGGTTTACAATGCTCACTTGCTTTAACCACAGTGGGTGGGGTGGGGTGGGGTGGGAGGTTGAATTGATATTTCCAAGTTCTCAAAGTCACAATCAGTTACAGCACTTCAGAAACAACTTGCCATAGATCTTATTCTGTATTTGTTCTATGTTTATCCCCTTAATGCTTGGAATAAGAAAATAAGCACATGACCCTTCCAGCTGAGGAAATAAAGTATTTTAAAGAACATTCCACACATGCAACTAACAGTTAAGACAAAGCTGCTATGGCTTTTAGTAGACTTTTCCCCCCAAGCTTTAAAATGTGCCTAATAGAGGAAGAAACTTAATAGGATTTCCTCCCCCTGTTTAGCAAGAGATTGCTACCTGGTCAGCTTTATTTTTGTAGTTGTGTATCATTGCACTAAGTCTGAGCACAGCTTCTTGTGGGAGTAGAGTACCAGGATTTTTTACTGTGCTGTGTGCCTTAATGTGAAATACTCACTACATTGTAAACTATAAGGAAAGGCAAAATAAACTGGAACAAATGCAAGATTGTAATATTGTATCTTATAACTTATTAAAACCATGAGTGTTTTGCTTCATGAAATAAAATGTGCATGTTAAAACTAATCTGGATTGACTTCTCAGTTTTAGCTGGTCTGTCTCATGCTTGGTGATTTGCAGTAAACATGCATTCTACCTGCAGAGGAGAGGGAGGTAATGGAAGAATTGCTAGCTACTGAAAGCCTCATCCCTAGTCACCCAGTTTACATAGTAGGACTGGAACAGGGCCTTGATAGCTGGGCAGTGTAGCCAAGCTAGCTCATGTGGGTGTAGGCAGCTCTTTATGTACAGTCAACCTCCCATAGTTTTTCAAAAAAATTACAGCTGCAGTACAGTGCTGCTTCCTGGGCACCAAACTTTTCCAAATAGTGTTAGTACATGGAAACCTTAAATTAGAAGCGGGTTTGTATTTATTAGCTGAATTTGCCTAATACAGCCATCAATTGTATAAATGTTTGCACATTAAGGCTCACATTGATGGCAGCCAGGAGGCATAGAATGACTGCTGTATAGGCCTCTGAGAAGCTGTCAGCTAGCTGCAGCTTGAATCTCATTAGTGTAGGTCTATACTATATCAAGATATGCCATATGCCCCCCTCTCAAAAGCCCAATGGTGTTCTGAGCTGCTGTAGCACAGTGGTTAAGTGGTTGGACTGCAAATCAGCACTCTGTTAGTTCAGCTCCTACTACTGCCATGAGCTCAGTAGATGGCCTTGGGTAAACCATTCATCTCAGCCCCAGCTGTATTGTGAGGATGACAGCAACACCAACCGCGTTCACTGCTCAGTGGGGCACTAATCTGTCTAGAAAAGCATTATTAATTCCCATACTATTGCCTTGAAAACTGAAAAGACTGTATTAGTCTATTAGCAGAAACAATAATAAAGTTTCAATCCGAAGTAAATAAACGGTTGACATTTTGGTCATTGTTATCATTTTTATGGTTTGGGAGAATATCAAAATATTTCTTTGCCATTGAGTAATGAAATCTTCAGTCAATTGCAGAAAATCATTTTAAAATGTACATGGCAAGGCAAACCTTATATAACAGAACCAACATGAAGCTTGAAAAGTACCTAATGTTAAAGCATACTATAAAGGGGCAAGAATAACATCACTAAAGGAATTGTTGACACCTGGGAAGGATGAGGAGGCAGCTGTTTCCAGGATATTAAAGATTAAGATTGTGGATTTAATATGATTTTGTCAAAGAAACTGGTATTGTGATTTTCTTCCTGTTGCAGAGCAGTTAAAAATTTGGTATAGTCTGAAAAATAGAATGAGTCCAAGTCTTTCTTCTCTGGGTTCAATATGTATCGATAAGCCATCAGTCAAAACTTCATGGTTCGGTGATGTTCAGTTCTGACAAAGAGATGATTTAGGTAGGCTGGAAAATCTTTTTTCTCATGGCATAATGTTATTTTTTTTTAAGAAATAGTACAATGACTGGAGGGTTATAGATTTCCTTTCAGTTTTCGCAAGTCCACCATGTGGTGGTTTTGCTGATAAGAAAATACTTTAGAAACAAAAAAAGTTTGAAATACTGCTTTATAAAAATAATCAAAGGAAGTGTCTCAGTTTTCTAAAGTTTGATATTAAAAATCAGCTTTGATATTTATCAAAAGCTGGAATAAGATGCTGTCAATAGAAATACAAATGGAAGTACAAAAATTGATATATTCTCATGTCAGCTCAAATGTAATACCTTCTGATATGGTATTTAACTCATGATTGATTGGTGCATATATATCCAAAGACTATTAGTGGTTGTTTAATATGTTGCTCTAGTCAAAATGATTTCATTGATATATTTTGGATCTGTCATATTATCCAACCTTTTCAGTAACAAATTCTGAATATATATGAACTTACAAGATACAATGTGATGCTACCACCCATAGTGTGGTGTTATCTACAAAGGTTAGGGTTGCCAGTTCCTCTTACCTTCCCAGCCTGAGAGAGGGGATCTGGCACTCACCTTTTGCGATATTTGGGGCCCAAACTAGCCCGCTGCAAAACACGGGAGTGCTCCTAGGCCGTGCACAGTGATACACTCCCAGGAGTGATGTTGTTGTGCTACCCCAGAAGTGTGCCAAGGAGGCCTATTCCCCCACCTCCCCCCCCATCAGCCAAATGAGTGGTGGAGGGGGGCAGAGGGTGGGATCAGGGGATCCCCCGCTTCTGTTTCAGCAATTCTTCAACTCTGTATTGGATTCTTTGTTAATGCTATGTCTTTGTAAACTTGTATTTATTTATCCTGTGGCATTGTTTATGGAAATGTCTTTGACACTGTATGGAAATATCCTTGATATTGATTGTACTAATCTCACACTATGTAATCTGCCTTGAGTCTCAGTGAGAAAGGCGGACTATAAATGACATACATACATACATACATACATACATACATTAAAAGCATTGTCGTTTTAACCTCTTTTTTTGGTGGAGGAGTGTTCTATGGGGCCAATTTAGGAACCAAATTTGCCAACGGAATCATGACAGGGTGATGTCAGAAATTGTGCCATGAAGATGCCCTCATTCTGTGAGTTTTGCGCAGTGTTAAAGAGCGAAAATGGCCAATGTCTTTAAACCAAATCTTTCAACAATCAGAACAATACTACTATTTTTCTTTAATTCAAATTCATAGGTGCAACAGGAACAGAAACTTGCAGAAATTTGCCTTTAAGTTCAGTCAAGTAACTGGTTGTCTTTGAAACCACTCAGGTTAAGCAAGGTCCAACTTTTCGGATCCCACCAAGTGCTGGAGTCCTTTGCCACAGTCCTCCCAATTATGAAATAACTGGAACCTGGACTATTCAGCTTGGGAATTACAGCCATGCAATAATAATATGATTCCAGTAATAACACCACATTAAATACAACACACATACACCACTTTTAGTCACTATTGTTCACATACAACATTACCTTATTCGAGGTGATAAGAGAGCACATCAAGCTCCCCAGCAACCAGCCTCTTCCTCAGCTGCATGAATCCAGATCCTGTCTCCACCCTGTTGGGCTAAATCAATTGGCTCATAGGGGTTACATCATGTTTTCTTATAGTTGCCAAATATGCTGATCTGTGAGGAGTTTCCGTACCTGTATACGAAAGATTCTTGCTAAGCCACTCATGGGCATAACTCAAAAGTTCAGAGTACATCCTTCTCCTTTATATTTATTTACTTAGTATGTACTTCTTGAAACGAGGGTGGAGGTCTGGCATTTGTATCTTTTAATTTATGTCTTATCTGCAGATACTAAACCTTCCCTTTTCTTTATGGGTGTGGTAGTTCTTGCACTGTGATTAAAGCAGAAAAGAACATACCAAATGGCTGCTATGGAGTGGCTCCTCTATATATACAGTTCCTTCTGCTAACATTCTAGTTTGTTACTTATGTTTTTTAAGTTTTTAAAGAATCATTTTTACTTTTTAAGGGCCCATTACAGCCTTTCAAAGGAAATGAAAGAGATTATGGACTAGCATGTATTTAACTTCGAACTCTGTAACTGCTTGCTGTGTGCAAACCCCTCTACCGCACTTCCTTTCTACAGTTGCCATGGTTACTGTATGATAGAAGTGGGGGTTTATGTAACAATCAGAACCAAAGTCATCTATTTGAGTCCTGTGTTATACATCCAAACCCCAGGTTGGGTTATGAGCAGGGCACAGGGCCAGTTTCATGGTTGGGGGGAGGAATGCAGGCACCACATAGAATGGTAGACAATCTAACATTTTGTGGCTTCTGCTTGGGTTTACTTTGGGTGGATTCCAACACAACTGGAAACCAGAGAAAATCAAACTTGGCAAATCCCTTGCCCTTTTATGTACAACTTATATTCAGCTCGTTCTAATTTCCACACAGCCATTTCAGTGAAATCACCTTGCCTTTAAATTCCCTATTTTACAAAGTGTATGCAAAGGCTGAGGGGATATTCCATGTAGAACAGCATGGGCCAGGTAGAAGAGGGAGAATATTCCTTCTTGTTTTCACTTTGATTTACAAGTTCTGCCATGTAGAGAGTTGGCTAGATTATCAAATAACTAATTCCACCTGTTGGCTGATTATAGCATCAAAAACTCAGCCCTGCTAAGGTTTCAAGCATCTCCTTCACAACCTGCCCCTCCCCTGCAGCTTTTCTCAAAGAACAAGAGGAGGGCAGGAAGCAAACTGCAGACCCTGTTTTGACTGTAATTTGAGCCTGGCCCTTTTGTGCATGTTTCCTTGGACACCAGAAACAGGAAGTGTTAACTTATACCAGGCACAGAGCAATTGCTGCACAAGCTCTAGTCGTCTGGCCGGGGCTATGAGAGGCCTATTAACCACACGGGAGCAGGATGGTTGGAGGGAATTGATCAATAAGGAGGCCTTTTGCAGGGTCAGCTGGAAAGCAAAGTATGGGCATAAATACCCCAGGCGGCTGCCTGACTTTGGAATTTCTAGGAAGAAATGTTTCTTGCCTCCCATCAGCCCCCCTATTGAAGAGAGAGGCTTTCCCAGTTGTGAAGAAAGAACTATCCCAGAGCAGCAGCAGCAGCAGCAGCAGCAGTTGCCAGAGGAAAAGGCAGGGTTGAGTTTTCAAGAATCCCTTCCAGAGATGAGGGCCCCAACCCCGCAGACCACACAGCTGCTGTACCAGGGCATCTCTCATGAAGGCAAAGGCAGGCAGCACTACCTCAAAGAGAGGAAGACAAAGAGCCCTGAGGAGAAATTCCATTACCCGGTGCTGTCGTCATGGGAATATGGCTGGCGCTTAGGTATGTATAACTTGTTTGGTGGTAGCCACATTGTTCCCCACCCCCCTCCATTGCAAGGGAAGTACATAATATTCTATTTTATTGGCAGCAGTGAAAAAAACAAAAGTAGTTTTTGAGTGTCTTTTGGTTATTTTGTTTTCCTGTTTCTTGCCCTTTTGAGGAAAAATTATTACTGTCTCCAAGGAATGAAAATATCATCTCTGTGATTTTAGGCCTTATTCAGATATCACAATTTGTAGTGCAATGGCTACTTCTGAATCAAGATATTGCATTTGCTACTTACTTTACACCTCTTGATACAACTTTATTGGCACATGAGAGGTAGTGTGCCCACACTGTAGAGATCACTGAATTATTAGTTATGCATTTTTGTATGGTTAGCAGAAGCCTAGCACTAAACTAATTTTGTATGCCCCTATAGGGTTTCTAGGTTCAGGTTGGAAATGCCTGGAGATTTGAGGGGTGGAGCCTGGAGAGTGGGGGTGGAGAGGGGAGGGGCCTCAGTGGGGTATAATGCCATTGAGTCCACCCTCCAAAGCAGCCATTTTCTCCATGGGAACTGATCTCTGTTGCCTGGAGATCAGTGTGATTCCAGGAGTTCTCCAGCTACCACCTGGAGGCTGGCAACCCTATGCCAGAGTCTGAAGTGGGGTCCATAAGGTATGATAGAAAATGCAGCACCTACTGAATTTCCATTTACCAGGTATCTCTTCGCGATCCAGAAAAAATGTTGGCAGCCCTGGTTTAATGATAAAGGGTTTATGTCTTTTCTTCAAAGTAGGGCTAACCTGCTGTTTCGTGCATTACTGTTTTTAAAGGGGAGCTGTGTTCAAAGGGAGCCATAAAATTTAGAAGATCTCACAGCTTGATATTCAAAAGGATCAACTGTGTACAGATGTACAAGCTTTCAGCTGTGAGCTCTCTGAGGCAACACATTCACAAACAAGTTCTCCACAGGAAACTATTTTCCTACATTGAAATGAAGCTGGCTATGCATAGTGCTGATTGGCTGGCTTGTGTGGCCAGTGGAAAAACAAGTGGTAAAGTGTATAGGTTCTGTTTATGGTTCAGTATTGCAGCGTGGGTTTTCTTGGTGATCTTCCCTGGAAGTATTGGAATTTACACATTGCCAGGCACATAAATGTTATGGGGCAGGGGAGTCAGAATAGTTGACAACATGTGTTCTTTAAATTGACAATAATTAATCAGCTATTCATGGCTCAAATTAATGGTTTTGCAGATGTTTTACTGGGACATATAGAACTGTACATAAAGTATATTTGTAAAAAATGTAACAGTGGTTACAGTGGTTACATGGTTTCAATGGACTTAAAAGTATATAACTGTTTTGAGTGTCCCATTGTGTATAAAAACACTTTTTAAAGTGAAAAAGGGGGTTTGCTTATACCATCTCAATAGCTTTTTTAATCAAGTTCCTTCGGGTTGCGACTTCTAGGTTGGGGTATTCCTGGAGATTTGGAGGTGGAGCCTGGTGAGTTCAGGGCTTGAGGAGGAGCTAAGTCATCTGCGAATACTTGTACTTTGTATTCTTGCTTCTTAATTTTGGCTCCTCTGATCTCATCTGAGTTTTGGATCTTATCCATAAGTGGTTCCAGTGTCAGTATAAACATAAGAGGAGATAATGGACAACGTTGTCTTGTTCCTTTTTCAATTTCTATTGGTTCTGTTAGTTGGCCATTAATTGAGATTCTAGTCCTTTGTTTATCATAGATTCCTCGTATTATTCTAAGAAAGTTTTCTCCACACTGCATCTCGTCTAGTTGTTTAAACATAAATTGCTAATTGAGATTGTCAAACGTCTTCTCTGCATCAAGGAAATTTTGAACAGCCTTTTGATTGGATAATCATGCATGTGCTAAGTAGATAATCTGTCTGAAGCATACAGGGAAGGGAAATAATCTGATTCAGTTCTGGAGCCAGATACCAGTGAGTATAGGAGCAAAGGTGGTGGCAAACCCAGACCTTCCTTACCCTCCTGCTAGAGCACCCTGTAGTGCATCATGTTAAAACAAAACAAAACAAATCCCTGCAAGAGCTGAAGTTACAAAAGAGTACAGAAAATAACAAAGAAAAATCAAAGAAAAATTATTCTTTTGAAAGAGAAAAGGACAGTAAGAGGAATCAATGGCTATATCTTAAAAAGTGAATGTTGAAAAAAGAAATTCCACTCTCCTTAACAAGGGCCCCTCATATCTTCTTCTGGTTCTAAGCACTCAAGATTTGAGTTAGCTAAGATCAATTGCAGCAGTGGACTGAAGCGGAGCCTTGGGCAGATCACATAGTCCTTTTAGTTACAGGCAATGAACTTGTGTATTGTATCTCTATCCATGGCAGTTAAAGCCCTGATGTGAATTTCACCAAAGCCAAGAAATTGATGATGTTTATTTTGCTCTTTCCTTTATCAGTTTACAACTTGTGAGGTTTTGCAAAGGAGTCTGAAAATGTCATCTTTTGGCAATTGGTATTATTCCTAATTGTTTGAACAGGATTGTGGTGACTGAGTGTGTGTGGCGAGTCAGCGACTTTGTTTGTATGTTTTTCTGTCCCATCCCACAGGCCACACTACCGCAATGGGAAAGATGCAGTCTTATTTATTTCTATATATGACCTTGTCTTTGGCTGCCTCCCTCGAGTTAAAACACATTTCCCATTTATATCATTGCAGTCTGGCTTGTTTTAGATGTAGGAGGGGCAGACAGTGAGGCAAGGGATAACTAGAGATGGGCACGAACAGAAAAAAACCCCGAACACAATGATCATTGTTTGTTGCCATCCATGAACAGGGACTCACGAACACTTATGAGCATGACCTGTTCACGAACATGTTTGTGGTTGGATGTTTGTGGGGGCAAGCAGGCTGTCCTCCAGCCATCATCCCAAGTTTGGTCAAGATCCCTACCGCACCACTCCCAGAAACCTTACCTGAGCAGGCACCAGGGAAGGTACCAATAATAAATAATAGCTTGGCCCAGAGCCTGGCAGCAGCCCTGGAACCTGAAGGGGTAGATCCCTATCCCACCCCACACAAAATTCAAGCTCCAATGCACTCTATCAAAATGCCAACAGCAGCTGTCTCTCTCCCTCTCCACTGTCTGCAAACTAAGCCAGAGCTGGGAGCCCCCCTCCCCCCTGGTCTTTTCTCCCTTGTAACACATTTGGAGCTTCACACTTGAAAGGAAGACATGCCTATCAAGCTAAATTGGGCTTAGATTGGGGTTTCCAGGGCAACAGCAGGAGTTCAGACAGAGTTCAGACAATCCCTGCCTAAGTTGCCAAGGGAATTAATTGCAGGTGCTAGACTGTCTGGCTTGACGAACAGCAATGAACGAGGCTTGCAACAACCACCTGTTCGTTTAGAATGGGGCCTCCTGAACAGCTTGTTCACAAACAGCAGATTAGGCTGTTCGTGGCTTTTTTTGTTCGTATTGCTGTTTATGCCCATCTCTAGGGATAACAAGAACCAAATACAAAAAGATTTATTAAAGAATTAACAACATAAAAAGTATGATATGAATATTTAATTGGACATTTGTTATGCAGGTACATCTTAATGAGTTTTTTTAGTGTTACTACAATGAAGAGAGCTATCCCTATGCTAATTATTCTCTCTAATAGCTTCCAGAAACCAATTCTCCTTTGCCTAGCCTGCATTCCAAGCCAGCATTCACATAGCCTTGCATCTGTTGCTATGAATTTTTTGTTCCGGTCAGCAACTTCCAGTTCTTTACTATCCAGACACAATTCTGAGTAGTTATAAGCTGCTAAGTCCATTGACTTCAGTGGACTTAGAAGGGTGTGACTCTGCTTAGAACTGCATTGCTTGTGAACAGTATATTGGGAAACTCCTGGAGATTTTGTGGATGGAGCCTGAGGAGGTTTGGAGAGGTGAGGGAGCTCAGCAGGATATAATGCCATCAAGTTCACCCTCCAAAGCACCCATTTTCCCCAGGGGAACTGATCTCTGTTTTCTGGAGATCATTTGGAATTCCCTGCCCCACTTGGAGACTGGCAACCTTCATTGCTTATGTATTTTATTGTTTATGAATGGATAGTGTTAGAAACCATAGTCATAAGGTTGGCTTCAACCAGATTTTCTGCTGGTGAAGGAGAAAATCTGGGGATCAAGGGAACTGCATGGGAAAAGCCATGTGGGATGGGTACTGGGTTAAAGAGGAGGATTAGAAGCTGACTGGATACATCCCAGTATCTTATAGACCATCCAAGCCAACTACTCAGCAGTGGAGATTCAGAACAAGAGAAGGAGAGATATTTTAAATTAAGTTTAGAAGCTTTTACCTACTTATAATGGACAGTTTTCTTTTTTTCCTTTTTTTTGAATAAAGGTTTTATTTAAAAAGAAAAGATATGAATAACAATAGAAAGTGCGTAGAAACTTATACAGGCACTACATTTGAATTAGATTTAAACTAACAGAAAAATACATTCAAAGTATATAACAACACAACTAAATTATGTGATAGCTTTCTTCCCCTCTCCTTAGTTGCTTATACCCAGACTTTAATGTCAATTATTTTTGATCAGTCATCTCTTCTGTATTTTATCTCTATAATATAATTACCTTAATTTATCTTAGTTTTAACCTAAATAATCAAAGAAATCTTTCCATTTTCTCCAGAATTCCGATATTGGTCTATTGTGCACATAGGAACTTAATTTAGCCATTCATGCAGTTTTGCTGCTGTGTCAAGTAGACTTACAGTGCAATCCTATGGAGAGTTACTCCAGTCTAAGGCCATTGACTTCAGTGGACTTAGACTGGAGTAACTCTCCATAGGATTGCACTGTTATTGGTCTATAGTTTTGCAGGTCAGATTTGTCCCCTTTTTCTGTATTGGTACCACATTGCTCAGCTTCCATCCTGGGGGATTAAGCCTGAACCATTTATTTGAGTAAACACCCTAGCTAATACTGGGGTCCACCAGTCTGGGAAGGCTTTATACAGTTCAGGTGGTAACATATCCTCACCTGGAGATTTACTGGTGGGTAATGAGGCAATTAGTCCTCTAATTTCAGCTTCAGAGACTGGTGTCCATTCTGGCAGGTCCAGAGGATCCTGATGTACAACCGGTTGGCAAGTCCTAGTTCCCTCTAGTTGGGAATATTGAGGCCCGAAGACTTTATTAAAATAAGAAGACCAGACATGGCCTGGAATAAATGAATCAATATGACAGTAAAGGGAGCTTCTTTTGAAAGCAGCCAAGTCCCAGAATCGTGAGTCATTTCTTTCAGATACTGTGCGATCTAACTCATTCCAAAGACATTTAGTGTGTTCTAATTTCTTATGTTTAATTAGAGCTTTATACTGAGACCTGAGCTTTGTTAAATTGCCGATCCCCTATCCCTATTATGCCTGGCC